>NC_142012.1:74384059-74984059 GCF_049901735.1 Notechis scutatus
GGATCAGCAGCTCCTTGAGCAGTTTGAGCTTTCTGAGTTGGTGCAGAAAGAACATTCTTGGTTGTGCTTTTTTGATGATGTTTTTGATGTTAGGTGTCCATTTTAGGTCATGTGATATAGTAGAACCTAGAAATTTGAAGGTCTCTACTGTTGATACTGTGTTGTCTAGTATTGTAAGAGGTGGTAGTATGGGAGGGTTTGTTCTAAAGTCTACCACCATTTCTATGGTTTTGAGTGTGTTCAGTTCCAGATTGTTCCAGTTATACCACAAGGCAAGTTGTATAACCTCCTGTCTGTATGCAGATTCATCGTTGTCTCGAATGGGACCAATCACTGTTGTGTCATCAGCAAACTTCAGTATTTTCACAGATGGATCGTTTGAGATGCAGTCATTGGTATATAGGGAGAAGAGAAGTGGAGAAAGCACACAGCCTTGGGGGGGGGGGCTGTGCTGATTGTACAGGTAATGGATGTGATTCTGCCTAGCTTCACCTGCTGCTTCCTGTCTGTTAGGAAGCTTATGATCCACTTACAAGTGTGTTCAGTTACCACTAGTTGGTTTAATTTACTTAGAAGTGTCTGGAATGATGGTATTGAATGCTGAACTGAAGTCTACAAAGAGGACCCTTGCATAGGTATTTGGAGATTCAAGGTGTTGAAGGATGTAATGCAGAGCCATATTAACAGCATCATCTGTTGATCTATTTGCTTGGTATGCAAACTGCATGGGATCTAACATCCGTGATGGTTTTCAGGTGGGACAGCACAAGCCTTTCAAAGATGTTCATAATTACAGATGTTACAGCAACTGGTCTGTAGTCATTCAGTTCCTTGATGGAGGGCTTCTTTGGCACTGGGATGATAGTAGAGTGTTTGAAGCAGGAAGGAATATAGCACATCTCTAGTGATCTATTGAAGAGTCGGGTGAAGATGGGGCCAATTGGTCAGCACAGACTTTTAAGCAAGAAGGAGTTATCTTGTCTGGCCCTGGTGCTTTTCCTGGCTTCTGTCTGTGTAAAAGATCTTGCACTTCTTTTTCTGTGATCACCAGAGGTTGTGAGCCCAATGGATTGGGGCCAGTTGTAGGAGGCTTGGCTGTTGTTGGTGTGTTTGAGATGTGGGTTGTGGAGATAGGTGGCTGTAGTTTCTTTTCAAACCTGCAGTAAAACACATTCAGGTCATCTGCTAGTTATTGATTTCCTTCTGCCTGGGAAGGAGGTTTGCTGAAGCCAGTGATGTTTTTAAGAGTTTTCCATATGTTAACTGGTTCATTTGTTCAGAACTGATTCTTCAACTTTTCAGAGTAGCTTCTTTTTGCTGCTCTGATTTCTCTTGTTAATATGTTTCTGGCCTGGTATAGCATTCTGTCACCTTTTCTGTAGGCTTCCTCTTTGGAACGACGTAGCTGCTTAAGTTTAGCTGTGAACCAAGGTTTATTGTTACTATATATTTGCAGGTTCCTTGTTGGCACACATAAGTCTTCGCAGAAGCTAACATATAGTACCTGTGAGCTCATCTAGGTCTGCAGAGGCATCTTCAAAAACATTCCAATCAGTGCAATCAAGGCAGGCCTGGAGTTTCAGCTTTGCCTCATCCGACCAAGTCTTCACTGATTTAATTGTTGGTTTAATGGTTTTAAGTCTTTGTCTGTAGGCAGGTACAAGGTGAATCATGCAATGGTCAGAGTGTCCCACAACTGCAAAAAGACAACATCAACAAATATTAAAGTATCCTCCAACCCCTAAAAATAACAATAGCTCACAAACCCAAAGCCACATTCCGCCAGGAATTATCCAAAACAAAATACAAAAAGATGAAAGAAAGAATGTAATCTTCAAAATCAATTATAACCATTGCAACCAAATCTACGTGGGACAAACATCATGTCAATCAAAAACCAGGACCCACAAACACTGGCTGGCAATCAAACACCACGATCCCAAATCCTTAAGTCTACACACACCAATATCAAACAGCCCCAGTTTGATTGTAGCAACACAAAAATCATCAGCCACATTACCACCCACCACGCTCTTGTGGCTTGAGTTCATGAAAGCCTGTCACTCCACAAGCAATTCCATCAGCAGATACATCAACCTGCAACCAGCCTATGAACCCCTCAGAATACAAGTCAACCACTCAGCCAACCAGAGATAGCACCAACCTTCAACCAACCCATGCAAGTCCCCCCAACCAGCATTTCATCTCCCAATGACCCTGACTTGACATAACCTCCCATCACAAGACCCATCACAAGACTATTACCATCTGGCAGACGGTACAGGATAATAAAAACAAGGACAAATAGGCTGAAAAAGAGCTTCCATCCCAGGGCAGTAACTCTATTGAATTCTACTATATATAGTGCAATATTAATGCAATGTCAGGGGTTTTCAATTCAATGTATAGAATGCGAAGGGTGTGTATTTGTGTTTTATTTTCATAGTCATAATGTACACTGAAGATGGTATTTAATTTCGTTGTATGAGGTGCAATGACAATAAAGTAAACTAAAACTAAAACTGATGACTCACAGCTGAGCCATCACAACACCTTCACTTGACACACCCACACCTGAAGCCCTTATAAATAGAAGAACACTGACATCCCCTAAACTCCGCTGAAGATGTTACCTAGTTTGGTAATGAAATGTTCAGAAACCAACCCACAAGCTTGGAGAATGAACCTTCACCCGCATCCTACACCCAAGCTTCAGATATGTGCCACTATTCCATAATTAAAGTAGCATATAGGATGACAACTTTTAGGAGTGAAAATCCCAGTGAAGACCAGAAGGAATTGTCTTCAACTGAAGGTCCTGGTTTTGCTTTAAGGATAGAAGAAGGCCAATAAAGGAGAATATTTATAGCTCAGGATTGAAATGGGGGGTCCTTAGAAGAAGCCACCCACCATGAAAAATATTAACTTGCTGCAGTTTCAATATGCAGGTGCCAAACAGAGATTATTCTAAATAAAATGATCCTTTGCACCAAGAAAAGGTCATGGAAATATGTTTGAATAAGGTTACATGGAACTACTTCATAATTAAAGGAGACCTCGGTGTCAGCTTTTTTGGTGACCTTGAACAAAGTTAAAGGATTATCCTGGCAAATGCTCCCAATTTATTTGCTTACCACTGGAAACAGTATGCTAAATAGTGCTGCATATTTTATCACGTCGATTAATTTGGAGTGCAAGAAAATAGCGGCATTGGTCAGGCAAGGAGGGAGGGGTCTTTTCTGCAACAATCACTTTTGGGTCTGGATACAGAGGGGGAAAATGTGATCTTTCCTTTATTCTTTCTTTTTCTTTCATAATAGTTTTTCCCCGCCATTAATTAGTTTCTCTCTGTCTCTCTCTTGATGTGATGCCTGTGTAGTATCTTACTGATTTTGTCTGTAGTACCTCTTATGTAGGGCAGGACAGCTGTTCCATCGGTCTGTTCTTCTTCTAGGTCTCCATCATGTCTCGGTGTGTTTTTGTGGATCAGGCCAGTGATTTTGCTTTTGTGTAAGCTGTTAGCTGTCAGTACTTTAGTCAGGGTGCATAGTTCAGTCTTCAGTCTGTCTGCCAGGCGTTTGGTTCTGGCAATTAGTGTTTTGGCCACAGAGTTTATCTGTGCTGGGCGGTGGTGGGATTGGGCATTGAGGTAGCGGTTGGTGTGTGTTTTCTTCTGGTATATGGTATGTCCTAGTGTGCCATCTGTTTTTTTGTAGATTAGTACATCTAGGAATGGTAGTTGTTTGTTTGTTTCCGATTCCATGGTGAATTTGATTTTGGGATGTGTGCTGTTTAGGTGTGTTAGGAAATTGTTTAGGTTTTCTTTTCCATGGGGCCAAATAACAAATGTGTCATCGATGTATCTTAACCATAGTTTGGGTTTGTGGGTGGCATTGGCTAGGGCTCTGGATTCGAATTCTTCCACGAACAGGTTTGCAATAACGGGTGACAGTGGTGATCCCATAGGGGCTCCTTCAATTTGCTTCGTATCTTTGTCCTTTGTATATGAAATATGTGTCGGTTAAGCAGTGTTCTGCTAGTTCCATGAGGTGTTTGGGTGGTTGGTATTTATTTTTGGTGATTTCAAGAGTTTCTTTTATCGGGACTTGAGTGAATAGTGAAACTCACAAACATATATATGTTTTCTGAGGTTTTCACGGATATTTGTATGTGGATCTTTGGTTATTTGGGTTTTCTCCCGCGTAAAATTGGAAGGCAACGTTTCAATGAAGTCTCATTCATCATCTTCAGGCTTGTGTCTTCGACTTTGTGCTTCTCGGAGATTTTACGTGGGAGAAAACCCGAATAACCAAAGATCCATACACACACACACACACACACACACACACACACACACAGCCTCTGGCACAAAGGACTTGGTCGGCCTTGGAGCATTTTAATTAGTAAAATAAATGTTTAATTAGCCTAGTCACGAATAAAGGTTGCATTTGTTTGTTTTCTGTTTTAAGGACTTTTGGTCCCCATCTTCCAGTTGGATGGAATGGGAAAGAAAAACGTTCAGTGTCTTTTAATACAATGGCGTGCATTTGGTTTTACTGGAGAGACAGCTGTATTAGCTGAACAAGGGCACATTTTACAGCTTAAGCGTGAAGTATGAATTCTCTGTGGATTCAGTGGAGCTCAGTGATATTAGTACTGGGGCCAAATAATGATTATTAAATGGATTGTCCTCCAGATAATATTTTATTGTTGTCTGCTGGCACTCTGCTTAGTACAATGCACGTCAAAGAAAAACACAACTCTCAACAGGGCTGTCCTAGCTTGGTGCACCACTCCTTTAATTCAGCTTTCCCTCACTTGCTACACCCATAACTTCCCATCAACTTGGTCTTGGTGTCTGCTGTATGGAACTCTGTTGTATTCTATCTGAGATACTCTCAGAATGTCAGGTTGAGGCAGGCACTTCTAATTACCTCTATCCTCAATTTGAGACCATGTCTGGACTAGTTGACTTCCCAAGCAGAGGCTTGTTCCAGTGTCTGTAGCAAAGGCAGAATCGTGGCAGAATAATCCTTGCTGACAGATTCTATGGCTGCTGAGGAGATCAAGCAGAACAATGAAGCCAATGATCACCATTGCCTCTCGGATACTACTACTATCTCACTTGCGCCATTAAAGAGCACTAATTGTTCTTCTTCACTGTCCCTGTCTGTTTGGTGAAGTTTGCACAACCCAGAGGTAGTATTCAGCAGGTCCTGACCAGTTCTGGAGAACCAGTAGCAGAAATTTTGAGTAGTTTGGAGAACAGGCACATAGCACCTCTGACTGGCCCCGCCCCCATCTATTCTCTGCCTCCTGAGTCCCAGCTTATTGTTGCCCTGCACAGAAGAATGGAGCTGGAAAGCAGGTTAGTGGGGTGGGAAGGGAATGGGGATTTTGCAGGATCCTTCCCCTGCCATGCCCACCAAGCCATGCCCACAGAACCAGGAGTAAAAAAATTTGAATCCCACCACTGGTACAACCACTCCTGACTTTTCTCACCTGACCTTCAGCTATTGTGGAGACTGGGTTCCTATTGCTCCAAGGCTTGTTCTTCTCACCATACAACTGGTTGGCAGAAGTAGGAACACCCCAACATCTTCTCGTAATGCAAGAGCTGCCCATTCCAACTGGCTCATGGAATGTCCCATGACCAGATGGCATTGTTCTCCTATGATACCTGGCTTCATCTTTGACATTCCCACTTATGCATATCACTGGAATGATTTAATAAAGTTCTTCTTAGTTAGATTATCTATTTTATTCATTTAGACTTCAAGACGACACACACGCACACCAGTGGTGGGATTCCAATTTTTTTACTACCAGTTCTGTGGGCGTGGCTTGGTGGGCGTGGCAGGGGAAGGATACTGTAAAATCTCCAGTCAGAGGTGGGATTTGCCAGTTCTCTGAACTACTCAAAATTTCTGCTTCCGGTTCTCCAGAACTGGTCAGAACCATCTGAATACCACCTCCGACACACACACACACACACACACACACACACACACACACACACACACACAAACACACAATCCAGCTGATGTGTGAGTTATATTTGCAGAACTTTGAGTGTTGGTTTCAATTGTGTCCTCCACTCAGGTCTATTTCTTTTTAGGCTGACCCAGTTAGGTCTTTGACACGGCAATGGCAGGAGTCACACATAGCTGTGGTTGTGGTGGGCTGTGCAAGTTGTAATTGTGATTTATAATGTTCAAATAACATGCTGTGAACCTGAGACACAAACGTAGGGGAAGTCACCTGCAGTGACCTCAGAGAGACTGCACAGATTGCAAAGAGAACCGGAGGAAACACGTTTGTAAGAATCATGTCATTTATCAGGCAAACCTAAAGTCTGCAGATCTGTAATGTCTCAGTTGATTTCCCACAGCAAAAGGCAGAGAACTAAAAATGTTTTGAAATCTCAGTGCTTGGCTGCTTTTTTTCCCCACAGTTCCCATGACTACACACAATTACCGAAAGCGCTGAGTCTTGGTGTATCCAATTCATTCTACATGAGCCACTGAACTGTGGGGAGATGTGAAGTCTTGCCAGCTCTCTCAAAATAGTAGCACAGATTTGTACCAAGACTTTTTAGGTGCCAAATTTCATTTATTTAAAATGGCTCCGGAGCATCTTTTCTAGAAATCAAGGTTGCTTACAGAATTAAAAACTTTTGCTTTTCCAACAAAATAGGAAAGAGGCAGGCAAGTCATGAAGATTTTTGTGACACCGGAAGAGCGAGCTCTACCAAAACAATCATGGCATCTGTGCTTTTTCCTTCCTTTTCACCCTGTGAAGGTGTTTTGAAATCAAGCCCAGTCTTTCATAGCTGGAAACTCTGGGATGCCATCCCAGCATTCTTGGTGAAGGACCTCCCACCTATTAGCAAAAGTCTAAGTATGAGCCATATCCTTTCTCACACTGCCAGCCTTAACCAACCTTGGATAGGACGCCTGTGCATGTATCTTGGTGCAATCGATGCTTTGAAGAAGATACTGTCAAACAGAAGCTTAGAATGATGTTACAGGTAGTCCTTTGACTTACGATCACAATTCAGTCCCAAATTTATGTTGCTGAGACATTTGTCCCAATTTATGACCTTTCTTGCCACAGTTGTTAAGTGAACCATTGCAGTTGTTAAGTTAGTAACACAGTTGTTAAGTGTGATCTGATTTACTTATTGACTTTGCTTGTCAGATGGTCACAAAAACGGATCCCGAGACACTCCAACAGTATGACTCAGTTACCAACTGTCTGAATTTTGATCATGTGATCATTGGGATGCTGTAATGGTTGTAAGTGTGAAAAATGGTCGTAAGTCACTTTTTCCAGTGATGTTGTAACTTTGAATCATCCCTAAAGAAACTGTTGAAAGTTGATGGCTATCTGTATCTTGAGCATTGCTCCTATACTGAAGAGCCACTTGGCTCTTTCCTGGCCATATCCAGAGATTTCAAGGACTGAACTTGAGGCTTGCCTGATGAGTCTGCTCAGTGGTGGGATTCAAATATTTTTGCCACGGTTCAGTGGGCGTGGCTTGGTGGGCGTGTTTTGTGTGCACGTACGCGCCAAGCGTGCAGTTTGCAGAGGCGTAGAGGCGTTCTACCTCACCTCCTGCAAACCTGCACGATCTTCCAGTTGCTTCAGCAGCTGCCGCACAACACTCTTCTGTGTTGTGCAAAGCAGCTGCGCTTCAAATTCAGAGGATAAAGGTGAGTATGGAAGCCTGGGCGGATGGGTGGGCCCAACAGCAGAGTGGCAGAGAGCAGCGGTTCAGTCTCCGCTGCTCATTGCTGCTACCAGCTTGCCAGAACCGGGCCGAACTGGTAGAATACCACCACTGAACTGTCTGTTCTTTGGTACTTAACCCTGGTCCTTTCTCTTTAGATTTTTAGGTAGCCTGATTGAGAAGAAGCCTCCACTGATGGTTGCATTTCTCTTTAGTCAAAGGATAACGAAATTAGCTGTAGAAAATATAGCTATGAGTTAATAGATCTTCAGCTGAAAAATATTAGACTTTGGGTGATATACAATTCCAAAAATGAGAAACAAGTCTCATCCTTCCAAGTTTCTCTTTTGGGGAACATTGTCTGTTAGATCTTAGGATCACTAAATCCAGGGGTCCCCAACCGCCGGTCTGCGGACCGGTACCGGGCCGCGGAACAAGCCTTACCGGGCCGCTGGTTGCTGGGCGCCGCCATCTTTTTGGTAAAAAAGCAATTTTTCGTCAAAAAGATGGCGGCGCCAGCGTTGGTGAGCTTTTCCGGTAGAAAGCCATTTCTACCCGAAAAAGCTCACCAGAAGCGCTGGATGCCGCTCATATTTGACGAAAATCACTTCCGTGACGTCACCGGAAGTGATTTTTCGTCAAAAAAAGATGGCGGCGCCCAGCTGACGCCGGAACCAGGCCGCGGCGCCCAGCTGACGCCGGAACCGGGCCGCGGCGTCGAAAAGGTTGGGGATCCCTGACTAAATCCATACAAAGGAGAAGTTTAAGTGGCAAAACTCTTTTTACCTCTGCTTCACAAATACCAACTCTTCTCATTCCATTTTTTTCTGTTCAAACTGCTAAAAAAATGCACTCCTATGCCCAATACTAAGTAAGAAACTCACATCATGGCCTGATTTACATATTCAGTTGTTATGCTACAATGAAATGTGGTGGGTTGGTTTTGACTTAGTATGGCTCTAGCCACTGTGGTTTGTAAAATATAATCTATGGCTTGGCATTCTGTCATTGTGGCTTGTTTAACTTGATGTTAATCTGAGGGCAAGCTATGAGCCTGTCAGTCAAATTTACACAGACCTCCATGTCTACAATTCCAAAATCACACTGTGTGATGACCTTGTGAGATATATTTGGAGGATCCCATGAAGAAGCTTCACGTAAACCCCTAACTCAACTGAAATGTAGATCAACTGTTAAAGGTCAAGATCTAAAATTATGTTTCTGAGATTGAGTAACCAACACACATTTTTCATCTCTCTCTCCTCATCTTCACAATCTTATTAATTTCAAGAGACCAGAGAAGAATTCTGACTTTCAGTGTCATTGACCTGTGTTTGTTGAAAGAGATTTAAAACATGTGTATTAAATTAAGTGACCTTGCCTTCAGAAAAGTTCCAATTCCTCATGTGAAACAGCAAAGAGCACCTTGCCACAAATTCAGTGGTGCAGGAAATAAGTTTCCCATGATGTCGAGATATAAATAAAACTCTGGTATCTTTTTCACGCAGTCATTTGCGAACCTCAGAGAGTCAATTCCACATTTTCTCAGAGAGAGGAAAAGAAGGACTTCAACATGATATTAAAGCTGTACTTTTATTTAGCTTCACATGGCATTGCTTGCTGGGATGAAGTTGGTCTTAATCAAATCAAGAGAGGGTGGAACTCTTATGTTTTCCTTAAGTCCTGTGAACCTCAATAAGCAAGGTTAAGCATCTGCTAAACTCTGTGAAATGAAAAGGATTTCCAAATATTCTGTTTTGCCTTGAAATGTCTCATTCAGGGTCTTCCTTAGTTGTCTTTCATTGGAGGATTCAACATATTTAATCTTGGGGAATGAAATCTATATTGCATGTTCTTGGATAGAGAACCAACACTTAAATGCAAAACACTGTTTTGTTTTTTTTGTAGCTCTCACAACATTGGATAAACTATCTATTAACATTTGTTAAATCAGTTAATTTTTCCCCTTATTCTGGCTATTTGAAAAATTGGCCAGAGGTTTCGCCATTGGTTGCTTCCCACATCATTGAAAAATTCTTGCCATTGTTTCTGAAAGAGGGAGAACCACCAATAAGAGAAACTGTATAAATGCCAGGTGTGCACGTAAAATTTTTGTCCCAAGCAATTGTTTGTCCCCACGAAATCATGGGACTTTCTCATTGAAGCTGTTCAACTGCAGGGGTTGCATTTACAACTGTGACTTCCACAAGCATCCTTGCTTGTTCTTTCATGATTACAAGAAGCAGCATGAAGGAGATTAGGAGTGAGGATATTTCAATTCAATCTATCCCTATAGAAGGAGCTCTCCATACTTCCGAAGGCAGCTGAAAGGTTCAGGAGTGTCTTTTCCAAGAGATTCTCATCCTGAAATGACAAATATGGGTTCCCTCTCATATCTGTCTGTCCGTCTGTCCATTATCCATCCATCATCTATCTATCTATCTATCTATCTATCTATCTATCTATCTATCTATCTATCTATCTATCTATCTATCTTCCTCTCTCTCTCTCTCCCTCCCTCCCTCCCTCCCTCCCTCCCTCCTATCTATCATCACAGAGCCATTTTGATTTTGGAAGCAAGCAGAAACATTGCAAATCTTGCATCAGTCTCCACAAAATATTTTACAATCCCGTGTTGCAAAAGAAATAAACAGATGGAAGAGCCCGTGTTTTTTTTGTCAAGGCAGATGAAAACGTCCTCCAAATTGCATGATAAGGAAGGAGGCGTCAAATATATTCAGTAATGAGCCCTGCAGAGTGTTTAAAAGGTTCTACAGACCATCTGTGAAGGCATCTCTTATTTGTAATGGCCTCCAGTTAAATTTCCAGTTGGCTGAGCTTTTATTCTCTGGTCTAATTGAAACTTCAGTGAGCCACCTCCCAGTCACTTATCTTCCAGCTTGATGGTTGGGACATTCTAAAAACTAGAGGGTGATTTCTTGCCATTAAGCGCCAATAAATATGGAGGGCGCTCTCCGTGCCATATTACGAAGCACACTGCGGCCCACTAATAATCAACTGGAAAGCCAAAGTTTGCAATAATATTTTTGCACAGGTTTATTGAGTTCGCTGTAAAAGAATGGAGCTGCTTTCCTATTAATTTTTTCCAAGCTGTTACAGTTTTATTGCCCCAGTATACCATCAAATATTATTCACTGTAAGACCAAGCAGGATTTAAATCAATAGAATAAGAAAGGTCACAGATTAATTAGGAATTTTACTTCTGGAAGCCTAGTTGAAATGAAATTTGGTACATATTGGCCTGGAAAGCGGTTCTGTGAGTTCTGTCTTGGATTTTCACAAGGCTGGTTGTCTGAAAACATTCGATATCTTTAGCACTCATTAAAAGGACAGCCCTTTCCCTTCCCTAAAATTGTCAGATCTGAGCTGCAAAAATCCGGATGAGGACAAGATGACTACAAATTATTGTCTACCTTCAATGGGATTCATTTTTTTTTTACTATTGGTTTTGTGGGCGTGGTTTTGTGGGTATGGTGTGGCTTGGTGGATGTGGCATGGCTTGGTGGGCATGGCTTGGTGGATGTGACTTAGTGGGCATGGCTTGGTGGGCATGGCTTGGTGGGTGTGGCAGGGGAAGGTTACTACAAAAATCCCCCTTCCCTCCCCACCCCACTAACCTGCTTTCCAGCTCCTTCCTCCTGTGCAGGGCAACCAAAGAAGACCCAGCTGATCAGCTGGGACTCGATGGGAGGCAGAGAATAGATGGGGGCGGAGCCAGTCAGAGCTGGTATTTGCCAGTTCTCCGAACTACTCAAAATTTCCGCTACCGGTTCTCCAGATCTGGTCACAACCTGCTGAATACCATCCTCTGCTTCCCATATGACCAGAAAAGAATCTCTGCCTGGAGCTTCAATCACCTCCATTGTGGCCACCGTCTTGATTTTTATTTTATCATAACTTGTGGGCACTTGTGTGATATTTTTTAATATAAATATTATTATTAGGTTATTATATTTTTGTTTAAAAAATCCCACTTTTATAAGTAACTCAAGGTGGCGAGCGTTCTCTTTCCTTGGAAAATCTTCAAAGATGGGAGGAGTTGGTCTGTTTCAAAGTGCCTCTGACAAAATCTCCATAGATTTCATGAGGACGAGGAAGGGTTTGTATGGCAAAATTTGGCTCTGGCTTTCAAGCTGGACGAATGGCTGGCAACTCCATCCCAATCTGTCTTTTTAGAAAAAAGAACTTATATTCCTTTATTTTTCCTTCAAAAAACAAAACAAAACCCTGAGCTCTCTTTTACTTGGCAGAGTGCGAGGTGTCTGCTGGCGCTATCTCACCCCAAATCAAACATTTCCTTTAAGTGAGTGGGCTGCTCCAGAGGGACTAGGTGGATAACAAACTGGCACATTGAAGGACACAATCTGGGCAGCCTTGGACCCAGTAGATATGATCCACCATCTGGTGTCTGTTTAGATGTCTTCTTTGAAACCAGACATTTCCTGCCAGTTTCTCAGAGAGATGAATCTACACCAGAGCATTAGAATTTGCTGGGTGCTTTTCAGTGGCCAGATGGAGGAAGAAACCCACGGAACAAAGGCATTTACAATGGATTGCCATCCTTGCTTGCTGACTTTGAAGCACTGAGATCAAGCAGGAGCCAAGCAGGATTCCTTCCAGGTGACAATAAGAGTACAAGAAAAGGAATTCATTGGCTTGGATCATCCTATGATGTTAGACCTTGTCCAGGTTTATTGTTCATTCACGTTGGATGATGTAACACAGAGGTCTCCAAACTTGGCAACTTTAAGACCTGTGGACTTTGAGAGTTTCCGGTTTGTCGGCTTTGCGAGCGGTAGGGATTCGCGAAGCTGCGCGATCCCTGCCACGCTAGCCATTTTTGGGGCTCCGATCCGAAAGGGTGCGGAGCAAGGCTGCCCTGCAGGGGCAGCTGAAGGTAGGGGGGATCTGGAAAAGGGTTTGGGGGTATTGCAGACCCCCTCCCTGGCCGGCAGAACCTCCTTTTACCAAGACGGCGTAGCGGCGGTCTGTAATGGCCACCACAAAGAAGCCGGCAGCTGGGCAAGTATGCGCAGGAGGAAGAGGAGAAAGTTTTTAAAAGTGAAAGTCTTCTTGGTCGATCCAGGACTCTGAGATATATTTAATTTAATTCCTGGAAGTGATGGCTTTTTGGATGATTCTTTCCATAAGAGAAAGTAAGCGGCAATTCTGAGGTGCTGAAAGGAAAGTTTACTCTCCCGACGGAATTAACAAACGGATATTGAGAAACCTGTTTTTTTTTTCAGGTAAAACTAGCTTTATGGGATAAGTCGGAAGGGAAAGGACAAAAAATATATTTATCTGGCTGGATTTTGTTGGAGGAGATGCCTTAAGGATTTGGAGACAGAAATAAAATTTTAATAAGGCTTCAAAACACAGATTTGGATTTTCTTTTTTCCTTTGTCTGATACTACCCCTGGAAGAGAAAGTGGGAATTTTGGCTTGGCTTGGATTGATTGAGGATTGTGGACTTTGGGATTGTCTTACTTTTCTTTTGGAATATTTTGGTTGGAGTAAGAAGAAACAGGGAAAAAAGAAAAGAAAAGATTTATAATGGCTTTCTCCCTTGAGGAACTGAGGGATGAATATGAGCAAACAAAAGCAGCCTGTAAAGATGGTATGGAAAAAGCTTTTCTATTTTTAGAAATGGCGCTGGTTAACTATGAACAGACAATGCGACAGATGGAATTACAACAAGAAGAAGACGAAGACACCATCTTTAATGAATCCCAAAATTTACCTAAGGAAGAAGGAAGGAAGAAAGCGAGGAAAATGAAGGACTTAAGATCTAAAAACATTTAAGAAAGAGAAAAATATGATGCAAAATAAATATAATGATAGCAAACAAGAGAAAAAGGGAATACAACAGAGAAGGGATGCCAGCAAGACAGAGGTTAGAAGAAGGGGGGTAGGAAGATCGGGTGGGGGAAGAAAGAAAGGGGAAAGGCGGAGAAAAGCCACAAAGTTTTAAAATTGGATGGGAAAAGAGGAATCTTTTCAGGGATAAAGGGTAAAGTATAAATTTTCTTAAAAAAGATTTTGCAAGGTACATAAGACGGTATTGTAATATTTGTATTAGAAATAGAAAATTAGAATGGTTTAAGAGTTAATAAGAAGTTAAAATGTTGAAATGTTTAATAATGATTGATTTTTAAAATGTAATAAAATATTGAAGGGAAAGGCAATTAGAATGTTATAAGATTTATTATTTAGATTTATTATTTAACTACGTATTTAGGAGGATACTATGTATTTAAACATTTCTGATTTATTACTCTGTTTTTATTGTTATTAAAAGTAAAAATTAATTGATAGAATGTACCAAGCAGAATCAGATTGGATATTAGGTGTCATTTTAAATGTTAATCTAATATTTAGGGAGAGGATAGAAAGGCATCATACTCTGATTAGAGATTTCAGGAGAAATTTTTTTTTTTTTCAGTATAAGGAATGAGATAGAGTGATAATAAAGGATGGGCAAAAGATACAAATATAATGATTTAAATTAAGATGGATTGAATAAGATAGAATTATGAAGAGTGAAATGTGTGGAGAAGTATATATAGAAGATACAGAATGGTAAATAAAATAGGTAATGATCTGTAAGATGAGCATGAATATAATTAAAGCCCATATAAAGAGAGGTTCCGGGGGCCAAGTTACTTTACTAAAAGATTTTTTATATGTTTGTTTGTGTCTGTTTATGTTTTTGAGAAGTATTGGTGAAACCTTTTAGAAGCATAGAAAGAAAATGACGATAATCAAGTCAGAAAGAAATAGAGGACAAGAGATGTTTTTATGTTCATTTAGAAATGGTTTAAAATAGAATTGTATTGTATAAGATAAGGTTTTATCTGACTTGTAAAATTTATAATGGAAAAAGGTTCAAATATGTAATGGTTGATGATGATTTGTTTGTTTTTGAAATTAATAAAACTTGTTTTTTTTTTTTAAAAAAAAGACCTGTGGACTTCAACTCCCAGAATTCTCCAGCTGAGGAATTCTGGGAGTTGAAGTGCACAAGTCTTAAAGTTGCCAAGTTTGGGGACCCCTGATGTAACACAACAACAAAAACCAGAGCTGTTGACACAAGGAGGAGCTACAAAGCTCCCAATAAATCACACCCCCAACATCCTTTCAAACACTGATGAAGCGATCTCATTTTGATATGATGCTGCCGCAGGTAAAGCTCTACTGGGGTGATGTAAAAATGCTCACAGGGCCACAGCTTTTTAAATGAAGAGGCAGACTTCAAAACCATTTTAAATATGTCTCAATTGAGCTAGAAATACAGATGGAGGGGATAGTGGTGGGGTTGCCCAGATCCAGAGGAGAAAATGTTCTTCACGCTTCAAAGAGCATACTTTAAACATAAAATTTGAAACTGAAAACACAATTTTTTTATGAGAAATAATTCCAGAAAATTTATTTTGTATATTTTTTTCAGTTCTGTTGTTACGTACATTTTATTGGCAGTTATTTTCTACCTTATTTTTATATAGTTATCCTTGGGTGATTTTTATTTAAATAATCTGTCAAAATTTAGGAAATTAAAAAAAGAAGTTCATTCATTTGTTTGTTTAAGTGAAGGCTGAGCAGTTCCTTTATAACTCTTTTTCTTTTTTCTTTTTACTCTGTTTGTGTAAGCAATACTCTGGCTTTTATCTTGGTTGCACAGAGGTGGCAAAGGAAGAGAATTCACTGCAAGCATTCAGTCGTCTGAAATAAGAGAGCCAAAAGATGTGACTTCTTGGGATTTGCTCTCTGGATAAACAAGGATTGATGACAGGAATCTGAATCATCCATCATGAGGTGGGAGGAGGGAAATACCTTGCCATTTACTTTATCATGTAAACACACTTTCGCTGTGTGCAAGGTTTTCTTTTTTAAAAAAAGTCTATCCCGAAGACAAAAAAGAACATGTTTTTTAAATCTCCTGCACAACTAGGATCTCAAAAAGAAACTAAGGAGGGTTTCTGAGCTACCACACAAGCGCTGGAACCAAACAGGGTAATTTCCAAGGAGAGAAAGATCCCTGTTGCTAGTCAGACAGTTGCTAGTCCAGACAGTTTATAGTTAATTGGGAATGGGATAGTTAGGAATTGGGAGCTGTCCTCTTAAGGGAATGCATCATGGTAAATGTAGTTAAGGTATCCTGGGAAATGTAGTCCATATCATGTGGCCACATCTGTAATCCTGATTGGTCACTGAATTGGCCCTTGGTGGGTTGGGGGAGGTTTCTTCACTCTTGCCTGGACCCCAGCAGCATGCTGGTGCCTCACCCCATTGCTCCATCATTATAGGAATGAAAAGAAAACTATCCTTTCACACCATAAAGTCTGCTATACAGAGAATTGGACATTGAGAAGAATCTCGATGTAACCGTGAGTTATATTTGAGCATACCTGATGAACCAATAAAGAGATTTTGTATGGATGCCTTTGTGGAGTTTAATCTGTCTGGTGTATAATCTGCTAGTGGTTGTAAAGGCCAGAACAGTCATGAAGAAGTTGGAGGAGGGCGGAGCTGGCGCCGCGATGATACAGCATGAGATCTTGGAGGTCTGAGATCGCTGCCGATATCTTTGCTCCTGGACGGTCCTATCGGATCTAAACCATCCCGAAGAGATGGTGAAAGTGAAGAGAGCATCCTGTCGATCCCAGGGATACTGCAAAGTCCCTGGTAGATCCAGGAGAAGCTCTTCTTGCCAGCGGCAAAGAGGCAGCCATTAAAGCTGCTGAAGTTGGGAGAGCTCCGATACGAAAGAGAACAGAAAGAGAGAGTGTGCCGGTTTGGTGAGAACTTTTTCTTTATTCTAAGATCTGAAAGGACAACCTAAGGAAAAGAAAGATTCTGTAAAAGTTTTGACAGAAGTGATTAAGCGGCGATTTTAAACAGGAATGTCAAAGTAATGTTTTTTTTTCATTGCTGGATTTTCTATACATGATTTTGAAACTGGACTGGTTTTTTCTTTTCCATCTATTTTTTTTCTCCTTTTTGATTTTGTAACATTTTAGGCTAGAGACTCCCTTTTAGTTATTTCTTTTTTTAAAATATCTTTTTCTTTTTTTTATTAATTCTTATTTTATTTTGCTTGGAAAAGGAGGGGGAAAGTGAAAGCAAAGAAACTTTGTAACACTGCCAACTAGAGGCTTGGAAATATTCTATTTCTCCTGTGACCAGACAAAGCTGAGAAAGAAAGAACTGAGACTTTTTTTTCAAGGACATTGCTATTTGATAAGATAGAGGGAAGAGCATGGGAGAGTATTATTGCAGGTGATCTTCTGGGTTTCTATCAACAGCTGGAGTCTGGTGTTGAAACTTAGGGGGAAAAAAGGTGATAAGTTTTTGGAGAAGAGTTATAATAAGAGCCTTGGATAATTAAACAAAGTGCAGTGTGCTCTTTTTATTTTTTCTAAGTTGTGCTATCCCTCCTCACCAGCTTTATTTTATTTCATTTTATCTTTTTTTTTTTTTTGCAATAGCTATTTGGATCTTTGGCTTTGTTGGAGTTTGTCTTTGTTTTTCTTTTTTTTCTTTGGAAGTCCAATCTCTACGCTTGCTTTTTATTTTAAAGGGAAAGCTTTAGTATTAATGTTTCCTTTTTTTTAAGGGAGTAGCCTTTTTTTCTCCTTTCCTGGTATTTTTGTTTTTTCATCTACCTTTCTGGTTTATTTTTATGCACTCTTTTCTATTTGAGACCTCTCAATTGGATTAAGGTGTTGAAGAACCTGAAGAATTTTTCCTTTCCTTTTTTTTTTCAAGCTTTTTTCTTCATCTAACTACTGATTGGATTAAGGTATACAACAACCTGAAGAAATTTTGTCCTCCCCATTTTTTATCATTACTATTTGGCTTCTTTTTTCTACTATTTTTATTTCGAACTACAATTGGTTATTTCACAATTGGATTAAGGTTTAGAAGAACCTGAAGATTTTGAATTGCTTAAAAATTTACAGCTCCTGGTTCTTCAACTTCTACTTCTTCCTCTCCACCATCTGGAGGACAATGTTCAATACAGACAATGTTAAAGCAAGAAAAAGAACAAGAAAAAGTGACTCTGCAGATGATTATGCAAGGAATTCAAAATATTCAAGCAAGATCAGAGAATATTGAAAAGAGAATAGAGAACATTGAACAAAGAACAGAGAACATTGAACAAAGAACAGGGAAAACCAATGAAAAAGTGGAGAACATCCAACAAATGATGTTGAAGTATGATGAGAGATTCCAAAAAATTGAAGAAGAAGATAAACAAAGAGACAAGAAGATTGGAGATATTGATAATAGATTAATGGTGGTTGAACAAGATAAAAGTGGTATGTTGAGATGGGAGATGGATAGATCAGAATTCTATCAGATTCCAAAACATAGAGGAAGAAAAAGGATGAAACTTAGCTGAGATAATGATAGAAATACTGGCTGAAGCTTTGGAAATAACTCAAGAGAAGATGATGGATGGAATAGATGAGGTTTATCGAGTTTTCACAAGATATGCGATGAGAAATAGCTTACCAAGAGAAGTTCACATTAGATTTACAAAGAAAGCCATTAAAACGCAAATATTGCAAGTGGCAAAAGAGAAAACATTGAAATATAAAGACAAGGAGATTGTGGTCTTGAAACAAATACCCAGAAGAGTGAGAGAGATGAGAAGAGAATACAGATTCCTGACTAAAATTCTACTTAAAAAAGAGGTGAATTATAGATGGCTGATTCCAGAAGGTTTAATATTCACATGGCAAGAACAGAGACATAGAATTGACTCAGTTGAGAAAGCGGAATTATTTTATACAGAATTTTTTGGAGGGAAAGAGGAAGAGGCAGAAAAAGAAATTTCACTAATTGAATTCCAAGAGGACTGCCAAATGGCAATTGAAAAAGAAGAAGGTGCAGTAGGTGGAAAGGTGGAAGCCAAAGAACAACGTGAACTAAGATCTACGAGAGCTGCTAAACCTAACTACAAAATATAACCATGGAAGAGAAAAAACTGATTACAATTAATATAAATGGACTTAACTCAGCCGTTAAAAGAAGGAAAACCTTTCATAAATTAGAGAAATTAAAATTTGATATAATTTGTCTACAAGAAGTACATATTAAAAAACAATATGAACAATTGTTGATACAGCCAAAACTAGGGAAAATATTTACTTCCTTGACACAATGTAAGAAAAGAGGAGTGGTTTTATATATTAAAGAGACCATCCCAGCAAAATTGATTTATATAGATGATGACGGAAGAATACTAATGGTGGAAATAATGGACAATAATATGAAAACACTCCTGATTGCAATCTATGCTTCGAATGACAAACAAGAAGAATTCTACAAAAAATTACATATGAAAATAATTGAACTGGACTATGTTAATATAGTTATGATGGGAGATTTTAATGGAATTGTAGACAATAAACTGGACTATACAGCACAGAAAACAATAAAGCAAAATAGAAAGACTCTCCCTAAATCTTTTTTTAAAATGGTAGATGAAATAAACTTAAAAGATACATGGAGAGAAAGAAATGCTAAAACTAAACAATACACCTTCTACTCAAATAGACACTTATCATGGTCCAGAATAGATATGATATGGATGTCAACAGAATTGTTAACTAACATTCAAGAAATAAATATTGAAACAAGTACTTGGGCAGATCACAATCCAATGACAATTAAATGGAAAGGACAAAAAAGAAGATCTAGATGGATGTTAAATAATACTATTTTAAAGGAAAAAGACTTCACACAGTGGATGGAGAAAGAATTGGCTTTTTTCTTTAGAGAAAACAAAAAAGAAGATACATCAATTCAGAATGTATGGGATACAATGAAGGCATATGTCAGAGGCTTGATAATAGACCATACAAGGAAAAAAAATACTATAAAAAGATTAGCCTCTAAGGCCTTAGAGGATGAGTATAAAAGACTTGAAAAAGAGCTACAGAAAATGCCACAGAAAAAGGACATCAAGCTAAAAATGGATATAGTTAAACATAAAATGGGTCAAAGAAAAAGAAGAATTAGCACAGAAAATTAGAGGTGCTAAACAGAACTACTTTGAAGACGCAAACAAACCAGGTAGATGGTTAGCATACAAATTGAGAAAGGAGAAAGAATCAAGGAAAATATTGCAATTAACAGATGACCAAGGCCAAGTCTGCTATGGTAGTAAAGAGAAGAAGGAAATTATTTGAGATTATTTTGGGAAACTATACACACAAGCGAATATTGATGAGGAAAGAGTTAAACAGTATTTACAGAATGCTAATTTACCCCAGATACCTAAAGAGATTGAAACAATGTTAGAAAGCAATATAACGATGATGGAGTTAACTGAAGCACTCAAGAAGCAAAATAATAGAAAGGCACCAGGCCCAGATGGACTTCCGGCAGAATTTTATAAAACATTACAAGAATCGTTGAATCTTCCATTGCTAGAAGTTATGAATGACGTTATTTTAAAGAAGAAGATACTTAAATCATGGTCAGAAGCCTATATTACACTTATTCCAAAAGAGGAGGCCGATCCATTACAAATTAAGAACTATAGACCTATTTCTCTACTAAATGCAGATTATAAAATCTTTGCTTCAATATTGGCAGAAAGACTTTAAAATATCTAAATAATTTTATTCATCCTGATCAAAATGGATTTCTGCCAAAGAGACAAATTAAAGATAATATGAAAGTAATCTTGGACACCTTGGAATACTACGAGGCACATCCTGAAAAACAAATGGCTCTGATATTTCTAGATGCACAGAAGGCATTTGATAATGTGAATTGGCGATTCATGTTATTACTGCTCAAACAGATGGGCTTTGCTAGAAAATTTATTCAAGCAATAGAAGCTATATACTATAAGCAAACGGCAAAGGTAATGATAGAGGGAGAACTGACAGACTCTATCAATATAAGAAAAGGAAAAAGACAAGGGTGCCCACTATTACCTTTGTTGTTTGTGTTAACTTTGGAAGTGCTAAACAGAAATATTAGAGATGAAAAGAATATAAAAGGAATGAAAATCAAAAAGGAAGAATTTAAGCTGCAAGCATTTGCAGATGATCTGGTTTTTATCTTAGAAGACCCTCTAGAAACAGCACCAAAATTGATAGAAAAGATAGAGACATATGGAAAGGTGGCTGGTTTGAAAATAAATAAAGGTAAGACAAAGATTTTGACAAAGAATATGCTATTAAGACAAAAGGGAGAACTGGCAGATCTATTGAAAATTCAGGTCATGAATAAGATCAAGTACTTGGGGATATATTTGACAGCAAGATGTAGCACACTAAAAGAATAATTATATCAAACTTAAAGAGCAGAGAGCGCTAGATCTGTCGAAATGGGAAAATTTACAACTGTCACTAATAGGGAGAATTTCAACAATCAAGATGAATATATTACCCAGAATTTTATATTTGTTTCAAACAATTCCAATTAGGCTTGGAAAAGACTACTTTGAAGATTTAAATAAAATTGTGTTGAAATATACATGGCAAGGTAAGAAAGCGAGAATAAAGTTAAAACTTTTGCAAGATGCTAGAATTAGAGGAGGATTTGGTTTGCCTAATTGGGAGTTGTATTATCAAGCTACAAATCTGATGTGAGTTAAGGAATGGATAACACTAAGAAATACTAGATTGTTGACATTAGAAGGACATGATTTGTTGTTGGGGTGGCATGCTTTTTTATGGTATAAAGGAACTAAAACACAGGGGTATTTTAGAAGACATTATATACGGGAGTCTCTGTGGTTAAACTGGGAGAAGATTAAAAGACAATGTTATTTGAAAATTCCAGTCTGGCTATCGACTATTGAAGCATTTTCTTATCCTGTAATATACAAAAAGGAACAAACAGTTAGATATGGTGAAATATTGAATGAAAAGGGTGAACTCAAATCTATACAAAAACTAGAGGAACAAGGTATAAAGATGAATTGGTTTTCATATGCGCAAATACATTCAAGGTATGATTAAGATTCTAAAATGGAAGGTTTCTATGATAAATTGACTGATTTAGATAAGATTTTGACAGGTACTGATGAAAAGGTGATTAAAAAATTGTATGGATATTTATTAGAAATTAAATTAGAAGAAGAACAAGTTAAAGAAACTATGATTGTTTGGGGGAAGAATTTTGGATATGGGATTGATTTAGAGAAATGGCAAAAATTGTGGTCTCAAAATTATAAAATGACAATGTCAACAGTATATAAAGAAAATTTGTATAAGATGTTTTACAGGTGGCATTTCCCCCCAACAAGAATAGCAAGAATGTTCAAGAATAAATCCGAAAAATGTTGGAAATGTCATCAGACACCTGGCTCATATTACCATATGTGGTGGACTTCTGTGGATGCTAAAAAATACTGGACTAAAATCCACACGTGGTTGGAAAAAATGACAAAAAAACATTGATTAATAATGATACTAAGGTATTTAATTTTTGATTGAAAATACGAGATTATATGCAATGTAATTGTAATTGAAGACTACGAAATGGAAGCACAAAACAATTTGTAAACCAACCGGCACACTGTATGGAAGATGGCTTGATGTTTTTATGTTCTGTTTGTTTATGTTTGTTTTTAAAAACCAATAAAAACTTTTTAAAAAAAAGAAGTTGGAGAGGAGCATGTCCTCTGTCTTGGAAGAGTCAGAAAAGCCCAAGAGAGGCAGCCTTGTGCCCAACTTCAGCATGGTCAGGGGCATGTACGGAGCTGTGGCAGCAAAACTCCAAAATACTTGGAAGATATCAGGAATGGGTAAATTTGAACTGGATGCCCTATCCTGGGATGAAACCAGAGGTGGTATTCAGCAGGTTCTGACCGGTTCTGGAGAACTGGTAGCGGAAATTTTGAGTAGTTTGGAGAACTGGCCAATACCATCTCTGACTGGAGATTTTACAGTATCCTTCCCCTGCCACGCCCACCAAGCCCACCCACAAAACCGGTAGTAAAAAAAATTGAATCCCACCACTGGACAAAACATCTGCTTGATGCAAGATCCAAATTGTTCATCATCACCCACCAACAATAGAAAGGGTTCAGGAAATAGCTCTGTCCTGGATAAAAAGGATGGTGGGAGACTCATCCATGATGTCTTGTGTCACCAAAGGCTAGCCTGACTTGAAAATATTTTCCCTTCCATTGAAGGCAATGGAAAGAAAGTTTATGAGACTCACCTAGAAGGGTGTATGAGACAGGGAGTACAATTAACCAGTTGTTAACAGATTGCCTTCAGAAGTTGTGGGTGCCCCATCACTGCAGGCTTTCAAGAAGAGACTGGATAGCTGTTTATCAGAAATGGTGTAGGTCTCCTGAGTGAGCAGTGGGTAGAACCAAATGCAGAGGTGGTATTCAGCAGATTCTGACCAGTTCTGGAGAATCAGTAGTGGAAATTTTGAGTAGCTTGGAGAACTGGCCAATACCACCTCTGACTGGCCCCGCCCCCATCTATTCTCTGCCTCCTGACTCCTGGCTGATCGGCTGGGTCTTCTTTGGTTGCCCTACACAGGAGAATGGAGCTGGAAAGCAGGTTAGTGGGGTGGGGAGGGAACGGGGATTTTGCAGAAACCTTCCCCCAGGAGTGGGGAGGGAATGAGGATTTTTCAGTATCCTTTTCCTGCCATGCCCACCAAGCCACACCATGCACATCAAGCCAAGCCCACAGAACCGGTAGTAAAAATTTTTGAATCCCATCACTGACTAAATGATCTCCAAGGTCCTTTCCAACTCTGTACTGTTACTGAAAGAAAGGGGCCTGGACTCATGAGGCCTTTGGCATTTCAACAGACAATTGTGGATCTTACTGCCAAGCCGCCTCCCCAACAGAGCAGACACATTAAACCCAGCAGTGCAAAGGGCAGTGAATTTTCCGAGGCAGAAAATTCAACCTGATAACACAAATTGACTGGCTTTGCAATGGGGCACGCTTTGCTGAACTCATTAAGAAATGCCAATAAGAAAGATATTGACACTTTATGCAACATTTATAATCCAGCCTCCAAGAAGGTGTTTTGAGAAAAACATCAAATGCAATTTGGTCCTTTTTGCAAAAAAGCGAACCCTATTTTTCGAACCTCCTAAGCAACAATACTCTTTAGGTTCCCTATAAAAACAAGTAGGTGGAGTAAACAGATAACGTTCACTTTTGAAAACACATCCTGGATATTTAACTCTTATAGGAGAACTTATGAGCATTGAAGCGTGCTTCTTTGGTGACAATAAATTAAGCTTTTTGCACACAGACTTCAAAGCCATCCATTATACGGTTCTTATTTTATATGTCGGGAGGGCACAATAATTAAAGAGGTTAAAAGAATGACATTTATTTCAGACGAGTGAAAATATCCCCAGGCTGAAAATAAGAAATCTTCATCGTAAGTGCTAGACTTGAAGGCAAACGAGTTTCCATTGTTGTACTAGCTAACCGCTTCTATTCAGACACGTTGTTCTTTCCATTACAAATTAAACTAAAGGGAATTATTTTATGTCCAATTATTTCATGTTCAGCCTCTTTCTTTCCTTTTCTGTTTACGTTTTTGGCAAGGAGAGTGGTGTGTTTAGTCACCATGGCAACCAGAGGGTCAGGACTTGAAAAGATGTGAAGAAAGCAGGAGCATCTTTCCACGGGTGGCTTCTTCAGCTGCTCCATCCCATCATGAGCTTCATGGCAATGAGCTTGAGAGAAAGATGCTGTCACATGTCATATCCAGGGGTGGTATTCAGCCGGTTCGCACCGGTTCAGGCGAACCGGTAGCAAGGATTTGGCGTGGGTCACCGAACCGGTAGTAAGTTCTGGTTGGCCATGCCCCCAACTCAGTCGCCTGGTCACCACTGGCTTGCTTGCCCCACCCGCCCGATGCTTGCTCACCCCACCCACCTGACACTCGCTCCTTAAGGTATTTCTTTCCCCCCCTCCAGACAACCAGCTGTTCATACGATCAGTTGTGCCAGGATTCCCCTACCTTGTCTTATTGCTTCACCCAAGAGGATCCCCTGAGGCCCAGGAAGGCAAAACATTGAGGGAGGGGCACAGCTCCCCCTCTCCATTTTTTGCCTTCCTGAGCCCCAGGGGAGCCTTCTGGGAGCAAAAATGCCCCCCACAGGAGGCTCCCCTGAGGCCCAGAAGGCCCAAAAATGGGTGGGGAGGGGTGGCTGCAAAAAAGCAAAAAAAGGGCCATGCCCACCCAGTTACATGGCCACACCCATCTAGCCACACCCATCAAGCCACGTCCACCAAGCCATGCCCATAGAACTGGTAGTAAATGGTTTTGAATCCCACCACTGGTCACACCCCCGTTACACAGGGGCCCTTTGCCCCAGGACTTGGGTGGGAGGCAGTACAGCTAAGGAGGACAGGAGGATGATAGTAGCCAAGCCAGCAGAACTTTTACCACCTACCCAGAGAAAAAGCTGTGGGCAGAAGCTGAGGAGAGAACTGACCTGAGCATTGATTGATGAGGACAGCCTCCAGTTCTGCTCCCCTAGGAACAAGGCTAATCGAAGGCATGATGACATTGGGATAGACGTTTACACAGTGAACCTTCTGCAGATGGTTCTCATCTGGTAAGAATCCCCTGGGTCTCCACGTCTGCAAGATGTGGTCCACACAGTTGAGAAGATGCCACGATGTGTGCAACCCCTATAAAAACAGATGGAGTTTTGATCACACTACCTTGGTCATCATCTTGATGTTTTTGGATCATGCCCTGTGGACAACCCCATAGCTCCCTCAAAACCAGCATCCTTCCCTTTAGGAAGAGGTTGGGATACCTCCAACTGGGAACCACCCAAATACTCTTGCTCTTGGTATAGAATCCCTTACTGATGAGTCAATCTCTCATTTATGGATTATTTTTTCCTGTAATATCGATTATAAGGACCAAATGGAGATGTGCTACCATGAACCTGGCCTCCTCTGGAGAGAGTTTGCATTCAGGACTGCTGAAAATTCACCTCCCACACTCAAAATGCCAATTCCAGCTGAGCCCCCAGTTAGCCATTTCTGCCTTCTCCTAACTAATCTTCGAACATTGGATAGAGGCCCTCACCTTTCTGAGGTCATTGTGACCCCATTTCCACATCTAAAAGATTAGATGTGTTTCCTAAAAGATTAGGTAGCTTATGGGTGAACATCTGTGGCTGTGTTTTCCCAGCAGCTAGACATTCAGAACCGAACCAATATGAAAATGAAATTGGTCCAAGAATGGGAGAGGAAGTGCGATTGATTGTAGACAAGGCCCCTCAATAATGAGGCTGAGGAACAGGTGGGTATCTGGGATAATGACAAAATGCCAGGAAACTGCATCTCCTAAGGGTCCAATTAGATAAACATGTATAAAAATGTGTTATAAACATAACATAAAACAATGTACAGTATTTATTTTATATATTTATATATTTTATGTTATATTTATATTATAATTATATTATAATTATAATTCATGCTCTTTTTATTCCTTCCAGGGAAGGACAGTGAGGGTAACACTGCCCAGAAATTACTAGGTGCTACATTTAAAGGCTAGATTCCAAATGTGGCCAACTGAAGTTCAATGGGTTATTCTGGGGTCAAATCAACTTTCAGAATTCATTTGGAGTCAATTCAAGCTTCTAGAGGCCATTTCAGGTCAATTAAATTTCTAGGGTGATTCTGGCATGAGCACTAGCTTCCAATAGTTATTTGGGATCAACTTCTTGAGGTTATTTCTGATCAATTCAAGGTTCCAGGAGTCATTTGGGATTCAAATCAAACTTCTAGAGATCATTTCAGGTCAACTCAACCTTCTGGAATGATCCTGGTCTGAACAACACTTCCAAGGATTATTTGAGGTCAACTTCTAGGGCTTTTGATGGCCAACACATGCTCCCAGGGGTCATTTATGGGTCAAATTGAACCTCCAGGGTTCATTTGGGGGTCAGCCCAAGCCACTCCCACAGAACCAGTAGTAAAAGAATTTGAATCCCACCACTGTCTAGTACGTTTCGTACTTTTTGATGCCTCCCGGATGGATACCAGTTAAGAAATCAAAGTACTTGGCTTGTCTCATTGCTGGGAGGCACTTTTAATATTATCTCATTGCTTCTGCGGCTTCAAATAATTTTGCTATAGTTCTAACAAAATTTGCTAAGTTAATGTTCCTTAACTCAGAGATGGGGGGAAGTTAAGCAATTAGGCCCCAGTAATAATGCTGGAATGGTAGCTTCATTTTGCAGATATGTGACAGCAGGGACTGTCTGCTTTTTTTCCGCAGTTTAACAATTTGGTTCCTAATTTGTTTTGGCAGGGCAAGAGACTCACTGACATTTTCCCCCCTTTTGCAAAACAAGCTAAGACATTAAGCTACCGCACAGATTATATACATATACATACAAATACATATACTTACAAAATCTAAAGCAATTATTAGTTATTTCATCATTAAGCAAAGTTAAAGCATTTAAAGGTTGAGGACCTGTTTGTTTGCATCTCACATTTATTATTTTTACAAATAGCAATAGCACTTAGACTTATGTACCACTTTATAGTGCTTTACAGCCCTTTCTAAGCGGTTTACAGAGTCAGCCTATTGCCCCCAACAACCTGGGTCCTCATTTTACCCATCTCGGAAGGAGGGCAGGCCGAGTCAACCTTGAACCTACTGCACTCTAACTACTGCCTCACCGAGGCTCTTAATAACTCAAATAACTCAAGATAGCGAATAAATCTAATACTCTTCATCCTCCTATTTTCCACACAACAACAACCCTGTGAAGTGGATTGGGCTGAGAGAGAATGACTGGCCAAAGGTCACCCAGCTAAGATTTCACAGCTAGGGTTGGACTAGAACTCACTATCTCCTGGTTTCTAGTCTGGTGCCTTAACCAGGATATTAAACTGCTCCTTCCTTCCTTCCTTCCTTCCTTCCTTCCTTCCTTCCTTCCTTCCTTCCTTCCTTCCTTCCTGTATGAAGAAGTGGTTCAAAGATTCAAAGATTTATTACCATCAAAGATGAATGAAATGAAAAATGCTCAAAGAGATAAAAGTTCTGAAATAAAATAATAACAAATAAAATCTATGTTGAAATCATAATTTGGTATTCTATCAGTTGCACATAAAGAAGAGCACGGCTTAAGCTATAATATAACATTAGTCCTTAAATTGTGAAGGCCTAAAACCATTAGCTACTAAAGAAAACAATAGGGTGATAACATAAAAAGATTTAATGCATTAATTGTATAAAATAGTTATAACGGGTTATTCACCAGGTTCCGATGAATCTTTAGTGCTGCTGTGCAGAATCTAGGTACCTGTGTTGCGACGATGGACTGTTCGTCTTTATAAGCAACCACTGAAGATAAATGGTGCCAGAACAGTCAGGATATCTATTAATTATCAGGAAAATGAATTTTGTTTGAATGTCTCTATAAAAGAAGCAGTGAAGAAGGATGTGTCCAGATGTTTCTACCTCTCCAGAGTCACAGGGACAAAGCCTTCCCACCAGTGGTATCCCTTTAGATTTGCCATCCAGAATAGCTGATGAAGAGGTGAGTTTTTCAGAAGGACCACAAAAGTAGCTTGAATCCTATGGTGAAGATAGAAAAGGCTCTGCTTTTCTGGAACTCCTAGAAAACAAGGTGGAAGAACAAGTGGCTAAATCCATTTGGTGTTTCTTTCCAATGTTTCTCTCTTAAACATTTTCTTTTAAGAAGGTGCAGCTGTTTTTAAGCAGACGTAATTCACACCTGACCCTCCCACTGTCAGATAGTCGCCCTTTTTTCCCCCTGGGAATTCTTTGAGTTTTAATATAACTTGCCAAAGTTACAAGCTTGGGATTTCACACGTTCTTTTCCTGAGGTTCCTGGTTAAGTGGTAGCCCCACTAAAGCTTTCCTGATCTCAGAAAGCTCAACAAAGTTAAACAAAGATTCTGGAAAAGAGCCACAACAAGCCCTTTCAGGTTTATTGTCCTTCATAGACGTGTTCATGAAGTCATCTGGAGTAAGGCTTGACTATTCTTTGAGCTATGAATAATAATGCAGCAGCTATGTAATGATCTAGAGAAGAAGGGCAAAGTACCTGGAGCAAGTAGGAACGTGTAGGTAGCACCAAAGGAAACATGTTTTCTTCCTAAAATCCCCCAGGAAAAGATGCCGTAGACCAGGGGTCCTCCCAGCAGGTGCTATGTGGGCACCCCCATGTACCAGAAACTACATTTTCCCCTCTGAAACTGTGACTTGGCACCCTTTGTTCCTCCACACACTCTGTCATGGTTGCAACAAAAAAGCCCTAAGAATCTTGAAAGCTCATTGATCCATCATGCTGTTCACTAAAGGTGCCCATATGCATTTCAAATAGCTGTACCTCTGTGATAGGACAGTGTCACTTGTTTGGTTTTGGCTTCACGGATGATGAATTCAGCCCTGGCTCATGGCTTGGGGGCTGAGATGAACCACAGTGAGGCAAACCATGACTCAGTGTGATGCAGGAATTTCATGATTAACTTCAGAGGGAAGAGGCCATTGATGAAACTATACAAACACTGAAAGGCTTGACTTTACCGGAAAGGAAATTTAGAGAGAGAATATGGAGCTGAGCTGAAGCTAAATCAGAGTCAACGGCCTCCCGTTTCTGATGCATAAAAATACACAGCATCAAGGCTAAAGAGCAGTGGGAGTCAACCTGCTCCCTACCGCCCACTAGTGGGCGTTCCAGCTTTCATGGTGGGCGGTAGGGGTTTTGTCCCCTACTTTATAAATCACCATTACTGTGGAACTGGTGGGCGGTTAGAAAATTTTACTACTAACAGAGATACAAAAGTGGGTGGTAGGTATAAAAATGTTGACTACCCCTGCTATAGAGGAAATATAAATGTTAGATAAATATAAAGGTCTTCTCAGATGAGAAAAGAAGTGAAGGCAACCAGTGGTGGTATTCAATTTTTTTTTTACTATTGGTTCTGTGGGCGTGGGTTGGTGGGTATGGCAGGGGAAGGATATTGCAAAATCCCCATACTCTCCCCACCCCACTAACCTGCTTTCCAGCTCCGTTCTCCTGTGCAGGCAACAAAAGAAGACTCAGCCGACCAGCTGGGACTCAGGAGGCAGTAAATAGATTGGGGCGTGGCCAACCAGAGGTGGTATTTACCGGTTCTCCAAATTACTCAAAATTTCCACTACCAGTTCTCCAGAAACTGTCAGAACAGGCTGAATATCACCTCTGAAGGCAACGTTTAAATATGCAAGCACTTGCTTAAATAAACATATTTCTGGAAAAAAATATCTGTTTGAACGTGTTAAGAAAGATCTATCTGTGCAAAGATATCCTATTTGAGTAAGCTCTGCATATTGCATGTTCTAAAAGCTGGAGGTACCTCTGTCAAATATTCAGGAAGTCATGCATTGATATCACCTCTCAGTCTTCAGGCTAAGACCTTAAGAGCTAAACTACCCTCTGTGGAATCAAGAAGATTGTAGTATCATGAGTTTTTAGCCTTTGTGCCACAGAACCACAATCTTTTTTTCGTAGCAATTCCATCATAGCAGTTCTCCAATCTTCCTCTCTTGTCTTGGCAGGTCTGGAATCCTGCAGTCTCCAAAGCAGAACCATCTTCCTATATTTTGCCCAATTTCACTTGATAACTTGCTAGTTGGACTGAAATGCTCAATAGCTGCTAGGGAGGTACCAAGAGGAACTTGTGTGATCAGTACTAATCTCAGCTTCTCACTGCCAAAAGCGTTGATTGGAAACCTAGCTTTCCAAATGATGAATTTTGAGGAGAATGGCAATTGATTCATCTTCTTGTTAGCTTGCTGGAGCCCAGAAAATGTCTCAGGAGATGAAAGATTTACCTGATCTGAAGAGAAACCAGAGCATAAAGTTACTCTCTTTCAGCCACTGAGTTGAATGAATATTCATATGTGAATCCTTGATCTATTTTTCCTTTTTGATGTTCTTCTAGTTGCCACCCCAGCCATTTCAAACAAATCAGACAATTAGGAGGGATTCCCCTTGGTGCTGCACGTTTGGTGAAGAAACACTTGCCCAACTTTTCATTAAATCTATTTAGAGGTCTTGAGAAATACTTGCTATTTATTTTGTTGCTAAGCAAAAAAGATCATTCCAGTTGGGAGAAGCAACCTAACAAGGTCTATTAGGTATTACAGATGGCTAGAACACAAGTGTTGTGGATCACTGGCAGCAGGTGTGGATGGCTGAGGTGTCGGAGAGCGAAGACTCAGATGAGGGGCCTGTGTGTGATGCAGGGATGGGGCCAGGACTATCAGGGAGTGGAATGCTGCCTTCGGAGATTGTGGAGGCTGGCAGCAGTGATGAAGAGGCCCCCGAGGAGCCTGTGCCCAGTGCGTGTGCGCGCAGGGCTGCTCGAAAGAAAGAGCAGCTGCAGCAGCACGGGCAACTTGGGAGTAAAGCTTCAAGGTAATGGCCCCTCCCTTGAGAGATAAAAGCCAGCTGAGAAACCGGAGTTCTTTGCAGGAAGCAAAGAAGTTTTTGCACTCAAACCTTGTGGACGTTCGGACTCTCTTAATTGGTGTTTGGAGACTCTTTGTATTTGAAATACTTCTTGGCAATTTGACCTGTTGTTCTTGGCAGCCTTGCACAACCTTGGCAAGGCTCGTTCTTATCAGAGACAATTAGCTTGAAACAGCCTTTTAACCGGGAAGGAACGGAATTCGTAAAGAATCATTAAAAGATTTTGCTGTTACCTCTGTTTCATGTTTGTTTCCTTGGAACAAGGTTTGGATCAGAACAACAGGTCCCAAGCACTATTGCAGCCCATCTGGAGTGAAATAGAACACCTTCTTCCAGGGTTTTTACAAAATATTAGAGGGCAGCAAGGAAGAGGCATATAGTGACAACTCAGCAAACATCTAGTATAGACTTCTGTAAGTCAATGTTTCAATGACTTTAGTATCTGCAAAACCCACTGCATTAAAAAAAGAAACCTCCTTCGCATGCATCCCTGGGGTAAGTTTTTACATGTCTACTAGGCTCATAGTCAGCCATACCAGATACTCCCATTGTGCTGTCCCAGCCAGTCTATGGGAATTGGATAGTTACTTAGGATTTATGAGCTGTCCCCTTAAGGGAAGGCATCATGGTAAATGTCGTTAAAGGTATCCTGGGAAATGTAGTACTAAGGTCCGAGATTCTCTTCCCAGCATCAGCAACCCTACCGCAACGTCTCATGCCCTGCCGGCTGAGCAACTTAGCTCACCAGTGCTTACAACAACTTCTTGATGAGTTGACATCCCATCAACAACAACTGCCACACTCAATCCACAGGCAGCAGCATTCTGGCCACAACCTCAATACCAATCCAGCTCCCAGGCACCACAAGGTAACCGCGCCCAGCCTACACAGCAGCGTGACACTCGACCATCATCCCCAGTATGGGAGAACGACATCCTCTGTAAGTACTGGGAGGAAGACTACAACCCGTCATTGACTTACAACCCGAACCCACCCTATGAGAATCCAGGGGAAGAACCCTCTATGTCAATACCTCTCCCCAACTCAGAAAATGCTGAAGATTACTGGAGAAACTTGGCTGTATAGAGTGGAAAGCTAAATTTGCATGCCAACGGAGTTCGCAAATTCTCTGACAAGCCCGGCAGCAAGTATCTAGTATGGAAGAAACTTTTCCTGCACCCCATTCAGGCAGCACGCCTGAACCCTGATGAAATAATTGGACACTTGATAGCATGGCTAGGGCCACAGTCTGTCGACATACCGAGGGCACTTTATGCATCCCACTTAGACGACCCGGCTGCTGCCCTATGGTTATCATGGAAAAGGCTTGATAAACTGTATGGCGCTTCCAAGCACGTAGAAGCAACACTCTTGGATAGCCTCAACAGATTTCCTAAAATTCCTGTCGAAAAGCCTCACTGGATCATAGACCTCACTGACATACTTGTCCAGCTGAGGATGGCACAATGAGATCCCAACTTACTGGGACTCGCCTGTCTTGATCACGTCGACACGCAGAACAAAATTGTTCGAAAACTTCCACAGGTGCTACTTGAAAAGTGGCTCCAGTTGTCTGACACCTTCTTGGCCAAGGGTCGCCATCGCTTTATACCCTTCACACTTCTTGAAGAATTTGTGTCCCACCAGGCGAGTGTGCAACACACACCAGGCCCGTGGACTCAGAGCTGTTAGTCAGAATATACAACAGCAACCATATACAACAGCAGCTATATGACAGAATATACAACAGTCAGAATATACAACAGCAGCTATATGACAGAATATACAACAGCAACCATATATCGCCCTCAGGCCCTATGCACACTACCAGGGAAAGACCCTTCATGGTTGTCCATAATACCGAGATCGACTCCTCATCCACACACAGTTGGGGAGAGAACTCATCAGATACAACCCAATTTAGATATCTGAACACAAGGAGAATACAGTTTTGTCCTGTGCACCACACTCGTCACTCGCTGAACAGCTGCACTGGGTTTGCAGTGAAATCACTGACCAACGAAAAGAGTTGCTAAGGGAATACCAATACTGCTACAAGTGTTGCGAATCCAAACACCCATCCAAGTACTGTGCAGCTAAGGTGCAATGCGACTTATGCCATAGTGACCAGCACCCAACTGCACTGCATCCAGACTCCAAGCTGCCACTGCAGCCCTCCTTCAGACAAGGAGCCTCAACATAACACAGAAGCATGCAGGGCTCCTCAGCAGATTGCCAAACTACAACCAAAACCAAGGATGAGTGTCAACTGCACAGCACTGTGCGCCGACTCACCATGCCCTCATTCCTGTCTTCCCATCTGCTTAGCCAAAGTGTACCCTGAAGGATGCCCCAAAGATGCCGTGAAACTGTACGTGCGGATAGACACTCAAAGCACCTGCAGCCTGGCCAGACCCGCATTCTTTGACCTCTTTGAGGTGCAACAGGACAAACTTCCCTTCACTGTATCAACGTGCCATGGACCAAGAAGCACGGCAGGGAGGAGAGCTACTGGACTCTGCATAGAGTCATTGGATGGAAGTTCCCGGTTCCCACTACCACCCGTATTTGAATGCGATGGGGTGCCGAACGACCGCTGTCAGATCGCAACACCTGAGGACATAAGTAGCATACCTCACCTACATCACCTGGCTCATCACTTCCCTGCTCTAGATCCGGAGGCTGAGATCCTACTCTTGCTGGGAAATAATGCCCCATGCGCCTTTCTCTTCTCCGAGTCAGTTGGCAGCCCTGTAGATGGCTCAGTAGCCATCAAATCTCCACTAGGATGGGGGATCATAGAAATTGTCAGTGACAATCGGATGCAGGCTCCAACCCAGGCAAATGCCTAAGCACCATCCATTCCAACACCCTTCCGACGCCCTTTAGCACCATCGAAAACAAGAATGCCGTTCCAGATTAAAAAGCTGCCAGCAATCAGTTCACTTTCACTAGGACACCCTAAACGGTCGCCAGCAACCACCAGAGGTCCACTAAGATGCTCTACATGGGCATATGCCTCTGCAACACCCTTTCCAACAGCTTCCCGACGCCCTTAAAAGGCCGCCAGAGGTGACCAGCACACTTGCACCAAGAGGCTGAACTTGAAGATTGAACCTCAAGCTTTGCATGCTTTGCTTTGTTTGATGCTTTATTAATGTTTACTGCTTTTCTTAGTTACATACCTAACTGTTTATCTTAGTTATATAGTTATCTGCTATTCATAGTATTACTGTTTACTGCTTATCTTAATTTATAGTTAATTTTTTTTCTCTTAATCGTGGAATTTACAATTCCAGGTGGGGAGTGTGCTGTCCCAGCCAGTCTATGGGAATTGGATAGTTAATTAGGAATTATGAGCTGTCCCCTTAAGGGAATGCATCATGGTAAATGTAGTTAAAGGTATCCTGGCAAATGTAGTTCATATCACATGGCCACATCTGCAATCCCGATTGGTCACTAATTTGACCCTCGATGGGTTGGGGGAGTTTTCCTCACTTTTGCCTGAACTCTCTAACTCATGGCAGCTGCTTTCTATTGCTACGAGATGGGTTAGGAGATAACCATCTTTTATCTACAAGGCAGATATGCAAAGGATTGGTCATTAAAGAAGAACTTCATCACAAATGTGAGTTATGAGGATACCTGATGAACCAATAAATGTACTTTGTTATGGACGTCTTGTTGACTTATCTATCTGCATCTCTACAGCTTATAAATCAATTTCTGTGCAGAATACAGAAAACCCATTCCATTCCATTCCCCACTTTTCCGATTTCCCTAATGGCAGAATCTCTGAATTCAGTGCGCATTAAATAGGCCCAGACTTTGTTGAACTAGTTTGGAGTCTCCGCCCCTTCAGTTTCTTTCTTCTATTCTTTTGCCTGCTTTGCCTGTCTTGAACTCTCCCCACCTTCTCCCCTCCCCTCCCTTTTCTTCTCATCACTCATCCTGGACAGCATCGCTTTCACCACACCATATCATTTGAAAAATGAACTTGCTGTCGGTCTGTCAGCTGTTCCATGTAATGATTTTGCCTGACGGGGTGGAAGAGATCCGTGGGGGAATGATGGAGAAGTTGATCTACATGGATGCCCTTTTGCATCAAACACGGAAGAGTAGCTATTTAATTTTGGTTTCTAAAATTGCCTCCATGGGATGAGGCATGCATTGGAGATTATATAAATATACATATACACACATATATACACATACAAATATATACATCTACACATACTCTTTTGGCACAAGGCCAGACATTTCATCCAACTTGACTTTAATTTTAATTATCTATGTATCTATCATTATCTATCTATCTATCTATCTATCTATCTATCTATCTATCTATGTATCATCTAATCTATATCTACCTATATATCTACATCTATATATAAAATTAAACTCAAGGTGGATGAAATGTCTGGCCTTGTGCCAAATGAGTTTTCTACAGGCACGGGGTGGCCATGGCACTATTTATGGATTTGAATTGATAAGCTGTCCAAGTCCATTGGACTTTCAGTAAGATGAAATTGAAGAAAAAATAAGGTGAATAAGATGAAAACATTCTTGGTTTATTAGCTGTCCAAAGCAACTGATTTTTTTTTAAAAAGATAAAATTTAATTTGAATTAGAAATTGGAAGGCACGCAGGCTTCACTGGTGAATTTACTTTTGGAGATTGCAAAATGATACTTCTGTTTTGGAAGGAGCTTTAGAAACAATTTTGGTAGATATGGAGATCTTGACTGCAGATACAATTGAAGATACATGATTGAGAAGAGTCAGCTCTCCCACCAATTCTGGGGCTCCTTCATCCACCTGGATCAGCCTTAGGGGATGCCACTGCTAACGGTCAGGATCCAGGAACCAAGATCCTAGTGTCAGAAGAAAAATCCAGTTCCAAGCCAGGAGAAAGGCACTGGAGTTAAAATGGAGGCTGGAGGCTGATTGGAAAGAAAGGTTCTCATAATTGATGAAGCAGAACCACCACCCACATGTGATTCTGGGACAGCTGACAAAATGGAGTTGAGAGTGGGTGGGTTTTTATACCTTCTTTTGAGCGTTGTATTTGAGCTTCCTGTTCCTGTGCAAGAACAAGTCCTTTAATATTCTATTGGCTGTTGTCAGATTCCTATGGGGTCATGGCTGGCTCTATAGGCAAAAGGGGAAATGCAAATCCTAGGTGTTTGTCTGAGCTAATCTTGTCACTTACGGCTTGCCTAATTGTGTTGCTTATCTGGAGTCTCTGTCTGACCCAGTCTTTCTGAAGGGATTACCAAATCTGCATTTCTAAAGCTGGCCTCCTCAGTTTCTGCTTGGAGCAGGGTGACTGGTGCTGGTTTCTGCCTCCCTTAAGATTTTTTTTCATTACTTCTTTAGGGGAAATATTTTATCCTGCCTTTTAAAATATTTCCCAAAATATTTTATTCTTCTGGGGAGTGGGGAGGCTTTCCACACTATTTTTGAAATGTGCATCCTAGTTACAGGAATCATGAAAAGCCTCAGAGCTGCAGTGAGAAGCCACCATGTCCCCAGCATTGCCTAGAATGATTGGGAGGAGGGCAGTGGTGGGATTCAAAAAACGTTACTACTGGTTTTGTGGGCATGGCTTCGCTTGGTAGTCATGGCTTGGTGGGCATGGTAGGGGAAAGATACTCCCAACTACTCAAAATTTCTGCTACTGGTTCTCCAGATCTGGTCAGAACCTGCTGAATACCACCTCTGGAGGAAGGGAACTTTTCTACCATGGGTGCCAGATGATGAAGTTAAGTTAATCTGTAAAAATCATACATTTCAATTTCATATTGAGACATGAGCCATCTGCTAAGGACTTTTTCAGGGCTGACTTTACTCTGGGGATAGGCAGCTTAACAAATGCTGGTGTAAATATCTAGTAATAACTGACATATATAGAGAAAGGAGGAGGGGAAACAAAGATAATTATAGCAACAACAGAGCAACAATGAGTTTAGAGGCATCTGTTGTTTGACTAAATTTGCTTTTTCTTATCGATATTATATAGCATTGTTTTCCCTCTCTCAGAGTCGCTACCAGTTAGAATCTGAATTCTTTTGGACTCTTCTGGGCTTCAATGCAGTTGAGCTGGAGTCATTCTTAGCATACAAAGACCCTTTTAATGTTATCTCAGTCTTTCTTTTTAATTACTGGTAGCCTTCAACTTACAACTGTAATGGAGCCCATCTGTTACAGTAATAAGTCATGACAATTGTAAAGCAGCTCACTCAAGTGACCGATCCAATTTCATGACCCTATTTTTGCAGTGGGTGTTTAGTGAATCCTTGCAATGATTAAGCAAAACATCTTAGTTATTAAACAAACCCATGGTCATTAAACAAAGCCACTGTCACTAAGCTAAGACTACCTGTATAGAATAAAAGTACCTTCTAGCTTAAGGTAGGGATATGAGCTACGAAACATATGAAGAACGGTTGAAAGAATGAGCATGGCTAGTCTAGTGAAGAGAAGGACCAGGGGAGACATGATAGCAGTCTTCCAATATTTGAGGGGCTGCCCCAGAGAGGAAGGGGTCAAGCTATTCTCCAAAGCATCCAAAGGCCAGACAAGGAATAATGGATGGAAGCTGATCAAAGAGAGATTCAACCTAGAAATAAGAAGAACTTTTCTGACAATGAGAACCAATGGAGCAGAAGTTGCATTTGGAAGTTGTGGGAGCTTCATCAATGGAGGCTTTCAAGAAAAGATTGGACTGCCATCTGTCAGAAATGGTGTAGGGTCTTCTGCTTGGGCAGGGGTTGGACTAGATGACTTATAAGGGCCCTTCCAACTCTGTTAATCTAATCTAAGAATATAAGGTTTCTGAGACCTATGTTGTAAATCCATATGAAAAAAATCATACTGCCAACTTTCCTTTAGATGTTCTGTTTTTTTTTTAATCAGTTGCCCTGTGCTGCTGAAATGTCATGGGAGTTTTCATCATCACTTTATGTCCTGGGCAGGAAAGCTTCTCAGACTGACTCTTGGTAGGACCAGCATCTGCTAAGATCAGAGAAAGTCCCAACACAGTGTTGTGCTTTTCATGCTCAGATTCAGCTACTACTGAATTGAAGCAACTTTACCAGTATTCCTAAAGTTTCTCTTCCTTCCTCCAATGCCTGCACGTCTTTGTCCAAAGACAACAGGTTCAAAACCCATGGGGATGAGAAAGAAGAACTTCTGAAGGTCATTGATGAGAAGCTACTAAAAGAAGACTTTTGATGTTTTCCCATGGTTGTTTTGGATTTTGAAACTTGGCTGCAGTGCCAGAAATGTTAAAAATGCAAAACGAAGCAAACAAAAACAGCATATTGGCAAGATTGAAGGTTGCTTATTGATACAGAGCTCTTCTCTTGGGATGCTCTGTCTGCAAGGATGTCTCCCATTCACGGAACAATTTGCAGTTAGTTAGCAGTTTGGTAATCTAAGACTGAACTGACAGCCAGGGATTCTCCTGAGGACGGCGGGAGGCAAAACCTGTCACTATCAGGCTTGAGAAGACTGAGATTGGTTCAAAGCAGGCTAAATTTATCATCAAAGTCTGAAACACTTGAAAACAAAGAGAGAGTCATTTTATCACAATGTGGGGGCGGGGAATGACACTGTTCTGAAAACCTCCCCCCACCCTCTTCTAGTCCAGAGGCTAGGAAGCTTCTGAAAGTCTCATTGGAGATACACATTACTTGGCCCTGCCTGGATATAATCCAAAGACTGAAGAGCAGCCTTGCTCTAGATGCGGGAGGTAATGGGAGTTAAGTAATGGGCCATCCATAATTTAATGAAGATTTCCAGCAAAAAAACACTGTCATCCTAGATAAAGTGGTAAACCAGGGAAGAAGGTGGCCCTTGTAACAGTCAAACTGAAAAATGTGGTGCGCCTCTGTGTAAACGTTGTCATAACATACCCTTCATAATAGAAAACATCTCGTCTTACATGCCCTGGTTTTTTGTAGCTGTCTCTGTACAGCTCCTACCAGTCATCAAAAATTGCCTGCCGAAGTAACCAAACCTTGAAACATCCTAAAGCTGTACTGTAGAAAGTTAGCATCCACTCATCTCCTAGAAGAATGAAATATTCTAGGAAATATTAAAAAGGCAGAATATTTCCCCTAAAAGAAAAAGAAAAATCTTAAAGGAAGGATGCTGCAGCCTTCAGTGTCAGCCTTCAAGATTTTCTCCCTTTGCTTTGCTTCTTTCGGATGTCATAAGTAACAGGGGGAGGAGGGGGGAATAGTTATGGGAAGTGAGCTGGAGGTATTACAAACCAGAACTGTATAAGCTGGGTGGGGTAGATTCTTGCTTAGGTTTCTATCCTATGCTATGCGCAGCTGCAACCCTTTATCAAACTATGTCAAGGTCAACGGACAGAAGCCTCATCACCACCTGGAGATGCCCACATGATGATATACACAACTTTTAATTGGATGAGCCAATTGAACTATTGGGGGTGGGAACATTGCCATTACTTTGTATATGTGATTTACATGCCCATTTTCTCAGATTCAGAATTATTTTGTTGCTACCACTTGATTTCCAGTAAAAGATATCTTTTCTCTGATCAAAGGAGTCTAAGCATTTCTTTCTTGGATTTTGAATGGAGCACCAGCTGACATTCAGATTCCATTGAAAGTGGGTCTTTGTGCACAATTAGGAAGCAGCACCCCATCAAGATTGCCTGTTGCCAAAAACTAAAAAGGTCTGGTGAGTGTTTTGATACAGATCACAAGGGTTGTGCCCAATGACAAAGAAACACCGTTGTGTTGATGAAGTCATGATAAATTAGACTTGGCTTACAGGAAACCTCTCCTTTACTCTGCCTGAGGCTGACTCACACAACCCATCTTTTCCTTTGTACTTAGACCAGGAGATGAATGACAGCTGTCATCTGGATTCTGTTGACTCAGAAAAGTGGAAAAAAACCAGAAGTCAACACTTAGCTACATAGACTTGGAAATCCTTGTTCTGCTGTGGATGATCAAGGGTTGTGTTAAGGGAGTTGATCCTTGTCTGCAATGAGATTTGGAAACTAGCCAAAGTCTAACTGGGAGACTAATTGGGGGCGTGCTTAAGCGCACCAATCGTGCCTACCATCCCTGTCCTATTGTTTTTTTATTTTTCTTATAAGTATCTATCTCATGAATTCAAAACTATATTTATTATTATACCTGTATCTTGTAAGTGATTGACAAATCAAATAAATACTAAAATACTAAATACATCTCTAATGGAGTCCTGAGGAAGGACACCAGCACATGAAAAGCAGGGATTTACTGCCAAAATGGAGTGTGAAGGCCCACCAGCCATTGAGCTGAAGTCTGGAATCTTATACCACAGAATTGGTTCCACTGAACTATCCTTTGATACCAGATTTAGATTATATAATAGTAGCGTTTCCTTTATGAAGGCCATCTTATTGGTTTGCTTGAGACTGCAGTTTTAAGCAGCCAAATTACTTAGATAGCTCTTCCCAGCAAATTCTGTTCAGTAAAAGCTTTTATATTTTGCACTTCACACACCTCCAGGGAGCTTCCTTCAAGAGCATTTACAAATGAGAAAACAAGGCAACTTCAAAGTGAACAATCACAAAGGTCCAGAAAGAAAAACCTGAATTCCCCCACTTGCTCCATCAGCTCCTGAAACGTAATACATAATGTTAAGGAAAGGATGAGATTAGGGTCTCTCAAAATTCTTCATCACTTCCTCCTAATAGTTTTACAGTTAGCCCACCCAGGAACAGCATGGAGTTTGTTTTGGGAATTAGAAAGGTAGGGAAGGGAAAGTCCTGTACTACTGCACCTCCAAGAAACAACCTTTAATACTAATATATCTCTAAACTCTTTCTAATTATTTTCCCATTGGAAGAAATATTAGAATGGTTGGGGACTCAAAGAACTCTGGAATTTTACATTGGCCATTTTGGAGGAGGGGGAGTCACAACTCCCAGAAAAAGAAAAGCTTCCCTCCCCCAGATTAGGAGCCTTGACTTGAAGAAAATCTCTGTTTCTTGCATAAACCTGCATTTTCCATTTTATACCCTCTCCGAGATTCATTTCTTGTATTTCTGCTGGGGTGACAAGAACTTGCTGGAGCTTCTCTGGATTTGATAGCAAATGGCTTTCTGAACAAAATCTTCGATTTTCCTTTATCTGAAGCTGAGAATTAACAGCTTCCGGCATTCTTTAAAACCCCAGTATACAAAGATTTGTAGATTAGCCTTGTTCTTGGGGTTAGTTGTTAATTGTTTCTTTTTATAGTAGACAGATGGTGGGTTGACCTGATTGATAGAGAATAGATTTCCAATTGGTAACATCTTTTCATGGAACGTAACATTTTTAATATATACAGATGGTACAATTTATAACTACTTGTAGACCTGTTATATAAGTAGGGAGAACACATTAGATATCTGAGTTATCTTTTTCAGCATTCAACCAGATGGACATTTTCTGTTTAATGTTAATGTTAATAATATATTTATTAGTTGTCGTTATACACACATTCTTTGCATGTTGCTTGATTGTTTTGTTTGTAGTTGGTTTCCCCCCCCACCCCGTTTTGTATTTTAACTTTTGAGATAAATATTTTGAGATTAAAATATTAAAAAATATTGTAAAAAACCTAGCATACAGTCACAAAATTTCCAAGAAATATTTATAGCAATAGTACTTAGACTTATATACCACTTCACAGTGCTTTACAGCCCTCTCTAAGCAGTTTACAGGGTCAACCTATTGCCCCCAAACAATCTGGGTCCTTATTTTACCAACCTTGGAGGGATAGAAGGCCGAGTCAACCTTGAGCCTGGTGGGATTTGAACTGCTGAATTGCTGGCAGCCAGCAAGTCAGCAGAAGTAGCCTGCAGTACTGCACTCTAAGCACTGCACCTCCACAACTGAATAATAACAATTGACCATTAAAAATGAGTATCAGCTTTCAGCAGGACCCCAAGATCTTTGGAAATTTCGAAAATTAGCTCTACATCTTCGAAGGACACCACCAATCTGAGTCTGGCTCTCTTTTTTCAGAGCATGCAAGGTAAACCACTGACAGATACAGTTGTTGAGTCTTGTCAGATGAACAAATCCCAACTTCTTCTTTAAATCTTGGTGATGACATCATTGTGGTGAAGCTCATTGGGAGTTTCAGCCCATACAACATTACCAGCTCATTTTATTAAATAAACAAATGGGCTTTGCTCAGTGTACAATTTCCATCTGTCGAGCAGAGAGAGTGGAATTTTGTCTTCTGAACGGTTTCCAAGGGAGGAATCCCTCAGGATCATGTAACATAAGGCACATAATTTGCTTGGATGGACAACCCTTTGTGGTGGCTTGCAATAACCCAGAGGCTAAAAATAATGTGACTGTTGTTCTTTTCCATCTGTAAATTGTAATCAGGGCTAAATTGACCCGGTGGAATTAAAACTGAAATGATACAATGCTGTGCACAAACATCCCTGGGAAGAATTTCACTGACAACAAGAAGACCTTCCCTGAGCAGGACTGTGTGTGTGTTGGGTTGATCTGTGATGGGACAAAGGCTAAAGTCTCCTCGGCAAAAGGAAACCCATCTTGTAGATTCAAAAGCATTCTTTATTTTCAATCAATCAATCAATCATTCTGCCACCTTTGACTTTCCCAGATGGGTAAGGCAGAAATCCCACCAAGGGATTTGCAGAATTTACCTTTAATGGCATTAGTCTGGGGGAGAGTTTCCCAAATGTTCAGCCCCTTTGTTTGCCTTGAGGTCCGAAACAAAAAGGCTCCTGGGAAATCAAAAGAATTGGGTGGGGGATCCCAATAAGATTTAAGGGTTGAGGGCCAGATCCCTTTTGAGGAGAGGTCAAACTTTGGTGATGTCACTTCCACACAGTCCTCCTGGCAGAAGTTTGCTTTTCCAATTTTTTTTATTTTTTTGGTTTAGCTTTTCATTCTAGATAAGAGCCCTGAAATTCCAAAGGCCATGAACTCCTCAAAGTAGCAGCCAACTCTGTTAGGTGTCCAAGATCAACTAAGACAATCTTGGTGCTGCTATACAAAAGTAGAGGATGGATAGATAGATAGATAGATAGATAGATAGATAGATAGATAGATAGATAGATAGATAGATAGATAGACAGACAGACAGACAGACAGACAGACAGATAGATGATGGATGGAAGGATGGATGATAGATGATAGATGATGGATGGATGGATGATAGGTAGATGATAGATGATAGATGATAGGTGGATGGATGGATGATAGATAGTTGATAGATAGATAGATAGATAGATGATAGATAGATAGATTAACAGAATTGGAAAGGACCTTGTAGGTCATCTAGTCCAACCCCTCGCCTAAGGAGGAGACTCTACACCATCGCTTACAAATGGCAGTCCAATCTCCCCTTCAAAGCCTCCAGTGATGAAGTTCCCATAACTTCCTGTTCCATTGGTTGATTGTTCTCATTGTCAGAAAATTTCTCCTTATTTCTAGGTTGAATCTCTCCTTGGTCAGGTTACAGACAAGGAGTCTTTTAAACAAACAAATCAAGAAAAGAAGCGCCCTTCTAACATCTTCTGAAAACAGTTTTTCACATGCAATATTCTCAAGTCTTGGCTTGTTTAACAGCAGTATATTGAACAAAAATGACAGTGGTCTAGTTTGGCTCAGCATACCAAGTCATACATCAGAGTTTACAAATTGTAATATCTGAGGTGTACAAACTCTAAAGCTAAAACAAGCAAATCCCAGCAGGCTGTGAGAAGTAAGGCCACTGAATCCCAGTTCTTGCCAAATTAAATTAAAGTTTTCCTTTAATCTCAAAATTAAGAAAGCACACATTCAGTGGTACTGCAAAAGTTGAGAAGAGCCTTATCAAGATGCCATCTGTATTCTAATTTATTTCTTGAGACAGCAGAATCGAAGAGAAAGAACTGGGGAAAATAATAAAATACAAAGGGCTGCATATAGAAATAGAACTGTGACCCAAGAGAGCAAAGCTATTGTGTTTCCCCCAAAATAAGACCTGGTTTTATTTTCTTTTGGGCCCCAAAATAAGCAGAAGGACTTATTTTCGGGGAAACGCGATTTCAGGGTGAACAGCCTGGCTGGGTGCCCTGCTCCCTGGCACGCACACAAGAGCAAGTAGTTTTAGTTTTTAGTTTACTTTATTGTTATTGCACCTCGTACAATGAAATCAAACATCATCTTCAGTGCACATCATGACCATGAAAATAAACACAAACACACATCCTTCACTCTTCACACATTGAACCGGAAACCCCTGACACCACACCAACACTGCACTATACAGCAGAATTCAAAAGAGCTACTGCCCTGGGATAGAAGCTGTTTTTCAGCCTATTTGTCCTTGTTTTTATTATTGTGTACCGTCTGCCAGATGGTAATAGTTCAAAAAAAGGGTTCCCAGGATGAGATGGATCTTTGAGGATGTTTTGAACTTCCTTAAGGCAGTGGGAGCTATAAAGCTCTTCCAAAGAGGGGAGAGGGCAACCAATGATCTTCTGAGCAATGACATTAACCCTCTGGAGTGCTTTCCTATCTGCCACTGTGCAATTGGCAAACCATACAGAGGTGCAGTATGTTAAAATGCTCTCTATGGTGCAACAGTATGCGGGGATCAATGGTATCCAGCAGCAGCTCTGGGGCTGCGTAGAGCAGAAAGCACAAAGTGGAAGGCAGGCCATTCCGATGTGTCACATGAGCTGCAGGCAAGCCTAGAGATGTGAAGATGAGCCTCCTGTGGCCACCCGCCACTGCAGCCTACCACTGCTCAGTTTTCCTGCAGCCTGCGTGGCCTGTCTGGATTGCCTGCCTCCTCCCCATGCTCTGCTTCTACCTACTATTTGCATAGGTACTCAACTTACCTGTGCTGTGTGAGTTGCAGCTGCTGCCAGACACCATCGGCCCGTTCATGCTCACCTCTTATGCTCACCTCACCCCCTCTTCACTGGGGCTTATTTTGGGGGGTAGGGCTTATAATAGGGGCAGGTGTGAAAATCGGGCTAGGGATTATTTTTGGGGTAGATCCTATTTTTGGGGAAACAAAGTAGTATCAATAGTGATAAGTGCCTTGGAGGCAATCCCCAAATATCTGGAGTGCCACTTCAACACCATCGGTATTGACAAATTCACTATCAGTCAATTGCAAAAGGAACAGCTTATCTGCTGCAACGATACCTTTACACCCTCAAATAGCAACATCTGCCTACCTCAGGTCCTTGAAAAGGACTCAATAGGTAATGCCAAAAATGCCAAATCCAGTCTGAACATCTGGCTGTGCGACAAACCATAATAATAATATTTTTAAAATGCAGTAAAGTTTGCAAGGGAGTCACTTGGGTTTGTTCCTGGAAACCTCACCTGATTGGGGCAGGCGAAGCAGCTCTTTGGGAGTGTAGCAGAAATGAGGTTCCCTAGGAAATAGTGGGTCTTATCATCTCCCCATTATCTCTCTTTCACTATTCCACTGCCTCTTGTGATCAGGAAGTGGTGCAGTGCTGGTAGCTGATAGTTCCAACCGAGCTTGCCATTATGAGCACAATTAAGGAAATAAAAACAAGGAATGTTAAAGATAAAAGGGTTTTAACTCCACATGTAATTTCATAGTGTGCCAATTGGCCATCAGAACCCATGACCATAACCCAGCTATTATAATGCATAATGAGCGATATTACTCTTTTATAAGTTCAGTTCAATATGACTTTGACTCACATAATTTCCCACCCAGAATTTTGGAATTAGAGATGGACAGGAGAGACAAATATCGTCCTCCTCTTCCTCTTCTTTCCTCTTCTTCTTTTCCTTCTCCTTCTCCTCTCCTTCCCCCTTCCTTCTTTTTTGCACCACACATATGTAGATCTTTGGAATAGTGATACAACGCCCACTTCTGCCTGAACCATGGAGAACATGCTTAAGACGTGCCTTGTGTTTATTTTTATAACAGGGTAGGTCTCTACAGCAGCTCTTTTGAGACTTTCACCATGGAAACCATTAAGCTTGGCAATTTATTTTTATAACTGTTGAAGATCCACGTTGACCAATCTCCGAATCTTTATGGATCACACAACCTGGAAATTGAGCAGCCGGGAATAAAGTCCTTTCCCGAGTGGGTTTGACCAAACCCATCCTTGCCAGCAAAAATTTCTGCATCCTAGCATGATATATTCCCATATATCACTGCCACCCCCTCCCCAAATATGTCAAAGTCTCTGACCTTTTATATTTATTCAGAAGCAGGAGGCATTTTAAAATAAAAGAGAGAGATGCTTAAAGGTACGAATGTAGCACTGAACACGGAAGGCAGTTTTCAGAGAATTTTTAAAGCAAATGCGTGGCTCCTATAAATGAGGTGTATATTGTACAGAGTAGGAAATCTCTCAGAAGCCACAGAGGTGGAAAGAACAATGCAGATTAGAGCTAAGTTCAAAAGAGAAAACAGGCACTGGATGAAATGCTTTTAAAAACACAATTATGAAATATTTTTAATGGGCTGAATTTGTTTAATGCCCTAGCTGTTATAGAGAAGAAGTACCGGATTTTTTTTTCCTTGCTCATATTTTCTATAAAATGAGGCAGCTATTCTTTCAAGGAAAGGGTGTGTGTGGCCATCACTGCAGTGGTGGGATTCAAATTTTTTTACTACTAGTTTTGTGGGCGTGGCTTGGTGGGCATGGCAGGGAAAGGATACTGTAAAATCCCCATTCCCTCCACATCCCACTAATCTGCTTTCCAGCTCCGTTCTCCTGTGCAGGACTACAAAAGAAGACTCAGCCGATCAGCTGAGACTCGGAGGCAAAGAATAGATGGAGGCAGAGCCAGTCAGAGGTGGTATTTGCCGGTTCTCCGAACTACTCAACATTGCTGCTACTGGTTCTCCAGAACTGGCCAGAACGGGCTGAATACCACCTCTGCATGACTGTGATTCTTGTGGGTAAAGTTTTCACTTTGCCGATTCAAGGTGTTCCTTTTTTCCCTTTAGGCATAGTTATGTTGGGCAAAGAAGCAAGAACTCAACTTTAATCACGGCCTGCTTTTATTCATGAAAAGCAGATGAATCAAAGAGCGTTTCCAAATTCCAAGATTTGGACCCTCAGCCCCAAACCCTCGGCCACTTACAGTCCCCCATCCAGATCAGGGTTGACATCCAGGTAACTATATGTTGATGCTAATAAACTATTCATCATCCATGACCTAAACCTTCATAATATGTGTTAAACATGGGAGAGAAATGTGTGACATGAAGGTTGAAGATTGCTGATGGCAGAACAAATCTGGCCAATCGCTCTTCTGGCCTTAATTCATCTCAGCCAAGTCATCTTACCTTCTGTCATGCCCCTGGTGGAGACTGACTCTGAGGGAGAGGAGGAACAGCCGACAGGGAGTGGAAGTGTGGCTCCGGAGGTTGTGGAGGAGGCTGGGGAAGGGCAGAGGCTGGCTGGGCAGTCAGAGGAGGACCCAGGCCCATCCCCTCTCCATCCTAGGGCATGCAGGGAGGAGAGGATAATGGAGAGCCATGGTCTATTTGGGATGAGAGGGCCTTGATCCTCTTCATGGGCTGCAGCTGTGACAACTGAATAAGAGGACGGACCTGCGTACTGGCGAACACTGGAAACAAAGTGTGGAAATATCTCTAGTTTATGGTTCCTTTCTGATTTTGGCGTCCTTCCCAGTGTGTGTTCTGTTATCTGTGGATGTTCTCCAGCCCTTATCTTGCCTGGTTTGTGTTGCTTTTTCCCTCCTTCTTGTAACTGTTTGTGTGGGAGTTTTTTGTCTTCCATCAAGAATATTCAGAGCTTGGAAGTGAAGCAGAATGGAAAATTACCAGAAAAAGTATTCTTACAATTAGCAGAAGTTCTCAAGCTTTGCTTAATACAATATTGTGCAAACCACGAAGTTACTGAACCAAAGAACAAGACATGTTCCAATAAACAAGGGTGGGTATGGAAAATAACAGATGGTGTAAGATAAGAACAAATGACTAATTAGACCTTCTTCTCTTTTCTGTCGTACATAGGTTATGGTATAGCTTGATAAAGAAACGCCCCGGGCTAGGCTGGGGCTGTGAGCTGTATAAAAATAACACTTCAGGAAGAGCCGGGGGTTCAGAATTTGCCATGCTAACACTCTGAACCTTTTGCGCAAATAGACCTGTATTCTCCTACCCTTCGTGGCCTTGTGTCCTGATTTGGAAACAGAATCTGCTGCAACAGAAGCAAAGTGAAGGAATAAAAGGGGCTTCACCTGTTTTCTGTGACTGTGTTTGTTTTGTATCCCACCCTGGGTCATCACACCTTCTAAGGCAGCAGCCGCCAATTTTTTGGGCACCAGGGACCGGTTCCATGAAGAGAGGTTTTTCTGCAGACTGGAGGAGGCTTCGTTTCATGTGATGCCTGCATCCTGAAGATGGGGCTTCACTTTGTGAAGTTTGTGCAGCCTGGTTTTCGGCATGCCACAGACAGGGCATACCACAGACAGGGACTCCTGTTCTAAGCCTTTTCCTCCAATCAGCTTCTTGAGGTGATGTCCAAAATGTTGCCATTTGAATGTGACCATCTCCCAGAGGAGGCATGTCAAATCACAATCCTGCCTGGTATCTGCAAGGAAGATGAAGATGGTGTCCGCAGTCCATCGCAAACAGACACTCAAAGCCCTGCATCACAAGCTCCATCCCACTCAAGCCAGCTTGACTTCTTCTGACCTCTCTTGGAGATGCCTCTGCAAACCTGCCACATGAATTCCATCTTCGGTTGGCTTCCTTTTGCCCTGTGGTTGAGCTGCTGCCCTTGGAAGATACTAAGCCATCATGTATTCCTGGCTTCCTGTCCCTGCGTTCTGTCTGTCTGTCTGTCTGTCTGTCTGGTTTCTGCTGTTCCAAAACAACAACAGCCTGAGATGCCAGCCCAGCAACCCTGATGGAGTGAATTGACTGCACCGACTCGATAATCATACACAGCGGTACAGATGGATCTGTAAAAGCTGCTTCCATGTCTGCCATCATGCAATGAATAGGCTCCTTGTGGCTTCCCCTGTGCTCAGCCAAACAACAAAGCCTTTGCCAGGGTAGATTAATAAGCAAACCGTCGAGCCTTCAAAAAGGAAAGGAAAAGAAATGTGGACAGGAGGTGGGTCGTTGCTCTGTTTTTAATTTCTCTGCAGCAATTTTAGAGGCCCCAGGCTACCTAACTGAGCAGGGGGGCTTAGTTCGCAGGAAAGGATTCTGGAGGCATGGATGTCATTCTGGAGCAAAGAGGCTTTCAGCCCATAAGCCAGCACTTCCTGCTCTCCAAGAGGCCTCCTCATCATAAATGTTTTAACTACGAGTTATCCATGGGGTTCTTTTTTCCTTTTGCAAAAGGGTTTCTGGATGGAGAGTTATTCTGCATTTTCTTATTCAGCTTGGTTTTTTCTTGTCAGCAACAAGTGATAGGAATGATGATAGGAAATCCCGGGAGGTTTCCATGTGTTGAGAAATATACCACCCTGACGTTCAAGGACCGAGGCTGAGCATTTGCACAATGAAAGCTTTGATTGGGACACCTTGGAAGGAGATGCTTCAGAGAAGATTAAGAAGCTTTTGGATTCCGGGAAGATGAACTCCACAACTACCACTTCCTCACAAGAGGAAACAGCAGACCTCTTGGGTGAGTTTGAATTTCTCCTTCCAGCTGAAGCTTAATCCTTAAAAATGTTAATATGTTTGCCACCAATTTGGTGAGGTGACTTTCTCCCCCCCCCTCACAATTTAATCAATTACCTTTTTAGTTGGGGGAAAACAGGGGAGGGGGCAATATCCATTTGCTATTTGATGGGTTAGGATAAAAGCTCAGATCCAAATGCTATTAAAAATCCAATCAAAGCTGCAGAGAAATGTTCCGGCTGGGATTATACTATATTCTTAAACCTGGATCCAGTTCCAAATGCTGTGGCTATCCAGGAATTTTACCCAGCAAGGAAGTCTACATATGTGCCATCCCCAACTGTCCAAATTAAGACTCTTTAGGGGAAATCAAGAGGGAACAGATCTGTATCCTAGGAGAGACCCCACAGTGTGATAATTATCTGCCTCTTTTCTGTAATTCCAGCACACACAAACAATTTGCTACTGTAGCTCAAAAGCCTTTGTTTACATTGGCACAGTTTACAAAAATTTATTGTGGGTTAGAGCAGGGATCGCCAACCTTTTGGACCTCGGGAACCACCAAACTCATAATTTTAAATCCCATGAACCACTAATATGAATTTTGACTGACGGTGGCTGCAGGAAAAAAGTCTGCAGGAAATTTCCTCACCCCCATTTTCCTACCGATCGATCATTCTTTATTTAGGATCACAGGATACCGTCTCCAGCTCCATTCTCAGGGGGAGAGAGAGAGACTTTTGGCTTCATGCAAGGAAAGCAGCAGAAGCCGCAGAAGTCTTTCTCCCACCAAACTCTGCCGGAAATGAGTCTTTGTGAGACTTGTCATGCTGGCGCAGCCTCTTGGAGCAGGAGGCCTTGCAGGGTCCCAAAGACTCATTTCTGGCGGAGTTTGGGGGAGAGAAAGAAAGACTTTTGCTGCTTTCCTTGCGTGCAGCCAAAAGCAGAAGAGGAAAGAAGTGGAAAGAAGCAGCCGGGTGGCCAAGCGAGGTGCATGGGGCAAGTTCCCTCCTCCACCCTTTCCCCCCTCCCCTCACTACCTCATGTTGCTCGCAATGCAAGTGTTGCAAGCCTTGTGTTTCCGCGGGCCATATGGGCAGTGTAGCTTTGTGTTCCCACGCAGCCTGGATTCATTGTTTTTGGGGGGTGCTTTGGGGGTGACATTTCTCTGCAGGCCACCAAAATTTTCTTGTGGACCACCAGTGGTCTCCAGCCCACTGGTTGGCAACCACTAGGTTAGAGGGTGCTTTTACTACAGTACCAAGGCTCCCCTGCTGGTTGCCGGAAATCTGGCAGTTCAAATCCCACCAGGCTCAAGGTTGACTCAGCCTTCCATCCTTCCGAGGTGGGTAAAATGAGGACCCTGATTGTTGGGGGCAAGAGGCTGACCCTGTAAACTGCTTAGAGAAGGCTGTAAAGCACTGTGAAGCAGTATATAAGTCTAAGTGCTATTGCTAGTGCTACCCAGAAGAATGACTTAAACTCAGGCTTGGAGCCTTGAGATGCTTCAGCCAATAGCTGCTGGATGTGAACTAGTTGAACGAGTGGATCTACTCTGAAGTTGTGTCAAGGGTTATGACCTTTTTTGTTATTCTGCTTCTCTATATTTTAAATTGTAGCATTGCTCTCATACCAAGCTTTTAATCAGTTGACTGAAATAACTCATTTTTTACTCAATCGCCAAACCAAGATCAATATTTACCAAACTTCTTGTGTTTTGTGAATGCTTCTTTCCCTAACTTGTTTCTTCTGACTTCATCCAGGATGACACATTAAAGGGGGAAAAAAAAACCTTTTTCTGGATGTGGCTGGCTACTAACGTGGCCTTTCTGGATGAATCTCCCCGTGCCATCCACCACCACCCTTACGGAGCAGCTGAAGTTTGAATGTCCCTATTCAGCAGGCAGCTGTGTCTATTTTCTGATTTAATTCAAGAGAGAAGAGCGAAGGCTTTTCAACATTACTTAATGGCACTGGGAGGCATTTGATTTCAGACATAAATGAAAACGTGTTTCTTTGGGATATGTTCACCCATGCAAAAATGCATTAATTTTTCAGGAACAACCTAGATTTGGAGTAGAAAAAAATATGCTTACTTCCTAAATGGATTTTTGACATCTTCATTTGCTCTACCTAAAACCTACAGAGATAGGCAGCTAATTAAGAATGCTGAGACATTCCTTCAGAATCAAACTTTGTGAAGAGGATAACACATTTTACAATAATATAACATCCTTCCAAAAGATTTTGGCACCAGCACCGGCGAGGAGATCTGAATGAGTGTCAAAACCAGGTGGGAAGGCCTCAATTTTGAGCATTTAACTATCTCAGGTGGAGCTGAGAGGTAGCTCTTAGACAAATCCAAAGTGTTGGGCAGAGTAAAACAAGTATGTCCCTCAATGAGTAAACTGATCTGCAGTCAGACTGATCATTTACTGAGGTATCAGGTAATTTTATCAGCTTCATGACATGATTTTTTAAAAAGGCCTTACTTAGCACCCCCATTTTGCATGGGTGGATCCCAAATAAGACAGAATTATATTATCTTTGTACAATATACACATTTCTATGCACAATTTATAGATGGAGAGAACTGAGATTACATTGAGGGCCCAGATTGTTGGGGAAAATAAGCTGACTTTATTATAAACTGCTTAGTGAGGGCTGCAAAGCACTACAAAGCGGTATATTAAGTCTAAGTGCTACTGCTATTATCATCTCACAGATCACTGTCTCAATTTTCATGTCAGCTTAAGATGTATAAAATTAAGAATGGTCAGTAAAATTCATATGTTCCAACTTTGGTGCATAGAAAAGAAAGTTGCTGTCTTAAGGTGATCAGTTTTCTCATTTTGAAAGTGGCAGAAGAGAGTTAAGAAACATCTGAAGATATTCACTGCACTAAAGTTTAAATCAAATCCATCCATTTCATTTTATTTTTATCCTGGTGCTATGATCTTGCTTTACCTGTTTTTTGGACCGTAGGCCCTAATAGCACTCAAAGGACCAGTGCAGCTTCATCTGCTCCTCCATTTATATACATATATAAGAGCCATGGTGGTTAGAGTGCAGTACTGCAGGCTACTTCTGCTGATCACCAGCTGCCTGAAATTTGGCAGTTCAAATCTCACCAGGCTCAAGGTTGATTCAGCCTTCCACCCTTCTGAGGTGGGTAAAATGAGGACCCAGATTGTTGGGGGCAAAAGGCTGACTGTGAACCGCTTAGAGAGGGCTGCAAAGCACCACGAAGTGGTAGATAAGTCTAAGTGCTGTTGCTCTTACTCTATAAATAGAAGACTACATGTTGGTTTGACATGAAGAATCCACCTGTTTCTGTGAAATCTTTGACAAGTATGAAATGTTAGGAGTAGCAAAGAAAAGCAGAAAGAGGATCCTAAAACTCAAATTACACCTGCACAGAAGAGGCACATTTGAATCCTGAGGTGTAATTGCAATAGAAAAGAAAAGAAAGGAAATGTGTGAAAATGAAAGCGTTTTTATGGTTGATTAGAGAAATAAGTACATATTACATGGAAACATTTTTCCAGGACAGTATTCTTTGGTTATAATGGAAGGTTAGATTATTTACCCCCCTGGAATCCAGCAACTGGGAAGACACCAGAGGATATTATAGCTATTTAAAAATGCAAATAACCAGGTTTGAGTTTGGCGATATCAAGGCTCATTAATAAGGGATTGGATAATCCAAGAACATTTGAATATGAGAAAACCTGTGGAGGAAACGGATGAATTTAGGGCTTGGAGATTTACAGGGTGAGGGAATAGGACCCAAACTTATGAAATACAGCTCTGAAGGAGGAGAGGGGAAAAGGAGTCTGGTGAACACAGTTAAGGGATGCAAATATTGTGGAGGAAAACACACAAGTCAAACACCATCCATCAGCAGGGAAACACAGATATATTAGAGTGAACACATACTGCAACTGCAAAGTAGCTCTGAATGGGAAGATGGGAAGGCTTGGGATTTACTTAGGATGGTTTTGGAAACCCATCAGTATATGTGATCAGTGCAGCAGCTGAAAACGCTAATTAAGTAGGATTTGGAACCAAGAACAATCAGAGTTAACCATAACACGTACACATGCAAAGCTCTTAAATTAAGCATCCTAAAGAACCTATTTCTGCTATTCACTCGTTTTTGTTTGGCCCGTTGAACTGGATGAAGAACCTATAGTTGTTGGATGACTTCTACCACAGCTTTTCAGAGATATCATGCACTGACCATAGTACCTTTAGCCAGCAAATCATGTCAACTACACCATAGATCCAATCGGGCACAACCACAATTTGGTGGTGCTATCCGTTCATTCTGAGCAGATTCAGAAAATTGAGTGGGACTTCCTGCACCCTATGAAACACCAAAGAGTTTGCTGCCGTTAAGTATCACCAGCGGAAAGTGGAAGGCAGACCTCATAGCACCAAGCTGACTAGATCATGGCAGGATCAGATGCCTTGATTTGTGGAATTCAGGAATCTCTTTCCAAAGTCTGCATATATATGTACTCAGTCTCTGCCCTGGGGGGGTGTTCAGCCTCCACCTTCTCATGTGACACCCAACAGAGGCAGCCAAACTGGGTCATAAATATCCTAGGAGAAACACCAAATAAATAGGCCATAGCTGGCTCCATAAGTTGGAATGAACAGGCCTGCAGTCTTCCCATTTTCACTTCTTTGCTGTGGATAATAGGGCAGGGTTTGAACTCTGCTCTCAAAGGCTCTTAGCACTGTAAAGTGTAATGATGAATGCTGTATGGAGGCTAGATTGTGGTTTAAAAACTAGATGTAAAAAGAAAAGGAGAAGCTTGCCCCAAACTTAATTGACTCAGTAAAACATTGCAGCTCAATGATTAAAAAGCATTAGCCAAGAACGTCAGAAAGGCAAGAGAAAGGAGTCATAGGGGCTGCAAGGATGCATCAGAAAGGACGAAGAATTGGTTTTAATTAGCTATGCAAATTGCACATCCAGAAATTCAGACGATTGAAAATTAAAAGTGAGAATCAAGGTGTCATTCCGTAATTATGGAATAATTATGTCAGGTGACTTTTCATGTTGCAGTAGAGGTAATAGTAATAACCAAAGAATACCTGATCAAGAAATATCACCTAGAGGCAAGAAAGATCCAGGAAGCACTGGAAATCACAAAGCAGTCAATAACAGCCATGACCAAGAAAATCAGCAGATACAAATTTCAAATTGCACACCGTAGGCAGAGTGTCCAATTTCTGTTGAATCAGGAACTTTTCTACCAACCCATCAGTGGAGAGACCACAATGAACTAGCCAACATAGCAGTATTGTTTTATGAACTCACATTTAGGATTCAGTGGGTTGTGTGAACAAATGTGAAGCTTAACATAGCATGTGTCTCATTAAAAGTCTTCTTTGTATCTAAGGATAGATATTTGGTGGACAGCTTATATTTGTGAAGAAACTGATTCAAAGGATTTTCAGGGTTTCAGGTTTGACTCAAACCCCAGAGAAGAGCTGCCCTCTGAATGTCCACTTCATTTGGATCTTAGTCAGCCCTTCCTTGGCAATTGAGCCAGGGAGATGTGAGTTTCTTCACAAATATAAGCAGGGCAAAATATTCAATGAATATACAAACCATCAAGCCAAGCCTTTCTCTATAGAGTTATGATTTCTCCCAAGAATTTTCAATAGATACATTTTTTTTTACTGCTTATCTAACACTACTGAAAAGGAATTGAGGAATCCACACCACAGGGCTTAGTTTGATGAGCTATAAGTCGGGGTTCTTATATTAAGGAAAATATTGGAGCTGTCAAAAAGAATTAATGCTGTGTCTGCAGGATCATGTAAAGAAAAAACTTAACAGGCCTAAAGAGAAAGAGGCCATCTATTTCCACATAAGCTAGCATGAATACGATGTGTGAAGTGTTTGACGCAGCCAGAATACCAGACATGCTTGCTGGTTTTGATACGGCAAGAAAATATTGCTTCCCTTTTGGAATTCATCAGTATGTAAGGAGCTCGATATCTTTTTGGCAGTTTTAGTCAGCGATATTGCGCAAAGATTAATTTGAGGGGTTCTATGGCTTCTCCTCTCTGAACAAGAGGCCTCCTGAAAAGATGGCAACATCATGGCGGACACCCTCCAATATCTTTGATCCTTCTCTGAGTCAGTGTGTGGCGGGATCAGGGAAGCAATTGCTTAGCAACAAGGCGGAGACAAGCAGATGGTGGGAGACGCAGGGAGTGTGAGACAGAAAGAGAGAGACGCACAACACAGGTTGTGGCTACTCTGCCTCCCCCTCCTCCCTTTTTTCCACATTGATCTGAAAAAGAAAATGTTGCTTCTGAGAAGGCCAAAACTTCAGCGGGCAACTTTGATTGTTCTCTTTGATTATTTCCCCCCCCCCCCAATATATAGATTTTTCAAAAAGTGATTAGGCAAAGGGAAACTGGAGACCAATGTTACAGAATCTTTCCCCGAAGCTCAGTTCAAGTGATATCCAACCAATCCATCTGGTAGGAAATAATCCTGGCCAGGGCTGGGATTCTACCAGTTCGCACCTATTCGCTAGAACCGGTTGTTAGAAGTTCGGAGAACCGGTTGTTAGAAGAAATTACTGGCCTAATCCTGTAAGGAAGGCGGGAAGAAAACATTCTGGTGTTGCTTACAGAAACTGCCTCTCCGTTAACCCTTTTTACATTCTTGGCAGGACTAGACTTCCTGTCTCAGGAACGTCTCTGGAGTTTTTTCCCCCTCCTTTGCTGGTACTTTGCTTGTGTGGAGTGACCATTCAAAGTTACAATGGCACTGAAAAAAGTGACTGATGACTGTTTTTCACACTTATGACTGTTGCAGCATCCCCACAGTCATGAGAGGCCAGGTGAGGAGATGTGTGCCTCAATGTGAGGGATGTTGAATTGGCCACACCCAGCCAGTCACATGACCACCAAGCCAGGTCCACCCAGTCACATGACCACCAAGCCACGCCCACCACCTAAGCCATGCCCACAGAACCAGTTGTTAAAATTTTTGAATCCCACCCCTGATCCTGGCCCCAAATACACTGTCCCCGCTGCTGTTTCTCAGCCTGTCTCTACAACAGTGGTGCTTTGCTACTGGTTCGGATCGGTTCAACTGAACCGGTAGAAAAAAAAAAGGCCTTGATCAGCTGAGAGCATTAAAGACCGAAAAGTGCATGGGGGGTTGGGACAGTCACTCCTAGCTTTTTATTTCTTCATCCTCTCAGCTGATTGGCTTGTTCTTCATCCTCTTTGTTGTTTGGCTTGTTAGGGGTGCACGCACTAGGGGTAAAAAAAACTTCTTTGGTCTGTCAAGCACTGTCAAGTAAAAAAAAACTTCTTTGGTCTTTTTAGTTGCCAGCAGAAAGGGAAGGGAGAAAGTAGTGCATTCCTCAAATGCTTCAGATAATTGCTAGGTAGCCAAAGCTGTTGGCGCACAAGATTATTACTGGAGAGCATGATTGGTGACTCTTGGCTATGGATGTGTCCCATTGGAGAATATACATCCAGGGGGTGGGGGGAAGACCAGGGTCAAGGGGGAAATGAATGATATATCTTAGTGTCAGCTGCACCCAGGTAACACCAACATGGTCACTCCTAATAAAGAATTGTTTTTTACTCTGAGAGATGCGGCTAGAGACTTATGATTTGAATGGGGGTGGATTTGTTGGAGCCCTGACACGTGTGATCACCCATCGAACCGGTAGCGACTAAGGAAGGATCCCACTACAGCTGTACAACCTCTGTTCTGGCTGGCTGGAGGATTCCTGATGTTCTGCTCTCAGGGGTGCAGGTCATTTTAAATGAATTGGCTGGTCAAACCCTCTGGTTTGTTGCCCTACAGCTTTCTAAAGGTCACCAGCCAGCAGAGAACTCACTGCAAATCACAGACTGGGCCATTAGAGGGCTAGAAAATTTGGTCTGCAAAAAATTCCAGATGCCAGTCAGAGCCCATGAGGCTATTCATTCAATTGTGCCTGATTTTTGGCAGTCTCCTGGATTTTAGATTAGGTATTTTGTCTTGGACGCTTATGGAATCAGATGTATACTCTCTCAAGAAACAAAGGGTGCATTCATTCACATTTTTTTTGAGCCACAGTTGTCTGGATTTACACAACATGCTGAGCTATAAACTACAACCAACAAGTGTGCAACTGACTACATTTGCTCAGTGTGCTAGACAGAACACATTTTATGATGGCTTCGAGGGATGCACTGATCGCTGTGTGCTTAATGTAAATTCAGTTGTATTCCCGGGACTGAATTCTTACTCTAAAAGAAACCACAGTAGCCTTTTGCAAATTGTCAAAAACCATGAAGATTGCTGCATTTTTGAAAAGGAAAATACCTGCAAGGGGGAAAAAAACAACCACTAGCTTTTGAGCCTTTAAAAAGGACTGCAAATTTTTCCCCAAACCAAACCTATGTATCAGAGAACCTCTGCAGTGCCTGGATTTTTGTAAACAACTCATGACACTTCTCGAGAACAATGTCAAAATGCATCTTGTGTCATTGTGACAGACCTTTTGCAGATAGCTGCCAGGACCCAGGCAATGCCAAAATCTCAGCTTGACCACAAGATCCAGTTGTCCATTCTCTGATTTTAAGGACAGCCTGCCATCTAGTGGGAGATTGAAGTATCAGAATACTTGCCAGTGGCTAAGATTCGCTTATTGGTTGTTGTTTTTTTAATAAATATTTTTATTGTATTTTTTTCTTTTTACAAAGCTCAGTCATCTTTGAAAGTACATATGGTTCTTCTTAATAATAAATAGTGGTAAATACAATTAGTAATAAATGCAAATAAGCAAATAAACAAAATGCTATCAATATTCTACTATATGTGATTTTACTACATGTTAATGCTATTATGATTTAATGCATATATAAATATGTATACAACTCTGATTCTAATTATTCTATATATAAATATTTATCCATAAATATATAAATAGATACAGTATAAATATATGTAAATATAAATATAAATATATCAAACCTCATTTCAAAAACTATAAATACAAATTTGTTAAATAATTCCTGCTATTGTCTATATTTCTCACTTGTTGGTTTTACACGCTCCAGATTCTTGTCACAAATGTCGACAAGGAACCAAAACAAGGTGGAGAAGAATTACTGTATTTTGAGCACTTTACCTAATTTGAAACTTTCTTTGCAAAGCAAAAGGGTTGATTCTCCTCTCTTCATTTATAGTGGTAATTTTGGACGCTATATTTTAGATCTCTTGCAAGATCAGGCGTTGCTGTCTTTTTAAAGCATTTTTGGGCCATTCTACACTTATGTTATCAGAAGCAAGTTTTGCAAAGGAAAACTGCATGACCAAACAAGCCTTAAAAACAAAAGCCTTAAGAGATACTTGCCAGCCTTCCAAGATGCACAGAGAGATTTTGGAGGCACATTTTCTGCCTGAAAAGATGTGTCTCGAAAGACAATGGGAGTTCTGTCAAAACTTCTTCTCAGACACTACCACCATGTCTTCATTTACAGTGTGCTTCCAAACAGCCCCATTTTCTGAATGGTATTTGCATTGCATCACAACTCAAACAGCTATCACTCAGATTATTCACTGTCCTTTGATCTCTTGGGACCAAGTTATACATTTGGCCTTCAGTTATAAGGAAAAAGTCTTATGATCACATCTCATCCCAAATCTTAGGGACTGTGAGGATCTTTCAACTTCTGATGATACTAAATCGATGAAATATAGTATGGGAAAAATTAAGACGTTGCTATTGAAAGTTATTGGGTTTTGCTCCTATTTATACACAGCGTTGTCCAAGAAAACCAGAGAGGGCTCCCACCGTTTGAGTTAATTTACTTGCATTTTTGTTGTTCCACCAAAATCAGGAAGACTATCAACCAAGTTTGAATTGACTGATGAATTCTAATCATTGCTTTTATTTAAAACATGCTAGTGGTGTTACAATATAACGGTAACCAACAGTAAAGCTCTTCATAAAAACTGATGGCTAGAACTATTTGCCATTTGTATTTACAGCCAATGACTCAAGTTCAAAGCCACAGAATATTCTCTAGCATGGTGCAAAATTGCCCTGGAGGACATTTTTCCCCAAAAGAAGACTGGCAAAATATTCTATACTTTTTTTTTTCTTTCCACATTAAATAAACCAAGACATTGCCAAACCTTGCTAGCCCCTAGCAAGGGCTAGCATATATCGTTGGCTAGCAATTTATGGGATTGAGAGCTTAAAAGGAGAACCACCTTTCTTTCTATTGGGTCCTTGGTGTCCTCTTATCTTGGTTCTTCAAACATTCTTGCAGATCTTTCATTCCAATGCAACTGAAGTTGTAACTTAGTTGGGTCATGAAATGTCTGTAAGAAAGCAAACAACCCCATAGTCATCTTCTTCTTTCTCCTCCTCTCCACAAACCCCCACCTGCATTGATGATGTAATGTAATTGGGTCATGAAATGTCTGTAAGAAAACAATCCAGCTCAGAGAGGACCAAGGGCCCCACAGTTCAACCTCGAGCTGCAAGTTCAACCCTGGTTGCAGGAACTGGGCTTGGCTAGTCTAGTGAAGAGAAGGACCAGGGGAGACATGATAGCAGTCGTGCAATATTTGAGGGGCTGCCATAGAGAGGAAGGGCTCAAGCTGTTTTCCAAGGCACCTGAAGGCCAGACAAGGAATAATGGGTGGAAACTGAACAAGGAGAGATTTAACCTGGAAATAAGGAGAAACTTTCTGACAGTGAGAACAATCAACCCATGGAACAGAAGTTGCCCTCGGAAGTTGTGGGAGCGCCATCACTTGAGACCTTCAAGAGAAGATTGGACTGCCATTTGTCAGAAATGGTGTAGGGTCTCCTGCTTGTGCAGGGGGTTGGACTAGATGACCTATAAGGTCCCTTCCAACTCTGATTATCTGTTATCTGTTATATTCTCTTATATGGGTTGCTTTCTTTTTGCTACACATTTCTCAGCAGAGTTGTCTATCAAGCAGCCTCCTCCTCCTGGCTTGTTCTGCCATTTTTCTCAGTTGAATGAAAGAGCTGAGAAAAAAAGTTCCACATTTTGGCAAGGATCAGCACCACTGTATATTTTGAAAAAGAGGGAAGGAACAGCTGATATCAAAAAAGGAGCCTTTCTGAGTCAACCATCACAGCACAGAAGAACATTCAAAATATTATGCAAAAATGATGTTTGATTAAATCCAACTTTCCCATTAAAAGCACTTTTCCTCTTAAGCTGATCTTGAGTCACATTTCCTCATTTCCTCACTGGCATCTGCCAAATCATTCAAACTCAAGTTTCTCTCTTTTTTTAGCAAACAGTCCTAGCTATATTTTTGGTTGAATAAAAACAAAAGGCTGCCTAAGGGTGTCCATTATGCTAAATATAACACGGATGGTTCACCGCTGACTCTTTAATCTCCGGTTGATATTGTCTGCTGAGAACTGCAAAACAAAACAGCCAAGAAGTGGGGGGAGAGGGAAGAGCAAAAAAGGGGCTAAGGGAGAGGCCATGGATTTTGCCTGAGGGCTCAGGGGTTCCTTGCTCATCATTGGATCATGGCAGGTTTGCAGATTGTGATAAGTTTTAGAATGGATATCTTAAAACCAGAAAGTGCTGGAAGAGAATCCCTTTCATGCCACCACAAACTCAGCCTAAAAGCCGAGCTGTTCCATTTTTATCATGCCATTGCTTTCATTTTCTTAATTAGCTCATTATGCAGCCTTCCCTAATGTAGTGATTGCAATCTCAGCTCAAGCCATTAATTCTATACTTCCCAAAATTCAGATCAGGCTACTTTATTAATTGTGCCAATGTTTTGCTAAACAGAAGGCTGTTAGGTAGGTTGGCAAACTAGCTAGCTGGTCGGTTTATTATTTATCAGAGTAACACTTCACCTCTCGAAAGGACTTGACATATTCACACAGTCTATCTGGCAGCAACGGAAATGGCTTGTCATTGCCTCCTCCTCCTCCTCCTCCTCCTCCTCCTCCTCCTCCTCCTCCTCCTTCCTCCCTCCCTCCCTCCCTCCCTCCTCCTTCCTTCTGCCTTCCTCTAGAGCAAGGGTGTCAAACTCAAGGCTCACGGGCCAGATCTGACCCTGCAAGAGGAGGTTGCAGCTGGAAATGGAGCTTGGGAGCCTGTTTTCACTGGCAGAGCCCTTGGGCCACCACAGGTACCCGCCTGACACGAGTGTCGTTGAGCTAGCCGTGCCCACCCTTGGCCACACCCACCCAGGTCAAACACAACCCTGATGCGGCCTTCAAGGAAATCAAGTTTGACACCCCTGCTCTAGAGGTTAGCAATAAAGAGGTATGGGGTAAGAAGGAAGAGAATAAATGTATTTTTTTAATTTGCATAGTTTTAAAATTTTAACATTGTTTCTGTCAAGAGTATATTCATGAACTAGAATAGAGCATGGTATCAAGGTCAGCCAACGAATAGGCAAAGCAATTAAGCCAGGCAATGGAAACTGAAACTAGAAGTCGCCTAGGCATGGCTCTGTATTCAGCTCTGCAGCTCTGTGAAGCTCTGAGTCTGTCTATTGAAAATGAAACTGCATCTCTCCTCTTGCTTGCCTGCTCAACTAAAGTAAAAGAGAAACTAACTTGCTTGCTGAAGACTGGAGCTCTGCTCTGAACCTGAAACATGTTTCTGTTTGAGTTTGCTCCATCTTGGAGAAATCTACAACTGGTTTGTAAAATCTACTTATTCTGTTTATAAAGATGTTAAATGAAGCACCAGCCATCTGTGTTTATTTTTCTGATGCTTAATTAACACTGCAAAACTCTGAACAGTTTCTATTCATCCTTTTAGGATCTGTAAGCCACCTAGAATTGCCTTATTGGGGAGATGGGTGGTATTAAGTATTGTGGGCAGATTGAAGAGACAGAGGCTAATCTTCGACTTCAAGCTCTTTATTCAGTAACAACAACAGTAACAATCCAGGAACTGCCTGTCTGACAGCTCGTCCTTTTATAGGAAGCTGTCAGACGGCTCAGCCAAACAGGTTAAACTATTTTTCCCGCCGTTATGGTGGACCTGAGTGAAGCCTTCGTTTCATGGCTTCACTCCTATATTTCAATATTCAACAGGTGGCATATCGAGGGCTATCCACAAAATAGATTACGTTTTCGTCTGTAGCAAGAAGGGGCAGAGCTAGCACGGCCATCTTTAGTCTGTGCGTCCGCCGCTCAGTCTGCATCTAGTCATGCTAGTGGGAGGTTCATATCGTTGCCCGTTATTTCACAGCAAACGTTTGAAATGTGTGCTGCAATTGAAAATCCCGCGAGTTGTGAGGTGCGATCAGTGATAAGGTTTCTGTTGGCAAAAAACCATAAACCGATTGAAATTTTTCGGCAACTGTGCAAAGTGTACGGGGACAACATCATCACTGAAGGTGGAGTGCACCAATGGTACATTAAGTTTAAAAATGGCCGAACTACGGCACTTGAGAAGTCCTGAATGCTTTCAAGTGAGAGATTTTTCCTCATCCGCCCTACAGCCCCGATCTTGCACCAAGCGAAAGCATTCAGGACTTCTCGAGTGCCGTAGTTCGGCCATTTTTAAACTTAATGTACCATTGGTGCACTCCACCTTCAGTGATGATGTTGTCCCCATACACTTCACACAGTTGTCGAAAAATTTCAATCGGTTTATGGTTTTTTGCCAACAGAAACCTTATCACTGATCGCACCTCACAACTCGCGGGATTTTCAATTGCAGCACACATTTCAAACGTTTGCTGTGAAATAATGGGCAACGATATGAACCTCCCACTAGCACGACTAGATGCAGACTGAGCAGCAGACGCACATACCAAAGATGGCCACGCTAGCTCCGCCCCTTCTTGCTACAGACGAAAACGTAATCTATTTTGTGGATAGCCCTCGTAAATTTAATAACCAAATAATAAATAAACCCTTCAGCTCAAAATAGGTAGGTCACTATTTCTTCCACCACCCTTATATTACAGATTAACAGAGTTGGAAGGGACCTTGTAGGTCATCTAGTCCAACCCCCTGCCCAAGCAGGAGATCCAACACCATTTCTGACAGATGGCAGTCCAGTCTCTTCTTGAAGCTCCCACAACCTCTGAAAGCAACTTCTGTTCCATGGGTTGATTCTGCTGATAGTAAACAGACCTTCCAACAGACTGTAGACAGGGCACAGACATAGTTCCAGAAGCAAAAACTGGATGTGGAAATCCTTCCCACTTACACCGTTGCAGCAAGTATTAATTCATCCATTTACTAAACATTTAAATAGTGGTGGTGGGTTTTTCTTTTGCTCTGAGAAAGGAAAGAAGGAATCAGTTACAGAAAACGGAAGCTGCTGCTAGCAGATCCTGAGATTCAAAGGAGAGACGCAGTGTGTGTGCCTTTGGCTTTTGAAGGGAACCAGGCTCACTCCACAGCTGACATCCACGTTGTTGTGGGAGGCCTCCTGGATCTCTTCAGGCTTTCTTGTTATTTCTGGATGACACTGAAGGTGGGGGCTCGGGGAGCGCAAGAATGTGGTGGTGAATTTCAAACAGGAAACAAATGATGCACTGAAAAGTCACATTTAATTGTATAAATATGAAACAACACGAGTGCAGCAAAGGAATGGCTCCTGCATCCAAGAGAAATACAAGAGCGGGATCGAGGCGATGGAAAGTCCCAAACTTTCAGAGCTTTGAGGAAGTGCTTGAAAATGTAGTCTTGTGTCAACCTGGTCAGATAGAAAAGAAAGACTACTGGCCCACAATTAGCCAAAAGTATACTTTACCAAAGCCAAGATCATTACAGAAGAGGCAAAGATGGATCTGAGATTTTTGCATGCAAAAGATACAATTAACTTTCCTCCTGTTCCTGGCCAGCTCCCCTGCTCCCCTGGTTATCAACAGAGATGGACTTCAAAATTTTTAGCAAAGGGTTCTCTCCTGGTTGCTGGTTGGGCATGGCCGTGGTGGGCGTGGCCTACTCGGCAAAGCTGACTGAAGAACTCTGGGAGTTGAAGTCCACAAGTCTTAAAGTTGCCAAGGTTGGAGACCCCTGACCTAAATGACTATGGAAAATCTCCGTAAACAAAGAACGCTGTTGTACTTTTACTGGAGACCGTAAGTGTCCTGACTTCCCCTCCTCTTCAAATATTCTCATTTGGTATATAAACAAATGTTGGCCCCTTTTTTTTTTTTGGCTAGTCTTCCAAGAAGTTGAAATATGAAAACCAAGGACTACTTTCCCTCAGAAAAGGCAGAAAACAGAGCAAAATATAAATTATACTGGAAAGCATTCAGTGGGAAAGATACCCCGAGAGGAAGGAATTCTTCTGCATTATATTGCAACGTATCATTACTGTGTTTTTATCATTTTCCATTTGGCAAAGCCTGACTCTGTTTCCTGTCCATTCCTCCTAAAGTAAAAAAAAAAAAAAAAAATAGACCAGATGTGGCTCCGTTTCAAATTGCTTTAAATCCTGCCAGTGGCAATAATAAATAACTGAAACATTTCACAATTGGTTGGCGTACTTAAAAAGTAAAAAAAAAAAAAAAAAATGTACACAGTCCCAAACTTTCAAGGATGGTGCCAGGAAAATTGCATTTTTTTGGTTTGTCCTTGTTGTATAATGCATAGAATTATAGCAAAGGGAGTAGACAAGAATGAGAATTGCTAAGGATTTCAGATGTATTTTCTTTAAAGGCATGGAGATAGGTATCCAGATAAAATTATTATTGCTGTTGTTTTTATCAACAGTAGACGATGTTGTAAAATAATTCTCCCAAATCCTCACTCCTCAAAATTAAAATCTATCTCCTTTGCTTAATTTTGTTTAGCTGCCAGTTTGAAATGTTCACAATCTGATGTATATTTCTTCTTAATGAAGTCCAGCTGTGTGCAATTGGGCATGTTATTAGCTAGCCTAGAAGATGGCAGCTTCAGTTATCCATAAATATTCCTACCCAGCAGTTTCAGGGTCCAAATGGGAAAATAACGGTTAAACTGGTTTGGCATGATCTAAAGATCAGGCCGATGAGTTGGTAACAGCTGAAGTTTTCTACAAACAAAAGCTCTTCTTAGCATTGACTTCCACTCTTAATGCCCTCTGCCACCAGATACTTCCCCTCCCCCCGAGGTTTCATTCCCAAGACTGAGATTTAATTTCACAATTTCATTTTTGGAGGTTTTGCATCCTGCTCAATTCCTGAGCTTCAAAGCGGTTCACAATAAACAGAAAATTAAAACACAAACAAGTCTTCCCAGAATGGACTAAGTAATAGAAGTTCTTTCAGCATCCGAAGGACTGCAGAATGAAATTCTAAAAGGCAGGGACTTTCCAAATTTATAAATTAAAATGCCTTCTTGGCTATTCATTCTAAATTGTATTCATCTTATCTCTGTGTAGGAATTTCAAAAGTTGGCACTAACACATGCTGTGATGCTTACCATATGTATTTTTGCTCTACTCCCACGAAGTACTCCCAATACGTGAAAATATCTGATGGGTATTAAATAATACTGCACAATTAAAAGTCTGATGCCTCTCATTTCTGTTTAGCAGATTTATGTTTTTGTTGACTTTTGAAAAAACAAAACAGGGTTGAACTCAGGTACTGTTTTTACAGTGTCTTTTCATGGGGATATAACCAGCTCTTTTCCAACTGTGGTGGCAAAAAAAGAGTAAGAATGCTAACTTCCTGTAATTTGGAATCATATTTCCAAAGTATTCTTTGGATATTGCTCAATATTTTTATTGAGGCAACTTAAAATTGTTTTTTGCTTCTTTACATCACGGTATCTTTCTGCAGGACCAGCATTGCTTAAAGAATTTGGAAGATTTTTCTTTCTCCGATCCTAGAAATACTGAAGAATGACAGAAAGCAGACTAACCATTTAGAAAGTGGTTATAAGATTACAATTTACTTCCAATTGACATGTGAAGACATTCATCTGGATAGGAGGAAAATCTGGCTTTTGCACAGTGATATTTTCAAGGAATTAAGACTCAACGGGATTGTGTTTGTGTCTCTGTCTGATTCCAGACTCAATTGCTGGCAATCTGTGGCTGGAATTCCATCCAAGATTTGGAACCCACACAGAGATTGGAGCAGAGCAGAGTGTTAAGGGAGGCCACAAAATAAATGTCAGATATGCACAGCAATGAAAAATCCCACTAGAGCATGTGCTCAAGCACCACCAGAGCAAATGAGGGGATGTTTCCTTCCAAAATAGGTGAGCCCCTACCTCCTATGAAGAAGACGAATAATAATTTCCCCTTCCCATAAACATTAATGCCAACCATCTCTGGCCTTCATGCCAGACTTAATAAATAGTGTTTTGGAACATGCGCACTGAATTTAGGGAACTTCAGAACAGTAATTGGTCCTCCCAGTTGGGCTAACATTCATCAATTGAGTGGGGCTTTGGCCAAATGGCTGAAAATAGGGAACAAGGGAACCAAGGTATTTGTGTCAGCCTTGAGTTTGGGGTGATGGACTAGGGCCAGGCCTGAAGGGGGAAAAATGAACTTATACCGAGAAAGGGAAATTGATCCAAGATAACCACGTTGGCCAGCTGCAATCTCCTCTATGCCCACAAACATTGGTGGTTTAGGATTAACAGAGTTGGAAGGGACCTTGTAGACCATCTAGTCCAGCCCGCCACCCAAGCAGGAGACCCTACACCATTTCTGACACCATTTTACCAGCAAAGAGTAGAATGGGCTCTCAATCATGACGAGTGCTCCTCCTCCTAAACAGATGGTTACGAGATTTACCACCAAAACAAAAAGAGCTGCGGGAGCCATTAGTCAGATTGACTGAAATATCAAGGATCTCTAATACAGATTGCTAAAGTTGCATGTTTTATCTTAAGCGTAGAAAAATCTTGTAACCCTACCCTCAAGCCTCCTGAGAAAGTTGATTTTCTTCTCCTGGATGTTTTCTAGCTAAGCTCATCATAAATCAGAGAGAAGCTCAACACATTCTGAGTACAAGGCTTAATAATCTTCGAGCAATTAAAATGAAGCCTCTGGCTTTTTTTTTTTTTTTTGAGAAGCCAAAGATAAGGCAGCCAATCCTGCTGACAGAAAGAGAAAGAAAGAGGTCCATGTCCAAGCAATGTCTAAGCCCTTCTGTTTCTATTATTACAGCCCTGGGTTTTTCCAGATGCAACAGCTGCTTTGGTGAGTGGCTTCCAAAATAACTAGGATTATAATTGCCATAATTCCTGACACCCTGAGATCTTGCGTTGATCCCATCATGGGGACGTAAAGTCTGAGCACATCTACAGAGGTAAATGATGATGACATAGCCATTTAGATGTAGAGGTAGACACTATGATGAGGAAACTTTGTAAGAGAAGTGAAAAGTGCAACAGAACAGAACAGAACAAAATAACAGAGATGGAAAGGATGTTGGAGATCTTTTATTATAGCCTCCTGCTCAAGCAGGACACCGTTTTGGACAAATGGCAGTCCCATCTCTTCTTGAAAACCTCCAATGGGTATAAATATTAAGAAAGAAGTTTATAAATTGAGGGCATTAGCTGATGATCTGGTTATATTTTTACAGGACCCAAAAAACAAAATATAGAATATTTGATGAGGAAATTGAATGAGTTTGGGGCTTTGGCAGATTTCAAAATAAATAAACAGGAAACAACAATGCTGATCAAGAATATATCTTCTTAGGATAGTGATATAAAAAGTCAAGTTTTAGGGTTGAGAAAAAGGTGAAATACTTAGGGGTTATGTTGACAAATTCAAAGATAAAACTGTTTCAAAATAACTGTTAAGCAGGACTTACAAAGATGGGATAAACTGCACTTATCATTATTGGGTAGAATCTCTGTAATCAAGATGAATATTTCACCAAAGATGCTTTTTTATTTCAGACGTTACCAATACTTACAACTGACAATCCATTTAAACAACGGCAGAAGGATATTTCTAAATTCATATGACAAGGGAAAATACCCAGAATTAGATATGAGCTACTGCAAAATGAAAGGGATGTGGTGGTGCAGTGGATAAGAGGCTGAGCTTGTTGGTCAGATTGGCAGTTTGGCGGTTGGAATCCCTAGCACTGCGTAATGGAGTGAGTTCCTATTGCTTGTCACAACTTCTGCCAACCTAGCAGTTCAAAAGCGTGTAAAAATGCAAGTAGAAAAATAGGGACCCCTTTGGTGGGAAGGGAACAGCATTTCGTGTGTCTTCGGCATTTAGTCATGTTGGCCACATGACCATGGAGATGTCTTCGGACTTTGGCTTTTTAACGGAGATGAGCACTGCCCCCTAGAGCCGGGAATAACTAACACATATGTGTGAGGGAAACCTTTACCTTTATTTTACCTTACTACAAAATGCTAAGGAAAGAGGGGGTTTGGGTCTACCAGATATGAAACTGTATTTTGATGCATGCTGTCTGACTTGGTCAAGAGAATGGGTCAGCCTCCAGAATAAGAGGTTGCTTGAATTAGAGGGTCATGAATTAAGGTTTGGATGGCACGGCTACTTATGGTATGATAAAAGTAAAGTTAATGTGGGAGAAGGCGGAGCTTCGTCTTGGCGATACAGCTCGGCGATACAGCTCGGCGATACAGCTCGGGGCTCCGAGATCGCAGCTGATATTTTCGCCCCTGGTCGGTCCTAACGGACCTAAACCGTCCCGTAGAGATGGTGATCGTGAAGGACACATTCCCAGGATCCCGGGGACATCACAAGTCCCTGGTTTGATCCAGGAGGAGTCCTTTTGCTGGCGGCGGAGAGGCAGCCTCCATAGCTGCTGAAGTCGGGACAGCTCTGGAAAGGAAGAGGCTGAAAGTTAAGTGTGTCGGCTGGGTGAGAAACTTCTCTTTTTTTTGTTAATTTGCTGAGTTTTGAAAGGACACTCTGAATATAAGAAGAAATCTGTGAGATTTTTTTTTTGACAAAACTGTATGAGCGGCGTTTTTTTAAAGGGATGTCAAATTGAGGCTTGGATTTTTTTTTTTCCTTACTTTTTTGGGGGGGACTTCAGCGTGACTTTGTAGTTAACCGGACTGAACTTTCTCTTATATATATTCTTATGCTCCTTTTTGATTTTTTAATTTTTTTTTAGGATAGAGGCTCCCTTTGGCTACCAACTAGAGGCTTGAAAATATTTTATTTGAATTGGAGAAGAACCCTGAAAAGACTACTTCTCAAGGACACTTTAATTTGATAAGATAGAGGGAGAGCGCAGCAGAACAGGTGCTTTCCTGGACCCTTATCAACATTTCAACACTTGAGGCTTGGCTTTGAAGCTTGTGGAGAAGAGAGTCATAATAAGAGCCTTGGGCAAATAAATAAAGTGCAGTGTGTTTTCTTATCTTTTTTCAGTTGAGTACCCCTACTCACCAGCCTCTCTGTAAACTTTAATCTTAGTAATATTCTTATTTTTGCTTTTTATTTTAAAGAGAAAGCCTCAGAATTTTCTCTTTATTTTTCTTTTCTTCTCCTTCTTTTTACTGGGATTTTTTCTTTTTTTTCTTTTTCTATTTATATTTTTGGACCACTCTGCCTTTTCTTTTTTTTATTATTGAGATTTCCCAATTGGATTAAGGTGTGAAGAAGCTGAAGGAATCTTTTCTTTTTCTTCCTTATTTTTCTTTTTTTTTCTTCCTAATTATTATTATTATTTTTGGGCTCCTTTTTTCTATTTTTTCATTTTTTATTGTGGACTACTTCATAATTGGATTAGGGTCTAGAAGAACCTGATGATTTTTCTTTTTCTTTTTCTCCTTCTTTCTTTTTGTCACTGGGCTTTTTATTATTGGATTTTTCCATTTTGGATTATAATTGGCTATTTTACCAGTTGGATTAAAAGCTAAAAAGAATTTGAAGGTCTTGAAGCATCAAAATGAGCAGGAAACCCATATCTTCTGGCGTTTCTACTTCTACCTCTGCCTCCCCACCAGCTGGAGGACAACGTTTAATTCAGACAATGTTGAAGCAAGATAAAGAACAAGAAAAAGTGAATTTACAGATGATTATGCAAGGAATCCAAGATCTCAATATAAAAATAGACACTATTGAACAAAGAACAGAGAAGACTGATGAAAAAGTGGAAAATATTCAACAAATGATGGTGAAATATGATGAGAGATTCCAAAAAATTGAGGAAGAAGGTAAACAAAGAGAGGAGAAGATTGGAAATATTGACAGCAGATTAACAGTGGTTGAACAAGATAAAAGTGGGATGTTGAGGTGGGAGATGGAGAGGTCAGAATTCTATCTCAGATTTCAGAATATAGAAGAAGAAAAAGGACAAAATTTGACTGCGATAATGATAGAAATTCTGGCGGATGCTTTGGAAATTACAGAGGAAAAGATGATGGATGAGTAGATGAGGTATATCAAGTTTTTACAAGATATGCGATGAGAAATAAATTACCAAGGTAAGTCCATATCAGATTTACCAAAAAATCCATCAAAACACAAATATTACAAGCTGTAAGAGAGAAGACATTGAAATACAAAGGGAAAGAGATTGTGGTTTTAAAACAAATACCCAGAAGAGTGAGAGAGAGGAGAAGAGAATATCGATTCCTGACCAAAATGCTGTTGAAAAAGGAAGTGAATTATAGATGGCTGATTCCAGAAGGATTAATGTTTATGTGGCAAGAACGGAGACATAGAATTGATTCAATTGAGAAAGCAGAACTTTTCCACGCAGAATTTTTTGGAAGGAGAGAAGAAGAGGCAGAGAAAGAGGTCTCATTAATTGAGTTTCAAGAGGAACAACTGGAGATTGAAGAAGAGGAAGGTGCAGTAGATGGACAGGTGGATAGTAAAGAACAGCGTGAAGTGAGATCCATGAGAGCTGTTAGACCTAAATATAAAGCATAATCATGGAAGAAAAAAAAATTGATTACAATGAATATAAATGGACTCAATTCAGCTGTTAAAAGAAGGAAAACCTTTCATAAATTAGAGAAATTAAAATTTGATATAATTTGTCTACAAGAAGTACATATCAAAAAACAACATGAACAATTGTTAGTACAGCCAAAATTAGGGAAAATATTTACTTCTTTGACTCAATGTAAGAAAAGGGGAGTGGTTCTATACATTAAAGAGGTTATCCCAGCAAAATTGATTTATACGGATGAAGACGGAAGAGTATTAATGGTGGAAATAATGGACAATAATATAAAAATACTCTTGATTGCAATTTATGCTCCGAATGATAAACAAGAAGAATTCTATAAAAAATTACACATGAAAGTAACTGGACTGGACTATGTTAATATAATTATGATGGGAGACTTTAATGGAATTGTGGACAATAAACTGGACTATATAGCAACAACAACAAAGCAAAATAGAAAGACTCTCCCTAAATCTTTTTTTAAAATGACAGACGAATTAACCTTAAAAGACATTTGGAGAGAAAGAAATGTTAAAGCTAAACAATATACTTTCTATTCAAATAGACATTTATCATGGTCCAGATTGGATATGATTTGGATCTCAACAGAATTAATATCTAATATTCAAGAAACAAATATTGAAACAAGTACTTGGGCAGATCATAGCCCAATGACAATTAAATGGAAGGGACAAAAAAAAAGATCGAGATGGACATTAAACAATACTATCTTAAAGGAAAAAGATTTTACACAATGTGTTAGGGATATACACCCTAGCAGAACGTGCAACGGCAGTCTAGCAGACAGGCAGATATGTGAGACAAAACGTTGTAGTAGCTTACACTCAGTAAGACAGATACACTGTGCAAGTTAAATAGTTTTTATTCCAGCAAGAATTATAGCATAGTCAAAACAGTCCATATTTCATACACTAAGTTCAGTCAGTCCGGGGGTTATTCAGTTTGCAAAGTCCAGTGTCGAAAAAGAGTTCATTAAACTTACAATCAATCAGTCCAGTGATATATCTCTTTTGCAGTCAGAGATATGAAGAAAAATCAAACCCCTTTTCTTCTCTCAGCAAACACGCAGTTATCACCATCAATTCATCATTGTCAGCATTCCAGTATAAGCCAGGGAAAACAGTGAGCTCTCTTGCTCCCTCATATGGTGATTTTACAACCGCACCCAAACTTGGTTTACAGTTTAAAGTGATACATACACTTAAACTCACTAACGTAGTTTATATATTATTTTATCCAAACTAAGTTAGGTAAACAATGTTATCCCTAACACAATGGATGGAGAAAGAATTGGCTTTTTTCTTTAGAGAAAATAAAAAAGAAGATACTTCAATGCAGAATGTTTGGGATACAATGAAGGCATATGTTAGAGGTTTGATAATAGATTATATAAGAAAAAAGAATATTAGGAAAAGGCAAGCCACTAAGGCCTTGGAAGATGAGTATAAAAGACTTGAAAAAGAATTACAGAAAATGCCACAGAAAAAGGATATTAAATTGAAGTTGGATATAACTAAACATAAAATGGAATTAATAGAGAAAGAAGAATTGGCACAGAAAATTAGAAACGCTAAACAGAATTATTTTGAAGATACAAATAAACCAGGTAGATGGCTAGCATATAAGTTGAGAAAGGAGAAAGAATCAAGAAAAATATTGAAGTTAATAGATGATCAAGGCCAAGTTTGTTATGGTAATAAGGAGAAAAAAGGAAATTATTCGAGATTTCTATGGGCAACTATATAAACAAGAGAATATTGATGAGGAAAAAGTCAAACAGTATCTACAGAATGCTAACCTACCGAAGATACCTAAAGAGACTGAAGAAATGCTAGAAAGCAACATAACAATGATGGAATTAACTGAAGCACTTAAGAAACAAAATAATGGGAAAGCACCAGGTCCAGATGGGCTTCCGGCAGAATTCTATAAAACATTTCAAGAATCATTGAGCATTCCATTGCTAGAAGTTATGAATGAAGCTATGTCAAAGAAGATGATACCCAAAACATGGTCAGAGGCTTATATTACACTTATTCCAAAAGAAGAGGCTGACCCACTGCAAATTAAGAACTATAGACCTATTTCTTTATTAAATGCAGACTATAAAATCTTTGCTTCAATTTTAGCAGAAAGACTTAAAAAATACTTAAATAATTTCATTCACCCAGATCAAAATGGATTTTTGCCAAAGAGACAAATTAGAGACAATATGAGAGTAATCTTGGATACTTTGGAATACTATGAGGCACATCCTGAAAAGCAAATGGCTTTGATATTTTTAGATGCTCAAAAGGCATTCGACAACGTGAACTGGAGATTTATGTTATTACTATTGGAACAGATGGGTTTCGCCAGAAAATTTATCCAAGCAATAGAAGCCATATACAATAAACAGACAGCAAAGGTAATGATGGAGGGAGAACTTACAGACTTTATCAATATAAGAAAAGGCACAAGACGAGGATGTCCCCTATCTCCTTTGCTATTTGTATTGACTTTGGAAGTGTTGAATAGAAATATTAGAGATGATAAAAGCATAAAAGGAATGAAAATTAAAAAGGAAGAATTCAAACTGCAAGCCTTTGCTGGTGACAGCCTTTATTTTGGAAGATCTGTTAGAAACAGCTCCAAAGTTATTGGAAAAGATAGAGATATATGGTGAGGTGGCTGGTTTGAAAATAAATAAAGACAAAACAAAGATTTTGACAAAGAACATGCTACTGAGACAAAGAGAAGAACTGGCAGACCTGTTGAAAATCCAAGTTACGAATAAGGTCAAGTATCTGGGGATACACTTGACAGCAAGATGTAGCACATTAAAAGAGAATAATTATATTAAACTTAAACAACAGATAGCTACAGACTTGAAGAAATGGGAAAACTTGCAATTGTCATTAATAGGGAGAATTAAGATGAATATTTTACCCAGAATCCTATTTATGTTTCAACAATTAAGATGAATATTTTACCCAGAATCCTATTTATGTTTCAAACAATATCAATTAGGCTCGGAAAAGACTATTTTGATGATTTAAATAAAATTATGTTGAAGTATATATGGCAAGGTAAGAAAGTGAGAATAAAGCTAAAGCTTTTGCAAGATGCTAGAATTAGAGGAGGTTTTGGCCTGCCCAATTGGGAATTGTACTATCAAGCTGCAAGTATGATGTGGGTTAAGGAATGGATAACATTAAGAAAGACTAGATTGTTGACACTAGAAGGTCATGATTTGCTGTTGGGTTGGCATGCTTTTTTATGGTATAAGGGAACTAAAACACAGGGTTATTTTAGAAGACATTATATACGGGAGTCTTTGTGGTTAAACTGGGAGAAGATAAAAAGACAATGTTATTTGAAAATTCCAGTTTGGTTATCGACTATTGAAGCATTTTCCTATCCTATAATTTATAAGAAGGAACAAACAGTTAGATATGGGGAACTATTGGATGAAAAGGGTGAACTTAAATCGATACAAAATTTAGAGGAACAAGGTATAAAGATGAATTGGTTTTCATATGCGCAAATACATTCAAGGTATGATGAAGATTCTAAAACAGAGGGATTCTATGATAAACAGACTGATCTAGATAAGATCTTGATGGGTACTGATGAGAAGGTGATTAAAAAATTATATGGTTATTTACTGGGAATTAAATTAGAGGAAGAACAAGTTAAAGAAACTATGATTGTTTGGGGGAAGAATTTTGGATATGGGATTGATTTAGAGAAATGGCAAAAATTGTGGTCTCAAAATTATAAAATGACAATGTCAACAGCATATAAAGAAAATTTGTATAAGATGTTTTACAGGTGGCACTTTCCCCCGACAAGAATAGCAAGAATGTTCAAGAACAAATCTGAAAAATGCTGGAAATGTCATCAGATACCTGGCTCATATTACCATATGTGGTGGACTTGTGAGGACGCTAAAAATATTGGATTAAAATTCGCATGTGGTTGGAAAAAATGACAAAGAAACGTATAGATTTGAAACCGGAGTTCTTTTTATTGGGAATCTTACCAGATACATATAGTAAAGATTTGAAATATCTGATTGTAAATGTGTTAACAGCGGCTAGGATTGTATTTGCTAAAAACTGGAAGAATGAGAAAATACCATCACAGGAAGAAATTATTAAGAAAATATTGGAATGTGCTGAGATGAGTAGATTGACATTTGAAATTAGAGAGCAAGAGGATAAACAATTTTATGAAATTTGGGATCTTTTTTATCAGTGGCTAGATGACAAAATACGATAATAGCATATTTAGAAAGTTAGATAGCAAGGAATACTTTTATTTTTTCTTTTGCCTATGTTATTTGACATTATATCTATAAAGTGTTTTTAGGATAGATTTGGTATGATTATATGATTTGTTATAGAATAAACTGTTTAAAGTATTGTTATCTCATAAAGCATGAATGATTAAAAGTATAGTCAAATGATTTATTAATAGCGATATTAGGATATATAAGTTTGGATTGACAATATGAGTTGTTATGTAACATAACTGTAATTGAGACTACGAAATGAATGCACAAAACTGATGAACCAACCGACACACTGTACGTATATAAGAGAGTTGATGTTTTAATGTTTTGTTTGTCTTGTTTGTTTGTAGTAAATCAATAAAAATTGTTTTCAAAAAAAAAAAAAAGTAAAGTTAATGTTGAATTTAATAATCATTTTGTGAAACGTTCTATACTAAGAGTTTGGAATAAATATAAAACAAGGCTCTCTACGAACTTGTCTCTTTGGGTGTCACCCCAGGAAGCCTTCTTTAGAAAAGAAATGGCAGCAAAGCCAAACTGGTTGATGTATGATAAAATTTTATTCTTCAACTCTGGTGACCCAATATTAAAGCTGAGGGTTCTGCTTGCCATTGGTTTACTTATCAACAACTGAAAGAAAGATTTAAACTGGATAAAAAGTGCTATGGATTTGACTTGTTTAAAATGAATTGGAAACAATGAACATATTATCGCTAAGATCGATAAAATGTTATTGAAATTGAATTTGGAAAATGAACATGTAAAACACTGTATGGGCAAGGAATTGTGGGCAAGGAATTGTGGATATAATGTGGTGCTTGAACAATGGGAAAAATATGTGGATGAAGGGTTTAAAATTTACATTAAATTATAATCTAAAAGAAAATTTCTATAAGATGATGTATCATTGGTATTTAATACTAGATAAGATATCTAAGATGTATAAAGATATATCAAATGAATGTTGAGAATGTAAAAGTAAAGAAGGGACTTTTAACAGCTATGGTGGACATGTGATAAAGCAAAAAATTGATATTTTAATACAGAAAAATTTGAAAATGGAGAGAAAGATGAAACCAGAACTTTTCCTTTGGGGCCTAATGGAAAAAAGAACTGGAGAAAAAAAATGGAACTTTGTTATTACATATGTTGACAGCAGCAAGTCTACTGTACATGCAAAAAAGGAAGGACACTTCAATTCCTACCATGCACAAATGGTTGCAGAAGTTGATGGAGTTGGCTGAAGTGGCAAAATTGACTAATTTGATTAAAGAAAAGAATATAAGTACTTTGGTTTCCCCATGGAGAAAAAAACAAGAAAGTCCAGTTGCCACTTGAAAAAAAAAAAAGGAGGAGGAGATTTGAGGAGATTTGTTGTTGGTGGAATAGTAGAGAAAGGAATAATTCCACACCTTCCTGACATATAAGTTATAATAACAAATACAGGTAGTCCTCAACTTAAAACAGTTCATTTAGTGACTAAGTTACCACAGCACTGAAAAAAACGTGATTTAGGACCATTTTTCACACTTACGACCATTGCAGTGATCAAAATTCAGACCCTTGGCAACAGACTCGTATTTGTGATGGTTGCGGTGTTCCAGGCTTCGGGCAAGCAAAATCAACAGGGAAGCCTGATTCACTTAACAACCAGGTTTACTGTTAACAGCTGCAGTGATTCACAACTGTGACAAGAAAGATAGTTAAAATGGGGCAAAATTCACCTCACAACATAAATTTCACTTAGCAGCATAAATTTTGGGGACATTGTGGTCGTAAGTTGAGAACTACTTGTGATCTTTTAAAGATTAACAGCAGAGGTGGTATTCAGCCGGTTCTGACCAGTTCTGGAGAACCGGTAGCGGACATTCTGAGTAGTTCGGAGAACCGGCAAATCCCACCTCTGACTGGCCCCACCCCCATCTCTTCTCTGCCTCCCATTGAGTCCCAGCTGATCGGCTGGGTCTTCTTTGGTTGCCCTGCACAGGAGAACAGAGCTGGAAAGCAGGTTAGTGGGGTGAGGAGGGAAGGTTTTTTTTGCAGTATATCCTTCCCCTGCCATGCCCACCAAGCCATGTCCACCAAGCCACGCCATGCCCACCAAACCACACCCATAGAACTGGTAGTAAAAAAAATATTGAATCCCACCACTGATTAACAGCCACACTGAGGATAGTTTTGAAAATTCCTGGGTTTGGTACTTTTGTTTTTAGAAGAGCTACTTTGCCATTGAACCAAAATATTGAGATTTATTTTAGCTTCTTGAACTTAATTTCTTTCTTTCTTTTTGCTACTATGACAAGAAAGTTCCAAAGTAGGGCAGTTTTAATCAGACAAGGAATCCCTCCTGCAGCTCTGGGATTCTGCTGGTTGCTCTGGAAACTTCCAAGATCTGGAGCCAAGTTCTTCCCTGTCATTTTCTTGGCTTGCTTCTCCATTCTGCCCTTTCCTTACCAACTTCTTCTTTTCTTCCTTGGCTGCCCCGCAGGCAGGAATTCAATAATGTCCTCCAGAGAGGCATAGGGTGATGACGCCATTTCTAAAATTTAATCAAAATCCTTTTAAGAGTGACCTCAGATGTTAATCCTTTTTGTGTGTGTGTGTAATTATTTTTTAAACATACATCAGTATCATTTCATGGACAGTGTAGTATCATTCGTTTTGGTACAAAAATAGTATTGATATAGATAAAAATTACCACATTAATCAAACTTATATAATCCAATTTATAACTTGGATAATAATAATAATAATAATAATAATAATAATAATAATAACAACAACAACAACAACAACAACAACAACAACAACAACAACAACAACAACTTGGTCCTCAACACCAATAAGACCAAGGAGTGGATTATATAAGGATTATAGTGGATTATAGAAGGAAGAGATCAGATATCCAGCCCTTGCTTATCAATGGAAACTGAGTGGAGCAAGTGGCCAGTTTTAAGTTTCTGGGTGTTACCATAAAAGAGGACCTGACCTGGGGTGCTCACATTGCAGCCCTGGTCAAAAGGGCCCAGCAGAGATTATACTACCTGAGGCTTCTCAGGAAACAACCACTGAATGAGAAACTGCTGGTGACCTTCTACCACTGCACCATAGAGAGTATCTTAATTTATTGCACTTGTGTATGGTTTGCCAATTGCACAGTGGCAGATAGGACAGCACTCCAGAGGGTTAACATCGTTGCCCAGAAGATCATTGGTTGCCCTCTTTGGAAGAGCTTTATAGCTCCTGCTGCCTTAAGAAAGTTCAAAACATTCTCAAAGATCCATCTCATTCTGGGCAGCCTTTTTTCGAACTATTACCATCTGGCAGACGGTACAGGATAATAAAAACAAGGACAAATAGGCTGAAAAACAGGTTCTATCCCAGGGCAGTAGTTCTTTTGAATTCTGCTGTATTGTGCAGTGTTGGTGCTATGTCTGGGTTTTCGGTTCAATGTGTAGAGGGTGAAGGATGTGTGCTTGTGTTTATTTCATGGTCATGCTGTGCACTGAAGGTGGTGTTTGATTTCGTTGTATGAGGTGCAATGACAATAAACTAAACTAAACTAATGTTATTATACGTATCAGTATTAACACATAATCCTTCCTATTTCAATTGTTCAGTATTTGCTACATCCTTCTAATAGAAATAGCATAATTATTGAGCAAAGATCCTCTTTCAAAATATGATCTTATCCTCTAACATTCACTTTAGACATGTTAAGTAAAAATATTTCTAATTTTTTCATCTCTTCTAATTTTTAATACAGCCAATTGGCTTTTTTTTTTTAATAAAAATCCTTCCTATCCATCGTCTCTCAACAGGTGTTAATCCTTGATAGCTTCTAACTGACCAGATATTTCCTAGCACAGTACAGAATGATGATTTTACCTGCAATAAATATTTGGAAAGGACATTTCCAGTATGGGCATTGGGTGCTATAATATACAATAAATAAAATATATAAATGAAGCAAACAAAATATATCCACCAGCCATGGAAGGCCCATGAAAATATCTCTTCAGCTCAGTGGTAGGATTCAAAACTTTTTACTACCAGTTCTGTAGGCATGGCTTGGTGGGTGTGGCTAGGTGGGTGTGGCCATGAGACTGGGTGGGCGTGGCCTTTTTTCACTTTTTTGCAGTTGCTCCCCCAACTGTTTTTTGCGCCTTCTGGGCCTCAGAAGAGCCTCTGGGGGGTGTTTTTGCTCCCAGAAGTCTCCTCTGGGGTTCAGGAAGAAAAGAAACAGAGCATGGAAGGAGCATGCAGCTCCATTTTGGGACCTTCCTGGCCTCAGAGGAACCTCTGGGGGGCCTTTTTGCTCCCAGAAGACTCCTCTGAGGCTCAGGAAGGTAAAAAGTGGAGGGGGGAGCCCCTCCCTCCATTTTTTGCCTTCCTGGGCCTCAGCAAGGAGAATCCCAACACAGCTGATTGTCGGGAGGGAAAAAGAAATAAATACCATAAGGGGCCAGAGTCAGGCAGGTGGGGTGAGCGAGCATCGGGTGGGTGGGGCAAGGGAGCCAGCAACCGGGTCGGGAGTGTGGCCAGCCAGAACTTACTACCGGTTCGGCGACCCATGCCAAATCCTTGCTACCAGTTCACCCGATCCGGTGCGAACCGGCTGAATACCACCACTGCTTCAGCTATGGTGGAATAACTTGCCTCCAGAAATTGTGGGTGTTCCAGCTCTGGAAGCTTTTAAGAAGAGATTGGAAAGCCATTTGTCTGAATTGGAACAGGGTTTTCTGCCTGAGCAGGTGGTTGGACTAGACGACCTCCACGGTCCCTCCCAACTCTGTTATTCTGTTATTGGAGAAGTCCTTATCTCATAGTCTGGTTTTGTTAACCGTACCAGACTATTATCTCTGGCCGAGATGTAGTACAGAAATGCTTTTATTCAGCTTTCTGAAGAATCAGGAACGGAGGGAGCGCTTGCAGCCTCTCTTTGTCACTAGCCCACAGCCAAGCAAAACAGCACTTAAGAAATACTTCTTGTTGGAAATGTAAAATTTATAGGAGGAATTTATTTTATCATGGTTGACTTGGCTAAGAAGTATTGGCTCAATCATAGAGGAACCATTTGTAGAATTAATGGAAATACCTGTAAATGCAGTCTGTTGTGCACTTCTTTTATAAGACCTTTATATATTGTACAGTTATCCTCCTTGGCGTAAAGCATTTTCTAAGAAAAACATTATAAAGCTGTATTTTATATCTACTGGGTGCGTCTCAAAACCAGGCTCCATAGACCATTTATTACAAGAGTTGCAGTAAATGTTCAAATTGGGTTCAATTTTCTTCTAAATATTTCCTTATGCCTTTGATGCATGATTTTTGAATATTCCTAAGTACACAAACAGTTTTTTTTCTGAAAAAAAAAGAGCCATAATTAAATAAAATTTATTGTGATTGACCTATGAATCCTGATTTTTGATGCATCCTCTCTCTCCCTCCTTCTCTCTCTCTTTCTCTCCATGGTGTGTGAGTGTGTTTGTGTGTGTGTGTTGTGCACTTCCTTAGCCATTCTTACCTAAGAACCAGGTACCTTACCAAACAGTGAATATATTCTAACCTGCCATTCTTTTCTGTGGGTTCCTATGAAATATAATTATTTATTTATCACTACAAAGGTAAAAGACACTTTTAAGTTACTGTTTTTATGGGACTCAGAAAATCCAGACAAAGGACAGCTCCTTTAAACTAAGGGGAGTTTTTAGGAAAGGGATCTCCCGTGTTCCAAAAAGGATCTTTTCATGGCTGGAGGCATCCTACCTCCAAAAGATTCAGTCGAAGATTTCCCCGATGCTGGTGGTGGAAGAGAAAGAGGAGATCATTGTTTCGGCAACTTCATTCCCGGGGCAACCCCACAACACAACAACACAATCTTTCCTCTGTCATCTCCCTTGCCACTGTCCAGGTCCAGAAGACAATTATGCACAGTTTAAACCTTCCTCTAGCATTTAAGCCTCTCTGAAAAGGAGGAGGAAGGGAAATTAACCATGATTCAATGTTGATGAATTATGAGTCATCGCAGTGTACGATAGTAGTTTCAGATGTTTCTGTGTTGCGTTGTTTTTCTTTTTTTCCTTTTTCCTGCAGAGCAATTCTAGAACTAGAAAACCTTGAATTACGCCGTCTTCGGTCTGACTTAAGCATGGTATATAAAATCATACATTGCAATGTCCTACCTGTCAATGAATACTTCAGCTTCAACCATAACAACACAAGAGCACACAACAGATACAAACTCAAAGTAAACCGCACCAAACTTGATTGCAGGAAATACGACTTCAGCAATAGAGTGGTCAATGTCTGGAATACTCTACCCGACTCTATAGTCTCTTCCCCAAACCCCAAAAACTTTAACCTTAGACTGTCTACTATTGACCTCACCCCTTTCCTAAGAGGTCTGTAGGGGGCGTGCATAAGCGCACCAACGTGCCTACCGTCCCTGTCCTATTGTTTCTCTATTCTTTTATTTTTTCTTATATATACCCATTTCATGTATTCACAACTATGTATACACTTATACTTATTATCTTGGAAACAATTGACAAATCAAATAAATAAATAAAATAAATAAATAAGCATTAACTTCCTAGGATTCAAGAAGCCAAGCTATCTCTGGGATGCAGCCTGAGTGGGAAGCATATTGGCAGAATCTCCTTCTTAGAAGTGCCAGCGTGCAATTGTGAAACTCTTTTGAACGATGATTGAGGGCAATTACATTCCAAACAAATTTGCTGAGTGTGAGCTTTGTGTCTCTCCCAATGAAGTCCACCAATGAAAAATGAGGAGGGTGTGTATATGTGTTGTGTGTGTGTATGTGTGTGTGTGTGTATTTGGTATGTCCATTTATTAACTTAATGAGAGAATCAGTCCTAGGGGACACAAGATCTTCTCCACCACATTCCAACGCTGTATTTCTACCCAACATGCTGTCCAGAAAATCTTGTCCTTTTTGAAAAGTATTACTCCCTTCAGACATGATATCGCTTATAACAACAATTTAGATGTCCAGATCACTCTGGAAGATTATTAGCAAATGTCTTCTGTGATCCCCAGGAATTTCCAGCAATCAACCTGACTAATAATGTGTCCCCCTAATTGAACAGATCACAAGATAGGAAAGTGCTGCCAGATTAAACACTATAAGAATTTCAAAAGAAAGGCAAGGTAGGAAAATAGTGTAAGCAAACTAATAAATGAAGATGCCAGCTGATGTCCCAAAGGTGCTTTTCAAAAGGCAACTGGACTTTCTTGGCAAGTCCAGTTGCCTCTTGAAAAAGCACCTTTGGGACAACCATGACCTGAATGCCATGCACATTTAGCCATGCACTTTGGGATGAAGCTCCTTCGAATGGTGCAGGGATACGAGCGGATTTCCAGAAAACTTGCAGACTGCAGGAGCCATTTGAGCTTGTGATGCAGACAACACAGGCTCACCCCCAATAGTCTGCATCTTTGTTCAGAATGAAAGGACACAGGGCAGCAAACATCCTGCAGAAAGCACAGCTCCAACTTCTCAATGAAAGAATAAGACTGATTAATTTTACAACTGAGCTTTTTTTTGGGGGGGGGGGGGGAAGAGAACATGGAACACAAACTCCAAGAATTTCTACCTCACCAAGAAAGTCCAGTTGCCTTTTGAAAAACACCTTTGGGATAACCGTGACCTGGATGATTGAGAATCTCCACAAACAAGGAAGTTGGTAGTTCAAAGGTATGGCAGTCACAAGTACTCACCTTAATTGCGTCTTCTTCTTGTGCCATATCCATCATCGGACATTGGCGATCATGTTGGCGATCCTATTTTTATCAACAGCCACACGAAAAAGTCCTGTTGAGTTTTGGCCAAACCAGCCCATCATATTGAGGGAGTCCAGAAGTATTTTACAAGAAGAGTACTACACTCCTCTGTTCGCACCACCAGACTTGAGATTCTAGCGGCTTATCACCTTCTCATTTCTGATTTTGTCAACCCAGCTTAATTGCTTACATATGAATTGCTTACATTTGTACAATCGTAGTCCCTGATCATTGCTTAAATGGACAGGAACACATTGCCCTTAAGATGCTCCAAAGATAGGGCAGGTCAGGCGGATGCTTTAAATGTCCTTTCTGTACAGTTCCATAAACAAAAGGCAGTTTGCTGGGTGGGAATGTCAATATGATGAAGTTCAACTCACACTTGCCCGGCCTGGAAGAACATCAACTGATCCATGTTAACCGAGGGCCGAATAAGTAAAATATTAAGCCTTAGGTTTCACATCATGTCCTATTAATCTGGATTGAAATTCAGGAAGACAAGAAAGTGACCAGTGCAAGTGTGACTCGGCCACAAGCCAAATAACACCACTTAGCTTGCACGTATATGTCAGTTTGATTTTGCACAAAGTTTAGGCATCTTAGCCAAGCTATATGCCTCAATAAACCCCTAAGTGAATACAATAACAGAATAACAAAGTTGAAAGGGACTTTGGAAATTTTTTAGTCCAAACCTTTGCTCAAGCCATTTCAGACAAATGGTTGTTCAATCTTTTCTTTAAAACCTACAGTGATGGAGCAATCCATAACTTCTGGAGGCCAGGTGTTCCACTGGTTAATTGTTCTGTCTGTTCTGAACCAAGCCTTGTTCAAATGAAACAAACACAAACTGTGTAAGAAAAGCATTTTTAAATGCGGTGCTGGGAATTCTGCATTCCCAGCCAAGAGTCAGTTAAAGCTAATTGTCCGATATCAAAAGCAAGCCCTTTCAAGGTTGCGAAAGGCTGCAAAGAACAGAAGACTAATTAATGATTAAATATCCACCAACAGAAGTTTCAAGAACAAACCAGAATAACTACGGCTTCGATGAGAACTCTGAGTCTAAAGAACTTCTTTGCTTCCTGCAAAAAACACATTCCCGAGGGCTGGTTTTTATCCCTTATGGAGGGGCCATCATCTTCCAGCCTTACTCCTGAGTTACCCTTGCTGCTTCAGCTGCTCTTTCCTTCGAGCAGCCCTGCGCATACACGCACTGGGCATAGGCTCCCCGGGGTCCTCTGCATCACTGCTGCCAGACTCCACAAGCTCCAAAGGCAGCTTCCTACTCTCCGATAGTCCTGGCCCCATCCCTGCATCACACGCAGCCCTCTCATCTGAGTACTCACTATCAGAGACCTCTGCCGGCGAACCACAATACTGTCAGGAAATTTCTCCTTATTTCTAGGTTGCTTCTCCCTTTGTTTAGTTTCCACCATTGCTTCTTGTCCTGCTTCAGGTGCTTTGAAGAATAGGCCAATCCCCTTTACAAAAGAAGCTGACATTAAGTTCCATCTGATACAATACAAAACATGATGTCTTTCTGCACATACAAAAGCATTCCTGATATTTTTGAGCAATTGTTTTGCAGATCCAAAGCAGGAAGGCAGTTATATGGAGGTGCCAAAAATGGACCACCTTTCAATCAATCCTATATTTTGCATCACCCTCCTGTGGCAGAAACAGAAGCATTCAAATATTTCCCAAAGGCAGCTAACAGTTTTAATTTTTTTGCATTTGGATTTCAACCCTTTCGTTCTAGCTCAGAAGTGTATTGTGATTTTTCAGGCCAGGGAGCTCTGAAGGCCATTCCAAAACCTGTATCTTTCTTTCTTGCAAATAATTCCTGGCTGGTTTGGAGATATATTTTTCTTATCTATCATCTGACCACCAAATAACCAGCCCTGGATAAATAACATTGGATAAATCTTTCCCCACTTTCTTTTCTATTTTTATTTATTTTCCCCCTTTTCTTGCACTTTGCTTTTTTAAAAATACATTTTTCCTGCTTACTTTACATTAATTTTAGCTTCTATCTTCTTGTTTAAAAATTTGAGTATAAATTATATTTAAAAAGATAAATAACTTGCAATGTCTATAGCTACTATATAATGAAGCAAGCAGTAAAAATGAGACCGAAAGAAAACATTCCTAAGGATGGTATCTTTTTGGAGTTGACTGCCTTTTCCATGCATGAATTCTCCACGTGAAAACATTTAACTACGTTATGTCCCTTTCTCACAATGGTGAAGAGGTATGTTAAAATTTGGGAGAGGAGTGCAGATAAATTTCCTTCACCAAGCCCTGAATAGGTCTAGATGTGTGCTTTGAAAACACACACACACACACACACACACACACACACACACCGAGCATGAAGCATTCCTTTTGACTTGCTTTTCAGATCTGGAAATTCTCCACGCTCATCACTTGTGCTTATGTAAGTCTGAGGTCCAGAGAGTTGTGTGTGGTTCCAAACACTGTTTGGGCTTTTAATATTCAAAGGTCGGAGACAGGATATGATGAAGAGGTGATTAAACAAAAACTGGAAAATCTGCAGCCAATTTTCATAGAGGACGACCGTGATTCAACCCTTGGTTCCTGGATTCTTGGGTTTTATGTCTACCAGATGGCTCCAAAGCGGCTTCTCCATTTCAACGGTTAAAAATGCTACAATCCAGAAATCAGCTTTCCTGTCATTTGGGTGACTTTGAGAGGCACAATGTGCATGGCACATATTTTTCAAAGACATGCGAAGAAACTCAGACACCAATGCCGTGGAAAAGATTTCAAGAGACACAAAGTTAAGACCCTACTTTTAGACAGAAGACAGATAATTTCAACATTTTTCCTCCTCAGCTTTGTCCCTTCTCCACCTCAGGATGGAGCTCTTGGGATACTATTTGTGTAACCAAGGGATTGGGGAAGAGATGAGATGAAAAGAACGAATTCCGGATAGTATGGTAGATAATCTCCCTGGTTATGAGGCTAGTGCCCCTTGTGTAAAGCATCACTAGATGCAGGTTGGCTTACATTCTCAGAAGAATGAACTTCGACCCTTATTTCTCTGAAGAAAGAACGAAAAAGAAAAAAAGAAAAAGAAAGAGGGGGAGGGAGGGAGGGAAGGAAGAAAGGAAGGAAAGAGGAAGGAAAGAAAGAAGGAAAGAAAGGAGAAAGGAAGGAGAGAAAAGGAGAGAAAGGAAGGAATGGGGAATGAAGAGAGGGAGGGAGGAAGAAAGGAAGGAAGGAGAGGGAAAGGAAGGAAGAAGAGAAAGGAAAGAGAGGGGAATGAAGGAAAAAGGAAGGAGAGGGAGAGGAGAAGGGAGGGAGGGAGGCCACTTGAGATGCTTCAAACCTTAGGCTGTGTCCCACCACAGAGCACCATCAAGTAGTAATTTTACAAGTTGTAGAAAAGGGATTTTTAAAAAATTAAATGCATAGGATGTAATCTTCTTAGCTGTATTTAAGTGACTTCCAGCTAAAACTAAATTGATCTGGTCCCACTGAATTTTTTTGTCCCTGCCCCAAAGAAAAACACCTGGCTTTCTTTTCACCTTCAATGACCCAAGTTTTGCCTTGATGTCTTGGCATTCTGGGGGAGACCCTTCTTTCTCCGGATGCACCTCCAAACAGTCCTTCTGTTTGAATATAATCCTTCCAGTTGGATAATCTTTTCTTTAAGTGTCTGCTTGCTGCACAGCATCACTTCTCTGCAGAAATCCATTTTTTTGCATATTTATTTGATTTTTGCGCTTTCGCGCTGCTTGTTTCTTACATTTTAAATCTTACTGGGAATGACAATTCAATTTCAACAGGCCCTCAAAAATAATTGGTGACGTTGATGAAAATAAACCAACTGGCAATCTTTGGAAAGACTTCAAATCTAAGTTTAAATTTTAGCTTTTAACAAACTTTTAATCTCTGAATTATATTTCTCTAAATCTAATTCAGATATTCTAATCATTATTTTTTTACTATTCCAACTTTCTTCCATAAACAGTACCAGCATGTAGGTCTTAACTCGTAATTCCTGGAAAGGGAAAACAGATATCTAATTTCCTCCCCTCCTCAAGATCTTTGCGCCACAGACAGCAGCACAGTGCTGTTGTCATGCCCCTGTCAGAATTGGATTCCGAGGGAGAGGCCAAGCAGCTGACAGGGAATGGGAGTGTGGCTCTAGTGGCTGCGGAAGAAACTGGTGAAGGGCAGAGTCTGGCTGGGCAGAGCAGGGGAGAGGTAGAACAAAGGAGAGGGAATTCAGATGAAGATCCAGAGCCACCCCCTTTATCCAGGAAGGAACAGAGAAAGGAGCAACGTGAGTTGCGTAGCTTATGGGGGAGGAAAGGGCCCTGATTCCCTTCATTAGCTGCAGCTGGGAGCACAGTGTTTAAAAAGGGAGATTGCTCACACCAACTTGTTGGAAGCAAATTGTGAGTTATCTTTTATTGTCGAGGCTGATCTGGGTTCCCGGCATCTTCCCAACTGTGTGTGTTTTGTTGGCCTTTGAAGTCTGCAATTCCTTCTCCTGCCCTATCCAGTTAATTGCTGCAGCATGGTTTGTGTGGATTTTTATTTACAGTTTATATGTACTTTGTTTTTGGACTGAATTTCTTCCACTTAAAGACTGTTTTGGGGATTGTTTTTTCTTCAGCCGAAGGTAACTGGACATTGGGGGCAAAGTTGGAGGTGCTAAAGGGACTTTTCTTACTTATGTGACTGTGTTGCCTTGGTGCCACGCCCCAGGTCATCACAGCCGTAGACAAATGGCTTAATAGCTTAATGGAGTCAAAGCTTTAATACCACCATCCATTTAGTCCACATCTCAATTCCAGCACAACTAATTAGAGGCATACATCACTGCCAACACAGGCTCCCCAACTAATGTGAGCAAAAAGCTCACCTTAATTTATAGTACCCAGTTTACATTAAAGAGAAGTCTCAAATTGTCACCCTGGCATGGTTGCTTTCCAAAGAAAGGTGTTTTTTGTGGAAGGAAAGAAGGAGCATTGAACTATGCAATCCTTACATCTGCATTTGGAAATTTGAGGGAGTCTCATTGTATTTCCAGCTGTTTTGGTAGCAGTAGACGGCATGCACAAAAGAGAAGGAACTGCACCCAAGGACTCCACGCCACTATGGCAACAGAAAAATATTGACATGATAATGGTTCACAGAAAACATACCTTAATCCAGAAAAAAAAAATATTTTTGATCCCACTGCTCTTCCTAACTGACCTCCCTTTACAATTACTATCTTAGCTTAAGGAAAAAGTGAGCCACCTAATTTTTGTAGTCCTTAGAGCAGTGGTGACTAACCCTTTTGGGCTCCTGTGACAAAATTTTGCGTGCGCTCCCTCTCGTGATCACGTGCCAGCACCCAGAAGGCAATGCGCATGCCCCCCCCCCACACCCCCTGTGCCCCCTGCAATCTCCCCCCACTGTCCCTTTACCTGCACTGCACCTCCCAGCTGGTTTTCGGTCCATTTGAGGCCTTTTTCAGCCTCCCAGAGGCTTGAGGAAAGCTTCTGCAGGCTTTGCAGGCTGAAAAATGGACCCATTTCATCACTTCCGGTATTTCTGGAAATACAGGAAGTGACAAAATGGGCCTATTTTTGGGCCTGCAAAGGCTTTCCTCAAGTCTCTGGGAGGCCAAAAAAGACCTCAAACAGGCAGAAAATCAGCTGTGAGGCACGCACATGTGCAGTGAGGTAAGTTTGCCTGCGCTGCGTGTGCCAGCACAAATGGTTCTGCATGCCACCTGTGACACATGTGCAATAGGTTCACCATCACGGCTTTACCAGCAATCATTCCAGTTAAGAACAGAAGGTTAACTAGTGACATGTTTAGAAATAAAACCAGACTTCATTTAACCAGCAACGTAACAAGGATTATATAAATTTATTCTTTCATGTAACATTTGATTAGTTTGAAATTCTCCTTTTGTAAATGTTTAATTCCATAGTTTATTTATTTATTTACCTTTAAAAAAAATCACTAAAAAGGATCGCATCCCTCCCCAAATACAATCTGTATCTGCTATATATTTACAGATAACTGGTCGCTATAAAGGCACAAAATTTTAAAATGAATGCTTCGGTATTCTTTGTGCATTAATACAATACTGACAATACTGAATGTTGCGTTGCCATTTTTTTCTCCTCTCGTGGAATCCAAATGAGTAACAAAATTTGTTTTCCCAGTGTGATATGTAGAGGGGTAGGGTGGGGGTGTCTTTGTGGAAGGGTGGGCCTCTTATTAATTTTATATCTCAGACATTCTTCGCTTCAGTATAGACCACTGCAGCTTAAATGCGTCTTCCAAGGGTATTGCTATCGAAGCATTCGGCCATTTGAGTTCAAACTGGGGGGAAAAAAATATCATGACACAAAATCCACGAGAGAGAGAGAAAAAAAATCTCCAGTGGGATATATTGTGGGTTAGGTCTCAGTGTAAACCAAAAGACTCAACTGAATCACTCTGGCACAGATTAAATAAAGTTAGTTTTCCACATGAGGTAAAATGCTTCACCTCCTGAGGTCCTGAACCTCTTAACATAAGGGCTGTGCTTCACAACACAATGCGAAGTCTCCCACCGAAGGGAGCAACCACCATAAAACATGCCATGTTCTTTGAAAATATCAGGACCTCCATTTTGTACAAATTGACAGGACACACTGTGTTTCAAAAGGAAAAAAAAAATTGGTTTCCTGAATAATGCACAACTCCGGATTGAGAAAAAGCACTCATTGTGCTCCTCCGGCCCTGTTTGTTTCCAAAATCAGAGAAATATCAGCAGCTATTCCAGCAGGAGTGAGAGGCTGTTGAGATGTCATAGGTTGTGATTAAAATGAATTCTGAAGTATAACTGATTATTATTTCTTAATTTTAACTAAGTTCTCACCTTTCTAATCTTCCCTTTGTGTTGGTGGCTCCTTCATGACGGAAATGAAATATATCCACAAAAAGTGTCAGAACTCTTCCTCACCTCTATGTTGCGTGTATGTGTGTGTGTGTGTGTGTGTGTGTGTGTGTATATATATATATATATATATATATATATATATATATATATATATACACACACACACACACACACACACACACACACACACACACATATATGCACACACACCACCACCACGATAATTGTTAATGCCTTTCTGAAGAGTGGTTTGCCTCCACCCTAAAGGGTTTGTACATTGTACATAAATAAAAAAGAAAAATTACAGTACAAGTAATTCACAATATATGCAATGGGAATGTTGCTTTTCTTCTATTAATAAATTCGCATTCAGAAACATCATTTTGCATCACTGAGAGGCACTTCATTTCATCCTTCATAAATGTATACCAAATCATTTGACAGAGACAATATAATTGGATTTCTAGACCTTTTCCAGGATAAGTACATAACTGTTTGCCTTACCAAGACATCATACGAACTCTTCGCTCAAATACAGAGTTTTGGAAGTAGCCCAACTCAAAACCTTTGTGGCAGATAATCATGGGCTTAAGTCAAGGAGGCAGATGTCATAATCTGACAAGCTCTTAAATGGGGGTATGGAGAATCATGTCAGCAACATCCTTTAGGGCAGGGGTCTCCAACCTTGGCAATGTTAAGCCTGGCAGACTTCAACTCCCAGAATTCCCCAGCCAGCAAACAAACCTGACTGTGGAATTCTGGGAGTTGAAGTCTTCCAGGCTTAACGTTGCCAAGGTTGGAGACCCCTGCCTTAGGGAATAGATGCAAGTGTGCTGTCTTTGTCAAATTTCTGCTCTGTCAAATGAACGAAGGGCCTGGAGATCCGCTTCATGATCCACTTCCAAATCTCTACCCTAAACGCTTTAGTGGATCACTTTAATTTCTTATGCGCTCTAAGTGTACAGGTTCTAAAAATAAGACATTTGCTATAAATAAAGTGTCCTTTAGTGGTAGTTTATACTAAAAATAGTCCTTGGTTTGAGATAATCATTAAAATCAGGTTTAGCATTGAAGGCAGCAGCTAACTAGGATTAGCGATGGCAACACAACTCTGTTTTTGGTCTTTCCCTGCTTGGTTTGCAGTGTTGCAAATACTTCTCAAGACTTTCTTCTCAAGGAGGTTGGAGTCTCCTCTCTTTATAGATCTGATTCGGGGAAAATTCCCTACACTTGTCTAAAGAAAACCATCATCCTCTACATTTCAACTCGCTAGTACCATTTATGGGGGAGGGTAAGCCTTTTCACCTGGAGTGGGAATGCACCTGGCAAACATTGTTTTAGCGCCACTACGGTAATCTTTTTTTCTTCCCCCGTGGAAATTATAGAGGAAAGTAATAAAAATTTCCACAGGAAAAGCAATCCGAACACATAAAGTGCAGAAAGACCTCTAATAATTATTAAGCAGTACCAGAAATTTCTTTGATAAAAACCCATAAGCAATGACCCCCTTCTGGCATTCCTGCCCTTCACTCTCCATTCAAAATAGTAAAAAAAAAAAATTCATTCAGTGCATACAATATAGTTATAATAAGTCATAAAATACTAAACAACCCCCACCCCACCCCCAATATTATTGCAAATTCTGTCCAATCTACAAGAGTTAAAGGCGAAAATCCACATTTGGTGTGTGGAAAGACAAGACAAATGTTCTTTCTTTCTTTCGGCACAGGAAGTTGTGCAAAAGACGACGACTTTGGTCCTTGGTACCTAAACTCCCAAGTGCAGAGGGTGATGTGCAGTGGTGATGGATGGTCCACAGGATTGCCATGTCCGTGGAGTTGTGCAGTCAATGGTGGAAGCGTCATGCTCCTGCTACCAACGGCCGCTCACACTGGCAATGTCCGAATGGTATTGATGTGACAGCCGCCCGCTAGCGCCGCCTTCCAGAAACGAGGCTCGGACATTAGAGGGGTCAAAGAGTTTTCTTCGGTTTTTGTTCAGTTCTGCATAGGGGGTGGGACGGGGGTGAAGAGGGGAGAGAAGAGAAGCTTCCCTTCAAAACCTGGACACCAGATACAATCTCAGCAGGAGACATTTTTTACTATTTCATAGTGCGGGGAAACTGAGTCCAATCAAATGCAATATGTCCCTGTCCAGGTGCAAACAATAGCAATGGCACTTAGTGTCAACTTTGGAAGACATATTGACACCAGACGCTTCCACACTGCCACCTTCTTGAGCCTGGAAAAATGGGAGGGGGGGAATTTCTTGGAGTGCATGTGGTCAGACATAATAGCATTCTTCTTCTAAGTCAAGGTCATGTTATTTCTGCACCTGGGTGAGGGGACGTCTCAAGTTGGGACGGATGGTGATTGGGGCATGTGATGTGGTGATGGGTACAGGGGATGGATTTGTAGTGTTTACTTATTGCAAGGAAACCCGGAACTTTCAAATTCGGGATTCCCCAGATGTGCCAGTTTACTATCCAATTAAAACAGAACTTTTGAAAAGATGTCTGTCTCAAGAGTTATTGTTGGAGTTGAGGTTTTCTGGAACGCTGGCACTCAGACTGATACTTCGTAATGCCTTATAGCCCTATCTGAGCAGTTTGCAATATTGCCCCCAACAATCTGGGGTCCTCATTTTACCAATCTCGGAAGGACAGAAGGCTGAGTCAACCCTGAACTGGTCAGGATCGAACTCCTGGCAGTGAGCAGAGACAGCTTTGCAATATTGCATTCCTACCATTGGGTCACTATGGCTCATCCAGCCAGATTCTCTGTAGTTCTCCACGAAAACCACTTGTGAATAGTCTTAAGGAGAGGCTTTATTGCACCTGTGTTACAAGAATCTCACCAGAGTGACTGCATTCCCTCGGGAATGGTCACAGGAGGCTTCCGGGATTCTGGGGGAGCTCAGACCTGTGCCACTTCCTGCAATGCAAAGACTCCAAGCTTGGCCCCTCCTTAACACCTCCCTCCTCTCTAGCTGGAGATTCTACCACAATACCCCCATTAGATATAAAATAATTTAGGATAGATTTGGATCAGAAAAGGAAATAGATCCATCACAGGTCTATTGAGACAATTGTTTTGGTTAATTATGGGTTGAAAATAAGAGAGGCATCAAGCTGCGGATTTCAGAGCAGGTTGCTAGCACATGAGACATACCTGGCTATCTTCAAGGGGAACCTATAAAGACATGGGGCTTTATAGGTTCCCCTTATGGGGTTTTCCATGTTCCTGAATATAAACTATTATAGATGTTAACATCAAGATAGAAACCAAACATCAGGAAGCTGTTTGTTACAATCTTATGGTAGGCGAAACCTAGTAAATTTCCTAACTTCGCCTACCAGAAATAACTCCCATGGAAATCAATGGATCTCACATTGAAAGATACACATGATTGGACTTATGAGAAGAGAGAGAGATTAAGGCTGGCAGGATAAGGGTGGACAAGAATATAACTATACACAGGGGTAACCTTGAGTTTCTGAAAGGAGACATTCCATATCCTGTGTTATGAGAATAACTCCGTCAAGGAAACGAAGGGAAAAGAGAATTCTTACAAACTGCACAAGGTAGTGGTTTTTCTTTACCTGAGATTGCAAGAAGCATTTTCCTTCGTGCACCAAAAGTGGTAATTCCAAGCTCTTTCAGATCCTGATCTGTCAGAGTGAGGAACGTCTGAAGATCAATCTAGGAGAAACCACAACAACACCACACTCTTAAGATGCTCTTCCACTGAGAGGGCAGAGGACTTTTGTGGGAGAACATTCTGCTGAATATATTTTGTATATATTTGGTTACAAAGGACAGAAGCAAAACCATTTTTTCAGTTCCTGGTAATTACGACTATTAATAATATCCCAAGCATGTTTAAAAAAAATCAAAGGAGCAACATTTTTATACCAAATGCAACTTATTATTTGACAGCCTAAATAAATACTAGAAGAGGATTTAGAAGGATTCACCAGATGAATCACCTTGGAATTCTTCATGGCATAGAATTCCTTCAAATCTCGTTTGGTGAGTCATAAAAAATTGGCTGCCAGAACAATTCAAAAGATATTACTTGTGTTCTAAAATTAGTTTATATACATTGTTTATAATTTATATATATATTAGTTTATAATCATATCTGGATCTTTTCTGAGTGGTTGCCAGTGAATTAGTATATGTTATTTTCTGAAAGACAATCCCTTTTAGCTATTTGTGGCAGTTTCTGAACAAATTTTAAAACTACTGAGCCATTATTGGTAATTTATGCCCACAGGTTAATTGTCTGCATGTCCCAAGGCTGATGAACTACTGTAACACAAAAAAATAATTTGTTTGTTATATTAGTATTGCAAAATATTAGATAAATGCATTTCTCTTTGGAACAGTGATATTTAAAAGTTAAGGAAATCGTATCAGATGAAAAACATATAACAAAGTCATATTAATTTTTATTCTGGCATGCTTGTGTGCAAACACTGCAAACACACAGAAGCAAGGATCAGTACACACAAACACATACTTGTGACTCACATGTCTGCATGTATGTTTGCATAAGTTTCAACTACCTTTATCAACTTTGCATCTATACAACTGAGTGAATTAACACACAGCATGAGGATTCACAGGAAATTCCATACGTTTTCTGCAGTCCTGTCAAGGTATCCCATTCTGATCATTTTTTGATGGCCACTAGTCTTATATATTTGCTTTTATTTATTTATTAAATTTATTGACTGCCTGTATTATCACAAGGTAACTCTGGGTGGTTGTTCTTCACTCCATCACTTGCCTTCCTGCTCTGAGTAGCATTTTCCAAGTAGTGAGTTATGGGTTTGATAACATCCAAATCAGACTCCCATTCCCTCCAGAGAGCTAATTTTTAGGTATGATTACAAACAATGGAAATTGGTTTGAGAATGCAGAACTGGTTCTCTGAACACAGCACTTCAACAATGTTGAGGCATGAAGCTAGCTATTCCTATTGCCAAGGAATGAATCTTGGTTATCAATGAAAGTGCAACAGATGGGAGCCATTTTGTTTGCAAAGCAATCAAAATAGTCTACAACAGGGGTCTTCAAACTCAACAGCTTTAAGACTTATGGACTTCAACTCCCAGAATTCCTCCTCCAGTCATGTTAGCTCAGGAATTCTGGGAGTTGAAGTCCACAAGTCTTAAACTTGCCAAGTTTGTAGACCCTTGGTCTACAAGGAACCATGACCAACACCCCCAAGCCTTTCACAAACACTGACCTCTTGTTGCTGAAATATGTCTGTGTATTTACCCAGGCCCAGTTTGCTGAATAATTCAGGTAGGTCAGATCCTTTAAACAGACTGTTCAGGTTACAGCCATTGCTTCCAATCAGGGAAGAGATGCAATCCATGTAGTTGCTACTGCTGAGATAATGCTCACCTAGAAATTCAAGAGACAATAAGTTTCTAGTTAGGTTCAGTTCGCTTTAGGCTGGAGGAGCCTCTTCAACTGCTTACATTCCGGTACTTGCAATTGCCAAGAAGTACTGAACTGAATCTCTAAAGGAGAATATTTATAGATCAGTGTTGAAATGAGAAATCATCAGTGATCACTGATGATGTTACCTAGTTAGGGTAATTAAATGTCTGCAAAAAAACCCAAGCAAGCTCAGTGAGCACCAAGGACCTCTCAACTGAATATCTGCCTGCGGTTGAATTACCAAGCTTTTACATCTTTGTTTTCATGGAAATAGAACACAAGTATCGGTCAGGGTAAGGCAAAACTTACATGCCACCCCAAATATGGGAGACGCTGCTTTGGAGCACCCCAACCAATTCTATCTCTTGTGATGTGACTTGGGAGAATAAAACCATACGACGACATTTGGACATGGAGAAGAAGAAACCAAGTCACCACGGGGAAGAAATGTGACACCAAGCCATGACTGTCACCAACTTTCTAATGTTTTTAATAGTATGTAGCAGAATTAGGGGCGGCACGATAGCAGTATTCTAGAATTTGAGGGAAGAGAAGGGTCAAATGCTACAACGGACAGAGGGCAGAACAAGAAACAATGGTTGGAAACTCATCAAAGAGAGAAGCAACCTGGAATTAAGGAGAAACTTCTTGACAGTGAGAGCAATCAACCAGTGGAACAGCTTGCCTTCAGAAATTGTGGGTGCTCCATCACTGGAGGTTTTCAAGAAGAGACTAGACAGTCACTTATCTGAAATAGTATAGCTGTCAGCCTTCAAGATCTTTTCTACTGCTTTGCATCTTTCGGCTGCCATAAGTAATGGGGGGAGGGGTTGTATCTGGGAAGAGAGCTGGAGGTGTTACATTCTTGTGTTGTATAAATGAGGAGTGGGGGGGGGAGTATAAATTCTTGCTCTTAAGTTTCTATTCCTTGCTTAGCCTTTCCTTTCTCTGCACAATTGCGAATCTTTATCAAAATATGTCAAGGTCAACGGACAGAGGCCTCATCATCACCTGAAGATGCCCACATGACCATATCCAGAACTTTTAATTGGAAGAATCTTTTGAACTTTGGGGGGTGGGAACAATTCCATCCCTTTGTATATGTGATCTGCGCGCCTAATTTCTTAGATTCAGAATTCTACCTGAAGCTACCACTTCAAATTTCAGTAAAAGATTTCTTTCCTCTAATCTATGGAGTCTAAGTATTTCTTTCTTGGATTTTGAATGGAGCACAGACTGACAATAGCTTTCCTGCTTGAGCAGGGGGCTGGGCTAGAAGACCCCCCAGTTCCCTTCCAGTTCTATTCTATTCTAATAGCCTATCATTGACAATTATAGCTTGATGCAACTAACTGACCTTAGTCTAAACCAGGGGTGACAAACTCAAGGCCCAGGGGCCGGATTCGGCCTGCAGTGCCTCTGCCAGGGAAAACGGGGCTCCATTTTCCCTGGCAGAGTGTTGCAGGAATCTGTTGCAGCCGAAAATGGAGCTTGGGAGCCCATTTTTTTCTGGCAGAGCACAGGCACCCCCGACATGAGTGACATCGAGCTGGCCACGCCCACCCTGGCCCTACAAGTTCAAACACAACCCTCAATAAAATGTGGCCCTCAATAAAATCAAGTTTGACACCCTTGGTCTAAACCCAAGCTGGGGTTTATTCAAGTCAGTGGCTCTGCGTGAGAACTCTGACCTAACCCAACAAGGATAAATCCTTACTTGATTTCTGTTTCCGTTTAGGGCTCCCGATGGAAGGAACGAAGTCGCCTGGAGCAGTTGAACTAATGCCGTTGTGATCTCTCCAGTTGTCGGAATCGCTCCCGCTCCCCAGGTGTTCCCGGCTGTTGGATCGGGAGAGAGACATGGAGGAACCCTGTAAAGAAGTCAGCAGGAAAAGGTGTGACCAGGAGAGATGGGGATACTCCCCACTTGGCTCTACTCAAGGGCATGATGCCAACGGTGCAACCCATTAGCTTCAATTAATGAGCAATATTTTGTTTAAAAGATATTATTGTCAGAGAAGTCTTAAGTACCTTAGGTAAAGGCATACGCAAATAAAGAATTAATTTGTTAATTCTTAATTAATTAATAAATTTGTTAATTAATTTGATTAGCAGCACTCAGTATTGTCAAATTAATTTTACTTTGTGGTAAAATTAATAAACTGGGTCCTACTATATTGTCCCAATTCAGACTGATCCTTTTTTTAAACCAGTGTTTCTAAGACTGTGAACATTCTGAAAACAACCCAAGGCAAGCAGGAAAAAACAAAGGAATAGATGGTTTTTGTTTTTTAAAAATTATTTTTCCCCACATGTTTCAAGTTGTAGGAAAAACAACGGATGGCCGAGTCTCTAAAAAAAACAGCTTACAGAGCAGAGAACTCAGGCTGTGGTTTGATCCTGGGGTGACAGCCAAGTGACTCAGATACAGTCTACACACACACATTGTGTGTGTGTGTCCACTAATAAGCTCCTAAGGAGAAAGAGAAAAATGGCCGAAAAATAACATGAAACTCAGATATTTATGGAATAAACAAAATACAATGAATTAAGTTTGCCTCCCACAAGCAGAAAAACATGATAACACAATCTGCAGTTTCACAGAGGCCTTGAGAGGTCATGCAAAGGACACCTTTGTCAGAGCCTTCCTGTCATGCCCCTGTCAGAATCTGATTCGGAGGGGTAGGCCGAGCAGCTGACAGGGAGTCGGAATGTGGCTCCGGTGGCTGTGGAAGAAACTGGGGAAGGGCAAAGGCCAGCTGGGCAGAGCAGGGGAGAGGGAATTCAGAGGAAGACCCAGGCCCACCCCCTCTTCATCCTAGGGCATGCAGGGAGGAATGGAGATGAGAGCAATGTGAGTTATGTGGCTTATGGGGGAGGAAAGGGCCCTGATTCCCTTCATTAGCTGCAGCTGGGAACACAGTGTTTAAAAAGGGAAGCTGTGCACAGTAAGTTGTTGGGAGCAAATTGTGAATTATCTGGTATAGTGGAGGCTTATCTGGGTTCCTGGTGTCTTCCCAACTGTGTGTGATTTGCTGAGCTTTCAAGTCTGCAATTCCTTCTCCTGCCCTGTCCAGTTAATTGCTGCAGTGTGGTTTGTGTGGATTTTTAGTTATAGTTTGTATGTACTTTGTTTTCAGACTGAATTTCCTCCCCTTAAATAAAGACTGTTCTTGGGAGAGTTTTTTCTCCAGCCGAAGGTAACTGGACATTGGGGGCAAAGTTGGAGGTACTAAAGGGACTTTTCTTACTTATGTGACTGTGTTGCCTTTGTGCCATATCCCGGGTCATCACAGACCTTGGAAGTTCCAGCAGCAAACCTTTATATATTAACAGAGTTGGAAGGGATCTGGAAGGTCATCTAGTCCAACCCCCACTACCCAAGCAAGAGACCCTACGCCATTCCTGACAGAGGGCAATCCTCAGACACAACCTGCTCAAAGTTCAGACCAAAAGCTCCAATGTCTTCTTTTTTTCTATGCCTATCACACCCTAAAGTTTTGCATACCTCATAAGTGGTCGACATCGATGGTTTGTAGGCTACGTGGTTGGCCCTTCTCAGTTCCTTAATGGTTTCGGCCGGCATCGATTTGGAGAAGCCCAGCCCACTCCAGGTGTTGGTGGGTGTCCTCACTTCCGTAACAACTGGCTTTTTCAGCATAGCTTTAAGGGGGCAGGAAGCATTTTTATGAGCATCAGTATCTTTTTTCTTTTTCATAAAAGGCAGCCAAAATTCTTTTGGCAGTGGATGGTCAGATGCAGAAAATCTTCCACTCTCTGCTTTGACTACTTTCCAAATATTTTAAACATCATATTTCAGTTTGTATTTCTGAGCACACAGCAAGAGATGAATATGCTTAATATGTGATGTGGCCTTGAGCACATATACATATTTCTACATGTGTACATATTGCGTACATACAGTATTTACTCACAGAAAGTACATTAATTCCTATAAATTACATTAAGGTTAAGCTTGGAGGATATATAGATCAATGTTTTTATAAATCTAAAAGAGTCATTCTAAAGTTTCAGGAGATGGAAAAGAGAAACCTGAAATCTTTGGAAGTAGAAGAAAACTTTTTTTAAAAAAAAAGCGGTAAAGCTTTTCAAAGGTAGAATGTGGCAAGATGGAGCAGCTGCATTGAAAAAAAGGAAAGTAAGTCAATAATCTTTTGTTATTTTTTTATTTCTTATCTCAATTTCAAGGGAGAAGTAGAGGCCAAGCCCAAAAGCATGGGAGAAAGCTACCAAGCAAATATTTGATGGAAGGATTTTGCTAGCCGAGAACAGGATAAATAAAGGATGAAACTCTGTGTTATAAAAATGGAAGAAGTCATGTGTTTAGACCAAAAACAACCCCACTCTCTTTTCTATAACAAAGTACTTAAAATCTGCATCTTTCTGCGTGCCCAATAAAGAAGGCTACCTACTCATGTTTGATGGCTGAAGATCAGAAAAGGAAGCAGAAAAACTAAGGATCTGTTAGAAGCCTTAAGGCATCTGTCAGAAGCCATAAGGACATCAGAATGGCATCAAATGACCAGCAAGACTGGCAAAAATTTACCCAAATATGAACCCCGAATGCTGGAAGTGCAAAAATAAACAAGGTACCTTCTTTCACATGTGGTGGTCCTGCACTAAAGCAAAAGAATACTGGAATAAAATTAGAATATGGTTGCAAGAAATTACTGGATTTCAAATAGAATGTAAGCCTGAAATGTTTTGCTAGGGATAATCAGAGGAACATCTAAAAAAGAAGTTGAATACCTCATAACACACATTCTAACAGCAGCAAGAATAATCTATGCCCAAAGTTGGAAATTAGATAGCACTCCTGCAGACAGTATCATAAAGAAAATTATGGATTGTGCAGACATGGTGAAACTCACATTCGAATTACAAGAGGGGGAAGAGAGGGAATACTATACAGTCTGAAAAAAATGGAACAATTTGGTTGGATGATAGAACAGCAAGAATAAAAAATAATACAAACAAATAAATGTATATGTAAATATATAGGTAGCTAGTTAACAAAAACTGGGAAAGTAGATGTCAAAACATTGTAAAAATTGTATCGTGTTTCTCACAAAATAAGGCCGGGCCTTATTTTTTTTTGACTCCCCAAAAAACGGCTAGGCCGTCTTTTTGGGGGTGACTTAATTTCCTCCCCCACCTAGAGCGGCCCATACGCACATACCTCGCCACGAGGCCGCTTCTATCGGCAGACGAAAGCTCCCTTGAAGGCAGAATCCCCAGCCGCTTCAGGGCGTGGTGTGGCTACCCGTGTCCCCTCGCCTTTAGGCAGTCTTTTTTGGGCAATGGAAGCTCCCCAAGTGCAGTCATCAGCCACTTCGATCGGCCGGTAGAAGCGGCCTCTGGGCGAGCGCACACACACACACCCCTCACCGCGAGGCCGCTTCTAGCGGCAGACGAAAGCTCCCTTGAAGGCAGAGTCCCCCACCGCTTCAGGGCGAGGGGTGGCTGCCCGTGTCCCCTCACCATTAGGCAGTCTCTTTCAGGCGATGGAAGCTCCCCAAATGCAGTCACCAGCCAGTCCGATCGGCTGGTAGAAGCGGCCTCGGGGCCAGGGGAGTGTGTGTGTGTGCGCTCGCCCTGAGGCCGCTTCTACTGGACGATTGAAGTGGCTGGTGACTGCACTTGGGGAGCTTCCATCGCCCAAAAGAGACTGGCCTAAAGGCAAGGGGACACAGGTAGCCACGCCACGCCCTGAAGCAGCTGGGGACTCTGCCTTAAGGGAGCTTCTATCGGCTATCGGGGTATTCTAGCCTAGGCTACCTGCAGGGCACTCCTAAAGGCAAGTTTTCTCCCCATCCCCCCCGTCCTTCCCCCCCATTTCTGTTCACCTCGTGTTGTTCTAACAAACGACGTGAGAAATGGCGGGGAAACACATGGTTTGAATAGGCCTAAATTTTGGGGCCGCGGCTTAATTTCACCTCATGCCTAGAAATCATGCTGGGCCTTCCCATTGGTGGAGGCCGTATTGTTGGAGAAACATGGTATTTGTGTTGTTTTGTTGTTGTGTTGTTTTATATTTGTGTTGTTTTTAATTGTGTAAAATTCAATAAAATTTTATGTTTTTTAAAAGAAGAACGGCATCAAATGGCTCATGATATCATTGCAGTGATGCCATTTGGGCCAGTTGAATTATATAGCCATTAAATCTGTACACTGAGATGTACAGTACGTCACACCCTTCTTGAATCATGAAGGCTTCTAGGAGGCTTCTATGGGTGGAGAGTATTGAAGGACTGCATAATTGGCACACTCCAGGGCACACCGTTCTCTAGCCTACCCACCTCATCTTTCTGTAACTTTCATGATTCTTTCCTTTCCATGAGTCAAAAATACATACAACCTGCTGATGTGCACCTATCCCAAATGTGCCGGCTGAATGGAGAAACATGGTTGGCCTGAAACCCTGTTTGTCTTTGTGGATGGTGAATAAGGATGCCTAAAGCTTTCAACCCTTCCGAGTGGCATGAAAAAAGGATGTACACTGCATGAGAAAAACAGCTCCTAAGACCTGTGCCTTTTGAAGAGTGAGAAAGGCAAATAGAAATAGGAATATTTTTTGAGAGAGCTGAATGCAACAAGCTTTCATTTTAATGTATGCTGATTAGTGTACATTTAAAGTGACAATAAAGTTCTATTCTATTCTATTCTATTCTCTCTTCTCTATTCTATTCTATTCTATTCTATTCTATTCTCTCTATTCTATTCTATTCTATTCTATTCTATTCTATTCTATTCTATTCTATTCTCTCTTCTCCTATTCTATTCTATTCTATTCTATTCTATTCTATTCTATTCTATTCTATTCTATTCTATTCTATTCTATTCTATTCTATTCTATTCTATTCTCTCTTCTCTATTCTTTTCTATTCTCTATTTTATTCTATTCCCTTCCATATTCTATTCTATTCTATTCTATTCTATTCTATTCTATTCTATTCTATTCTATTCTATTCTATTCTATTCTATTCTATTCCAAACAATCCTGTAACAGGCAGGGCAAATGTTCTGATCACCACCCCATAAAAAGGGCCATGTAGTCAGAAAGATAAAAAGTGATCCTGTTTGCTAAGAAAATGTAACTCCGGGAGCCTTTCAAGGGGAAGAAAAGAAACAAAGACCAGTTGGATGGCAAAACATGGTTGTCTAAGTTACAGTTTGTCCACTGGAACAATGACAGAGCCCAAGCCGATGGCTGAAGGGAATGGATGGCAGGGGGAGGGAAAGGAAAGCCCCCTTCATCACTCTGCTTACAAATAGATGCATGCTACAAGTCACCGTTGTCCCACATACCTTTGGTTGCCAGTAGCTTCTTCTGTTCGTAGTCAAATGCCTAGAAATGAAACCCAAAGAAGGCCACTTAATCACTGACCTTGCTAAATGCCATGCCTACACTCTGCTCCACAAGCAACAAAGATTTTGAACAGGATCCATCACTTTGTCTCGGAGGAACCCTTTGAATCACCCAACAATGTGCCAGGAGTCCAATGAACCTTTGATATACTTAAAACTAGCTAATTGGGGCTGCCATGTCCACTGAGGAGAAACCTGGGAGCACCAGCAATCCATTTCAAAGTCTTGGGAATGTTCAGAGGATCGCCTCACTAGAAGAGCCACACATAAATCTCTGATGCTGGTTGGTGTAAGTGCAGAGGTCTCCAAACTTGGCAACTTTAAGACTGGTGGACTTCAACTCCCAGAATTCTCCAGTCAGCTATGGTGGCTGGAGAATTCTGGGAGTTGAAGTCCACCAGTCTTAAAGTTGCCAAGTTTGGGGACCTCTGTGTTAGTGCAACATGGAGACTGCTTTAGCAATAGAAGGGTATATGTGTAGCACAGATTTGAACTGTGTGGTCCTTGGTGCTCTCTGAACTTGATTGCTTTCTTGCAGACATTTCATTACCCGACAAGTTAACATCATCAGTATGAGAAGAGAGTGGGGTTTACTCTCAGCAATCAACATCAAGATAAGCAAGGATTAACACCAGGATGAATATCAGTCTAACAATCGAGCAGTAAAATAATAGCCTGATCAAAGAAGTGCCGAGAATATCACACCAACATTGGCAAGGCAAATCAATATAATGATAGCACTTAGACTTATATGCTGCTTCACAGTGCTTTACAGCCCTTTCTAAGCAGTTTACAGAGTCAGCTTATTGCCCCCCAACAATCTGGGTCCTCATTTGACCCACCTAAGAAGGAGGGAAGGTTGAGCCTGGTGGGTTTCGAACTGTCAAATTGCAGGCAGCCTGCAGTACTGCATCTGAACCGCGCCATGGCGGCTCATGATGTTACTAGTTGGGTTATGAAACGGCTACAAGAAAACAATGAAGCTCAGGCACAACTCCCACACAGCGCTTCACAGAGTGGAAATCCTTCCTTGGAGGAGTCAATACCTGCATGTCCACATATGTTGACTGGGGGCCCAGGTGTGCTCTTTCCGAGTTCTGCTGTGCCGCGGCCGCCCTCTCCGCTGCCCTTTCACTTCCGGGTGCCTTTTTGTCAGCCACCGTGGCCTCCGAAGCGCTCAGCTCAGAATCCGAAAGCAACCTCTCCCCCGCGCTACAGAAAGACAGGTGTTCTTTTTAAAAGGAGATGGGAACTGATGAATTACGCTTTGGACGATTAGACAGGAGAGACTATAGAAAGAAGAGGGCCACGGGGGAACTTTGGAGAAAGAGGTAAATTTATAATGGTGGTCATAAATATTGTAGAAAAGATTGGGAGCCTTTTCTTCTTTCCTCTTCTTCCCTTTCCTTCCTATTTCTTTTCCTTTCCCTTCCTCTTTCCTTCCTCTTTCCTTTCCCCTCTCCCTTCCCTTCCCCCTTTCCCTTCCTTTCCTTTCCCTTCCTCTTTCCTTCCCCTTTCCTTTCCTCTTTCCTTTCCCTTCCCCTTTCCTTCCCCTTTCCTTCCCTTTCTCCCTTCCTTTCCTTTCCCCTTTCCTTTCCCTTCCTCTTTCTTTTCTTTTCCCTTCCTCTTTCCTTCCATTTCCCTTCCTCTTTCCTTTCATCTCCCTTTCCCTCCTCTTTCCTTTCTCTTTCCCTTCCCCTCTCCCCTCCCTTCCCCTTCTTCCTTCCTTTCCCTTCCCTTCCCCTTTCCTTTCCCCTCTCCCCTCCCCTCCCTCCCTTTCTCCCTTCCTTTCCTTTCCCTTCATTAAACTTAGTTTAAAAGATTATGGATAATTTCATTTCCTGGGCCACACATCTTGGGTACCTCTTAAGTATCTTTTCTCTCTTTTTCTTTTTGTACAAAAAGCATTAAGATTACAGTTGTCTTCTCCACAGCTTGATTCCCAGGCAATGGGAAGCCCCTCCGGGAACCAACACTACTGACGAGTGTTTCTCAACTGTAGCAACTTGAAGAGATGTGGACGTCAACTTCCAGAATTCCTAGCCAGCAAAGCCAATGTTTTTTTTTTCAAGGTTGACAAAAATACTGCTATGGACTCTCCTTCTTCTCTCCAGAATCTCCTCATAAGGGCAAATTCAGGGCCTTCCAACCTGCTTCTCTACTTCAGGTGACTGCTAATGCTGCCATTACAGCTAAAGAGGGGAGACACTCTCTGAAACTCATTTTGATTTTAGTGTTTGAAGTGGGCCCTGGAAGCCAGAGCTACAATCTCTTCTCTTCTTATGATCTCCTCGTTTTCCTGCCTTGGGATATGAAGAGGACTGGGAACGCTGCTGAATGAATCATTTTACTGGATCCCAGCTGTCCCCGCCATTAAATAAGCAAGGAGGGAAAGAGTTACTCTCTGTGTAACTCTCCCTCAGAGTTATAGTAAGGTGAAATCTTTTACATCTAACTTTCCCCCAAACAGATTCTCCACTATGAATCATGACCTACCTCAGAAGGAATTTGGAAAAATGCTTATAAATAACTTAACCCCTGACTGAAATATGTCACCAATTTTCTCTGAGGGAGCAGAAGAGCAACCGCTAAGAGACGAACGATAAATATAAAATGATGATGTCTTAATATGTAGGTCTTTGCCAGTATGACTCTCACAGCCTAGCAAAAACCATATTTCCAATGTTAGGAATGTTAGGATTGATGAAAGTGTAATATTATATTAATACTGCACAAGTAACACAATTTTGAGGGGAGAAAGCACATGAACCAAATAAAAACCACCAGAAGATCATAAAAGATCATGGCCTTTGAGCTTGTGCATGTTGTATAAGGACTTCCCTCCAGGGATATTGTGTTATGAATAGTGTGTTTTATTTATACAACAACCCCACAGAAAACATGTTAAAACATCTCCACCCTTTGCACAACCCCGTGTTTACAAACATGACATACTGTAAATGAGAATTTTTGGTGCCTTGCAGTAATTCTACCGTCTGCCTCTTCGTGCAGGACTGCTTCGAGGTGCTCATCATCTGCTTGAGATCATTGGCATTTGCAGAGTGTGAAGGACTCCTCGGCATGCCCACTTCTACAAAAGCATCACTGCAACCTACAAAGAAGCAAGATTAGCACACATGAAAGGTGCGCTCCCAATGCTGATGGTGTGAGTTAGATGTCTTCTTAATGGACATGTCATGCCCCTGTCAGAGTCTGAATCCAAGGAGAAAGATGAACAACTGACAGGGAGTGGGAGTGTGGCTCCGTTGGCTGTGTGGGAAACTGGGGAAGGGTAAAGTCTGGCTGGGCAGAGCAGGGGAGAGGTCGTACAAGGGAGAGGAAGTTCAGAGGAAGACCCAGGCCCACCCCCTCTTCACCCTAGGGCATGCAGGGAGGAATGGAGAAGGGAGCAACGTGGGTTGCATGGCTTACGGGGGAGGAAAGGGCCCTGATTCCTTTTATTAGCCACACCTGGGAATGAGAGTTTAAAAGAGATGCAAGCTGAGTGCGGTGTCTGCTGAGAACAAATGTGAATTTATCTTGTGTTGATTTTGGTTATCTGCGTTCCTGGCATCCTCCCAACCATGTTGAATTACTGCCGTTCCTTCACGTCTGGAATTCCTTCTCTTGTCCTGCTGGACTAATCTTGCCTTGATTGGACTTATAGTTACAGTTTTTGTTGACCACGTTTTGGACTTGATTCTCTTCAGTCAAAGGCTGTTCCTGGGAGAGTTTTTCTCCAGCCCAGAAGATAACCAGGACATTGGGAGCTAATAAAGGGGCTCCTACTGATTACTCCTACTGATTATCTGACTGTGTTGCCTTGTGCCATGCCCCGGGTCATCACAGGACATGTGGAGAAAACCATCATAAAATTTCCACTTCATTAAAAGAGGAATTGTTGTGATTAAAAGGGCTTGGGGTTCTTTTTCGGCTAGTTTGGGTCATTTCATAACAAACTGTTCACGGCCATCTTTATATCTTAGGATCCAGAAATTTCCTAAAGACTGAAATATCTAGTCTTTATTAACACAGGAACAGACAAAGAATGAGATTTTTTTTTTAAATCATGTGTTGAGTCCCATGTACAAGTATTAAAACACACGGGCCACTATTTTGCTATGAAAGACTACCTCTATTGTTTATAAATGGCATTAACACAAATAAAATTTATAGCTCTGTATATAACTTCCCCTTTGGGGCAGTGTTTCCAGCCCAGTTCAAAGGGAAACCATTCTAGGCTGTTCACATGAACCTCAAAATTCCAAAGTTCCTGTTTTGCGGGGAGGATAAGAAATTTAAAACTTCTGTTCCCTAATTTGCTCTAATCTTGAGTTTCTCACTCCTCTGCATTTGAGAAGTTAGTTTAGAACAAAGCCCTCTTGAAGCATTCAGATTCACCAACGAAGCACTTTTAAACCCAAATTTCATATTTGTATTAGACCGTTATGGTTTGTTATTCTGAATCAAACCACCCAAAAAATTATTTTGGGCCATGCCTGGAAACAGATATTTTAGGAATGTTTTGATCATTTGATCTGGAGCAACTTTTAATCGAGACATATTTTTTATTTTTAGAACAGAAATACTCAGGTGGTCTTCCCACCACCCTTCTTAAACAGCCCAAGAGGTTGCACTGTCCTCCTACAGTGATGATGCAACATCAGAGCACACACCAGGGTAGTTTTGGTTATACCTTCGCCAGAGTTTGTCTTGGCCGTCACTGGTTCAGGGGCATTATGGTTACCAATCGTCCGAGAAGGATCACTGTGGTTTGCACTTAATACATTTTCACCAAGAGCTGTGGCAGAGAATGCAGGATACTTCATAGCTGAGGTCTGGAACAGTATGTTTAACCTAGGTTTAATCATCTTAGACTTTGAAAAAAGAAAGTCCATTAATGACTTTCCTTCATTACTTAACATCTCTTTTTCATGAAAAAACAAAAACAAAAAGCAAACAGGTGATCTTATAATTTTACTCCCACCTCACCTGCCTGTGGATACCCAGTATCTATCTATCTATCTATCTATCTATCTATCTATCTATCTATCTATCTATCTATCTATCTATCTATCATCTATCTATCTATCTATCTATCTATCTATCTATCTATCTATCTATCTATCTATCTAAGGTGCTAAAATGCAGCATTTCACATTGTCTCATAGAACCAAATCATCAGTATTGAACATATACATCAGAAACTTAATCAAGGGGGGGGCACTTCTGCATGATTTCTATGAAACCCCCACCCACCCGTCAAGTGTGCCTCAGGGGGTTTTATAGGAACCACTGAGAATCTCACCCATTGACTTGGCAACTGATTCATGCCCGCTTTTGCTTTCTAAACAGGGACCATTAACCAGTTCTGTGGGCATGGCCTAATTTGTGGGTGTGGCTTGGTGGTCATGTGACTGGCTGGGCATAGCTTGTATTATAAGTATTATATTATATTATAAATATTTATATAAATATTGAATTTTTTATATAAAAAAGAGCAACTTTTACCCAAAAGCAGGCAAAGCAGGCAGGCAGATTGAGTTGCTCACAGAATCACAGATTCATTCAGAGATCTATCTATCTGCCATCGGCTAGCTCAGTCTGTCACATAAAATTTGCTTGAGTCTGCTCTGAATAATAGAACCTTCAGTCCTAAGGGAGGTTCAGCTGTGCTTAAAAGCAGAGCCGAAGATCTAAAGACTAGCCAGAAAGCAAGAAATCCAAACATTTCCTGCTTCCTAGCTAATCTAAATCTCCTGGCACAGCAGAACAGCTGATGGTGGGGGGGGGGGAGAGGCAAAATAGCAACTTAGCAGACAAGTTTGCCAGGTAAGGAGTGAGTGGGTGGGGAGGGTTCCCGCAGGCCATGTGGGCGGCATAGCCTTATGTTTCTGCACAGCCTGGATTAATTGCTATGGGGGTGACATTTCTCTGCAGCCCACCAAAATTTTCTTGTGGCCCACCGGTTGGCAACCGCTGCTGTAAAGCTCTATATAAGTCTAAATGGTATTGCTATTACACAGAATGTGCACAAAAGAAAATTCTGCTTAGTTAGTTGGAATTTACTCTCTCATGAATATATGCTAGTTCTACTCTGGGGTCATTTGTTTACCTTTACATGACCATTCAATGACGAGGTTGGGTTTTTCTTATTCTCCACTTGCATGCCATTCACGTGAATATCAACAGGAGTTAAGCCAGGAGGAGGAGATGGTGTGCTTTGACTATAATTGGGCACTCCGGATAACAAGATACTGGTTAACGTGGCTTGTGCATTGGGTGGCATCATCAGGTGAGGAATAGCAGAGAAACCTGGAAGAAAACATCACAGGTTCTGCCTCATTTCTGTTGAGATTGAAGACATCTAAAGTTCCAAGCAGATACAGGGAGTCCTCAACTTACAACCACAACTGGGAACTTCCAACACTAAGCGAGGTCATCATTACGTGAGTTACACCCGATTGTACAACCATTTTTGCTGCAGTTCAGTGAATCCCTTAGGCATTAAGCAAATCCAGATTTTCCCTCTGACTTTCTGAAACTGGCTGGGAAGGTCAAAAAATGGCGATCTTGTGATCCTGGGATGCTGCAACCGTTGTGCCAGTTGCCAAGTACCTGGAATTTGATCACCTGATTATGGCAGATGTTGCAATGGGTTGCAAGCAGTGAGGGAAGTCAACTGGCTTGCAAAGAGATGCATACATTTTGGACCTGCTTTGCAAGGGAGGAAAGCTAATATTGTTGCAATAGATTTGTCAGCTGGGGTGGGGGGATAATGTGTGTTTGGGTCTTTTATAATTTTTTTAATTCACATTTTAAAAAAATGTTTTTGTCTAGTTTTGCTTCATCTCTGTTTAATTTTTTTTGTTTTTGGATTTTGTGTTTTAATTATCGAATGAAATAAAATTGAGAGTTAAGTGTGAGGACCACTTGTAAGTCACCTTTTTCAGCATCAACAAGTAGTTGTAAGACAAGGACGGCCTGTAGTTGACTTGCAATTCAGCCGAGCAAGAGTGCAAAGAATAGGATCTGAGCAGCCCAGCATTGCCTTAAACTCCCTAGGACAGATTTTGTTTCATGAGGTCCTTGAAATGCCAAGGATTAAATTAGGATCTTCTGGAGGCAAAGCACAAACCACAATGAAATGAGCAGCTACACTCTATGCCCATCTGGGAGTCCCAAGGACTCAGATGATACCATCTTACAATCGTGGTGTCTTGAAATAGTGGCATCATTTTAATGTCCTGTTTCTGCATGCTTGGGGGGGAGTGAGGGGAAATGCAAGGATTGCTCTATTCAAAATGTCTCCAATTTAAACCCAAAATACCAACCTGTAGTGCTTGTATTAGCGATTGAGGAAGCCCAGAAAGTTGAACTTGGCGTGTTTGAACTTGGACTCTGCAAAGGACTAATCGAACTATTGAGAGCGTTTAGGAGGGAGTTTGGAGGTGTGGATGTGTTGACAGATAAAGTGGTTGGACCCAAAAGACCTATAAAAAAAACCAACAACAAGTAAAAGAGATTTTACACCCCTGTAGATGCACAACCAATGATTTTAAGGACCGATGCAAAACTGAAGGAGTGATTTTACTCTTCTTTTGGATGATGAAAACACTTAAGGAAGATCCACTCTAGAGTAGGGGGTCTCCAACCTTGGCAACTTTAAACCTGGTGGACTTCAACTCCCAGAATTCCCCAGCCAGCTGGGAGTTGAAGTCCACCAGGTTTAAAGTTGCCAAGGTTGGAGACCCCTGCTCTAAGATGGTCAAGATGCCTACTTCTCTCCTTGGATGTTGCTCCTAACAAGAAATGGGGTTTGCCTATGGATATTCTAAGTCATCTAGGCCATGGTTGTCCCAAAGGTGTTTTTTCAAGAGGCAACTGGACTTTCTTTGTTTTTGTTTGAAGACGTTTCACTTCTCATCCAAGAAGCTTCTTCGGTTCTGAACTAAAGAAGCTTCTTGGATGAGAAGTGAAATGTCTTCGGAAAAAAAACAAAGAATGCCAGTTCCCTTTTGAAAAAGCATCTTTGAGACAAGAAATGGGATTCACCCAGTCCTTCTGTTTTGTTCTTCAAAGAAGTTTAGTCAATAGTCTACCTTGGAAACAGATCATCAAGGCTTTATTCAGATAGCCCGTGGCCACTTAACTCAACAACTACATCTTAACATCTGTGACTGCAATTCTTCCTTCATTGTTCACAACCTCCCTACCTCCACAAATCCCTACTTCACATTTCCAAGTGCTTCTCTAATTCTTCTACATCCTCTCATCAGTTAAACCAGAGTCTTCAAACTTGACAGCTTTAAGACTTGTGGACTTCAACTCCCAGAATTCCTCCTCCAATCATGTTAGCTCAGGGATTCTGGGAGTTGAAGTCCACATGACTTAAACTTGCCAAGTTTGAGGATCCTTGAGTTAAACAGATGTTTTCCTTTCAGTATGCTAAGGTAATGAAGATTTAATAGCTGACCAGCTGCTGTAAGGCTGTAAGCCAAGATGATGAACTGAAGATGAGTCAGAAGGATACTGCCGCTTTAAGAAGCTGTCTATATAAGGGAGGCCATGTGAAGGCATCTTTTTCTTCTCGCGTTCTATCTCCATTGTAGTTCTCCACATAGAGTTGAAGATTGATTGCCTGCCTGGTATTTGCCTAACACATGTATATATGTATATAGCAGCCTTGTATATAAACCACTGTTAAAAGACAAGGCCTCTGTGTTCTGTGTTTTGCTCCTGGGTTGTCTCACAATAGTAGCTGTAAACACTCTGATGCAGTATTGTTTTTTCTTGAGTACAAGGGGGAAAACACACACATATCAACATAATTTTACATGTCAAAGCTGTTATTCTACCTACTTTTCAAATAAATCCATAAACCAGGGATGCCCAACCTTGGCCACTTCAAGACCTGTGGGCTTCGACTCCCAGAATTCCCCAGCCAGCCACGAATTCAACTCTGGGAGTTGAAATCCTCACGTTTTAAAGTCGCCAAGGTTGAACATCCCTGTCTTAAACCTTGAAAGCTCATTCTGAAGAGGTCTGAAAATATGAGGTTGTAGATCATACCAAGTCCAGTTAGTCCAAGGCCAGCTGAGGTCAAGATGTCCAAGGCAGGACAAGGAAGGCCAACTGGGCAAGAGATGGGGCAGGGATTTGTTGCTACGGCAATACCGCTGCTTTCCAGACCCAGGAGACATTTCCGTGCTTCATACATGTTTAAGGCATTTCGTTCAACGCTTTTCACGATCACAGACTGAGGAAAGAAAACACGGGGTATGAATTTCTGACACACATTTCAAACAATTCCAGACAATTGACAAGAGTCACCAGTCTTGTTTACAAATCCTCTCTTGAAGGAAGCTCCCCCTAGTAGCAACAGAAAGTGTGTAGTTGTGGCTCCTAAAGTACATATTTTGATTTATACAAAAAAATCTGGAATGGTAGGGTGCACTTTGGTCGGGATTTTTGGCTGCAATATACAGTCATTGAAACAATATCCCTGTTCTGTAATATTTCAGAAGAGGAAATAAATGAGGCTTTGTATAAAGGTCCATTCAACATTTCAGCCTTGTTTAGAATCACACCACCCAACAATATCCGATCACTGATATGAATGTAGTTATCTCTGCTTTAGGCAGCCAAACTTTAAGCTCAAGATTCCTGTCCTTGTGGAGAACTTTGTGGGAAATTACGGAGAGTTTGCTAATTTATTACATCACAGTGCTTTCCAAGTCAAATAAAAATATCAGACCATAACGTTTCCCCCCGCCCCCCAACATATAGGTCTAGAGAAACTGGATTTCTCATTTTCTAGAACTCTGAGGCTTCTCACCACATTTAACCAACTTTCCTTCACAAATAAGTCACCACAATAATTGTGACAATGAAAAAGCATGTTTTGATGTAGAACGATAAGAACTGGTTTGGTTCATCTTGACAAAACAATGGCTGCTTTATTTAAATCTGCCTCTTGGTTTGTTATCTGCCTCTTTCAAGTTGTCAGAGGAGTCTTTCCTTGTTGTGTACATCAGCCTAAGAAGATCAGGGCTGAGAAGAACTTTGAAAAAAAAACATCTGGCCAGATTTTATTCCCTGCTTGTGTTTCTCTTAGCTTTAAAATTACATAATAGTGAGATACTGGCTACATCCCTGTTTTTCTTGGAAGCTTCAGTCCAACACTGAAGATAAACTTTGTTGTTCTTTTGTAGGAATTAACTTGATATTAAAAATATAATCTGATGATGTCATTTCAAAGACATCGTTTACTAATTAATAAAGATCTTTTTTTTATTTACCTTAGCTATTACACTGTGGTAATTAGATAAGCTTGTTTCTGTTAAATAACACAGACACCAAGACCACAGAAAGGAAACTTAACAGTGTGAAAATCATTACATAATATACTTAATTTCACATGACAGTGAAATAATGTTTAGGATCATCCAACACAAATTAGAGCCCAGATGTTCAAGATAGTTTTAGGAAAGGCCAAGGAACAAGGCATATTATTGCTGATGTGTGCTGACCTATTTAGAAAACCAAATAATACCCAAAATAAGTCAATACGTGCTTCACTGACAATAGAAAGCTCTTTGATAAGTGTCAATCATGTTAAACTCTCAAGGGTCCTTAGGAAAATTGGAAACATAGAGCATCTCATTATCTTCATATAAAACAACACAAAGAAGAGTAAGCAAGTGGAAAAGAAGTGAGACAGGGCTGTATATTCTCCCCTTTCAACGTAAATACTAAACGAGCGCTGGATTCATAACAACTCGGTTCTAAAACAGAATTCTCATTATAATAACTCTATTGTTACAATGACCAGAAGGTTAAAAAAAGGTAGAAGTTTCCTCTGTTCAGTTGTGTCCAACACAAGGGGCCAATATTCATCTCTGTTTCTTAGACAAGGTAGCCAGCCATTCTCTTAAGACACCTCTCTGGTCCTGTGGCCAACCAGACTATACACCGAGGTGCACAGAAAGCTGCTGCTTTCCCGCTGAAGTGTACCTATTTATCTACCTGCATTTGCATGCTATCGGACTGCTAGGTGGGCAGGAGCTGGGGCAGGAATGGAAGCTCACCCCGTTGCACGGTGCTTGGGTCTTGAACCTGGGCTGCCAGCTTTCCAGCCGACAACCTCAGCGTCTTTAACTGCTGCGCCATCCTGCTCCAATGACCAGAAGGGGGCTGGCTTAACTTTCAAGCAGGATAGTTAAAAGCTAAACATAGCCTTGTCCAGAAAAACTAGAGTCCGTTCTACTCACCTTACTCGTCTGTTTTGGCTTTGGTTTAATACTGATGAAGACATCTAGCTGCTCCATCAGCTGTGTAATAAAATGTGGTTCTACGTCGATTTCTTCCTTCATATCAAACATCAGCACAAGAGGAAGGCAGCCCTGGAAAATTAAATGCAAAATCCAATATGAAGTTCAGGAAGCCCTTCATTGTTTTGTGCAGCACACAGTTGAATAATGATCTCCTGTTCATCATTCCCAGCATAAACACACACCCCTTCTCCTATGTTTTACTCACATGATCCTTCTAACAAGAGGTTTTTAGACTCTAGAAACACCCGTTGTTTGACATTTCCATACTGACAAGAGTATATTTCTCAGGATGTTTGAATTCCCAGCAGTTCAAAAATATGGGAGATGCACAATGCCTGATGACATCTGGATAGGGTCTACTATACAACCAAGAACTTACAACTTCAGCTTTTGCTTAAGTGAGCCCCAACAGTTTTGAAATGGAGGGTTAACTAAAACTTCTAAAGATCCTCTTTGAAACCAAGAGTCGTGCAGATCTATTGGGAATAAATGTTCTGATCCTTTCTGCAATAGGAAAACACACACACACACACACACACACACACACACACACAAACTCTTATGAACTAATTATTTGCATGCAGGCCTATTATGATCATGCAGTAGACTGCCTGGTCAACTTGCAAGACATGGAAAAATCCAATAATGAATATGTGAGAACCAGAAAGGCAAGACAATTTGGCACTGGAAACAGAAACAAGCATGCAAAACACATAAAAACAAAAAATATGTAGCGAATCCAGCCCACTACACCTGATGAGATGAAAAATGTTATAACTTTCAACAATCAAAGCCATATTGTTCCTAAATTTGCAATTTGTATCATTTCATTTCATTGCCATCTGGACCAATCAAGAACAGTTCTAATTCAACTGAGAATTGTTCAAATGTTTTGAAGAGGAATGTTCTGCCTTGCCCTTTAGTCTTAATGTTTTAACAGAATAGCCGAGTTGGAAGGGACCTTGGTAGTCTTCTAGTCTACATCCAACTCTTTCTGTTGATGCTCGTGTTCTTTTTTGCCTCTTTCATTCTACAAGGAATTCCTCTGGATACGCTCCAGTTCTGTATGCCTTAAATGTGGAACGGCATATAGCAATAGCACTTAGAGTCATATACCGCTTCACAGTGCTTTACAGCCCTCTCTAAGTGGTTTACAGAGTCAGCCTATTGCCCCCAACAATTTGGGTCCTTATTTTACCCACCTCAGAAGAATGGAAGGCTGAGTCAACCTTGAGCCTGGTGGGATTCGAACTGCCAAATTGTAGGCAGCTGGCTGCAGCAGAAGTAGCTTGTAGTACTGCACTCTAACCACTGCGCCACAGAGGCTCCTTATGCTAGGTTTGAATATTAAAATACTACAGAACAGATAAAAAAGAGAGCGAGGTCTTACCATCCCATAAAATGCTTGCTCCCTGGCTGCATTGAAAGAAACAACGGCAGTGTTAGTGACTATCCAAGGCATGCACAAGCCACAAGTTTATGTGATTCTATCTAGCGAACGCTTGTGGCTACTCTCTTTGGATTATGGGATTGCAACTTTCAACAGCTTCTTTGCATTTTGCAAGTTTCAAATTCCAAAACCCCACAAGACAACTTCAGACTCAAAGGAAATTCTGGACTGGATTCAGTCAGACTTCACTTGTTTGAGGCCCAGGAATTTTCAAATAACAGAGTTGGAAGGGACCTTGTAGCTCTTCTAGTCCAAGCCCCTGCCCAAGCAGGAGACCCTACACCATTTCAGACAAATGGATGTTCAGATTCTTCCTCTTCCATTGCTTCTTCTCTTGCCTTCTGTTGGCTTTGGAAAATCGTACCAGCTAACTGACTAACCATTCTTGAGATGGGTAATTGAAATATCTGCCTCATCAGAGTTACGAAAAGCAGGTTTAATGCCCCTGATTTCAGAGGGAGGCACAGAATCCTTTAATGGGATTCCATACATTGCAATTCCCAGTTGCAATGTATGGCTGTGAAAGTTGGGCCATAAGGAAGGCTGAGTGCCGAAGAATTGAGGCCTTTGAACCGTGGTGCTGGAGAAGACTCCTGCGAGTCCCTTGGACTGCAAGGTGACCAAACTGGTCAGTCCCAAAGGAAATCAACCCTGACTGCTCTTTAGAAGGCCAGATCCTGAAGATGAAACTCAAAGACTTTGGCCACCTCATGAGAAGGAAGGAAGGACTCACTGGAGAAGAGCCTCATGCTGGGAACAATTGAGGGCAATAGAAGAAGGAGACAGCAGAGAAGGAGGTGACTGGATGGAGTCACTGAAGCAGTTGCCATGAGCTTAAATGGACTCCAGAAGATGATAGAGGACAATTGAGATCAAGTGAGGTACTAATACTTCTCTATAAAGCCTTAGTAAGACCACACCTAGAGTACTGCATCCAATTTTGGTCACCACATTATAAAAAAGATGTTGACACTCTAGAAAAAGTACAGAGAAGAGCAACCAGGATGATCAGGGGATTGGAGACTAAAATATATGAAGAACAGTTAACAGATAATCAGAGTTGGAAGGGACCTTATAGGTCGTCTAGTCCAACCCCCCCCCCCGCCCAAGCAGGAGACCCTACAGTCCAGTCCAGGAGGCAGTCCAGTCTCTTCTTGAAGGTCTCAAGTGACAGGAACTGGGCATGGCTAGTCTAGTAAAGAGAAGGACCAGGGGAGACATGATAGCAGCCTTCCAATATTTGAGAGGAAGGAGTCAAGCTATTTTCTAAAGTGCCTGTAGGCCACACAAGGAATAATGGATGGAAATTGAACAAGGAGAGATTTAACCTGGAAATAAGGAGAAACTTTCTGACAGTGAGAACAATCAACCAATGGAACACCTTGCCTTCGGGAGTTGTGGGAGCGCCATCACTTGAGTCTTTCAAGAAGAGATTGAACTGCCATTTGTCAGAAATGGTGTCAGAAATGGGCGGGGGTTTGGACTAGATGACCTACAAGGTCCCTTCCAACTCTGATTATCTGTCATCTGTTATCTGACAGGAAGGCCTGGAGGAACATTGTCCATGGGGTCACAATGGGTTGGACACGACTTCGCAACTAACAACAACAATAACAACATGATCACGTTTTCCTAAACCATGGAAACTACGTTAAGTCTTAACACTAACAGGCTATCTGTATGGGTAGCTAAGAGCTAGTACATCCCGAGGTAACTAACCTAGGTTTGGACTCTTGAGCCTGGCTCCTACTCCAAGGGGAGAAAAATATAATTTGTGATGTGGGTAAGGGAGTTTCAGCCAAGCAAGACTTTCTGGGTAATTTTTTCTTCCATAAAAGAGATTATGCAATTACTGGTACAGGTAGTCCTTGACTTTCAACAGTTCATTTAATGACCGTTCAAAGTTACCACAGCACTGAAAAGACTGACTTATGACTGTTTTTTCAGACTTAGAACCACTGCATCATCCTCGTGGTCACATGATCAAAATTCAGATGCTTGGCAACTGACTTGTATTTATGATGGTTGCAGTGTCCAAGGGACTGTGTGATCCACTTTTGTGACCTTCTGAGAAGCAAAGTCGATGAGGAAGCCAGATTCACATGTCAACAACTGCTGTGATGACCCAAAGGGGCGTGGCACAAAGACAACACAGTCAGATAATCAATAAGAGTCCCTTTATTAGCTCCAACTTGGCCCCCAATGTCCTGGTTACTTTCTGGCTGGAGAAAAACTCTCCCAGGAACAGCCTTGGGCTGCAGAGAATCAAGTCCAAAACATGGTCAGCACAAACTGTAACTATAAATCCAATCAAGCCAAATGGAGGTAATTAGTTTGGCAGGGCAGGAGAAGGAATTCCAGACACGAAGGCGCGGCAATAACTCAACATGGTTGGAAAGACGCCAGGAACCCAGATAAGCAAAGACAACACAGAATAAAGTCACGTTTGCTCCCAGCAGCTGCCTCAGTCAGCATTCAGTTCTTTTAAACTTTCATTCCCAGCTGTGGCTAATGAAGAGAATCAGGGCCCTTTCCTCTTCCATAAGCCACGCAACCCACGTTGCTCCCTTCTCCGTTTCTCCCTTTGAGCCCTAGGATGAAGAGGGGGTGGGCCTCCTCCCTCTCGCTTGTTCTACCTCTCCCCAGCTCTGCCCAGCTGGACTTTGTCCTTCCCCAGTTTCTTCCACAGCCAACAGAGCCACACTCCCATTCCCTGTCAGCTGCTCGTCTTCCTCCTTGGATTCAGAGTCTGACAGGGGCATGACAACTGCAGCCATTCGCTTAACAATTGTGGCAAGAAAAATGGCAAAAGGAGGCAACATTCACTTTAACAAACGTCTCACATAGCGACAGAAAGTTCTGTTACATCTGTGGTCGTAAGTCGAGGACTACCGGGAATCCCATGTGAAGTAAATGGTGACTGAAAACTCCAGTTCCTACCCCTGTCTGCTGCCCCACACGCCCAGCCCCGTCCTTCAGGATTCTTACCATGAGATATTGTCTGGCAAGACAGACTGACTCGATTGTGCCTTGGAGGTAGACAGTGGATTTCTTCTGGGGATTACTAGGATCAGGGAAATGGATCTGAGCACCGGTTCTCTGCATGATATGCTTGATGTTGCTGCCATTTCGGCCCATCATAAAGAGGTGGTGCTGAGCTGCTATGTCTAGCTGGGTGCTCACCGGGATGGCGGAGGCTAAACTGCCGGCCAGGTGCTCTAAGAGCAGAGCTGTTCCTTCCTGTCCAGGAAGAGAAAACAAAACAAGGTTAGATTCACTGTAGAATAGCAATAGACTTATATACTGCTTTACGGTGCTTTTACAGCCCTCTCTAAGCGGTTTACAGAGTCAGTGTCAGTTTTGGAAGACATATGGAGATCTGATGCTCCCACGCTGCCACATCTGAGCCTGGGAAAATGGGAGGGGGGAATCTGATATTAACACAGTTGAAAAAGCCCAGAAATATTTCACAAGAAGAGTTCTCCACTCCTCTACTCATTGCAGAATACCTTATGCCACCAGACTCGAAATTCTAGACCTAGAAAACCTAGAACTATGCCGCCTTCAGTCCGATCTAAGTATAGCATATAAAATCATACATTGCAATGTCCTACCTGTCAATGAATACTTCAGCTTCAACCATAACAATACAAGAGCACACAATAGATACAAACCCAAGGTTAACTGCCCCAAACTTGACTGCAAAAAATACGACTTCAACAACAGAGTGATCAATGTCTGGAATACTCTACCTGACTCTGTGGTTTCTTCCCCAAACCCCAAAAACTTTAACCTTAGACTATCTACTATTGACCTCACCCCTTTCCTAAGCGGTCTGTAGGGGTGTGCACAAGTGCACCAAAGTGCTACTGTCCCTGTCCTATTGTTTCTTTTATTTTTCTTATATGTATCCATGTATTCATAACTATGTTTATCCTTATACCTGTTATCTTGTAAGCGATTGACAAATCAAATCAAATCAAATCAATCAATCAATAAATAATATCAGAGTATATCTAGTTAGACATAATAACATTCTTTTTCTGATTCAAGGTCAGGTTGTGTTGTGCATAAGTGAGAAGAAGTCTTAACTTGGGACGGATGGTGATTGGGGCATGTAATGGGTGCAGGGGATGGATTGTGTAGTTTTTACTTATTGTAAGGAAGCCCGGAACTTTCAGATTCGGGATTCCACAGTTGTGCCAGTTACTATCCAAATAAAAGGAACTTTTGAGAGATGTCTGCCTCGGAGTTATGGGGTGGAATGGAGGTTTGCTGGACTGCTGACATTCAGTCTCTTGCCCCCAACAATCTGGGTCCTCATTTTACCCACCTCGGAAGGATGGAAGGCTGAGTTCAGCTGATGAGATTTGAACTGCCAAATTGCAGGCAGCTGGCGGTCAGCACAAGTAGCCTGCAGTACTGCACTCTGACCATGGGGCCACCGTGGCTCATATCTCGGTGCCCTTCAAAAGGGTGGAAATCACCTTTCTTCCTGACATGAAACTTTGAAGTTTCCCCATTTGGCAAAGTTTCGCGCTTAAAATTATCTGAAAGAAATGGCAACTGGATTTTCTTCTTGTTATTGTTGTTTTCCCTTTTGAAATCGTTTTGTTTTTCATCCAAGAAGGAACTTCTTCTGAAGAAGCTTCCTGGATGAGAAGCGAAACCATTTCACAGGGGGGGGGGAAAAAAAACCTCCCAGGAAAGTCCAGTTGCATTTTGGAAAAAGCACTTAGGGGACAACCATGACCTGGATGATTGAGAATCTCCACGGACATTGGAAACAAAATGCTTTGCTCATTCCAGTAGGCTTCATATCCTGTTTCTAGGAAATTATGCTATAAGAACAAACTCTGGTAAATCACCAGATAAACACCCAAGTAGCTTGTAAGGAAAGATGATTTATTTATGCGTGGAAGCAAACAGAACCTTAAAAAATGGATATCTTCATCATCATCATCATTATGATTTATGCAAGGCAGCAGACAGAACCTTGCTTTAGATAAAACGGATGGCACAACCTCCTTCGGCAAACATTGTGTGTGTTTTTTGCCCATTTAGTTGTAAGCGGGGCCGCCTTGAAATCTGAACACAGCAGTGGTGGGATTCCATCGGTTTGGCCCGGTTCTGCCGAGCCGGTAGCAGCGATGAACCAGTTGTCTCCACTGCACTGCTGTTGGGCCCACCCAGGCTCCCAGGCTCACCTTCGTTCCCTGCTTTCGAAGCGCAGCTGCTTTGCGCGGCACAGAAGAGTGCTGCACGGCGGCGGCTGAAGCGACTGGGATCGTGCAGGCTTGCAGGAGGTTAGTTGGAATGCCTCTGCACCTGCGCAAAGTGTGTGTTTGGCGTGTGCACACACGCGAAGCGCACCCACCAAGCCACGCCCACTGAACTGGTAGTAAAAGTTTTTGAATCCCACCACTGGAACACAGGTATGTGGTCTAAAGGCAACTCTGATTTCTACTTGCAGTCTCCAATTGCAATTTATATTATGCATGAACTAGGCCTCTCTGGATCTATATTCTCCTCCCCTCTTGCCCAGAAGAAGCCTGAAGCTTCTGCAAGCTCCATTTAGTAGCCACCCACTCCAGAAAAAGTACCCTATCAAACAGTTCCCTAAAAACCATTAAGCTCAGAACAATAATAGCTCACCTTCACGGCACTCGTGTTATTCTGGGAGCCTCTGATCATGACCGTAGCACCATATGTCCGAGAACGCTGCTTGAAGGACACTGAAATATTGTATGTCTGTGATAGATGCTGAATCGTGGGAGAACTTGGGTCGGGGATGGGTTGAAGGATTCCAGCTATAGGTAATTCAAACATCAACACCAAGGGCAGCAGTTCCTGAAACAGCAACCAAAACAAATCCACAGCAAATAATCAGTATAGACACGGTCAAACGGTCAGCAGTTCAGCTGTTCGAATCCCTAGCACCACATAATGGAGTGAGCTACCATTTCTTGTCCCTAACCTAGCATTTCGAAAGCATGTAAAAATGCAAGTAGAAAAATAGGGACCACTTTGGTGGGAAGAGAACAGCATTACGTGCACCTTTTGGCGTTTAGTCATGCCGGCCATATGACCATGGAGACGTCTTCGGACAGCGCTGGCTCTTCAGCTTTGTAACGGAGATGAGCAGCACCCCCTAGAGCCAGAAACGCCTAGCATGTATGTGCGAGGGGAACCTTTACCTTTTACCTTTATCTACTCTGCTAATATGCGGCCTATTTCAGCACAGAGCTGGGAGGGCTTCGGGACAGACCCCCGCTCCGCACAGCCATTGCATCATATCATTATTAAAAATGGGGAAGTCTTTGTTGCCAATTAAGGATTCTGCTCCTCATTTGGCACTGATGGATCTTCAGAAGTTGGAGCAGAGAAGAAGAAAGACCGGGAACTATTTCAATTTTGCATTTCATGCGATGCATCCCCAGTGGTCCCCAATGAAAAATATATTTAAATACAATATAAAAGAGAAGGAGGAAAAACTCAGCAGAGCCGCTAGATAGAATAGCAGAAGAAATATATAGGAGTGGCCCTAATGAGTTTGGCAGTCTTGGGCTTCACGCCCAGGCAGCAACGAGGCATGGAAGAGGGAGCTTCAGAGAAATCCAAGGACTGCAGAAAGTGAGATTGACTGATGAAAGCAGGAAGCCAAAACCAACGGTTTTCAGCAAGCGATTCAGCTCAGAGGAAGCAACAATGAAAATATTTGCAAGCTTGTAGAATTCCCCATTTTTAATAGCCTATAAGAAGTAAAGCCTGCTCCTTCCAACCCAGGCATCTCCGTTGAACTTCCTTAATGGGCTACCTGGTTCCCCCTCGACTTGCCTGTCTGTCTGTCCTTGGCTTCGGTCATGACTCAAATGCTGTTTTTCCTTGACTGATGAAAAACTAACTCTCCAGGGCCAAGATCGGGAGGGCAGGGGCTGAGACTCAAACTACAGGCTTTGCTTCGATGGGCAGAGCATTTCAGACAATGGGGCTGCCCCCTGTCAGAAGAATAATTTCGGGTTCCAACTCAAGCCAGGGTTGTGCAAGAATAAAGAAAAAAATGAGATCCAGATAGCTGTGAGGAAAGAAGAAATATTTATTCCTAAAAGCAAGGAGTTTGCCTTTAGGGGAAGCCACAGAGAAATGGGGTACAGCAACAGAATTTTATAGGGGAGCTTATCCTAGTGTAGACATGTGATGATTCTAGGGTGACACTTCAGCGCTGTGTATGTGTGTGTGTTTGTGTTTGTGTTTATTCTTATGAACATGAAGTTCTGCTGAAAGACCTACATTTAATGAACTCTATTTGTGTTTACAGACAGATAACAGATAATCAAAGTTGGAAGGGACCTTGTAGGTCATCTAGTCCAACCCCCCCCAAGCAGGAGACTCTACACCATTTCTGGCAAATGGCAGTCCAATCTCTTCTTGAAAGTCTCAAGTGGTGGCGCTCCCACAACTTCCGAGGGCAACTTCTGTTCCATGGATTGATTGTTCTCACTGTCAGAAAGTTTCTCCTTATTTCCAGGTTGAATCTCTCCTTGTTCAGTTTCCACCCATTATTCCTTGTCTGGCCTTCGGGTGCCTTGGAAAATAGCTTGACCCCCTTCTCTCTGTGGCAGCTGCTCAAATATCCTTCTCTTCACTAGACTAAGCCCAGTTCCTGCAACCGTTCTTCATATGTTTTAGTCTCCAGTCCCCTAATCATCCTGGTTGCTCTTCTCTGCACTTTTTCTAGAGTCTCAACATCTTTTTGGTAGTGTGGTGACCAAAACGGAATACAGTACTCTAGGTGTGGTCTTACTAAGGCTTTACAGAGTGGTATTAGTACCTCACTTGATCTCGATTGTATCCCTCTGTTAATGCAACTTAGGATTGCATTAGCTTTTTTAACTGCTGCTGCACACTGCTGGCTCATATTTAGCTGGTCAACATGTTAATTCTCAGACCTGGATTCTTAGCAACATGGAAAGCTCTACAGGGGTGAGACCTATTGAGTTGGCATTAAGGGGCAGAAATCCTGAATAGGAAACACAGTGGCATCTATAGCAGAGGTCTCCAAATTTGGCAACTTTAAGACTTGTGGACTTCAACTCCCAGAATTCTCCAGCCAGCAATTCTGGGACTTAGTCTTAAAGTTGCCAAGTTTGGGGACTCCTGGTCTATAAAGACACGGGAAGTGATAAGAAGTGTCTATAGAAATACTTCGTTCTTCTATGCTGTGACTTAAGGTATCCCCTCTCCCGAGTGCAAAAAATGCAAACAGAGCTTGACAGTCTGCTTCCCTTGACATGCAACTGGAATGGAAGTTAGGAGAACAATAACTAAAGTTGCAGCTCCAGGTAGGCTAAATTCCCTGGAGCTGCAAATTTTGCAGAACACATAATGGATCTGGAGGAATCCCAACTTTTTAAAGTAATGTTCACTTGTGCCGGCATTTCATAATTACCCGTATTCTAACTCTGGCAGATTCCACTCCGGCTGGCTGCCCTGCAATAGACACCTGTGGAAATGCAAGGACCAAAAGTTAAATTCTAATAATAGTAGGAACAGATAGAATAGACTGAACCCTTGACAGTATATCAATGCATTCTTGGAATTCTAGTTTCTTACTCTCAAAGTCCCCCCCTTCCATGGGAGCAGAGAATAAAGAGAAAGGGAAGATGGCAGACACATTCACAAAAGACTTAAGCCTACTGCATCTCAGTTGGGCACAAAAAGCAAACATTATCTGAATATCTGGGCCTTGTTCGTAAGCCCTGCCTACACGCACCTTGAGAAGTTGTGGCCCCTTGAGCACTTCAACTTTGCCCTAGCATTTAAAAATGTTATGGTAATTAAAAACAAGCTTTGAGGTTATTTTCTCTGCACAAATATACAGGAAACAGAGTTTCTTAGGACTTAGTAGGTTCATCAGAGAGAGGAATTATCTGAGAGATAAAACTGTGCAACCCAAATCATCCTCATTTATTACACGTTTTGATGGACGTGGCATTACTGACGCTCACAGAGTTATTGTGCACAGAATGACAAGGGGGGGGGTGTTGTGTTGAAGCAAGGACAAAATAAAGCCAGTGATTTGACAAAACCACACAACGAAACACAATTTGGTTTCAACAACCTTTAAAAAGTATACTGCTGTGTCCTGCTTAAAGAATTAGGCGTGATGCAAAATTGACAACTTACTTGACAAAAAATACACCCAGAATAAGCATCTGGTGCTCCTTAAGGCTGAATTTCAATAAGAAAACCGCCAAAAGATGCTTTTTCTGGAAAAGAGCTTTTCTTAGGAAAAGCATGCAATTTTGCACATATATAATGCCTCTTGCTCTGCTTCCTCCTCCACCAAACACAAAAGAAACGCAAAGTGTGAAAGCAATACCCTCTTAAGAGATGTGGGCTAAATGCTTTTCCACAAAAAGTCCTCGGAGACAATTCCAACTTCATCAGAGTTGGTCTCGGGTTCAAGAGAAACTCAGAGAGTTACCTACTTGATTGCTTTTTTCCGCTTGGTTATTTCGATTAGAATCTGGAAAATGGATGTGGCAGCCTGTTTCTTCCATCACTTTTTTAATATTATTCCCTCCTTTGCCAATGACGTGAGAATGCTCAGTATGGGATACGTCCATCTTCAGGGTGACTCGATTGCTCTGAAATGGAAATCAGGATATTCTTTATTTCACTCTCCCGGGAGAGAATACATTTCATCTTTATGAAGCTGTTGACATCCAAGCCTTCCTTTCCAATCTAAGCCCGTTTTTTCTGGTGAGATTTCGTCTGGTCCATTTCAAATCACCTTTCCTGAGTTAGAAAAGGTTCGGGTTTTCAAAAACTAAAAACGGAAATACTTCGTATAAACTGAAAGGAACGTTTTTATTGTGGCCGTGCTCAGTGCTCCCCAACCTTTCCGTCTTGGCGGCCCAGCCTGGCGCAGGGAGGAGGGTGTGAGTGTGTGAGTGGTAGGTGCACACATGTACACCCGTCACTTATGCGAATGGCTCTCTGTGTGCGAGCTCAAGCGTTCTCTGCTCACACAAGTCTTCACTCCAGTCCGGTAGTTAGGGGGCACAATATGGCTACCTGATTGGCTGCAAGTGGAGCTTGTGTCTGGAGTCTCCATTCCGATCCACTAGCTAGGGGGTGCAATATGACTACCTGATTGGCTGCAAATGGAGCTTGTGTCTGGAGTCTTTACTCCGATCCGCTAGCTAGGGGGCGCAATACGGTTACCTGATTGGCTGGCCGTCTGGCAGCTGGGAGTATAAAAGAGCTGTCAGATGAAGCTGCCTCAGGTTGCCGTTAGCGCAGGGGGCAGTTAGTTGAATGCCCATTGGCAACCCACTGTTAGAAATAAATCTTGTTAGCCACTGTTATTCTGAGTCGCCTCAGTTCTTCTCCGCCGATTGCAAGATCTCACACTTCGTATGCGCGTGCTTGCCCATCGCTTATGCGGCCCGGTTTGAAAGAGGCTGCGTCCTGGTAGTGAGCCACAGCCCAGGGGTTGGGGATCGCTGCTCTATCTCAAATGTGCAAACAAAAATCTCTGTGGGACCAACTCCATAGATAGTGTGTGCTTTCGAATAATTATAATTCTATTTAATTCAAAAATAATAGTCTTTTTTTTTTATTTTTTACAAAAAGCCCATCCTTAAAAATCCAGTCTAGAAATGGTTGGCCAGCATCAGAATCATTCATAGTTTCATTCCCCATAAAACTTTAATTGAACATCCAGCATAGAAATTATGCAAACGAGTTGAGAAAGTCATTTTCTATCCTAAAAAAAGTGTTTTTAAATGTTTTAGTGCTCCAGTCTTTACTCATCTGGGGCCGGCCCCAAAGCTTTGTCACTTTCCAACAGTTCTCTTAAGATGTTGTAAGTTTAAAACACAACCGTTTTTAGGCTGGTTTACAAAAGTTATCTTGCCCAGAAACTCAGCAAGATTTTCGGCTTGCGGTTATGTTAAAACTGTAATTATTATTATTATTCTTCCCTGACCTTGCTTTTAAAAAGTCTGAGATGGGAAGGTGAGCAGGTGAAAGCTCTCCTAAAAACTATTCATAAGTATATCAACCCTAAATTCTATATCTGCACTCAATTTGTTTTTGCTTTATACAGGTCACCTTCAAGAAGTGAGAGGAGCCGAATGTCAACTCATAAAACATTCCTATGCCTATTTTAGTAACTGATATAAAAAAGGAGGGGGAAGGAAATCTGCAGCAATTTGAAAGCGAAAGTACATTCCAGCTCTTATCTTTAAAAGACTGTAACTAAAATACCAGAGCTTTTGCCCGTGAATATGTTTAATTGGAGAATGCAAATGATGACACACAGCTCGTGAATACGCTCAATTGGAGAATCTGGTTTATGAGACACTGGGGGGGAGGGGGAACAGAGTCACAGGTGACTGTAAATTATGAATGCCAGAATTGGCTTCATACAGAGCAGTACCAGTACATTGCTTCTGATAGATTCTTTGAAGTTTTTTGAAGTTTGGCTGGAGAATCATGATTTAATTAGAGTGATTGCTGGAATCCTGATATACCGCCTTTGAGCCATTTTGGATGGTGGTAGATGATTGTTTATTTTTGAAATCTCGGGGAATCGACTATGGAAAAATCCATATTAGATTGTTTATCACTTGTAGTAAGAAAATTTGCCCTTGTGAGCTAGAGATCAGATGTCACCATTTCTCTATTCTTATGAACGCTCAAGATTTTTTAAAAAAATCCTAAAACCTAGAATTCTAGCCTAAAGATGAGTACTTTAAATTTTCAACTTACTTTTGTATCCAAGACAGACATGATCTTTTCCTTAGCTTCTTTAACATTCTCCCTTTTTCCAGAGACTTTAATGTGAGGATCTTAAAAGGAAAAAAAATAATTATTTTGTACAAATAGCTTAAAGAGTTGTTCAATCTTTCTAATACATCCTGCCTTCTGCTTTTCATACATATTCTATTAGGTAGGTTATACAACCAACGGCACAAGAGGTACATTGTGTATTTCCTGGAGAAACCCTTAAAGCTGTTGCAGCTTCATCGTGAATTAATTTATGACAGACACATTAACTTCCCAAGGTTTGAGATGGACTAGAGAACCTGTCGCTCCATTAAAATAAAAAAATCCATTTTAGTGAAAACAGGTTCCAGGCTATATATTAACCCTGCTGGAATGTAATACAACTTACTGCTGAACATACCAAGTTCTCCATGCAATCCCACAAATGTGAAGCTTGTTTTCTTTCACCAGAGTAAATGCCCAGTCAGTTTTCAAGTAGCTATCATCAGTATCATCACCCTCATTGCCTACATGGACAAATCCATGCACTTCTCTTAGCATCACTTTCTGACATTGCTTGCCTTTGCCTTCTCCTTCCTAGGGCTGAGAGTGTGTGACCAGCCCAAGGTCACCCAGCTGGCTTGATGCTGTTGTGGTTTGCCGGCAGTAGGTGTGGACGGCTGAGGTCTCGGAGAGCGAGGACTCAGATGAGGGGCCTGCGTGTGAGGTAGGGATGGGGCCAGGACCATTAGGGAGAGGAATGCTGCCTTCGGAGATTGTGGAGGCTGGCAGCTGTGATGAAGAGGTCCCCGAGGAGCCTGTGCCCAGTGTGCATGCACGCAGGCTGCTCAAAGGAAAGAGCAGCTGCAGCAGCATGGGCAACTCTGGAGTAAGGCTGCAAGGTAATGGCCCCTCCCTTAAGAGAGAAAAGCCAGCTGAGAAACCGGAGTTCTTTGCAGGAAGCAAAGAAATTTTTGCACTGAAGCCTTGTGAACATTCGGAATATCTTGGTTGGTGTTTGGAGACTCTTTGTGTTTAAATCTTTGTTAGTAGCTTTATCTAGTGTTCTTGGCAGCCTTGCACCACCTTGGCGAGGCTCATTCTTATCAGAGACAATTAGTTTGAAACAGCCTTTTAACCGTGAAGGAACGGGATTCATAAAGAATCATTAAAAGGTTTTTCTGTTACCTCTGTTTCGTGTTTGTTTCTTTGGAACAAAGTTTGGGTCAGAACAGATGCTTAAGTGGTACTACAACTCCACATCTCCTGATTTCTAGCCAGGTGCCTTTAGTAACTGCACCAAATTGACTTTCAATAATTCTCAGATTTATTCGTCCCCATATTTATGAACAGCCTAGCCTGCCTGTCCGCATGTAATGCTTCTGCCAGGAAAATAAGTCTGACTGGGCATTTTATAAGGAACTCTTGAAAAATATTTCTCTTTGCCAAATGCCAAAGATGGAAAGAAAGTCCTCAATTTGCAACAGTTCATTTAGTGACTGTTCAAAGTTACAATGGCACTGGGGAAAAGTGACAGGACCATTTTTCACCCTTGCAACCGTTGCGGCATCATTTTGGCCAGGTGATCAAAATTTGGATGTTTGGCAACTGACTCCTATTTATGATGGTTGCAATGTCCTAGAGTCCTTGTCAGGTGGTGCTCCATTCAAAATCCAAGAAAGACATGCTTAGACTCCATTAATATAGAGAAAAGATCTTTTACTGGAAATCAAGTGGTAGCATCAAAAGAATTCTGGATCTGAGGATTTACGTGCGAAAAACCTATATACAAAGTGATGGCAACGTTCCCACCCACCATAGTTCAAACGGTCCATCCAATCTGAGATGTGTATAATGTCATGTGGAATATCTTCAGGTGGTGATGCAGGCATCTGGCCATTGACCTTGGCCTGGTTTGATAAAGAGCTGCAACTGCGCAGTAAGCAAGCAAGCATAAACAATAAAGGTTTTCCCCAAGTTATACAGTTTATTTTCTAAAACCTCCAGCATATTTCCCACACTCACAAAGCCCACCCTCCCCCCGTTACTATGGCAGCCGAAAGATGCAAAAGAAAGGAAAGGAATCTTGAAGGCTGAGAGTCCTGGGGAAGTGAGATTCCCTTAACAGCCGTGTTACTAATGTAGCAACCGAAGTGATTCACTTAAGAACGGTGACAAGAAAGTTTGTAAAACAGGGCAAAATTCATTTAACACATATCTCGCTTAGCAACATACATTTTGGGGCTCAATTGCAGTCGTAAGTCCAGGACTACCTGAACCCGTGATGCTACAGAAGGGATGCCAGATCAGTGCTATTACTGTTGAAATGTTTTCTAAAAATGAAAAGGTGAGGCAGTGTGTTTCTACAGACTTAATTTTAAGGATTGGGTTAAAAAGTTATAATAATCTGATATGGGATATGCTGAATGAGGGGTGCCCTTTGGTTCACCTTACTGAGTCAAAAGTCCGCCTTTTTTTTAGAAATAAAGTTCAACTTTGCTTGTAATCACGGTAAAGGCAAAAATCCGTCTATGGGAATTTTTTTTCCTGATCAGGTCCATACGGATGCAGGAACTTAGTAAGAGTAAACTTTCCTCAACTGAGTTCATCTCTTAGATGCCAGCTCAGTCAGGGACTTGCGTTCTCTTCCAGCGAGCAACCCTGCCTTCTTTTTTTGTAATCTTAATGAGTACATCTTGCTTGGCATGGTTTTAAGACTTTCTTTGCACTGACTGCTTAGTGACACAACAAACAATGTCACCCACACTGAAGTCCTGCTGAATAGAGTCATGGGATTGAAGAGCTCGAGTAGTTTATCTTCTTATGGCCTGGTTTTTGTCTCGCTCTGTGGATGTGGCACTGACATCTTTCGCAACTAGAAACCAAGGAAGGGCAGAGCACCATCTGCTGTTGTTACACATCGTCAGCAAGTAACTGGATGATTTCTCTACAGCCAGCTCCCCTGTGGAAGGAGGACAGCTTTGCACCCACAGGGCCACTGATGCACTGCATTTTGACACACGGTATTGTTGCAACAGACTGGAGTCTCTTTTGCTAGGCAGGATCTCAAGAGCTTTACAACAGGAACATATGAAAGCTAACTTCTTTTTCTTTTGAAATATTTTTTTATTGCTTTATGTCATACATTTCCTTTCTATGTTGAGCAGTGTGGTCTCTAGTTGTCCAAGGTGTTAATATTCTGTCCTAGGCCTCCCCCAAAAGTACTAAGTCAATTCTGGGTCCCAGCAAAAAGCTCTTTTATTACATTAATGTGAATTTATTTCATTCACAGTCAGCCAACGGCTTGGCAAACAGTCTCGCAAAGGTACACTAATTAGCTCAGACTTTTATCAATCCTGGAATGCTGCCTGGTAAATTGTTCCACACTCACTGCTCGCAAGGAAGGCCTGGGTTATACAGACAAATCTCCACGAGGCTGGAATGAACAAACTAACGAACGAGCAAGTTGTTTCCTGCAAAAGCTCTTCCCCTTTTGCTTCTCTTTTAATCCTGATGGGAGGAGCCATTCATCGTCCACCTGTGGCCACTCAGGGGTGGGATTCAATTTTTTTAAACAACCGGTTCTGTGGGCGTGGCTTAGTTGGTGGGTGTGGCTTGCTGGTCATGTAACTGGGTGGGCATGGCCAACTCGACGTCACTCACATCAAGGGGCGCTTCTCCTTGCCTGGCCTCTCATGACTGTGGGGATGCTGCATCAGTCGTAAGTGTGAAAAATGGTCATAAGTCACTTTTTTCAGTGCCATTATAACTTTGAATGGTCACCAGTTTTAGACCAAAACTCAGAAAGGGTGTGTAAACTCATGTTCGAATGTCAATCTTTGTAGCTAGCCAAGAAGCCTTGCTGAATGTCCCTCATCTTGGTTCCTTGTCTTTAAAAGCTTCTTTCTGGCAGCTCTGCTTCATTATTCAATTATTTCTTCAAAGTGCTAACTCCAACAGGGGAGTATATCCTCCCAACAGCAGTGTAAAGAGCTTAAAACAACCCTTCCCCTTTAAGAAAGTACCAGCAAAGAAAAAAAAACCACCTCCTTTGGAGACAGTAAGTCTAGGCATACTGCCAAGAATGCAACAAGGGTGGAAAAAAACAAAAGATTTCTTCCAACAACGGATTCTCCAAACTGCTTAGAAAGTTAACAACCGGTTCTAGTGAATAGGTGAGAACCTGTAGAATCTCACCCCTGCTTTTACTCCCACGTTGACGCTGAGTTCTTAATTGTTCCTTCCTTTTGGCAGCTTTGCACATGCACAGGTTGGGAACCGGTTCCAGAAGCTCTCCTGCCTCACTGCTGTCCGAGCCCGAAGGCAGCTGTTGACTGCCAGCCTGCCCTGGCCCCATCTCTGCCTCTGATGCAGAGCCCTTGTCCGAGCCTTCCTCAGCCTCCAGGAATGGCCCAGGTTCCTCCCCAACCTCCTCACTACTGTCCAACTCTGCTGCCAGCCCCGCCAGCCGCTGCTGGGCCACAACAGTTAACATACAAACATCACTGTTGTCATTATGATCATATTCATATATTCATATATTCATATTCATATTCATATTCATATATATATATATATATATATATATATATATATATATATATATATATATATATATATATATGTTTTCTTAAGTTTTCAGGGTACTTACATGTATGGCCTTCAGCTTTGTTCGGTATTTTCCCACGTCATTATAGTTGTGCTTTTAAAGTTGTAGCAACGTGTTGTAGCAATGAGATTCTGCTGAAACGTTGCTACAACTTTAAAAGCACAACTATAATGACGTGGGAAAATACCCAACAAAGCTGAAATATATATATATATATATATATATATATATATATATATATATATATATATATATATATATATATATATATATATATATAAAATATGCGGTAATATATAAACTAATATGCAATAACATCAATCATATTATAACTTATATTATCTTCCATTATAGTATCGATTGTCAGAACTGTCAGAAATATTTACTCATCTGTTCTTCTTTCTTCTATAAACCATATTTCACCTAATTCCGCCCCTCTAACCTCTATATCTGCCATTTAACCATTTATAGAATAGTTCCCATGCTATGAAATATTCCGAATCTTCTTTACCTTTAATTTTTAGGGTTAGCCTATCCATCTCTGCACATTCCAGAATTTTTTAAATTATCACATCGTCTCATCTCAGTGCAACTCAGTGCAGTTCTTGAGATTGTGAAATTTTACAACACACACCCAAACAATTAATGTCATATGTAGAGGTTCATCTGAATCCCTCCAACAAGGGTTGAAAAGATTGCTTAGAAAATGTCCTGCCTGATGGGAAAAAGAGATGCTCAAGCCACCTTGTGTTTCCTTTGGCTGTGGCTCCACATGTGATGGGATTCCAGGCAATGGTGGCTTATTAATAAACCAGGCCAAGCTTCACATGGCGACCAAAATGACCACCTATCAGAGAGACCCTTTCACAGTAGATTTTCCCGCCCTGAACAGACGCTGCATTAGACTGCTTTGAACCCTGTAATTCTACAGAATTAAGTGTTATGAACATACCCACCATAATTAGTAGTCGGACCAACAGGAAAATAGGCTAATGACACAAAAAAGACTATCAGACCTTTAGCAAGATTTGAAAAGAAAAGGAGAATGGAAATCTCCTCCTTCTGGAAGATCAGCAAAAAAAGAAAGAAGAAGTCCAGATAGTTCATAAAGAATCATACAATCCTAAGGGTGGAAGGAACCTTGGAGGTCATTTAGTCAGTGGTTGCCAAACAGTGGGCCAGGGACCACTGGTGGTCCACGAGAAAATTTTGGTGGTCCTCAGAGAAATGTCCCCCCCCCAAACAATTAATCCTGGCTATGTGGGAACACAAGGCTGTGCTGCCCACATGGCCCACCCACTCACTGGCCCCCCCCACCCTTCGGCCAAGCGTAAACCTTACCTTGAGTAGAGCCACGTGAGCTGGAACTGGAAGGTAAGACCAAAGGTGGGAGAGGGAAATCCGCCCCGGGGTGGCTTCCTGACGTTGGTGGGAAAGTCGGCCCCATATTCCAGAGCTGCAGTAGTCACAGGACTAGCCCTTTGGTCATCCCAGAACAGCTGCTCCAGTCCACGGCAGGCCGGTGCACCCGGGTGGAGGAGCAGCTGCTCTGGGGTGACTACTGCAGCTCTGGGATATGGGACCGGCTTTCCCACCAATGTCAGCAAGCCACCGTCAGTCAAAATTCATATTAGTGATCCACGGGATTTAAAATTATGAGTTTGGTGGTCCCTGAGGACCAAAAGGTTGGTGACACCTGTTCTAGTCTGCCCCCCTGTCCAAGGCGGGAATCCCTATTGCATCCCGGACAAGGATCTGTATACACTCCTCCTTCCTCAACCAGATAATTAAGTTATCTGCCTGGTATTCCATTTTTCCTCTAGGAAGCTGAAATCATGTTAAATGAAGGTGCAAACTATTTTGGGACAGACTTAAACTGAAACCTCCTTTCAGATTTCAAGGAAAATGTGTGTTCTGAATGCAATGATCTTCTTATGCCGTCCTCTGAGAAAGGTCATTTTTACCATGATTTGGTAATTATTTTTTAACAATGGACATAAAAATGATTGCCATGTGAGCATTCTGTGTTGCTAAATGTAAAAAGACTCTTTTTCCAAAGCACCTGAAGGCCAGACAAGGAATAATGGATGGAAATTGACCAAGGAGAGATTCAACCTGGAAATAAGGAGAAATTTTCTGACAGTGTGAACAACCAACTAATGGAACAGAAGTTGCCTTGAGAAGTTGTGGAGGTTTCACCACTGGAAGCTTTCAAGTAAAGACTGGACTGCCATCTGTCAGAAATGGTGTAGGGTCTCCTGCTTGGGCACGGGGTTGGACTAGATGACCTACAAGGTCCCTTCCGGCTCTGTTAATCTGTATCGGTATAACTATCCTTTTGTAGCACAATGAATGAAGAATATACTGAACTGTATTTTATTTTAAACTGTTTGTATTTTGTATTTTAAATTGTTTACTCCATTACACTAAGAGCAACTTTTGCTGTAGTAAATCGAGCTAAACAAATCCAGCTAAGTGCACTCACAACTTGCTTATTTTGCTGGTACAGAGCAAGAGTGGAAAGCAGATGGCCTAAACTCTTAATGCTACAAACACTGGATCACTGTGGTTAAGAAAGTTGGAGGAAACTAGCATGCTAAAAATGTAGTAGAGTGGTGCAGCTGACAGAAGTTAAGAGGTTTAAAAATTAAATGCACAGTTGGGGGGGAGGTATGACACAGCTCTTGGCTCCAGATTCCATCCTGCGCAACTATTTCTCATAGAAGATCAGACACAAATTCATCAGGGAACTATTAAATGCCAATCACTGTCTCGGTAAAGTGAATTTGGATCCCATAAAGCAAGCCAAAAGTCTCAGGGTAGCTAGTAACACTGGAGACAAGCGCACATGGAAAAACTACGATGCATTCTAAAATCATGATGTATCAGAAACTTTCCTACATCAATGCAGGTACAGAAGATCAAGGAGAAGACACGGGGTGCAAGATTTTAACTGCAACCCTGATTTAACTTGCTGAATCCCACTTCCCCCTAGAGCTCGACTGAAGGATCTAGGATTCCCCAAATGTTGATCTGCAGCTCCGAGCACATCTAACATTAAGCTGTTGGAGCTGAGCACTCTAAGAAGCCCAAATGAGGTTCAGATAACAGATAATCAGAGTTGGAAGGGACCTGGTAGTCCAACCTCCCGCCCAAGCAGGAGACCCTGCACCATTTCTGACAAATGGCAGCCCAATCTCTTCTTGAATGTCTCAAGTGATGGCGCTCCCACAACTTCCGAGGGCAACTTCTGTTCCATGGGTTGATTGTTCTCACTGTCAGAAAGTTTCTCCTTATTTCCAGGTTGAATCTCTCCTTCCCCAGTTTCCATCCATTATTCCTTGTCTGGCCTTCAAAGGTGCTTTGGAAAACAGCTTGACCCCTTCCTCCTCTCTGTGGCAGCCCCTCAAATATTGGAAGGCTGCTATCATGTCTCACTTGGTCCTTCTCTTCACTAGACTAGCCATGCCCATTATCCTGCAACCATTCTTCATATGTTTTAGTCTCCAGTCCCCTAATCATCCTGGTTCACTTGGGCAATCACCTCACCCCACAATATAAGAGCTAATTTCACATCAGCTCTGAATATTATTTGTCTTCACAATCAGAGAGAGAGAGGGCAGTGGGGGAGACGACTTTCACTTTTTTCTTTCCACCAATTTTGCTAAAGAAAACTAGATGAGAGTCGTGTTTGGAAATAACTTCTTTTAACAGACTAAATTAAAGTATTGATTCAAATTAGGCTTTGATTGAAAACAGTTCTGTTCTGCGTCCTCCACTCTGTTTTTAGTCTTGTGTCATTGTTCTGGTGGTAACCTCATCAAAACTTGTCAACAAGTAGGGCAGAAATTACTAAACTTGACCTCCTGAATCCAATGAGTGCTTGGCCTATCCTGAATAACTTGCCGTGATCAGACAGAAGAACTTTAAATTCTGCATTCTGTGAGTAATTCCAACCCGGGCATGAACAAAATGACAAAAATTAAAAATGGAAAAGTCATTATGCTTATCATAAGTATACTTTTATGTATGTTTTCTTTAAATTGCAGAAAGGGCAAAAATGCTTCTATTATATTAGAGAAACAGAAGAAAACATAAAACGGGACAGATATCTTGGAATAAACAAGCATTTGTGCTTTTTTTTTTTTTTAAAGAAATATCAGTGACGAAATCCAGTTTCTTTCTTGCAATTCTTCCCAACCGGCAGTTCAGTAATTACAAAACCTCTGCAAATAAATCTTAATCAGATGTACTGAGTAGTAAAGCCATGTACTTAGGTGGCATCCTACCAAAGAGCAATTTCATCCGATCCATTGAAATGCATAAAAATGAGGAAATGACTTCCTTAAAGATTCCAAGAAAATTCAAAAGTTAACCTGACATAATAATAATAATTTAAAAACAAAAAAACAAAAAACAGACATATGGATTTAATGATTGGTAAAACCTGTTGAATAGCTTTTATCTTCACATTCAATGAATGTAATTTTAAAAGGGGAAGGGAGAGAGTTTGGACTGTTTGAATCCAAATTTCTCTGGACATTCATCCATGTCTCTCTTCCTTGTACAAGGAAAGACAAACATCAATGTTTTTGCAGTCCAGCTGTGCTGATAGAAATGGTAGAACTTCCATCCAACTTCCGGTCGGCCTCCCCACTCTTGGCTGCTTATGGCTAAACCTGGGCAGGATAGAAATTGTACAGTGGTGGGATTCAAACATTTTTACTACTGGTTCTGTGGGTGTAGCTTGGTGGGCGTGGTGTGGCTTGGTGGGCGTGGCAGGGGAAGGTTACTGCAAAATCTCCATTCCCTCCCCACCCCACTAACCTGCTTTCCAGCTCCGTTCTCCTGTGCAGGGCAACCAAAGAAGACCCAGTCAATCCGCTGGGACACAGAAGGCAGAGAATAGATGGGGGCAGGGCCAGTCAGAGGTGGTATTTGCTGGTTCTCCGAACTACTCAAAATTTCTGCTACCGGTTCCCCAGAGCTGGTCAGAACCTGCTGAATATCCCCTCTGCTTGAAACGAAGGTGGAAACACCCTAGCCTTGTCTTGCTCAAAGCAATGGAGTTCCTTTGTGTGTGTGTGTGTGGGGGGGATATGTTTTATTTGCAGAGTTCCTTTAACAACCAACGTATTTTGTGGGCAGTATAATGACTGGGTCAATACATTTTTTTACACAGTGCTAACCATAACAATACAATTACCTATACATAGTTTTTATCTTCCAACTTCTAACCTTAAAATGCTCATTATCATTATATTATAATGGCAGTTCCTAAGGGTTCTGAGACCACAAGCAGCCAGAAAGAGAAGGAGAAACTAGTATCCTGCCCTTATGTACGTCTTCCTGAATAATGGAGTTTTTTTGAGCCAAAAATGACAATGCAAAAATGAACCTAAATGAAAAAGGCCTGTGGGGGATAGATAGCAAAAGTAAATCCGTATTCTGGTGGTGCCTGTTTGCTGACAAATAAAATGACCCATTAAATCCCCAAAAAGCTGCCATATACTGTACAGATCATGCACAGTCTTTGGGCCAGAGATGGTTTTTCTTTTCCTAAACCATGGGTCCTCAAACTTGGCAACTTTAAGACTGGTGGACGTCAACTCCCAGAATTCCTCCTCCAGCCATTTTAGTTCAGGAATTCTGGGAGTTGAAGTCCACCAGTCTTAAAGTTGCCAAGTTTGGGGTCCTCTGTGTTAGGGCAACGCAGAAACTGCTTTACCAATAGAAGGGAATATTTGTAGCACGGGTTTGAACTGTGGAGTCCTTGGTGCTCTCTGAGCTTGATTGCTTTCCTGCAGACATTTCATTACCCCAACTGGGTAACATCATCAGTGCTAGAAGAGAGTGGTGTTTACTCTCAGCAATCAACACCCCGATAAGCAAAGATTAACACCAGGATGAATACCAGACTAAGAATCGAGCAGTAAAATAACAGCCTAATCAAGAACATCACACCAACGTTGGCAAGGCAAACCAACTCTCTATAAACAGAGATCAAACCCAACATCCTTCTAGTGCAATACTAATGATAGCAATAGCACTTAGACTTATATGCCTCTTTACAGCATTTTACAGAGCCAAAAGTGAATCCATATTCTGGTGGTGCCTGTTTGCTGAGAAATAAAATGACCCATGATATCCCCAAAAGCTGCCATACACTGTACATATCATGCACAGTGTTTGGGCCAGAGATGGTTTGGTTTTTCCTAAACCATGGGTCCTCAAACTGGGCAACTTTAAGACTGGTGGACTTCAACTCCCAGAATTCTGGGACTTCAACTCCCAGGATTCTGGGAATTGGAGTCCACAAGTCTTAAAGTTGCCAAGTTTGGAGACCTCTGTCCTAAACCATTGCCATTACAGAGTTTTGTCTTGGGATAATGCTCCATGGCTGAGATGGAGGAGGAAAGGGGCACCCCAGCTTGTCTCCTGAATGAAAAGGTGCAAAGAGGTACACAAACTAACACTGCTAAGGTCTTGTTTTCACAATTCAAAATACATTGAGGAACCCAGCTTTGTTCCTTTGGTGAGATATACTTGTTGTCGTTCACCGGCAGCAGGTGCGGATGGCTGAGGGCTCAGAGAGCGAGGACTTGGATGAGGGGCCTGTGTGTGATGCAGGGATGGTGCCAGGACCATCAGGGAGAGGAATGCTGCCTTCGGAGATTGTGGAGGCTGGCAGCTGTGATGAAGAGGTCCCCGAGGAGCCTGTGCCCAGTGTGCATGCACGCAGGCTGCTCAAAGGAAAGAGCAGCTGCAGCAGCATGGGCAACTCTGGAGTAAGGCTGCAAGGTAATGGCCCCTCCCTTAAGAGAGAAAAGCCAGCTGAGAAACCGGAGTTCTTTGCAGGAAGCAAAGAAGTTTTATATTCAAGCCTGGTGGATGTTTGGACTCTCTTAGTTTGTGTTTGGAGTCTCTTTTTGTTTGAAATCTTTCTTAGTAACTTTATCTAGTGTTCTTGGCAGCCTTGCACAGCCTTGGCAAGGCTCGTTCTTATCAGAGACAATTCGTTTGAAACAGCCTTTTAACCGGGAAGGAACGGAATTAGTAATGAATCATTAAAAGGAACCTCCGTTTCGTGTTTGTTTCCTTGGAACAAGGTTTGGGTCAGAACAATACTAAACTAGGGGTGTCAAACTCGAGGCCCGTAGGCCAGATCTGGCCCACGGGATCTTTAGATCTGGCCCATGGGGTCACACTGGAAACAGCAGACTAGCCCACGGTGCCTCTGCCAGCAAAAACGAAGCTCGGGAGGGCCAATGTGCGGCCTTCCCAGGCTCCATTTTTGGCACCAAGGGCCTTCTGCAGCCCTCTGCCAGTGAAAACGGAGCTCGGCGGGGCCACATGTAGCCCCCTGGCTCCGTTTTCACTGGCAGAGGGCTAGCAAAACAAACTAGAAACAAAACAAAAGGAGAAATGATCCGCCCTGTTGCATGTGAACATCCAAAAAGGGAGAGGAAAGGAGAAAGGGAAAGACAAAGAAAAAGAAGGGAAGGTGGGAAGAGAGCAAGGAATGAAAAAGAAGGAAAGAGGGGAAGGAAGAAGAAAAGAGAGAGGAAGGAAGAGGGAAGGAAGGAAGGGAATTATAATGAGAGGGAGGGAGGGAAGTCCTTCCTTCGCACTTGGTGCCCCCCAACACAAGTGACGTTGAGCTGACCAAGCCCCCCATACCACGCAACACAAGCCCAATGGGGCTCTCAATGAGTTTGACACCCCTGTACTAAGCTACGCATTATTTTGTGGGCCTCTTCTTATTGTACCGTTGTGGCTCCTTCAGTTTTAAAGACTGCTACTCAATCACCCACAAGGCATACCGTCTTTAGAGTTTGTTCAGCTATCAGAGGTCTTCAAACTTGACAGCTTTAAGGCTTATGGACTTCAACTCCCAGAATTCCTCCTCCAGTCATGTTAGCTCAGGAATCCTGGGAGTTGAAGTCAACAAGTCTTAAAAGCTGTCGAGTTTGAAGACCCTTGAGTTAAATGCAACAGAATATAAGAGAACAGTACAACCTTAATCACGCAGGGCCATAAATACCACTTTCTTTGCAGCTGGACATGTTCTATGGCAATGAAGAGTTTACAAGTAGTGTGAGTGGCTGTAATAAAACCTGAGTTTGAAAACATCAGCAAACTGGTACGAGTTATTGGGAAAATAGAAGATGTTGGCTTAATGCTGTTACTTTGACAAGAACAAAAACAGCCATATAGTACTAGAAAGGGACTTTGAAAATCACTTAAATATGAGCCAGCTGTGTGCGGCAGCAGCCAAAAAAGGCTAATGCAATTCTTGGTTGTGTAAACAGAGGCATAGAATCAAAAACAAGGGAAGTATTAATAACACTTTATAACACCTTGATAAGATCACAGCTGGGATACTGCATGGCACCACATTAAAATAAAAAAAAAAGATGTTGAGATTTGGAAAAAGTGCAAAGAAGAGCAACTAAGATAATTGAAGGCCTGGAGATTAAAACATATGAAGATTCAGGTAGTCACTAGTCTACAGAAAAGAAGGACTAGGGGTGACATGATAGCAATATTCCAGTATTTGAGGGGCTGCCACAAAGAAGAAGGAGTCGGCTTATTTTCCAAAGCACCAGAAGGCAAGATTAGAAACAATGGATGGAAACTAATCAAGGAGAGAAGCAATTCAGAATTAAGGAGAACCTTCATAACGGTGAGAGCAATGGAACAGCTTGCCTTCAGATGTTGTGGGTGCTTCATCACTTGAGGTTTTTAAGAAGAGACTGGATAGCCACTGATCTGAAATTGTCATGTATGAGTAACCTGCTTGAGACACGGGCTGGACTAAAAGACCTCCAAGATCAACTCCATTCCATTCCATTCCTTGCAGAGAATACACGTCTATCTGCTCCAGAATAGTTTCAGTCTAGCTTATGCCAAACTGGGAATCCTCCAGATGTGTGAACAATTCTCAGAATCTTTATCCTGCATTATCATTGTTAAGAATTCTGGGAATTGAAATCCATATGCAACAAACAGCACCAAGTTTTGGAAAAGCTTTTGTAGTTGGTTACCACTATGGCCTAACCATTCCTAAAATTTATTTTATTTATTTATTTGATTTGTCAATCACTTACAAGATAATAGGTATAAGTATAAACATGAGTAAGAATACAGGAAATAGGTACGAATAATTGGGGACAATAGAACAGGGACGGTAGGCACGATGGGGCGCTTATGCATGCCCCTTACAGACCTCTTAGGAATGGGGTGAAGTCAATAGTGGATAGTTTGAGGTTAAAGGAGTGGGGGTTTGAGGATGTCACAATAGAGTCAGGTAGCATTACAAGAAGGAACAAATTTCCTTCACAAAATAGAGCCAACTGCTACATGACCCTTTGAAAAGGAAAACAAAACATAGAGTTTGCTACAGTATGTGAGCACAACTCAACACACAGTACCCTTCAACTTCTTATCAACATTTATTGTATTTTTTTTCTCACGAAGCATTCCGTTGGAAACATTCAGTTCTGTTTCTAAAGGTTTTTGGCAAATATTGCAACCAGCTAGCAGCCAAATACCTTAATATACTGTATTTGTTCCAAGAGATTTATTACTTTTTGGCTCAACAAATTTAAGATCCTCCAGTAAATGTGGATGACAACAATGGCTGCAGCCATTACGTTAACTGCCTCAAGGCATAGTGCAGGACTTTTTCCATAAACTAATTTATTAGAATTAAACTATTTAGTGCTTGGAAAAACAGAGCAAGTTCTTAAACTTTCCTTTCTGTATCCAGAAGGAAAATCATAGCATTTGAGGTTTGCATGTATTTTAAAAAAATGCTCTTGTAAAAGCAATATTAATGGGGGGTTTAAAGCATGTTTCAGAATGATTTCTTTGGTTGTGTAGAAAAATGTGGGCCAATTTATTGAAAAATAGAATCATAATTCTTTTTTTTAAAGCATTCATAGCTTGGTGATCTCCAATCAGTTTATGCTCAAAAATTATAAATTTCTTTTAATAAGATCCTTTTGATTTCAACTTGACTCCCAGGTACAATCTGGAAGAAATATGGAATTTTATCAGCAGAGTCACAGAAGTTATTTTTACTGCCTCTTTCCAAAAAAAATTTTTTGACATCGCAGTCTTGCCTGCAGCCCTGATGGGTGTCCTACTTAACAACTGGACAAGCATATCCCTTCATTGACTTTTTTAAAAAAACCAGCGAATGCTAGGCTGTGTGTATCCAACTGAACAAAGTTAGTTGGGCTTAAGCTTCTCTTTTGGATACTGAAGTTACTAGCTAAACAATTTTGAGGGTTGGTTGTTTTTTGTTTTTGTTTTGCTATACTTGTGATATCTTATTACAGGAAAAATCAAGTTCAAAACCATCAATTTTTATTGCTGAATTAGTGACCCACAAATTACAGGCCTAATATATTAATGAACTCCTGTTGTTGAAAACTGCATAGATTTTTTTTTAAAAATGATTTGTGCAGGAAACTCTAACCGCAGAAATTGGCTTAGTGTTTTAAGAAAACAAATGTTTTAAAGTATTTAATAAAAACAGGCACTTTGCCTAACTCAAGCTTGGGAACATGTTTACTTCAACTTATAGATTGTAAGGACAGTTTATTTACACACATGCACACAATTTTTGTATCTTGTGTTTCTCAACTAGAAGAGGATTCACCGAATAATGGCATCTTACTCAGTTGCTGATCACCTTGAAAGTGAAATTCATATTAATAACAAAAGATTTGCAATTGCCACTGTTTAAATTAATTGGGTGTTTTTTTTTTTAAAAAAAATATCTTGGTTTCAAACACAACAGATGTGAAATTGCTTTGGTGTATATTGTCAACAGCTTTCTTAATATGAGCCAGCTTATCATAGGGATGGGGAAAACAGAGTCAAAACAGACTCACAAGTACTCATTTTAAAAACTTGAAGACTTATGTGCTTTGTTGTTTTAGAAGCCTTAACGCACACTTCCTCCCCCCCCCCTCATTTTGAAACTTCCCAACCATGATGCTAGGTAACTGGAATTTTCAGAGCTCTTTTGCATATCAGCCAAATGATCGGTTTAACATAAGCAGCCAAGGACAGTCAAAGCATTCTGAAAGTTGATCAACACTAATTGCAAAGGGCAAAGCTAAATTATTCCATGGTTACGTGTCCACACAAACGTACACTGGAAAGCAAAGATCTAGATGAGCAATGAGCGAAGTGAATAGGATGGAATTCAATAGGGAGAAAATGGCAACACACAAGTCTAAGATTATATATAAAAAAGATGTTGAGACTCTAGAAAGAGTGCAGAGAAGAGCAACCAGGATGATGAGGGGACTGGAGACTAAAATATATGAAGAATGGTTATAGTAACTGGGCCTGGCTAGTCTAGTGAAGAGAAGGACCAGGGGAGACATGATAGCAGTCTTCCAATATTTGAAGAGCTGCCTCAGAGGGGAGGGGGTCAAGCTGTTTTCCAAAGCACCTGAAGGCCAGACAAGGAATAATGGATGGAAACTGATCAAGGGGAGATTCAACCTAGAAACAAGGAGAAATTTTCTAACAGTGAGAACAATCAACCAATGGAACAGAACTTGCCTTTGGAAGTTGTGGGAGCACCATCACTTCAAGAAGAGATTGGAGATTGGACTGCCATCTTTCAGAAATGGTGTAGGGTCTCCTGCTTGGGTGGGTGGTGGGGTTGGACTAGATCAGGGATCCCCAACCTTTTCGACGCCGCGGCCCGGTTCCGGCGTCAGCTGGGCGCCGCCATCTTTTTTGACGAAAAATCACTTCCGGTGACGTCACCGGAAGTGATTTTTCGTCAAAAAATGGCGGCGCTTAGCGTTCCGTGAGCTTTTTCGGGTAGAAATGGCTTTCTACCCGAAAAGCTCATCGAAGCGCTGGCGCCGCCATCTTTTTGACGAAAAATTGCTTTTTTACCAAAAAAGATGGCGGCCAGCAACCAGCGGCCCGGTAAGGCTTGTTCCGCGGCCCGGTACCGGTCCGCGGACCGGCGGTTGGGGACCCCTGGACTAGATGACCTACAAGGTGCCTTCCAACTCTTGTTAATCTGTAATCTGCACGAGCTAGATCTGGCTTGGCAGCAGGACATCTGAAAGGGATCTGATATCCAAGTTACGCGAGATAATTTTTCTATTATGGCCAAGTGTAGTGGATCGTCACACTTCGGAGAAAGTTCAGAGGATACGCCCCATCCAGATGAGGAGGGGTCTGAAATCTAAATCCTTTGAGGAACAGTTGAAGAATTTGGGTATGTTAGCCTTCAGAAATGAGGGCTTTGGGGAGATTTCATAGCAGTCTTGAAATATCTTAAATAATGCATAGAGAAGCCCTGGATTTATTCCCTACTGCACTAGAGGAAAGAACTAAAACCAGTGGGTTAAGCTTGTAAGGAAGGAGATTCAGAGTAGGCATCAGGAAAAAAATGGAACAGGCTGCCACCTGATAAGTCTTCCTCCTCTAATGGTTTCCAACTGAAGTTGAATAGCTACCTGTATGGAATGTTATAGCAGATCTTTCACTAACAAGGGTTTTAGCCTCAACTCTATGATTCCCTGAGATCCATCAAACAGAATAACAGAATTGAAAGGGACCTTAGAGGCCTTCTAGTCCATCCCCCATACTCAGGAAAGAGACCTTATACTATTCTGGGCAAATGGCTGCCAAACTCTTCTTGAAAACCTCCAGTGATGGAGCACCCACAACTTCTGATGGCAAGCTGTTCCACCAGTTCAGGGGTCTCCAAACTTGGCAGCTTTAAGACTTGTGGACTTCAACTCCCAGAATTCCTCCTCCAGTCATGTGAGCTCAGGAATTCTGGGAGTTGAAGTCCACAAGTCTTAAACTTGCCATGTTGGAAGACCCTTGGCATCAGTTGATAGTTCTCACTCTCAGGAAATTTCTCCTTAGTTCTACATTGCTTCTCACCTTGATTAGTTTCCATCCAGAGCTTCTTGCCCTGCCTTCAGGTGCTTTGGAGTAATAAGTCAACCCCGTCTTATTGGCAGCCTCTTAAATATTGGAACACTGCTATCATGTCACCCCTAGTCCCTCTTTTCATTAAACTAGACATACAAACAAGAAACCTGTCTGTCAAATAATAAACATATGTATATTAAATTTCTTATTAACACTGAAACACGTAGCACTGAAATGGGATGTGCACAGGAGTGGGATTCAAGTTTTTTAATAACCAGTTCCATGGGCATGGCTAGCTGGGTGTGGCCATGTGACTGGGTGGGCGTGGCTTTTTTTGCAGCACCCCCCATGCTCCATTTTGGGGCCTTCTGGCCCTCAGGGAAGCCTCCTGGAGGGGCGTTTTTGCTCCCAGGAAGCTTCCCTGGGGCCCAGGAAGGCAAAAAATGGAATGGGGGGTGTTGCTGTGCTCCCCCTCCATTTTTTTTGCCTTCCTGGGCCTCAGGGAAGCCTCCTGGATGAAGCAATAAGACAGTGAGGGGAATCCCAGCACAGCTGATTATAGGAACAGCTGATCGTCGGGAGGGAAAGAAAAAAAAAGAGAAATACCTTAAGGAATGACTGGGTGGGGAAGAACACAGTCAGCGATGTTGCACACGTGTGATAAGGACTGGGTGGGTAGGGAGGGGAGGGGCAGGCAGAGAGGGGTGGGGCCAGCCAGGGACACAATTTGCTGGTTCTCCAAACTGCGCAGAATCATAACAACCGGTTATACAGAACCGGTCCGAACCGGTAGAATCCCACGCCTGGATGTGCATTCCTTGCCTAGCCTGCAACTGACAGAAAGACTTATGCAGGACCTCGGGGTTGCAACTGAGGCCCAGATGCTTCAGATCAAGATGACAGCTGCAGAGTCTGCGGCCAGACTGGGTCTGCAGCTTAATTCAATCATGGACTCCGTCTGCCTGTCCTCCTCTCCCACATTCTTGGCAGACCCTAAAGCATGAGGTAAGAGCTCTAGAAGAATTTCTTCCACTTGTCCGAGGGAAGAGAAGAAGCTGCCCCTCTGGACAACTTAAAGCTACAGCTCCTTGTCAACACAACATGCAGTGTTCCTCTATTCTAGCTTTGACACCTAGAATGTTTCCCTGTGGGGGTGTCACTTTGCTTAATGAGTTTTGACTTCACCCAATGCCTGCCAAACATCACCTGTGCCATTCAGGAGTTCGACATACCTGAAATAGTTCTCTTTGTATTGCAACAGTGATAAAACGGGGAAGGAAAGAGGAATTTTTTTATAGCATTGCACCACGGATTCCAGTCTGTCAAAATGCACATGATAAATTGCATTTATCTTCTGTTTCATAGCGTTCCTAGACTTTTGACGCCATCATTCATATCGATGAAGGACCAGGTCTAGAGTCCTGCATCATACATAAATTTAACAAAACCTCATACAATATTATGAGCCTCAGTGGCGCAGTGGTTAGTACTGCAGCCTACTTCTGCTGCCAGCCGGCTGCCTGCAATTTAGCAGTTCAAATCCCACCAGGCTCAAGGTTGACCCAGCCTTCCATCCTTCCGAGGTGGGTAAAATGAGGAACCAGATTGTTGGGGGCAAGAGGCTGACTCTGTAAACTGCTTAGAGAAGGCTGTAAAGCACTGTGAAGCAGTATATAAATCTAAGTGCTATTGCTATTATTGCTAATTGTTGACAAAAAGTTCCATTCTTTGCAATGAGGGACTACTTCGTATTATAAATCACGTATCTAAGATTGTGATTTAAGCAACAATGCATTAAATCTACAAAGGCAACCACAATAAACAGATGCCATTCCTGGTCCTTATTGCCTGAGACAGAAATGCATCCCCTAGACACACACAGAAACATAAAACCAGATTAAAATGAATTATTTATCCATCAGAGCTCTGAGTACATATGATGTGCAACAAAACACATGCTTTGAACTTTTCATCAAAACTTTCTAAAAAGATGCTGCAGAAGGCTTCCCCAGAACATTGAAATTCTCTTGTTTTGCGTGCCCGTTTTATAGTTATTTTTAAAATTGTGACAGTTTTATATGTGTTTACTGGTTTTCAAATTAAGTGTTGAATGCCACCCAGAATCACTTCCTATGGCTATACAAATAGAATAAGCACATGCCTTTTTTTTTAAGAACATCTTTTAATTTGGTCAAAGGCTTTACCCCAATAATTAATACAGTGAAGGACAGAGATTGCACTGTATTGCAAACAGCAAGTTTAAATGCACCTCTAAGCTATTTAAAACCACTAATAGAATAAATAATTGACTACAGGCATACCTTTGTTTTCAGACTGAGTCTTTATCAAGTTCATTCCACATTGATTACACAACAGAAGTGACATTTTAACTAAGCACGGCTGCCCCCACCTCACTTTTTAACATGCCCTGTTGGGCAACACAAATTTGAGATGTTTTCTGGATTGGCCTTACTGTTAGCAACCCTGAAGTAGTCCAGCATAAGGAGCACATCTTGAAGCATTAATAAACGAATGTAAATCTGTCACATTTTCAAATCACACTAAACCTTTCGTCACATAGAAGGCACCCTTTGTATTCTGCAAATACCATGTGACTCTTAGTGCAGTCCTGCCACATTACAAAACAGAATGTTGAGACTTTGGAAAAAGTGCAGAGAAGAGCAACTAAGATGATCAAAGGCCTGAAAACTAAAAACATACGAAGAACGGCTGCAAGATTTGGGTTTGGCTAATCTAGAGAAAAGAAGGACTAGGGTGTGACACGATAGCAGTATTCCAGTATTTGAGGGGCTGCCACAAAAAAAGAGGGGGTCAAATTATTTTCCCAAGCACCAGAAGACAAGACAAGAAACAATGGATGGAAACAAATGAAGGGGAGAAGCAACCTAGAATTAACAGGAAACTTTCCAATAGTGAGAACAATTAACCAGGGGAACAGCTTTGCCTTCAGAGGTTGTGGGTGCTCCATCACTGGAGGTTTTTAAAGAAAAGACTGGATAACCATTTGTCTGAAATGATATAGGGTCTCCTGTTTGAGCAGTAGGTTGGACTCGATTAGAAGACCCCCCCTCCCCCCAAAAAAATTTCTTCCAGCTCCACCTGTATTTAAAAGACAAAGACCACTCTATTGAAGACAGCAAAGTCCACATTTTGGACAGAGAAGACAGCTGGTTTGAAACAGGGGTCAAAATTGAACAGGCGTCTCTCAACACAGGGCAAGGGATGCAACATCATCTATTTTCAGTCTATAACACAGTCCTTTCAATAGTTCCAAGAAGGCTCCACTCCTATTTGATGACCCTGAGGACACAAATAAACCTCTAGGTGGCCTCAACGACTCTCTAAAAAGGATGCAAATGACCACCTGTCTGCAAGGAGTACAAATCCTTCCATTCCCCACCATCCAGTCAAAGCTGAAGAAGCTTCTTGGATGAGAAATGAAATGTCTTCAAAGAAAAACCAGAATGTCCAGCTGCCTCTTGAAAAAAGCACCTTTGGGTCCCAGCTCTTTTCTGATTTGTGTAAGAAAACCCAGAAGCCTTTTTTCAGGGCAACCCAAGATGATTGACACAGAAAGTTTCTCTGCTTTAAATTGTATTTCTCTGCTGAGGGAAGAGGGTTATTGTGGATGGACCACATCTTGCTTATGACCGATGTTTCATTTCCACCTCAGAAAGAGTGGAAAGGCCAAAAACTGTTGGCTTGGCCAACAGACACAGGGGGGAAAATGTTCTCTTACTGTAGATGGGCACGTTGCATTGAAGGCATAGATACAAGGAGGCTGGGTCTTTCTCATGGTTGAAAATGAAGCCCAAGTCAGAGATCGTGAGAGGACAGCCCTCTCTTCAGATATGGGCCTATGTCAAACATGGAGGCATTCACATAAGCAGAGAACAAGAAACAGATGTGCATCAATATAAACCAAAAGTGATTTAACTTCTAGAATCACAGCCAGCAAAATCTTGGCAACTGGCTTGGCAGTTGGGTTGCCTACAATATAGACTTCCCGGAGCTAAAGCTTGCCTTATACACTTGATTATGATGTTTAAAGAGAAATAGGGTTCTAGAGGCTGTGACAGTTTCAAATCCGGAGAGACTCGGAATTATTAAACCTGTTTCTCCCCTATCTAACCACCATACAAGCCATCATTGATGGCTTCCAGGTGCTTTTCTTCCATTGTTTTCAGTGCTGAGATCATTCCCACTGCATCCGTTCATCCTTGTTTGGCAGCTCCTTCGATCTAGACTCAGCTTGGCAAATGCCGCACCCCAAGAGCTACTGTCTACAATTTCTCCCAGATATTAACAGAGCTAGCTAATTTTATTTATTGCTGCAGTTATTCCATATCCATTACCCTGGTTTGTTTCGGAAAAGCGGTGATAACTGCCGTGTAGCTCACTGTAGGACTTGGGCAGTCCCTCTTTCAGCTCAGCTTCTTCAAAAGGGCACCTCTAACTGGGATATAATTAGAGGAGACTTCCCAAAGAAAAAAAGAATACAAGTGCAATAAAACCAATAAGAACATCTGAACACAGAAAAGCAATTTGGTGCACAGAGTATGTTAGGGATATACACCCTAGCAGAACGTGCAACGGCAGTCTAGCAGACAGGCAGATATGTGAGACAAAACGTTGTAGTAGCTTACAATCAGTAAGACAGATACACTGTGCAAGTTAAATAGTTTTTATTCCAGCAAGAGTTATAGCATAGTCAAAACAGTCCATATATCATAACACTAAGTTCAGTCCATCCGGGGTTAATCAGTTTCCAAAGTCCAGTGTCGAAAAAGAGTTCATTAAACTTACAATCAATCAATCCAGTGATATATCTCTTTTGCAGTCAGAGATATGAAGAAAAATCAAACCCCTTTTCTTCTTTCAGCAAACACGCAGTTTATCACCATCAATCCTTCATTGTCAGCATTCCAGTAAAAGCCGAGCAAACAGTGAGCTCTCTTGCTCCCTCTTATGGTGATTTTACAACCGCACTCAAAAAGTTGGTTTACAGTTTAAAGTGATACATACACTTAAACTCACTAACATAGTTTATATATATTATTTTTATCCAAACTAAGTTAGGTAACCAATGTTATCCCTAACAGAGTAGCTTACAGAAAATAAAGCCACTGGAAAATACATAGAAAAACACAAACATTACCAAACCTCAAGAAAGTGCATAAGATGTTGAGACTCTGGAAAGAGTACAGAGAAGAGCAACAAGAATGATTAAGAGGCTGGAGGCTAAAACATTCAAGAAATGGTTACAGGAATTGGGTATGTCTAGTCTAGGCGGATTAGGGGGAGACAAGATAGTAATGTTCTAATATTTGAGAGGATCCCACAAAGACGAGGGGGTCAAATTATTTTCCAAAGCACCAAAATGCAAGATGAGAAACAATGGATGGAAACGAATCAAGGAGAGAAGCAATCTAAAAAATAAGGAGATATTTCCAGAGAGTGAGAGCAATCAACAAATAGAACAGTCCAGAAGTTGTGGTTAACCTGGGCAGTTTTTCTAACATAGTGAGGAAATCAATGAGAATCACATGAAATCAGCATGAACCTTCAGTAGGATTTTGATTATAAAGAAAATCTGGATGGAAGTATTTCTGTTTTGAAAGAGGTGAATGAGGGATACCTTGGGGATATCCCATCTTATCGTTTTCAAGCGCAGAACAAATATGCAAGCATTTTCTGAAAATACAAAACAAAATTCGTTTACTTCTCACGTGGACATGCACACCACCCTATGTTTCTTGGTCAGAGCAAATGTCTTAACCTAAAACAGATGTAGTTGCTGCTAAAAAACATACTGTAATTTCGATGGCATTCTAACAAACAAGTTGTTGAAAAACATCCACTACAAATCGTGATCTGGACCCAGATAAGTTCTAACATAATTAATGACACCAAGTAAATATTTTGAATTTACAATGAGCCCTGAAAGTATGTTAGCGCTTCAATCATTTAAAAAAGATTGTTGCTGTAAATTTTGCAGATTGTTTTGTTTTTTTAAAAAACCCCAAACAAGTAAACAAGCAAAATATGTGGTAAGCCATCCTTTGGAGCCACAGTGACTCCAATACAGATTCCTTCAGTTTACCCACAAAGCCAATAATCAAATGAAGCCAATTTGGAAAAAAAATTCCAACGTTTTGCTAAGTTCTTGACATGAAGGACCACCCATTTCAAGAGAGGTCTCCTTGTTTCCAGCAGATCAGAATAAACATGGAACAGAGTCATCCACTTTTGGCAAGTTAAGAATAAAACAATGCAATATGGCAGATGTGAGGGTTTGGAGGGAGGACAGAAAACACAAGTCAGCATTATCTACTTGAATGAAAAAGAGAATCTAAACAACTTTGACTCAATATGAATGTGTTTCCTTGGATGGAACAAACATCACTGGTTGATTATTTAAGATGGAAAAGAATTTACGGGATGGACTGAGACATGAATGTACTTGGATAAGAAGCAAGACATGCAGTCAAAAACTTCTCATGCTTTCAGTTACTTTCAGTGTAACTTTGGAGGAGTGTTCACATATTATCTCAGCCTGTTCCCCTTTCACTGTTCCTTTACTGATAGAGAAGGACTGAAGAGGGGCTAATTGCATTTACCCATTTTCCTCCCTGGAACCAGGAACAAAGCAAAGGGGTCCCAGCTTTGTGGAGTTCAGCCAAACCCATGTGCTGCTATGCTTCAGTCCTTCCACGTAAAGTAGAGGAAGCAAGGACCAAGGTCACCGTCTGGAAGTATGAGTAGAACCGAGGCTGGCTGCTGCATGTCATGGGTGCTTCATGCACACATATGATACATCTCCCCATCTCAAAGTAGCCATGATTGTTCCCCCAAATTCAGTATTCCGTTAGCCCTGAAGAATAATTGCAGTAATTGCCATGAACAGGTACAATGGTATCTTTTTCAGACCTTGAAATCTCTACTCCAGATTGTCTCCCTAAAGCAACTTCACAAGATCTCAGAAACAGAGATCTTTTTACACAGGAAACAGTTGTTTTGCACACAATGGCAGGGGAAACAGGAGAGCAGTGTTCCAATATTTGAGGGGCTGCCACAGAGAGGAGGGGATCAAGCTATTTTCTAAAGCACCTGAAGGCCAGACAAGAAATAATGGATGGAAACTGATCAAGGAGAGATTCAACTATGGTAATAAAGAGAAATTTTCTGACACTGAGAACAATGGAACAGAAGTTGCCTTCAGAAGTTGTGGAAGCTTCATCGCTGGAGGCTTTCAAGAAGAGACTGGACTGCCATCTGTCAGAAACAGTGTAGGGTCTCCTGCTTGGGCAGGGGGTTGGACTAGATGACCTACAAGGCCCCTTCCAACTCTGGTAATCTGTAATCTGTAATCCTGGTCAAAATGACTGAGAATGACTTAGTAAAGAGTTCGGTTTCTTGGTTTATAACACTAGGAATTAATTATTAGGACTGGTGATGTTACCTAGTTGGGCAATGAAATATCTGCAAACCCCCCCCCCCCCAACCTCTTCTATTAGTAGCCATTGTTTATCATGCAGTCTTCATGGTTTGCTCAAGTCCATCTTAAACACGAATGTTCTTTTATCACCGTATTCAAGGATTAGACTTTCAAAAATTAAACTCAGTAACATGTATGATAGAAGTTATGCAAGATTTTGGATGAGTTCATTTTTTTTCCCTCAGCCAAAAGATAAGTTCAAGATCTAAAAATAAAATGGTATTACAAAAAATACCTCCAAGAATTCTATAGAAAAACAATAACACACCAGCAAAAAACCAAAGTTGAATGCAAGACGCTACTGGGAAAGCTCAGATAGACTTTTGGAGCATGAGATGTTACAGGCAGTTAGCAAGCAGTGGAAGTGCTCAGTGTCAGGACTCCCGACCAATCCACCCCCGTTCAAATCATAAGTCTCTAGCCGCATCTCAGAGAGAAGAAAATTGATTTATCAGAAGTGGACATGTTGGTGCTGGCTGGATGCAGCCGATACTAAATTACATCATTCATTTCCCCCTTGACCCTGGTCTTTTTAGCTGCCACTCAGTTCTTCCCTGTGTTTATTTATGCATTCAGAAATATTACCGGGAAGAATTTAAAGGTAATTTCTTCCCATTACTGGAATCTGAAGGATGCATTTGTTCCTTTCAAATGACTGCAATGTTCCCTTTTCAGACACGCATGAGATTTAGGCACAAGTTGCCCTGATGCTGTTTTGTAGCCCCAAGTTACATGAGGATAGCTTCTTCCAAATCTTATTCCTAAACTTAAGGTCCACCCAAAAATTCTCTGGCAGTATTGTGTGAGGCTAGGAATCCAGGCAGACACAAAAGGTTCAAACAGGAAGGAAGGAAGGAAGGAAGGAAGGAAGGAAGGAAGGAAGGAAGGAAGGAAGGAAGGAAGGGAAAAGAGAGGGAGGAAAGGGAAATACATAAGTATAGTAGTTTCTTCTTCCCTTCATGCTTTTTTCCACACAAGCACGGGAGGATTCAGGGAGAAGGAATATTTGCATTCCTTATGCACTCATGTAACGTTCTGGCATCGAGTTCCATGAATGGAAAAAGCACATTTTGGGGGCTGCCCTGTTTGCAGATGTTGCTGCAGCAAATTCTCCCTTTACAGATTATGCTGCTCATCTGGGAAGGCAACCCCCTTTCCTCCCCCCCACCCGCCTTGCCTGCACTATTCAAATGGAAAGGAATGCTTTTAGAAATGCATCAGACCCAAACACTTTGGATCCTAAGGGACAAACATTCACAAACCCTCTTGACATCTTCCCAGTGACTGAAACAAAAAAGGTTTTCCATTCTCAAAGTGTGTTATCACAAAAACTGTTTGGCAATCGTGGGCTGTTCTCAACTGCACCCACTCCTTTAAAACACTTCTCCTCACAAAACGTCAACATAGGAGGCATCCCCTTGAATTGTTGTGGTCTTCACACTGTGATTGGACAGGACGAAGAATCCCCTGAGTTTGAAGAGCATCGCAGATGCTTTTAAAAAGAAACTTCTTGAAGAAGCACACTAAACTTGCCCCAAATCTATATTTGCAACACTGGAAGGATGAATGAAAACCCAAAACTAAAAATAAATCATCTGATTCTCACCCTATTTTGTTATTCCTTCTTCGACTATCTTACTTACTGTCCTGTTTTCTCTACTACAAAGAACTGGTTCTCCCTGCAAGTCTACCTTTTGGTTATGTGTAGGTACAACTGCAGGAAAATAGTACAGGCCAAGCTACACAGTTTCAGCGAATAGGCAGACCTAGAACGTAGGTTATAGCAGCGCTCCAGAAACCATGGGTAGAAAAGAACAATTGCAGGAACTGGGCATGGCTAGTCTAGTGAAGAGAAGGACCAGGGGAGACATGATAGCAGTCTTCCAATATTTGAGGGGCTGCCACAGAGAGGAAGAAGGGGTCAAGCTGTTTTCCAAAGCACCTGAAGGCCGGACAAGGAATCGCGGATGAAAAATGAACAAGGAGAGATTCAGTCTGGAAACAAGGAAAAATTTTCTGACAATGAGATCAAACAACCCATGGGACAGAAGTTGCCTTCGGAAGTTGTGGGAGCTTCATCACTGGAGGCTTTCAAGAAGACACTGGACTGTCATCTGTCAGAAATGGTGTAGGGTCACCTGCTTAGGTGGGGGGGTTGGACTAGATGACCTACAAGGTCCCTTCCAACTCTGATTATCTGTAAATAAAAGGAATAGGCCGTGCCTCCTCCTCTGCTTACAATGAGGCAGCTGCTTGCGATCATCCTTGGGATGGACCTGAGATCATTCCTCTGCTCCCTTCACCAGATAGCCATCCGACATGGCATTTGGCCAGCAGGCATAGAACTGAGCCAAAAGTTTTGAATTTTCCAACACAGGGTATTAGCCTTAATTCTTCTTCCTGTCGTCGTCCCCCCCCCCCCGTCCCCCGCCCGTTTCACAACTGATGTCACTGTATATTTAATCCTGGCAGTCCAATACAGAACATTTAGTTAGTGGGAAATTCCATAATAATTTTGGGCAACAGGAATGCCACATCGTATTTAGCAAAGGGGATGCAATTTCATTGTTAAAATAGTTTTCATATTCATCTAGACAAAACCAAGGTCATTCAGGAAGCTTGGGCTGGCAGGAAGGCTGTTTGTGAGGACTGCGGGGTGTGGCACAAAGGCAACACAATCAGATAATCAGTAGGAGTCCCTTTATTAGCATCAAACTTCACCCCCAAGGACCTGGTTATCTTCTGGTCTGGAGAAAAATTCTCCCAGGATCAGCCTTTGGCTGCAGAGAATCAAGTCCAAAACGTGGTCAACAAAAACTGTAACTATTAGTCCAATCAAGGCAAAATGAGGTAATTAGTCCAGCAGGGGAAGAGAAGGAATTCCAGACATGAAGGAACGGCTGTAATTCAACTTGGCTGGGAGGATGCCAGGAACACAGATAACTAAAGTCAACACAAGATAAACTCACGTTTGTTCCCAGCAGACATGGCACTCGGCTTGCATCTCTTTTAAACTCTCATCCCCAGGTGTGGCTAATTAAAGGAATCAGGGCCCTTTCCTCCCCCATAAGCCACACAACCCACGTTGCTCTCTTCTCCGTTCCTCCCTGCATGCCCTAGAAAGAAGAGGGGGTGGGCCTGGGTCTTCCTCTGAACTCCCTCTCCCTTGTTCTACCTCTTCCCTGCTCTGCCCAGCTGGACTTTGCCCTTCCCCGGTTTCTTCCACAGCCAACGGAGCCACACTCCTACTCCCTGTCAGCTGTTCATCTTCCTCCTCGGATTCAGACTCCGACAGGGGGAATGACACTGTTTTTCAGACATCCATGCTCTGAATGCATTTTCAAAACATGTGTAAAATTTCAAGAATCAGAACCACCTTCCTTTAGACATTCTAGACCAATTCCAAAGTTCCTGCCTCTGAAAGGCGCTAGATTGGGTTCAACCTTCCTTAAACAGAAGGTGTATATTCTGATTTATTCAAGTTTACAGCATGCATATAACACAGGAAACAACAGGTGTTCAAAGAAAAGTCTCTTTGGAAAGAAGAAAGGTTCCAGCATTAGTAGTAGCAGAAGACCTCTTGATGGCTCAGTTTGGTGTCTTTTTCTCACACAGCTGTATGTGTTACTTCAAATGCTCCATCAGAGTCTGTAAGATGACCCCCAAAAGAACTGAATTACCTCTTCCAACTTTCTTCTCTTTTCTCACCAAGACAAATTCCAATCACACTTGGCCAATAAATTCTATTTCTATTTCTTCTATTTCTATTCTCCCCATCAAGAAAGAGAAGATGCTATGTTTGATCTATGCAGGAATTCTGCTTGATGCAGACCAACTGATGACATACTTAGGCATACATTGGTTGACATGGAGACCTAGCAAGAAAACCTGCCAAGAGTCATACATGCATGTCCTGGTGAATGGCTAAAACCCCCAAATCTATACTTTATACCTTGGGAACCAAAACCTCAAGAAAATGCTTTAAAAAAAAAAAAGGTTTTGCTGGCAGCAGCTCACGGGACTCTCTATACAAAGCAAGTGATCTTGAATTCTCTCTCCATTCATAAGCCCTGATTGACTCCAGGCATACCAAGCCAGAGGACGGGGCTGCTTAGCAGGTAGCCATGGAAACCAAGGGACCCACTGCTAGCCTGCAGCAAAAGACGGGGGAGATAAGGCGGCAACTGCACAGTTTAGATTGTTTTCACAGCTGTGGTTTTTCTTCATTTCTGATCAAAGTAGTGAACAAACGTCTTTCCCTTTTAAGGGGCTCAAAAAAACATTCGGCTTGATCCCAGAAGAGGGTAAACATTTGTAAGCACAAATAAGGAGATCTTGGCAGAGTCAAGGGAAGGCAGAGGTTGCTTATGGGAGCTCAGGTGATCCTATGTCATTTCTGGGACAGTTGCTGGTGGGGGAGATCTGGACAGTGCTTTGAACAAAGCAAATTATAGCCTCCTTTGATCTGAGGTTGAGTCCTGGTGCTCTCATGGACAGGACAGGAGAGTCTTCCTGGAAGTTGGACACAAGAAGGTTGCCACCTTCTTCTGGGGAGTTTTTCCAGCTTCCCGATCTGGCCCACAATCCTTGAACTCTTGGGCAATTTCCCATCTAAGAACCAACCATTCATTACATAGAATGTAGAATCATAGGGTTGGAAGGGACCTTGGAGGCCTTTTAGTCCAACCCCCACGCATGCTATAGGTTCACCATCATGGCCCTACATCATCCCAACCAAATGGCCATCCAATCTCCTCTTGAAAACCTCCAGTGATGGAGCACCCACAACCCCTGAAGACAAGTTGCTCCATCGGCCGACTGTTCTCACAATCAGGAAACCTCTCCCTAAGTCTAGATTGGATCTCTCCTTTATCATCCATTATTTCTTGTCTTATCCCTAGATGCTTTGGGGAATAGGTTGACCCCTCCCTTCTTCCCCGTGACAGCCCCTCAAAGATTACTTCACTTGGCCTTTGTGGGATGTGTCCAACTGAAACATTGTCATCAAAAATCCTGAGTGAATGATAACATTATTATTTCATACCAGTGTCAGCGTTCCAACTAGCAACATCCAAACCAAGAAACTCCAAGACAAGCATTTCCTCAAAGTTCCATTTTATTAGAGTTGTCATGTTGGCACAGCTGGGAAAACCTGAATCTGAGAGTTCCAGGTTTTCCCTTCCCAAAAGAAAATCAAAGATCCATCCCCTGCACTCATCCGTCCATCACAATGGCCCAATCAAACCTTCGTCCCAACTAGAGACATCCCTCCAGTCACTCCCCTACAGGTGCAGGGCAACATGTCCTTGACTCTCTGAGAAAGAATGTTGTTGAGTCTAATCTTCTACTCTCTAAGAAATCCCCCCTCCCAAATTCCCAGGCGCTGAATGTGGCAGCCTTGCAGCTTCCAAGTAAAAAATGGCTTCGAAGTCTGACTACTAGCGCCGTTCATAAGTCTATCCTGAAAATATATGGGATGGCTGATGTTTACAGAGTACATCATTATTTCTCATTGCTGCTTGCACTTCTTGGTTTGCTACCTAAACACGAATGCGAAAAAGTACCAAAAGTTATTTGGTACTTCAATGTTTTTTAAAAAGTATTGAAGGATGGAGTCCTTGGTGTTCTCCCATCTTGGCTCTTTGCTTGTAGCTGTTTCCTTGCCCAACTAACTTCATCATTGTTGGTGAGTGTGGGGTTTGCTCACTCTTTACAAACAAAACGTTTCACTACCGGTATTGTTGGGGATGTGGTTTTCTCCTTGGTAGTTCCTAAATATATTTATGCACTATTCAAAAGAGACAATAACATAACTAAGAAGGAAACAAAAAGTCCAGAACACATCCTCTCCAGCAGCCAACACCCAGATAAGCAGGGGTTAACACCAGACAAACGAACAGGAAAAGGACTCCTGAATTCAACCCTGAGCAACATCTATTCTCTACCATTGGTATTGAACAACTTTGCTCATATTGGCTTCCTCCAGATTTGTTGACTAAAACTTCTAGAACACTGTTGGCTGTTCTCTTTTCCTTCTTCCTCAACAATGTGATCCTACTTTTTTTGAAGGATGCATCAAATTCCTTGGATGTCTGCATCACATGAATACTAAGTGTTTAAGATACATTCTCTGTTGAGTTCAAAAGAGCCTTAAAGATCAACCAATTCCCCCAGACTTTGGTGAGGATGACTGAAGCTCCCCTTGAGTAGTGTGAGTGTGTTCTTTTTCATTACTCTATGGTTTTATCATCTCCGCTACACCATTTACTTTTTTACTTTTGTCTGTTATGGTACCTTTATTCTTCTTTTTAATGTTATTTTTTTACCTGTGAGCCACCCAGACCTCCTGGGAGTCGGATGGTATATAAATAAATATTTACCATTATGCTGTTCCAAATTAGCTTATTAACCTGAACAGTGCTGCAGTTGTGTTTTTACAAATCAGCTAATAAATCAGGTTATGAAGATTCTCTATTTCTACATTCTCGAGTCAGAAATTACCCATTTAATGAAATTTTGGGTTTTCATGTGCATTTAACACAACACAGGAAACAATGCTGAGCATCAGTGCCAATAGACACGAACGGTGGAAATCCAGAGTCTAAGGAGACACAAATGAATAACTGCAGCTAAAGGCCGTTTGCCATGAAGAAACCCAAAAAACCTTATTTAATTCAAGGTTGCTTTGGATGGGGGAGAACATACTTAACATTTAGATTTTACCTAATCAAAATATTTTCTCTCCAAAACTAAAACTGTTAAGGAAATTAGAACAGAGGATTTCTTTTTTAAAAAATTCTCTGGAAATTTATCATCTTTTTTGTGTGTGTGTGTGGGGGATTATTACAAGGAAAGGAGGAGAACAAAGAGATGGAACAGCCCATAAGAAATGGACCTAGGGGTGACATGATAGCAGTGCTCCAATATTTGAGGGGTTGCCATAAAAAAGAGACGGTCCAGCCATGGTGGCACAGTGGTTAGGATGCAGTACTGCAGGCTAACTCACTGCTCCGTCCAGGAGTTCGATCCTGCCTGGCTCAAGGTTGACTCAGCCTTCCATCTTTCCGAGTTCGGTAGAGTGAGGACTCAGATTGTTGGGGGCAATAAACTGACTCTGTAAAATGCTTAGAGGTGGCTGCAAAGCCCTGTGAAGCAGTATATAAGTCTAAGTGGTAATGCTATTTTCCAAAGCACCTGAAGACAAGAAGCAATGGATGGAGACTAATCAAAGAGAGAACCCATCTAAAGCTAAGGGGAAACTTCCTGATAGTTAAGAACAGTTAATCAGTGGGACGCCTTGCCTCAACAAGGTGTGGATGCTCCGTCACTGAAGCATCTTTTAAGAAGAGACTGGACAGCCACTTGTCTGGAATGGTATAGGGTTTCTTGCGTGGGGAGGGGGTTGGCCTAGGACAGGGGTCGCCAACCTTTTGGACCTCAGGGACCACCAAACTCATAATTTTAAATTCTGGGGACCACTAATATGAATTTTGACTGGCGGTGGCTTTCTGACATTGGTGGAAGAGAGAGAGAGAGAGAGAGATCTCATCTAACCTCTCTCTCTCCCTCTCTCTCCCCCCCACTCAAAAACGCACAGAGGCAGGGGTAGGATTCAAATTTTTAAACAACCAATTAAGTGGGCATGGCTTAATTTGTGGGTGTGGAAATATTATACATATTTATATAAATAATGATTTTTTTTTATTAAAAAAGAGCAACTTTTACCCAAAACCAGGCACAGCAGGCAGGGAGAATTGAGTTGCTCACAGAATCACAGATTCACTTAGAGATCTGTGTTTCTGCCTTCGGCTACCTGAGTCTGCACTGCTTCAGTCCTAAGGAAGGTTTAAACAGAACCAAAGATCTAAAGATTAGCTAGAAAGCAAGAAATCCAACCATTTCCTGCTTTCTAGCTAATCTAAATCTCCTGGCACAGCAGAACAGCTGATGGTCAGAAAAAGGAAAAATAGCAACTTAGCAGGCAAGATTGCCAGTTAAGGAGTGAGTGGGCGGGGAGGATTCCCGCGGGCCATGTGGGCAGCACAGCCTTGTATTCCTGCGCAGTCTGGATTAATTGCTTTGGTGGGGTGCTCTAGGGGTGACATTTCTCTGTGGACCACCAAGAGTTTCTCATGGATAACCAGTGGGCCGTGGCCCACTGGTTGATGACCACTGGACTAGATGACCTCCAAGGTCCCTTCCAACTCTGTTATTCTGTCAAATCAGGGAGCTTTAAACTGCCTTTAAGTTTCCCACATGATGGTCTTTTAATGCTGAAACAAACTGAACCAAGAGCACAAACATCAGGAATGGAACTCATTTTCTTAGATATCTGAGTATCCAAGGACATGAAAAACAAATGCAGAGATAGGAGAGAAGAAAGAAACTTTTCTGAAGCCGGCCACTTGGTCTGGTATTAAAGAAATTGTTATGTGACAATATCTGACTAAGAGTGAAAATTGGACCGAGGAACAACAGCTGGAGATGACTTCTTTACCGACATGTAGTTTGGACTGCTGAACTTCTGCGTTCCATCCAAATGTGCTAATTCTTTCAAGTGGTTTTTATAATAATGTGACGCATTCTACGTCTTCGAGTTTCACATATATTCCAAAAATTACCACTGTACCGGGAACAATATCCTGATTTTCCACACTTTTACATGCGGGTCTGTGATCTCATGCCACTTTAATGGGAGAAGCCAGTAACTTTGAAAGCAAAGTCTTAAATCCATCTAGCCTATTTCCTTTAAAATTATTTCAAATTGTGTTCAATCTGCAATTTTTTTTTAAGATGGTATCATTTCACTGAACTGTAGAATAACAGAATAACAGAGTGGGAAGGGACCTTGGAGGTCTTCTAGTCCAACCCCCTGATCAGCAGGAAACTTAATAGCATTTAAGACAAATGGCCACCCAATCTCTTCTCGAAAACCTACAGTGTTGGGGCACCTACAACTTCTGCCAGGAACTCTCCTCTGCCAGGTTTTGCCATAACCGTGGCTGGAATGAGAGTTTGAAAGGGGGGGAAAGGACAGAAAGAGAAAAACAAAAAAAATCATTATTGACTTTGACCTTTTTACACCTCCCGTTTTTCTAATCTGGGCTATTTTTATTTTTGTTTTTTTACAGTGAGATTTTTTTGATCTTCAGCTACAGTAAGTTATTCCAATTTTTCTCCGTTTTTTTTCCTGCCTTTCCACTGATTTCCTTTTTATCGTTGTTGCTAGTTACTTTATTGATATTATTACTGCAATAATGGTTGTGACTGTGACTATGATGATGTGTTGCTCATGGTGGTGATTTAAATTGTTCCACTAGTTAATTGTTCTAACTGTCAAGACATTTCTCCTTAGTTCAAATTTTTCCTTGGTTCTCTCCTTAGCTAGATGCATCCATTGCTTCTTTTCCTGCCTTCTGGTGCTTTGAAAAATAGTCTTGACCCCCCCTCCATCTTTGTAGGAGCCCCTCAGATGTTGGAACACAGCTCTCATGCCTCCCCTAGTCCGTCTTTTCTCTAGACTGGCGATACCCAGTCCCTGCAACTGTTCTTCATGTGCTTTAGCCTCCCATCCTCCTAATCCTCTTTGTTGCTCTTCTCTGCACTCTTTCCAGAATCTCAACATCTTTTTTTATATTATGGCAACAAAAATTGGATGCAATATTCCAAGAGTGGGCTTCTTGAAACTAATCTTCTCGGTGGACAAAGCTTTTGACATTGAAAAATCAAGAATGATCTTCTGAAAAACCGCAGGATGCTGCCAAGCGCCCAAATTTTGATCACACAGCCATGCAGACACCGAGGTGGTTGTTAAGTCACTTTTTAAAGTGCCATCCTAACTTTGAACAGGTCGCAACCCTAACCTGTACAAGATGTTAAAATGCTGACATTTTAGTCACAACAACACAATACCGTGATTTTCAAAAGCATCATTTCTTCAGGCATTATCCAAAGGTGGTTTATTGTGTTGGTTGTTGATGCCAAAAGCAGGGAAGGGATAAAAAGCTTAAAATCAATGCAAGGGATAAAAACAGAAGGACCTACGTGTTGGGGTAACCACCCCCCTGGTGTAAAATCTTGGCAACAAGAAAATAAAGCAACCAATTGAGTTCAAGGAGATGTCTGCCTTTATTATCTCACAAAGAGCTGGATAAATGGATCTTGACAGACTAAAACACTGGGCCCTATCTAACAAAATGAAATTCAATGTAAAGAAAAGTAAAGTCCTACACTTAGGCAAGAAAAACCCTAAGGACGCATATAGACTAAGTGAAACCAGGCTCAATAGCAGTAACTGTGAAAGGGATGTTGGAGTCTTAGTGGACAACCAGCTAAATAGGAGCCAGCAGTGTGCAGCAGCAGCCAAAAAAGCCAATGCAATCCTAAGTTGTATTAACAGGGATACAATCGAGATCAAGTGAGGTACTAATACCATTCTGTAAAGCCTTAGTAAGACCACACCTAGAGTACTGCATCCAGTTTTGGTCACCACACTATAAAAAAGATGTTGAGACTCTAGAAAAAGTACAGAGAAGAGCAACCAGGATGATTAGGGGACTGGAGACTAAAACATATGAAGAACGGTTACAGGAACTGGGCTTGGCTAGTCTAATAAAGAGAAGGACCAGGGGAGACATGATAGCCGTCTTCCAATATTTGAGGGGCTGCCACAGGGAGGAGGAAGGGGTCAAGCTATTCTCTAAAGCACCTGAAGGCCAGACAAGGAACAATGGATGGAAACTGAACAAGGAGAGATTTAACCTGGAAATAAGGAGAAACTTTCTGACAGTGAGAACAATCAACCAATGGAACAGAAGTTGCCCTCGGAAGTTGTGGGAGCACCATCAGTTGAGACCTTCAAGAAGAGATTGGACTGCCATTTGTCAGAAATGGTATAAGGTCTCCCGCTTGGGCGGGGGGGTGGACTAGATGACCTACAAGGTCCCTTCCAACTCTGATTATCTATTAAAGCTCTTTTCAGTTTTTTTCCATCCAATATGCATAAATCCAAACACTGTTTAATGATGATCACATGAAAACACCTCATAAGTCAAAATCTTTACGATGATTCCTTTCTAATATTTTGTACGCTTCAGTTAACCATGCGCTTATGGTATGGAAAATCCGCACCAATAATTTCAAAACCAAATTGAGCCTTTACATTCCAAGCGTAAAATGTTTGCAAGTAGCTCTTTCTCACCAAAAATGAATCAAAGTAACAGCAGAACGAGCTTTTCTTTTAACACAGCCCTATGTGGGACTGTTCCAAATCCTACTGCCAACACAGCAGACAATTCCAGCCCTTAGAGATGCCAATATCCAGATCATTTCACGTGGAGCTGGCCTTTCATCCTGTATCTCCTTCAAAGGACCATCTTGCTGATGTTTGAAGAACATGTTGAAGAAAATGGACTTAATAAAGCCTCCTGACTTAGGACACACACACACACACACACACACACACACACAGAGTTCTGCTGACGTGGTAGATCTTTTTTTTTTTAAAAAAAAAATTCCATCTGTTCTGCATTGATTTTTATCATAATGTCTTTCACACTTGTTTTAGTGCTCCAATTCTACGTTCAGCTAATCTGAATTTCTGGTACATTGAACGTTTGATAGAAATAATTATGTCTAAAAAACTTGAAACATATTCATTTATGGATTCCTTCTGTTCAATCGTGTCTGCCTGGACAGAGTGCCTTGCAGTTTTCTGGGCAAGGTTTTTCACAAGTGTTTTGCCATTGCCCACTCCCTTCATCTAAGTACCGATATCGATCCAACTATTTGATTTTTAATCTCGCGTCACTTTTGCATTATTTAAAAAGCAAGCAACTCTTGTGGGGAGCGTTTTGATTATTTAAAATTCCTGCCCAAGTTCACCTTGCCCACATTTTTTTAAAAAAGAACTCCACACTTGTTTATTTCCAATATTGATACTTTAGTCAGATTTAAAGTAAAAAAAGAAAGCAGCTGTTTTTATTCAAGCCCAAGCCCCAAAGAAAAATCAATTGCTTGACACAACGTGACAGGGGAAACCTTTCCCTTTTAGACAAACAAACATTTAACCAGTGATGGGATTCAAAAATTATGTGGGCCATGGCTTGGTGGGTGTGACTTGGTGGGCATGGCAGGGGAAGGATATTCTAAAATCTCCATTCCCAATCCACTCCTGGGGGAAGGATACTGCAAAATCTCCATTCCCTCCCCACCCCACTAACCTGCTTTCTAGCTCTGTTCTCCTGTGCAGGGCAACCAAAGAAGACCCAGCCGATCAGCTGGGACTCAATGGGAGGCAGAGAAGAGATGGGGGTGGGGCCAGTCAGAGGTGGGATTTACCGGTTCTCCGAACTACTCAAAATTTTCCACTACTGGTTCTCCAGAACTGGTCAGAACCTGCTGAATACCCCCTCTGATTTAGCTTTAGGGAGAGAAAAAAGTCTCTAAGAGAGAACATGGTCTCTTCTGCAAGTGTAATGCAGCTCAAGAGATTGCAAACCAAAGGGATAATCTTCATTTTTCAATATTCAGAACCACCTATGACACCTGTACCACCCTGCTGCTAAATAACTAGAAACCCAGATGTGGAGTTCCTCCCCTGACCCTGCCCTTGGAAACATGGTCTGAACACAGCTGGAAGTGTATTCCTCATGTAACTCTGATTCAGGAAGAAGCTGTTTCAATGGACCTCAAAGCCAACTTGCTCCTTCTCCAGGAAGCTTGGTGTCCTCCATCGACTGAACGCCGAAGGTGACATGAGGACATTTTGTTTTTTGACATCTAACTAAGAATCAGTACATACTGATAATATTAACAGCTTTTCAGTATACATTGTAGTTCTCAACTTAAGACTGCAACTCAGCCCAAAACATCTGTTGCTAAGTGAGACACAGGGATGCTACAATGGTGTTCTGACCCAGGCTTCACAAAATCACAAAGCAGACTCCTCTTCCCAACAAAACCACTTTTTATTTGACTAATGTGAATTCCTATCATTCACATTCAGCAAAGTCCCAGCAAACACTCTTTCAAGGGTGAATTGCAACCACAGACCTTATCAGGCTTGGAGAGTTGCCAGGCCGATAGCTTCCAAGTGCAACGCTGTCCAAGGAAATACTCAGCAGGGAGTCTCTGAGAGTCACGAACAAATCTTCACACTAAGTAAATGAACTAACTGTCTCCTGCAAACACCTCTCCCCTTTCACTCCTCTTTATTCCCTATGGGAGGGGACCATTCACCGTCCACCTGTGCCTTTACTCCCAAGTTGATCCTTGTTCCTTAACTGTTCCCTTCTCTTGACAGCTCTGTGCATGCACACATCGAGAACAGGCTCCAGCTGTTCTTCTGCCCCACTGATCTCCGACCCTGAAGGCAGCTGATAACTGTCGGACAGCCCTGGCCCCATCTCTGCCTCCAACGCAGAGCACTGCCTTCCCCAGATTTCCAGGACTGACCCATGTTCCTCCCCCACCTCCTCACTGTCTGAGTCTGCTGCCAGCTCCGCTGGCCGCTGGCAGGCCACAACAAATGGTTGTAAGTGTGACAAATGGTCATAAGTCATTTTTTTCACTGCCATTATAACTTTGAATGATCACTAAACAAATTTGTAAGCTGAGGACTACCCATATTTAGAGATCAATTTACTCCCTCGGGGATGGAAACACTGAGCCATTTTTATGAATTGATGCACAACCGCAGTACACATTTTCCCATATACCCACAATCCATGAAGAAACAGTATCTGAGTTTGCACAAAGCCTCTGAGATTGAAGTTTACATCTTGAAACAGGTGAAGGTACATGAATATAGCATAAGTTTTCAAGAGTTACTATCAGATCAATTTGGAGCCCAAGATTCAGCTGCATTCATGAGGGTTTCTTCAAATCACAACAAAAAAAGCAACGCTTACCTTTCTTGGATTTTGCACCAATCTTCAGTTTAGAGGGCCAAGCAATCTGGGTGTTCGTTTCCTCCATAATCTGTCAAAGGACAAGAAACGTTGGCTTAAATTTAAAACACATCTGCTGTTTTCTATCAGACAAGAAAAAAGGAGAATTTGTACCAATTCTGAACTGCTGCAAAGTTGCATTAAAATACCAAGAAATAGGTTTCAGAAGACAAGTCTGATTTAACTCCAGTGGGAATGAACCTGATGGATTCTAGCATTTTAAATGAAACACAATATCAATACATTTAAAAACTTAGCTTTTAGCTGACTGTTCCCTATTAGCCTTCCATACTTTCCTGAATTTGCATGCCCTATTTTTTTTGCCAGCATTTTCTTAAAGTTACTCAAAATTAATCAGTAACTGGGCAGGCTTATTTTGCCCCTGGAGAATGGTTGTCTTCTCTTCTTAAAAGCCTCCAGTGATGAAGCGCCCATAACTTCTGAAGGCAAGACCTTCCACTGGATAATTCTTCTCGCTGTCAGGAAATGTCTCCTTAGTTCTAGATGCTTCTCTCCTTGATTAGTTTCCATCCAGTGTTTCTTGTCCTGCCTTTGGGCACTTTGGAGAATAGATGTCCCTTCTTCCTTATGGCAGCCTCTCAAATATTGGGACAAGGCCCTGATCTTGATAGGTGGGCAGATGAACAACTGACAAATACAACCCAACAAGGTTTTTGTCTTCATGCAGTTGGTCACTAAATTAAGGACTATCTGTACCCTCCCTGCTCCCACTGTCACCATAAGATTAAAACATGAAAAGCATAGAGAATCCCAAACCTCAAGAATATTCAAATTACTAATCTGAATACTTCAACGTAAGAAATGCAGCATAGAATGATTCTTTAAGCATGTCTCGTTGAATCTCTGCATGAATCGCTATCCTGGATCTACCTCCTTTCTAGTTAATCACTGCATTATACTTTAGCACAGGGGTCTCCAATCTTGGTCATTTTAAGTCTGGCGGACTTCAACTCCCAGAATTCTCCCAGAATTTCCCCAGCTTTGTGCTGTGGCTCACCGGCAGCCGGCGCGGACGGCAAGGTATCGGACAGTGAGGATGAAAGGGAGGGAGTCTGGTGAGGATTGGACGAGGGTCTTGCATCTGATGCAGGGATGGAGCCAGGACCATCTGGGAGTGGGGTGCTGCCTTCAGAGCCTTTGGAATCTGGCAGCAGAGAGGCAGAGGACTCCGGGGAGCCTGTTTCCAGTGCGCATGTGCACAGAGCTTCTAGAAGGCGAGAGCAGCTGAAGCAGAAGGGGTGATTCGGGAGTAAGGCTAGAAGGTGATTGCCCCTCCCATTAGGGATAAAAGTCAGCCCTCGGTGACGTGCTCTTTGCAGGAAGCAAAGAAGTTCATTAGATTCTGATTCCTAGAACTTCTAAGTAATGGGACTTCTGTTTCTTGGCAGCCTTCTACAACCCTGAAAGGCATGAGCTTATCTTAGAGAATTGTGTCTAATGAGTTTTGGCTGGGAATGCATGAAATTCCCAACGTTGCATTAAAATAGATTTGATTTTACACACAAGTTTGTGTTTCCTTAATTTGGACGAGGCCTGGATCAGAATGCTTTGCTGGCTGGGGAATTCTGGGAGTTGAAGTTCACCAGGCTTAAAGTGGCCAAGGTTGGAGACCCTTGCTTTAGCATTCTGCATTCATAACACCCTATGTTTACTTTCTTGTAAAACACCTCTGAAACAGTAAACAACGTGAGTGCATCCACTCCTATTTTAGGTAAGAAAATAATCCTCCATTCTCTGAACTGAAGTCAGAATGCACAATCTAGTTTCAAATACTGCTGTTTCAAGAAATCCTGGCTATAATTACGATGAAAGAAACGGTATCCTTTGCCGATGTCTTACAGGAAAAATCTGAAAGACAAATACACACACCAAAATATATTTATACTTCTTTCTATTGCCTGTATCAATAAAGTTCCTGAAAGCCGCTATTTCCAGAGGATGGTGCCATGTGGAAAAAGTGAGAAATGTCAGCCAGGGCTCAATGCTCTTTGCTTTGAATGGGTTTCAGCAGCCACAAGGTAATAAATTGCAGCTGAGAGGCAACTTCCAAACAAGGCAGTTCTATCATGACATACATCTATTCCTAAAGAGCCCCAAACACAGATGTGAAATAAGAACTGTAGCAATATGAAGTCTGAATGCTAAATCAGTTGGACCGACCTATTTGTTGGGGAGGGGGGGGAAAGTTATGGCAAACCTAGGCAAAGTATTAAAAAGCAGAAGTCAGGATTCCAGCAGTTACCCCCATTTAAATCATGAGTCTCGAGCTATACTTCCAAAACTTCAGAAGGATTTATTGGGAGGTAACATGTTGGCACTGCCTGGGTGTAGCCAACTCTGAGACACATCATTCATTGTCACCCTTGACACTGGTTTTCCCTCCACCCCCTGGGTGTATCATAATTCATATTCTCCAATGGGACACCTCCATAGCCAAGAGCCATCAAATCATGCTCTCCAGTTAGAATTTTGCGGGGCAGAAACTTCGGTCACCTAGTTACTATCTTTGAAAACATTTGTGGAATGCACCTTTGGTTTTGTAAGCTGTTGCACTGCTCCCCTCTCCCTTTCTGCTGGCAACTCTAAAAAGACCATAGAAATATTCTATGAGTTGACAGCAGAGACAATGGCCCGTACAGTCAAAGTTATGGTTTTCCCAATAGATAATAGATAACAGATAATCAGAGTTGGAAAAGACCTTGTAGGTCATCTAGTCCAACTCCCTGGCCAAGTGGGAGACCCTATACCATTTTTGACAAATGGCAATCCAATCTCTTCTTGAAAGCTCTTCCAATGGTGAAGCTCTCACAGCTACTGAAGGTAACTTCTGTTCCATTTGTTGATTGTTCTCACTGTCAGATAATTTCTCCGTATTTCCAGTTTAAATCTTTCCTTGTTCAGTTTCCATCCATTATTCCTTTTCTGGCCTACAGGTGCTTTGGAAAACAGCTTGACCCCCTTCCTCTTTGTGGCAACCCCTCAAATATTAGAAGACTGCTATCATGTCACCCCTGGTCCTTCTCTTCACTAGACTAGCCAGTTCCTGAAACCAATAGTAATGTATGGCTGTGAGAGTTGGGCCATAAGGAAGGCTGAGCATCGAAGAATTGATGCTTTCACATTGTGTTATCCAATCAGTCAATCCTAAAGGAAATAAAACTTGGCTATCCCTTGGAAGGACAGAGACTGAAGCAGAAGCTCAAATTCTTTGGCCACCAAATGAGAAGAGAGGTCTCCTTGGAGAAGACCCTGATGTTGGGCAAGACTGAAGATACAAGGAGAAGGGATGGCAGAGGATGAGATGGTTAGACAGTGTCATCGACGTGATGAACATGAATTTGGGAAAACTCCGGGAGACAGCAGAGAACAGGGGATCTAGCATCCTGTGGTCCATGGGGTCATGAAGAGTCAAACACAACTTAGCAACTGAACAACAGCTATCTATGTATCTTCAGAAGATGGAACTATTATGTGTCTCCCAAATTCCATATTTGGGACTGTCTCAAAAGGAACAATCATCTCTGCTTGACAGAACTGTGAACGAGCAAGTTTGGAAATTTGAACCCCTTTGCAAAATCAAAAAAAGAATCTTGAATATTAGAAAAGTGGTCCAGGTGTAGGTAGGGTCAAGGTAGAAGCTTGAGGCTACTTATGGTTAAAAGTCAAAAGTAGACCAGTGTTGATGCATTCCTTCTCGACAGGATTGGAATGGACAACGTGGTGGTATCCTGATCCCCCAAAAGAGTATCACATTCACAATTTTATGCAGACTAAATCTGGCACAAGAACAGGTTTAGTACGTGAACACAAGATTAACCTTTAAGTTAACTATGGAAAGGCTAATGAACAGAACTTAGGAACCGCTTGCTTGCTTCCCAGAGAGCGATCTAGAAAAATCATTATCCTAAGCAGCTTAGTAGTGGGTGTGTATCGCATTACTCAGCATGTTCTGTAAGACTTACTCTGGCACCCCTGCAGTGTTGAAAAGCTAGTGATTCAGGCTAGTGTGAATGGGTTCCAAGCAGCACGCTTCTGCTATTCTAACCCACTCAGTTTCCAAATGAGAAAAGGAAACAATCAAGATTTTTGTCCCATGTATTGTTTGGGAACTCCTCCCCAAATTTTAACAAATGCGTATATAGTAATCCCCCAGGATATACACAGTTCTATCCTTGGTTTTTCTGATGTTCTTGCTGGAGTTACAGATTACCTCCAGAAACTGGGAGCTTTTCAGGACACAACCAGGAATTATGATGGGTTCTACAGATGGAGGGGAGGGAATCTCATTTTAAAGAGAGAGAGAAGTGGAAAAAAGAATACCAAAGGCGAGACTTTGGATAGAAAAATCTTTGCTATTTTCATACTTGATAGATAGATGGCAGGTAGAAATGATAACAGCAGGTTGGTAAATGGATGGAACACAGGCAAGGCAGCCAAGTTGTCTCTTGACCAACACTCAGCACTGAGATCTGCTGATGCTATCAAGAGCTGTCTCAGCAGGCGGTAACTCTCCGTGTCTGGATTTAGAAGCTAAGTGGCATGGCCAGTTCTTAGATGGGAAGCCAGGGAAACAGACTAGACTACAAATCCCCCAAAAATATTACTGGAAGAAGGCAATGGCATGCTAGTTATCGGCCACTGCCAAGAAAAGTACAAGGGTTCAAAAACTCACTAGGAGTCAAGAGCAAATTACAGATACAGGCACAAATTAACAGAATTGGAAGGGACCTTGTACATCATCTAGTCCAGCCCCTCCCCGCCCAAGCAGGAGGCCCTACACCATTTCTGACCGATGGCAGTCCAGTCTCTTCTTGAAAAAATGTCCAGTGATGAAGCTCCCATAACTTCTGAAGGCAACTTCTGTTCCATGGGTTGATGGTTCTCACTGTCAGAAAGTTTCTCCTTATTTCCACGTTGAATCTCTCCTTCCCCAGTTTTCATCCATTATTCTTTGTCTGGCCTTCAGGTGTTTTGGAATATAGCTTGACCCCCTCCCTCTCTGTGGCAGCCCCTCAAATTGGCAGGGATTTTACCCATCCCATCTTCCCACAAGCTGACAGTCTCTCTCAGACACACACAACCTTTTTGTTAGAAATCTGCAAGTTAATGTTACTGCATCTTTCAAAAAAAAAAAAACTACAATGGTATCATGTTTTAGGATAAGCTATGATTAAACGGTTAGAGAACCATCTCTCCATGGCATTTTTTTTTTAAAAAAAGGAAAGCCAGTGATTAGGAAATCGTTACTTCATCTGAAAATGTTCCACTGATTAAATTGTATCAGATGCTTTGTGAGTTTATTCTATCAAGTAATGTCGATAGCAGACTATGAAAACTTAGGAAAAAAGGAAATTAGTCGCTTATATAAGATTGAAAAACAGAAAAGAGACAGCAACAATTCAATATAATAACAATAAGAGAATGCAAGCCATTAAGGCACAAATCCATTACTGATGGGATCATCCAGCACCCTGGTCCAATGTCCAGGGAAGAACACAGTTTTCGAGATGATCCCATTTCAGGAGGTCTGGTGTTCCATAACACAAATGCCACAACAAAGAAAGCACAATGCCTGGGTCCCACCGGATGACACTAGAGGGAATCTCCTTCTTGTTAGAACTTGTGGGATAGGTTGAAATGATCAGAGACAGACAAAATTGTCCAGCCCTAATCTAGGCCAGGAAGGGTTTTTTAAAGTACTAATTTAAGTACTAATTCAGTACCTTGAATTAGTACTGGAAACCTATTAGGAGGTAGTAAGACTCACAAAAAATTGTGCTACTTGGGTGTACCATGGGGCATCCATACCTTTTAATGAAAAGAAGGGCTAGGGGGAGATATCATAGTAGTGTTCCAATATTTGAAGGGCTGCCACAAAGAAGAGGGGGTCAAGATATTCTCCAAGTCACTTGAAGGTGGAACCAGAAGCAATGGATGGAGACTAATCAAGGAGAGAAGCAACCTAGAACTCAGGAGAAATTTCCTGACAGTTAGAACTATTAATCAGTGGGACGGTTTCCCTTCAGAAGTTGTGGGAGCACCATCACTTGAGACTTTCAAGAAGAGACTGGACTCCCATCTGTCAGAAATGGTATAGGGTCTCCTGCTTGGGCAGGGGGTTGGACTAGATGACCTACAAGGTACCCTCCAACCCTGATTATCTGTTATCTGAAACGTTTGCATCTTCTGAAAGATCTTCAAGCGGAGCCCCAGGTAGAGCTCATTGTGACAATCCAAAGAGAAGGTGATCAAGGCACAATCTAGAAATGAGTGTGATTGTTGCACAAAATGGATTTGTGTAAAGGCCTTCCCGGTCACATCTGCCACCTGCTCTTCAAGCAAGAGTTTACTCTGCATCCAGATTGAGTTGAAGAATTAAACTGCTGACAAGGGGTTTGTTTTCCCTAATTAACTGACAATTCAAATTTAATCACACTTTCCAATAAGATCTTGGCTGATTCACCCAACCCTCCTTAGCAACATCTGCAAATGTATGAAATTTCTCAGCTTCTTGTCTTCCAAACAAGATGTAGCCATTTTAGTTTCTTATTGCACAATATTCCCAAACTCCCTCCCACTCACCATTTCGACACTCGACTTCCAGCCAAGCATGTGATCCTTGTGAGAAAAATTACCACTTTAGAAAAATGGTTGAGTTAAGTTAGGGTGACAGTTGCTCAAAGCCACAGTATCATCATTCCGACTATTGCATTCCAGTTCAGAACCGAGTGGGTTTGGGAGGGGTTTTTTTCCCCTTTATCCCAGAAATCACGCCTTTTTATTTTACACAAGAAAACGTTTTAAGAGATTGAAGAAAACAACAGAAAGAAAGAAAGGAGTAAGTTGTGAGCAGTTACTCCAAAGAGCTTTTCTGAAAGTTTCTCTTTCAGCCACAATACTTTACAGGCTACCAAAAAATGCAAACTTCTGCAAATTTAACAATTCACACAGAGATGACAAATGCCTCAGCCTAACTGTGTCAACCAACCACAAGTCCTGCATCTCTGCAATTATTTTTCCTTCCATCCTTAAATAGCAGGGCATAGAAGGAACACAAAAAGCAAGAACCTTTGTCTCTGAACACTAAATGTCTTCAATTCAAGCAGAAGCCAATTATTTTAGGGATTTTTTCCCCCAAAAACCTTCTACCAAGCCCCCTCCCAACCCTTAATTCAGAAGCATCCACAAAAGAAAGTCAGACCAACCTAAACCACAAGGACCACATTCCTATATATTAGGAACCCAGCTAACCATAATGGAAACATAATATTGTTTTTCTAAACAGAAGAACATTCCAAAGTCATTAGTCGCCATTATGGAGAGACCTAGTATATTGGGGGCTGGGTCTAACAATCTGAATCCATATTGTGGAGCTGAACATACATTTCTCAGTACAAAGCTTAGCAAGTTATCCCAGAGAAGATGAAGAGAAGTTACTGTCCTCTATGCAAAGGTAGGAGAAAGCTGGGCTCGTGGATTTTAGATCAGGCATAACCCATCCAATGGCTTTCTGTTATTGCTCAATGGGAAGGGCTGGTCATGTATGTGTCCCATTTACTCTAGGTTCTCCAAGGATTTAACAAAAACAAGAACCTGTCCATTGTGTTCAGGACTCAATCCAAGAATAATTTTTGTTAGTTGTTGCAGGCATATCCATAATACGCAACAGCTCTTACCTTCTGGAAAAAGTCTTCTCCACTTTTCCCCTTTCCTTCAGCAGCAGCTGAAAATAAAAATGGCACACAATTAATCAGATCTACCGCAACATCTTTGTCCTTGTTTACTAACCAATCTAGGGCAATCGTGGACATCTCTGTGGGGAACTTCCCAAAGCAGACTGTTCTGCCAACAAAAATAATGTTGATGCTGAAATGCACAGTTGAACTGAATATTGAAAGTTTGTGAAACAGCCTAGTATGGAAACTTTTTCATGTAAAAGTTTGGTCAATTTGACAATAACTCAGATTTAGAGTACCCCTTTCCCCAAAATGAGAACACATCTCATTTTCTGAGGAAAAGAAATGAAATAAAGAGCAACCAGCTGGATCACTGGATCTCAATTTCACTGGATTTCACTGGATCAGTCCCGGATTTCTCTCACTATCCATTTTTCAGGCTTTGGAGGGGATTCATACATGCTTACACTGCTTCCAGTGGAAAGGATCCCAAAGCGGTTTACAAGTATAAAATGCATTATAAGCCACATCGTAAAAACAATACATGAATCCTAGATGATAATAAGAGAAAAGTGTAAACAGAAGCAGATTTTTTCCCCTCCAGATGCAAAAGAGATATCCACTTAAAAGCTACTACCCCAGTTAACTCAGGGTCAAAGAAGAGCCATCCAGAAGTTGACTTCTCCCACAGAGAAGGGCTGACCCATAAGAGGCCACAAAATGGCACCCAGTGGTTTTGAGCACAACCAAACCATCCATCCGTTCCTAACAGATGACCCTTGCCTTCTCTGCTACACTAAATCCAGCCATTTTAAAAGGACACATGGCTATTTGGTTCTGAAGGACGGCTCGCATTTCTTCCACTGTTTTTAAACTTTCCAGCTTCACAATGAATCCAAAGAACTACTTTTAAGTGCTTAGCTGCATGCTGTGACATCCAATTTCTCTCTCTTTTTTTTCTCCCAACAGCATAAAAACATATCCAAGACTCTTTTCTCAGCCATGTACTTTTTGTTCAGTATCCTTCAGTATCCTTCACTGTTCAGAGAACCATCTTAGACCCAGAGAGAGTTCTGATTTGTTCCCTGGAACCTGACTTCGAGACCTGATACGATCTAATGTTTTCCTTTGACTTTCATCACTGAGGTCTTTGAATTTCCTTCTGAGAATAAACTGTCTGCATATTCAGGAGTATCCCGTTACAGATCGCTTGCATAACTTTATACTTCCACAAAGAGAACATTTCCAAAAGGCGGCCTTCCATCACCTTGGCTTGAAAGTGAAATTAAAACTAAACACAACCGCACTGGGTTGTCTGAAAAAAGACGTTGTTGTGATTTTCACCCCCTGGTACTTCAACTATTAAGAGGTTAAGAGGCTCTGATTTCTTTCAGGGTGGGAAAATCAGTTTTTGCCAGCCTGAAAGAAAAAAAAAAAAACAATATACAAAATGCTGTTTTGAGGTAGCCTGGTGGCCTTGCACATTCCCACAGGACCAAGAGGTCCAGTGGTGTTATTCAATTTTTTTTACTACTGGTTCTGTGGGCATGGCTTGGGGTGTGTGGTGTGGCTTGGTGGTCATGGTAGGGGAAGGATATACTGCAAAATCTCCATTCCCTCCCCATCCCACTCACCTGCTTTCCAGCTCTGTTCTCCTGTGCAGGGCAACCAAAAAAGACCCAGCCAATCAGCTGGGACTCGGAAGGCAGAGAAGAGATGGGGTCAGAGCCAGTCAGAGGTGGGATTTGCCGGTTCTCTGAAGTACTCAAAATTTCTGCTAATCGGTTTTCCAGAACCTGTCAGAACTGGCTGAATACCATCTCTGAAGAGGTCTCCTTGCTCCCACTGGACATCTAAAATCAACTGTTGTTGTTATTTTTAAGTAGAGGGAGAACTGATCTGTGGCATAGCACATTGTCTACCTCCCTGGTCATCCTTCTTCCCAAGAAATCCTCCGAGTCCCGTAATGTCTCTTGGAGAAATGGATGGCTGCAGTGCAGTGGGGTTTGGAGGCAGGTGAAGTTACTTTTCTGTTTGCTCAGAAAAAGGGGGAGGTGAAGAAATACGAAGGGGCAGAAAGGATAGAAAGAGCAGGGAACACGGGGGGGGGGGACAAATCTTTGTCTCTTAAAGCAACCATTCTGTGAATGTGTGCGTGCATGCACAAACACACAACTGAGATACCCACACAAAGGGAGAGTAACCGTTTTGCAAAAGAGCCCCAAAATTGGAGAGGTGCTGTACTGCACATCTTAAAACTGAAAAACCAAAAAAAAAATTAAAAAAACCTCTCATAAGCAAATAGCAATTTCAGTTTTTAAACCCCGCTAAGGGAAAAGTTACTAAACCCGAAGAGTGCTGGATAAATATTGGGGTTTTCTGGGCAATGATACTGGCAGAGAAGCTGGGCGTCTTCTAACCTCAAAAGGTATTCTTGTCTTCCAAAATACACTCCTGGATTCCACAAAGGGATAATTGGAAAACTAGTTTCTTTAAAAGGAAACCAGCATGGAATCAATAACCACAATAACATAGATATAGGGGACTGACACCAAAATGTCCAAAGTTCAGGACCTATTAACCTGTAACTAAATTCTTCATTTATCTAAGGATAGTTGAGTTGACCGCATTTAAGAGTGTCAAATGAAGTCTCAGCTAGCAACTTGGGAACAAAATTCAAATCATTAGGTGTCACATGATAGCAGGCTTCACAAAGAAGAAGGGGTCAACTTATTTTCCAAAGCACCTTAAAGTCAGGACAAGAAGCAATGGGTGGAAACTAATCAAGGAGAGAAGCAACTTAGAACTAAGGAGAAATTTCCTGACAGTTAGAACAATTAACCAGGAGAACAACTTGCCTCCAGAAGTTGTGGGTGGCAGCTGAATTTTAAAGATGGTTTAAAGTATCTATGATAGTGGGTGCTCCAACATTGGAAGTTTTTAAGAAGAGATTGGACAACCGTTTGTCTGAAGTTTTACAGGGTCTCTGCGTGAGCAGGAGGTTGGACTAAAGGACCTCCAAGGTCCCTCCCAACTCTTGTTGTTCTGTGTGAAGAACCTTCAAAATACTATAGAGGTGTTAGGTTTCCCAATTAAAAAATAAATAAACAAGAGAAGCAGAAATAAAGGTTGTTGATTCTATAAACAGAAGATCATATGGTGGGATTAATCTTCGCCTGCAGCCATTTGTAACCAAAACATCCTTCAACTCTGGCCATCTTGGTTCATGAAATCAGCCAGAATTGGATTGGCAGAGGATGGAGGAAAAGTGTTTCACTCATTATTATTATTATTTATTTTATTTATTAAATGTATTTGCCTCCCATCTGAAGCAACTCTGGGTGGCTTACAGCAGGGGTCCCCAACCACTGGTCCGCGGACCGGTAGCGGTCCGCGGAACAAGTCTTACCGGGCCGCTGGTTGCTGGGCGCCGCCATCTTTTTTTGATAAAAAGTGCTTCCGGTGAGCTTTTCCAGGTAGAAAGCTCACCGGAAGCACTTTTTATCAAAAAGATGCGGCGCTGCGCTCGTGAGCTTTTCGGGTAGAAAGCCATTTCTACCCGAAAAAGCTCACCGGAGGCTGATGCGCTCATCTTTTTAATGAAAAAGTGCTTCCGGTGAGGTCACCGGAAGCACTTTTTCATCAAAAAAAGATGGCGGCGCCCAGTTGATGCCGGTACCGGGCCGCGGCGCCCAGCTGATGCCGGTACCGGGCCGCGGCATACAAAAGGTTGGGGATCACTGGCTTACAGCATAAAAATATTTAAAAAATTAAGATAAATATTCTTAACACAATGAAATGGAAGTACAATCAAAGTAAAATCATAGTTACAAGATGGGGAAGGAGGGAGTCCAATGGGGGAGAGGGGTTGTCTCTTAGGAGCCTTGGTGGAGCAGTAGTTAGAGTATACTGCAGTACTGCAAGCTACTCCTACTGCAATTTGGAAGATCGAATCCCACAAGGATCAAGGTTGACTCAGGCTTCCCTCCTTCCAAGGTGGGTAAAATGAGGACCTAGATTGTTGGGGCCAATAGGCTGACTCTATAAACTGCTTTGAGAGGGTTGGAAAGCACTAGAAAGTGGTATATAAGTCTAAGTGCTATTGCCAACCAGTGTGATACTCTCCCATTGGGGCCCCAAGGCATCTGGTACTTGTTCTGGTCCTCACAGAGAATGTCTTTAAATCTGGGTAAGAGTTTTGGAAGGAAGAGCAACCAGGATGATGAGGGGACTGGAGACTAAAACATATGTGAAGAACGGTTACAGGAACAGGGCCTGGCTAGTCCAGTGAAGAGAAGAACCAGGGGAGACATGATAGCAGTCTTCCAATATCTGAGGGGCTGCCACAGAGAGGAGGGGGTCAAGATATTTTCTAAAGCACCTGAAGGCAGGACAAGAAGCAATGGATGGAAACTGATCAAGGAGAGAAGCAACCTGGAAATAAGGAGAAATTTTCTGACAGTGAGGACAATAAACCAATAGAACAGAAGTTGCCTTCAGAAGCTGTGGGAGCTTCATCACTGGAGGCTTTCAAGAAGAGACTGGACTCCCATCTGTCAGAAATGATTTAGGGTCTCCTGCTTGGGCAGGGGGTTGGACTAGATGACCTACAAGGTCCCTTCCAACTCTGTTAATCTGTAAACATAGATATATTTCAGTCAAGCCTTGACTGGTCTTGACTTTGGTTGGTGGATCCTCACCAAGGACCAAACTGGGAAGTATCTCCTTGTCGGTTCTCTTTGTTGTCTAGAGCAGCTTCCAAAACAAACCACCAAACCTGATGTTTTTTAGTTAGATTTTGGGTGCAGCCTTCAGCCAAGATACCATGAATAAATTCTCTTGAAGGTTCCCCTCATTAGAACATGGTTTTGGGGGAACTCTGGGGTGCTCCAGACCTGAAGGATCTTTCTGGCTTCACCAGACTGGCTGGTGGAAAGCTTTGGCCTCCCTAAAGTGGTTTGCTTGCATGAGAAGAGAAGATTTCTGTGTAATGAACAGAACCTCCCCAAAGAATTCACAAGTTAGCAAAATCTGACCTAACTAATGGGCAGATGGCTTTTTTCTCAATTATGAAAATATACAGACTCCGGATAACTTCGGAAATTCAATAGACTGAACCTTTGTTCCTTTACAATATTTATAAAGATTATCAAACCATTTATATATAAAAAAAGAAAAGTATTCCATTCCATATAAATTACAGGTGCGTTCAAAACGGTATCTATTTCCACTCAAATATATATTTCAAGCAATTTGCATTTCAGCTTCACTCCTGTGGGTTATCATGTCGGGTTGCATTTCATATTTTTCTCATTTGTAGGCAATCCAGGGCTGCAAATATTCCATCCAAAACTAACAGCAGAAAGTTGAAACAGGTGTTAACGTTTAGGGTATCCATGAACTTCGAGAGTTTGTCCACTATAAACATGACCAAAGCACTACTGAACATCCTTTAGATTGTAATTTAAACAAACTATTCTTAAAAATTCTAAATAAGTGTTATTGTAATTAAAGTTTAAGGCAAGTAGCCTCTGGGACATTTCCAAGAAAAGAAAGGACCAATATAAAAAACTATGGAAACTTTTGTTGTCGCAACAGAAATTTTGGGCTGAGTGGTGGAGGACTACCTGTCATTAAATATTTCAACAATGGTGATGCTAGCTAAAGGAGTCGGTAGCCTTGCATCCTGTAGGGACTCAGCATTCAGAAATCAGTAGACAATAAAAACCATTCAATGGTGAAATCTCCTTCAAGGCGAGCTCAATTCCTAGGACTTCTCAGGAGGCTCCATCCTATTTTTATGGCAAAAGTGTAGAAATATTTGCTACTGCCTTCTTTCACAACTTGTTTTTAAAGTTTTCAGAGTAGCTTGCAGCCCCTGGGATTCCCGGGTGTTCTCCCTTCCAAATACTAGCCAGGTCCAGCTCTGCTTAGCTTTTCAACATCAGCCAAAGTCAACTAGGAGCTGCCACCCAGATAGGCAGGTGAATGTTTAAGAGGGCTACATTCCTTTTTATGCAGCAGGCTTCCATTTGTGGTTTTATATTTTAATTCTGTCCTTTCATCTGAGACTCCCATAATTTTGCAGGTTCTCTTTAGCTTGTCTAAAACTTGACCTTGGTATCATGCAACTGGACAAAAGCTACAGATTCAGAGATTGGGGCCAAATATATTTGAAATCTAAATTATCATGCAGAACATATTAATTTATCCTATCTAAACCAAAGAGTCACTCTTCTAAGGAGCATTTATGGTATCAAAATCTGTTGTTTGGTAGCAGGGAACTGAAGTCACTGCTGATGCAACATCAAAGCAAAAGAAATCGTTATAGTTTATTTTTGCAACTTGTCTGGACAGAGGCATTTTTAAAAGCAAGTTGTGAATTCTTGCAAAAGAGACAATACATTCCCCACCACCACCTCTGTAATAGACATGTGCCTCTGATCGGACTAATTTTGGTTCCAGGAACTCGAAATAAAAATTGTTGAAAGAGGAAAACATGCAGATTTCAAGATTAATTTTTAAAAAACCTATGTGTTTTTGAGTTGGTGGAGTCTTCAATTCCTCACATTAAAATTTCACTGTTCATCTCAGTGTTAAGAGCCAACTTTTTTTCAAGCACACACAAAGACAGGAGAATTTTCCTGGGTTGACAGTCCCAAAGGGAACAGAACTATGAGAGATTTGGCCTGGTTTGTAGACTTCTCGTATCTTACAAGGGATATAGACAAGACACAGTATCCACTGAGCAGATTTTTAAAAATTTCCAAACGATGCTCAAGTATATAGTATTCAAACTGGCACAATTAAAAAACAAAAACAAAGCCAAATTGCCTAGCCCCTCTTCACAATCTCTGAAATAAACATTTGTGTTTCGATGCTTTTGAGTTCAGAAGTGATAGAGGACTGTCACAAATAATGCAGAACTTTCTGCATCTGCCTAATGTAAATTAAATCGTGAGCAGGGCAACGGAATTCCTAGATTCATGCAGAGTTCCTGAAGGTATCCTTTCTATGCTCCCTAACCTCTCCCAACTGCCACCACTGAAAATTCAACAGCACCGTTTCCTGCCACTTTGTGGTCTAAAGAACACATGAAGTCTTCTCCAAAAAAAAGAGGGTAAAAGTTCAGCCTTCGTCCATGTATCAACCATCTCCTTCACTGCCTGTCATTTCCTTTCTTCCTCCCCCCAACTATCCAAGATTGACTGAAAGTCTGAAGGAACATTTCATTTCAGGGGGGGGGGGGGGAATTCTATGCCAGTATAATTGCTAACGCAAACAACGTAGACCAAACCCTCCTTCCTTACATGCTCACCCGCATGGCAACAGAAGAGAAGCTCTTAGAAGTCACAAACCAGAGGTAGAGATCCAACACTCATTTCTTGGAGAATTTGCTTACCGGGGGGATTTCAAATATATATGAAAACAAGGCTGAGTCTTCTTAATATAGAATGCCACCAAATTGAAAAGAATAAAAAGAATGAAAGTAAAGCTACAATTTTAAAGAAGAGACCGGACAGTCACTTGGTCTGAAATGGTATACGATCTCCTGCACTTCAGATGCATTGCTCTTGATGACACCTAGGATCCAGGAAGATAGATAGAGGATACAGGAATCCTCTTTTGTTTTTAAAATTATTGTTTCAGTTTCACCTTTCTTATGCGGCTCTGTGACTGCAGTTAAGATTTGATTGAGTGGGATCCAATCTAATTTAATCGGGAACCCAGTCAATTAACCTGAAGTTAACTGATGTCCCTCATGTGATAATACAAATTAGAAATGCCACCCTTGATTTTCAAAAACGCTGACAAGGAGAGCTTCAATATTTATTGCCCTCAATGTCCGAAAGCAATGCTAACACATTGAGAAGGACAGCTGCTTTCCACAACTGCCAAATCCCAACACCTATTGGAAATTATCCTTGATATCAATCTTGGATTCGAGGCACTTACTACTCTTAGTCCTTTTGAGGGAACACCGCTGGTTAGGGCAATATCTGAGGGGCTGCCAGAGAGAGGAAGGGGTCTAGCTATTTTCCAAAGTACCCAAAGGCCAGACAAAGAACAATGGATGGAAACTGATCAAGGAGAGATCCAATCTGGAAGTAAGGAGAAGTTTTCTGACAGGGAGAACAATCAACCAATGGAACAGAAGTTGCCTTCAGAAGTTGTGGGAGCTTCATCACTGGAGGCTTTCAAGAAGAGACTGGACTGCCATTTGTCAGGTGAAAGAACCAATGTTAACTTGGGCTAGAAATTTTGGCTATACCATAAATCTGGATCAATGGCAGCAAATCTGGGATAGGAATAAAAAGATTACATTAGCCATATCCTATAAAGAAAACCTTTTAAAGATGTTCTACAGATGGTACCTCCCACCTACCAGATTAGCTAAAATGTATAGTTCTCAATCATCGATATGCTGGAAATGTTTGAAAGAACGGGGCACTTATTATCACATGTGGTGGGAGTGCAAGAAAATACAAGAATTTTGGCACAAAATTTGGCAATGGTTAGAGGAAATGTTAAACCTAAAAATAAATTATACACCAGAAATGTTCCTATTAGGAATAATAAATGAGAATTTCAAAAAAGCAGATATATATCTAATTATTCATGTTATCACAGCTGCAAGATTATCAATTGCCCAAACATGGAAGTTAAAAGGAATACCGAATGATGAAGTAATAATAGAAAAAAAAATTCAGTGCGCCGAGTTAGATAGCCTGACGTTAGAACTGAAGGAGCGAGATACTTCAGAATTCTATGAAATATGGAAAAAAAATTATAATTGGAGGGATATGAAAGGAAGTTTAAAAAAATGTGAAATAGAATTTAAGAAAGAGTTTACACCGCAACAATATGTCTAAGATAGAAACGGATACAAAGATTTATAATGTATATACTGTATATATATATGTATATATGTATATATGTTTATATGTTTATATGTATATATGTATGTTTTCTTAAGTTTTCGTGGGTACTTACATGTATGGTATTCAGCTTTGTTCAGGTATTTTCCCACGTCATTGTAGTTGTGCTTTTAAAGTTGTAGCAACGTTTCGGCAGAATCTCATCTGCCATCATCATACAGAATATCATCCATAATACAGAAGCCTGATGATGGCACATGAGATTCTGCCGAAATGTTGCTACAACTTTAAAAGCACAACTACAATGAGGTGGGAAAATACCCGAACAAAGCTGAATATCATATGTATATATGTATATAAACGTTAATACTGTTTGATGACATAAGCCAACTTATGACCATTTTTCACACTTACAGCTGTTGTAGTATTCCCTATGGTCACGTGATCAAATTTCAAATTCTGGGCAAGTGGTTCATATTTTTGACGGTTGCCGTGTCCTGGAATCACAGGATCAGCTTTTGCAACCCTCGGACAAGCCAAGTCAATGGGGAACCCAGATTCATTTAACTTAACCACATCACTAACTTAATAAATGCAATGATCCACCTGACAACTGTGGCAAGAAAAGTTGTAAAACTCACTTAGCAGATGTTTCACTTAGCAACATAAATTTGGGGCTCCATTGTGGCCATAAATCAATGACTTCCTGTATTTACCATTTTGGTGCTTGCTATTATTCCGTTTTTTTAATCGTCAGCTGCCCAGAGCCACGTCTATAAGATGGCCAGGTGAATTTATAATATAATAGGATATTAATATATGAAAATAAATAAATCCAATTGCCTGTGTCCATCATGCATTTCTGGGCAAATTGAAAGTAGCTCCTTATTGATCGATGCAAGGTTTTTTTTTTCTTTCAATGGCCATCCATTTAACCCAGGGGTCTTCAAACTTGACAGCTTGAAGACTTGTGGACTTCAACTCCCAGAATTCCTCCTCCAGTCATGTTAGCTCAGGAATTCTGGGAGTTGAAGTCCACAAGTCTTCAAGCTGTCAAGTTTGAAGACCCTTAATTTAACCAGTGAAACACCGGCCTGCAAACAAATCTAAAAAAACATAGTACACAACATGTATCAGTTTATAAAAACCAAGTCAAGGTACCCTAACCAAATTTATCATTGACAACATATTCACCCACCCACATCCCAGATCTCTGTTTGCATCCCAGCCCCAGGTTCTTTACCACAAGACAAACATCACTCTGGCATTAAATTTAAGAAGACTTACGGATCAAAATGATTTAATTATTCACCTCGACATAGATCAATTACTGCAACATTTGTTTTCAGTACGTTCACATGATCAAAAACATTTCATTTTCTAGCTTCAATCCTGCAAGGGTGGGTAAAAGTCATTTAAACAAACTACGAAATTATAACTTTTTAAATACATATCATTTAAAAAAATGGACCCTGCTCAAAGATATATTCATGGCCATAGAGCCAAGTAAATGACGATTTTGCAATAGAATTATGTGACCTGATATAACAATTCCTTCTTGCATAAAAGATCTGCTGCCTACCAAGATGAATTTTATAAGCTCACATTTTTCTCTTGACCTTCCATAATATTGAAATACAGAAGAAGACTTCTACAAATTCATTAAATGTTTGCTTTCCACAAAGCGAATGTGTAAATCAGTCTGGTGCACAGTAGCCTGGGATGAGATAATATTCTGCATGATTTCCCAAAACTGAAACCAGTAGTGGGTGGAATACTAAGGGCTTTCTTCTCACAGCTAAAGGCAAAGAACATTTCATTTCCACGCAAGCATGAAAATGCTGAGCAGCAAATGATTAACTACTACAAATCTAGTCAAACAAATTAAAAGGGCATAAAACCATGGCTGGTTCATTGGCTGACTGTCTTAGAAATGACCATCAAGATTTTTTTGTGTTGTTCCCCAACTGGATGAAATGTGACGTGATCTGTGCTTCACAAAACCACCACACTCATCCCAAGGATGTATAAACGTACAAAGATCTACTGGGATTTAAAATGGAAGAAGTAGTTGTGAAAAATACCATGATAGCATGGGTCAGGAATTTCGGATATAATATTGATTTAGATGAAAGGGAGAAACTATGGACTACAAATTATAAATTAATGACATCTACGGCATACAAGGAAAACGTACACAAAATGTTTTACCAGTGGCACCTGGCCCCAATGAGATTGGCTAAGATATACCCCAACACAAATCCAAAATGTTGGAAATGTGAACAAAATGACTTTTTATCATATGTGGTGGCTGTGCCCCGAGACCAGGAAACACTGGAGTAAAATAAAAAATTGGCTGCAAAAAATTAACAAATATGAAATTGAACTTAAACCAGAACTTTTCCTATAAGGAATAATTACACATTAATACCCCAACAAGATAAAATACATTATGTTGCATATTCTGACAGAAGCCAGAATAGCTTTTGCATAAATGTGGAAAGGACCTAATATCCCCCCCAGATGAGTTAATTATACACAAAATACTGGAATGTGCAGAAATGGATATGCTTACATTAAAAATGAAAGAGAAGAAAAACTCCAAATATTATGCAATATGGCATAAATGGTATGAATGGTTAGAGAATAGATATAAAAAGTTAGATGATTAGATTAATGTAACTAATTTAAGAGGCCTTAAGAGAGTAATATGATAGACACATAGAATATAAGGTATATAAGATAAAAACAAATATAGATACAATAGATATGTGTTGATGTATATAAAGATACGTAAGATTTATACTATATATATATATATATATATATATATAAATAAATAAAATATATATATATATATATATATATATATATATATATATATATATGGATCTTTGGTTATTCGGGTTTTCTCCGCGTAAGATTGAGTATCTAGGCAGCGTTTGGCGAGGTCCCACTCGCCATCTTCAGGCTGGTGCTTTCGGCTTAGTGCCAGTGCAAGCAGTGCAAGCAGTGCACTGGCACTAAGCCGAAAGCACCAGCCTGAAGATGGCGAGTGGGACTCGCCAAACGCTGCCTCAGATACTTCAATCTACGCGGGAGAAAACCCGAATAACCAAAGATCCACATACAAATACCCGAGAACCTCAGAAAAATATATATATATATATATATATATATATATATATATATATATATATATATATATATATATATATATATATATATATATATATATATATATTTGTCAGTGCCAATGCACTGTTAAAAATATGGATGACATTTGTAAATTTGTGGAAAAATATAATAAAAATCTATTTAAAACATAAATAAAAGGCATAAAACCATGGCTGGTTCATTGGCTGACTATCTTAAAAACGACCATCAAGATTTTTTGTTGTTGTTCCCCAACTGGATGAAATGTGAAGGGATCTGTGCTTCACAAAACCACCACACTCACCCCAAGGATGTATTTCTGGTCTGGAACTACACCGATTGTGTCAGCTGATCAAAAAGATCCAAGTTGATTTTAGATTCAAATACATGACTAAGGGCCCGTGTCCATGAACAAAATGATTGTGGAGAAGTTATTAAAGGACCAGGTTCACCAGCTGACCTGCCCTGCCTAGGTAGAGGTGATTCTGAACTGAAGGAGTACTGGTAGTCAAGGATGGAAGCTTCCATAGATCTTGTCAGTTGTGTGTAGGTTTTGTTTTTGTTTTTGTTTTTTAAAAAAACACATCTTTCTGTTTTTAACAAGAATACCTCACTAGTTTGCTACAGTGATGGGATTAAAAAATTTTTACTACTGGTTCTGTGGACATGGCTTGGTGGGCATGGCTTGGTAGGCGTGGCAGGGGAAGGATACTGCAAAATCCCATTCCCTCCCCATCCCACTAACCTGCTTTCCAGCTCCGTTCTCCTGTGCAGGGCAACACAAGGAGACCCAGCTGACCAGCTGGGACTCGATGGGAGGCAGAGAATAGATGTGGGCGGGGCCAGTCAGAGGTGGGATTTGCCGGTTCTCTGAATTACTCAAAATTTCTGCTACTGGTTCTCCAAAACTGGTCAGAACCTACTGAATACCAACCTCTCTGGTTTGCTAACCAAATGTCTATGGAAATTCCTCAGTCATCCAGGTCATGGCTGCCCCACACGTGCTTTTCCAAGAGGCAACTGGACTTTCATTTTTTTTCCTTGAAGACCTTTTGCTTCTCATCCAAGAAGCTTCTTCAGAACTGAGAAGGGAATTGTCTCCAAAGGAAGAACAAAGGAAGGCCAGTTGCCTCTTGAAAAGTACCTATGGGATAACCCAGGTATTATTCCTACTAACAAGCTATACAGCCACTTGAACAAAACTTTTCATCGCTCATCCTCTTCTCCAGAAGACTGTTGAGATCTTGTAATCTCGGATGTGGAGACCCCAGATGCATTTCCGGTTTAATATCCCTCTAGCCAAATATTCCCCATGTCCTTCAAGGCTTTGCTCAGAATCTCTTTGCCAAATGGCCGGTTCTTTTCACAGAAACACAGGAATTGTACTAATTTGGAAGGAATGTTAGGGCCCTTTACAGGAAAAGGCAGCCCTGCTTTTTTTTTTTTTGTTAAAAAAAAAAAAATCCATCCTGGATATTACTACACACATTTGCCGCCCGTGTGGATTCTTTAGAAAAACAGTTAAGTAAAAACAGCTCCATTCACTTAGCAAAAAAAGAGAGACTTTTTAAAAGACTTTTAACTTCCGTCTCGTTTATTCCTTAGCAGATGAGCTATAAGTTGATGTTGGGTACCTGGGCATCACCTGGGCATTCCTTACAGAACAATAGAGATGCCGTCCTCTCGGAAGTAAAGTAAGCTCCTTCCTGGCATAGTTACCACTAATTTTCTGTCAAGAGTCAGCAGGGGTAGCCTGCAGTACAGCACTCTAACCACGGCGCCACAGAGGCTCTTCTATTCCTATTCAATTTCTATCCCTATTCCTTTTTAAAAAAATTTTTAAACTTTATTGAACATTAAAAATGAATAAATACAAAATTCAATACACCTCGTTAAAATGAAAACTACTATAAACATTACAAATCAATTTGATGGTGCTTATATACCCATTATTGTTCCAACGCATATTTCATATTCCTGGTTATTTTTCAAGTATTCTCCTCTTTAAACTCTTCCTTCCTTATTTATTTACTCGCTTATCTCTATCATTTATACATTTGCAGTAGTTTTCCCAAACTGTATAGTACTTTGAGTCTTCCTTTTCCTATTCCTAATCCTATTCCATTCCATTCTATTTTTTCTTCTCAATTTTGGACTTTTCAGTTTTAGTAATGCGACTTAGTAAAATGAGGGAGACTACAAATAGGACCGGCATTGATGGCCGTGCTCAGGAACAAAACTAAAAATAAACTTAATTATCCAACTTAGTCAGTTTATTGTACAGTTTATTGTAAGTTTGCATTTCTTTAAAATGAGTCATGTAACAAACTTGCTGTTGATAAACTAATGTTTCCCACTTGGATATTATAACAACCTTTTCCCTTGAAGATAATTGTGGAGAAGACACTCAGGTTTGGCTCTGTAAGTATTGGCTAAGATCAAACTGGATTAGGAATACAACATAAATCAACTATAAGAGATGTTCACTTGGCCAGACTAACTGCTTGTTTTCTTAATCACTCCAGGTTGTTATCAGGAGCCTTCTTTAAATAAAATTACTATTATTTCAATTGCTGGAATCCTTTCTCAGGTGAAAGCAAACCGCTCAGGTTTTGTTTTGTTTTTCATTCAAGTTGAGCGTTGAAGTCCCAATGCCATCTTATTTATTTGTTTGTTTGTTTGTTTGTTTTGTCAAACAATTATTAGATAACAGGTATAAGTATAAACATGGTTATAAATACATGAAATGGATACAAGTAAGAAAAAAAAAGAAACAATAGGACAGGGACGGTAGGCACGATTGGTGCGCTTATGCACGCCCCCTACAGTCCTCTTAGGAAAGGGGTGAGGTCAATAGTAGACAGTCTAATGTTGAAGATTTGGGGGTTTGGGGAAGAAACCACAGAGTCAGGTAGAGGATTCCAGACATTGACTACTCTGTTGCTGAAGTCGTATTTCCTGCAATCAAGTTTGATGCAGTTTACCTTGAGTCTGTATCTATTGTGTGCTCTAGTATTGTTTTGGTTGAAGCTGAAGTATTCATTGATAGGTAGGACATTGCAATATATAATTTTATGTACCATATTTAGATCGAACCAAAGGCGGCATAGTTCTAGGTTGTCTAGGTCTAAAATTTCAAGTCTGGTGGCATAAGGTATTCTGCTATGAGTAGAGGAGTGGAGAACTCTTCTTGTTAAATATTTCTGGACTTTCTCAATTGTATTAATTGTATTAATATCAGATATGTAATGCGGGTTCCAGACTGATGAGCTGTATTCAAGTATTGGTCTAGCAAATGTTTTAGATGCTCTAGTTAGTAGAGTGATATTACCGGAGAAAAAGCTACGCAGGATTAGGTTAACAACTCTTAATGCCTTTTTGGCTATGTAGTTACTGTGGGCTCTAGCACTTAGATCATTTGAGATGAGTACTCCAAGGTCCTTGACAGAGCTTGGATCATCAACAAGGTCTTGACTATTCAGCTCGTATTTTATTTTCTGATTATTTAGCCAATATGTAAGATAGAGCATTTATTTGTTGAGATTTGAAGTTGCCATTTGTTTGACCAAAATTTCTTATATCCCACTTCAGGAATCCTAGTGTTTTGAAGCTTTTTGAGCAATAAGGCCCACTTTTCTAGCAATCACATCCAAGGATCTTCTTCTTCTTCATCATCATTTAACAACCCCATAATCCCTTGCAGGGTGGAGTCTGGGTAATTGAATGGAGCTAGTAGAGTGTTTTAATGGCCGGATGCCTTTCCTGTCTCCAATGCGAAGTTTTGCTTGGCAGATATATTCTCATTGTGCCCAGAGAGAGAAAAATCTGCTTCTATCTAGGATTGAACTCACAGCCTCCTGATTCTGAGACGAGAGCTCCACCTCTAGGCCACCACAGGAGGATAAGGTTAAAATGGCAGCAAAGATAGTGTGATATTAAACCATTAAGATACATATAAAAGCAGGCAGAGTTTTGATCACACTAGTATGGCCCCATCTGGACTTTCTTTTAAACATATCCTGTAGACCTGTAAACATACATCTAGAGTATAAATCAAGTATCCTACACACTCAGACACAAAAGAGGAGCTATATATCTCAGACTAGACTTGTTCAACCTTCTGAAATTCTTGTGAGCAAATTCCAGTAACTTGAACAAGAATGACATAAGAAGACTACTGCATTCTGATTAAATTCATCTTGGGAGACTTCACAATGGTGTAAATACCTCCTAATATCTACCTGCTGATACACACCTGAGGCCTCATCTTGCCTCAGATTAAAGTTAGCTGAAGATGTTCAAAGTTACTCCTAAAACACACTTGGAGATTATGTTGGCCTATTCACTCTTCTTTCTGTAATGTGGAGAAAACAGTATCCACGAGGCATAATTTATGCAACCTTGTTCTTTCCAGAGAGCATGTGAATTCTATTTTCCTTCTATCAATTGGTACGTAAACACCCTTGATACTTTGGGATTAGGAAAACTAAGCTATTTGTCTCAAAACTGCCATTCAACTTATTTTACCTTCACATCATAAGATGCCCAGGTTTGACATAAATGTAACCAATTAACCCCCTGATCAGAACTACTCGTGGTACCATTTTGCTCTGGTCAATTTTCATTTTTGTTTTTGAAGTAAAGATTTTTGGGAGAATCAGATAAAATATTGCATTGTAGTTAAAAGGAGGGCAGAGTCATCTTCAGTTCTGGTACAACCAATTTCATCAAGTTTTCTTTCTCCCCCAAATATCAATCTATACCCCACAGAACAGGGCGAGAAAAAAAGGAAGGCTCCTTCACCAGCTGAGAAACCAACAGTTTTTGGTCTTTCTCCTGTTTCAAATCATGCTTGTATCCGTTTATTCTGTACACACATTAATAAAGAAAGCCTTTGGCTATTTCACAGCTGGATAACCTCTGGTCATTCTAAGGCTTATGTAATCTTAAATCCTGGTGCCAGAGTTTCCTTGTTTTTCTTCTTGTAATTTAGGGAAGCTCTTTTTCCTTGTGTGCCATATGTATTTTAGATGGTGAGACTGAAGGGAGAAACTGTTGTATAAAATATCAGGAGGTTTCCAAGGGAATACATCCCAAGAGAAGTTAAATCCCCACAGGAAGCACAAAACCTGCAACAGGAAATTCATTCTACCTGTTCCTTTTCACCTGTCAAGATTCCTTCACCTCAGGACTTCCAGGGCCGCAGTTCCCCAGAACTACTGCCATTTTAATATAAAATACATTTCATCTTACTGTTCAGTCCCATCTCCTTCCTAGATTTACAGCACAAGGAGAAAAGAGGAAATAGATGGTTTGTTCATTTTTCTCTCATTCTAGAAACCAGACGAGACATTTTGTGGCTGACAAAAAGGGACAGAAGAGGCACTTTTTGACTCCAGCACAGCAGTAGAAGAGGTTTTAGTGGTATGGAATTCTTGTTCGCTCACAAATTCTTGGACTAAAGATAAAATGAACATAAATGTGGAGCACCTGGATTACTTTTCCAGTTATTTGATTTAAATGTGGCTTTCTTTTTCACTGACTTAAAGGGAAATGAAGAGGAAAAAAACTTCCAGAAAATTAGAATACTGTGTTTATTGTAGAAAAATTGGCAGTCAACATTTAATAGTAGATAAGAAGAACATGTAAGAAAACTGTCAAAATCCTTCTTGAATGCCTATGGAATAATCAGAATTTGCTCTTCAGCCTTCAAGTCCAAATTATCCTAAGGATTCTACACTTGATTTCTGTTTTTTATTATTTTTCTGCCTGCGTTACCCAAAATGACTCATTCGGCCTTATGAGACACAAAGCTACTTGGGAAAAACACTTTTGTCAGTTTTCCCCTAAATTACAAGTTAAGGTGCATTGTGTAACCTTCCTTCGGCTTTTTAAAACAGAGGCATTTTTAGGAGTTTGCAGCAGATGTGGAACGATGCATGAAAAAGACCAAAAGTTGTGTTGCAAATTGTACCTGGAGAACTCAGGCGATAAGGAACTGCAGAGCCCTGATGAAGCCATTCAACCTTAGAGAAAGAAGGATCTTTAGCGACCACTAGTGGCAAGCAAGCCTGCTGATATTACAGCTCTCTCCGATTTAAAACAAGGTTAGAATTTAACTAAAATCACTCATGGTTATGCTACTTTTATGCTATTTCTGACTTAGCATCAAAGTGAAATTAAACTATACTTCAAAGCACCATCCCTGTTTCAGGTTTCAATTCTTGCATTCTGATGTTCCTCAACCTAACATTTGTGGATTTCAATTGCCAGGATTCCAAATGGGAAATTCTGGGAGTTGGAAGTCCCTGTATCTTAAAGTTGCCAATGTTGAAGAACACTGCCCTATACAGTATGTTGAACAGTCAAACTTGTCTTCCCCAACTCCTTCTCTTTAAATAGTCATGTATTATTATATCTGCCAGTAGAAAGAAGACTCCAGCAGAAGGCTACTCAGATACATCCTATTCAAGACCAATTCTGTTGACCTCCTGTCCTATGACGGCTGGCTTGTTTTCAAAATCGCCCAAAGCTGACACTGCAACCCCCAGACCTCAGAAATCTGGGGTTTCAGCCAACTGATTTCTTTTTACAGAGAAGCACAATCAGATCGGCTAAAAAGCCAAGAATGTCTTCTAAGTGATGGTAACTGACCCTTTTGATTGCATATCATGAAAGCACTGATTGTCCTCTGATGCAGAAATCCCACCTCCTTTTAGAAGAAGACACGATCAACACTTTGGCGGTTTACATTGCAGTCATTCACAAGGGTGGTGTTGGGGGCGGAAGAGTTGCAAGGGAGACTTGGGGGTCTTGAGAATAGGTCAAAGATGCCAACACAAAATGGTTAACAGGGTAGGGAGAGCTGGTTGTGGGATGCACGTTTTTTAGAACCACACATGGCCCTCACTACCCTGATGGATTTCTTTGGCCCACATTTTTTGCCTTTGGGGATGAGGGATCACATCCAGGGAGGAATTGAAAAGCAATCTTATCCGTCTATCTTCTTCCTTGACTTTTAGAACAATTCTCACTGTCTCACAAGCAAAAAAGTAAGACATGTTCCAGTTCCCAAAGAAAGCAGACATAAGTGAATAAAGGTGGCCGAACATATGTTTGGACTAATAATAATCAGAAGAGTAGAAGGCCTTGACAAGTGCCAAGGGCACAGTGCCAGAATATATAGTGGTGTCCTCAGCGGCTATTCTGCCAGCCCAACTCTTGAGTTCTTGCTAGTATGACTCCATGTTTTCCCTTACTTACGAGACTCCCTTGAACTGACCTGGATGACTTACATGTACACTTACTACACTTTATTACCACACCATGTAGTTTTTCTTGGGGGGGAATGTAGAAATAGTTTGTCACCAGCTACTGTTCTTCCATGATATTGTTTCCACTTCCCAGTCCAACTGTACCCCTCGATTTCCTGATGTTCTCCCATCTAAGGACTAACTACATCTTAAGGTCACTAAGCTTTCAGCTGATGTCATCACAGCAGCTTAATTAAGAAGTCGGTCTCCCTTGGATGGACCTACATTCCTGATGCTTCCTATCTGAGACATTTTCTCTTGTCCAATGAATGCATCAGTGGTTGTATCTGATAAAAACATAATGCCGGATATGTGGAGCATGCTAAGGCATTGTTTTATTAAGACCATGCAACCATGGTTACCTAACTTCTGAGTCAACCTCACAATCATGAAGCCACATCATATCTTAGCATGATGCTGAGACATAGCAATACTCCTCCAAATCCCCAACTGCATATTAAGTGTTACAGATCTAAACACTTAGGAACAAGAATTTCCTGAAGGATATTTATTGCTAGCAGGATAATGTTACAGAATCTTGAAATCATGTCAAAGCACTTCTCCAGATCAGCGAATACCTAGCAAAGTGACCCAGTCTTTTTCAGGTTTTCCCCTCTTCCTTGGATAATGTGATGTTAAGCTCCTTCCTGGAATACTCCTTCTCCCTTCCTCCACGCCTCATGTTCTGTTAGACATTTCATCACGCTGCCAAAGCATCAGCAATTGGTTGGAGCCTAATAGTACAAACCTCCCTTGTTTGATTCAGACATCCTGGCGGATTCTAAAGTTATCAAAACTAGGGAAGGGAACAAGGAACTGACCCCCCACAAGAACTCTGGAAGAAGGACTTGATGCCTGTGATCAGGCGGTGCAAAATGCTTTGACCTTGAATGAAACCATGACGTGTCTCCTGGCTGCAGTATTCAGGGCATCCAGAAATAAATGACCAAGAAGATATTCCCCTTTAAAAAAAAAAAAAAATTCAGAGAGCGCAGTTGGGTTAGCAGTTCATTCTGTCCTCCAACCGTTGGCTGAATAACACAGAGAGTTTACTTAAAGATGTTGAGAAGATGTTTCACTGTTTGCTGAGACACTTGCATAGCTTGGACTAAGGATGATGGCAGACTTCTATTCTCATTAGTTCTTGGATATACTTTGTTTTCAAAAGAGAAAGTAAATTTGAAAAAGACAATTCAGATGATAGATAGCATAAGCTCTCTCTCTCTCTCTCTCTCTCTCTCTCTCTCTCTCCCTCCCTCCCTCCCTCCCTGTCTCTCTCTCTCTCCACCCTCTTTGTGGCCCAGGGGTGAAAGCAGGTTGAGCTCAAAACACCATTGTTCCAGTTTTACGTTGAGTTCAGAACCCTGGAAGCGTCACCTTTGAAGAAACGCCAAACCAGCATGTTGAATATTTTCTTATTCTAATGGAATACTTCCAAGGCTAAAAGTAAACCCGTTTTGTCTTTTGCGCACACTTCGTGCAAACACAAGCAGCTGTCAAAGAGGCACAAGAGCCCTTGCCCAGGACAATGGAGCGTCATCCTCCGCTCTGAAGTATCAGGGCACTATGAGTGATTCAGCGGTATTTAGCAGCCAAATTCCAGACATGAGATTTATAAACTTGAAAACGTTCTAGCTGACATTTGCAGCTGTTACAAGGCACGTTTCCAGGATCTGCTCTTGAGACCCGTTTCTCATACGTCAAAGAGTGGTAATCGTGCTTTAGAAACAACCCCAATCGTAGTATTTATCAGATGTGATCAGCAAAGAACGAGAGAGGGATGAGAGCAGGTTGTAAATGCCAGTTAAATTTTTCAACACCATTAGCTGTTATGCAAGCACATTTTAATTCAAAAAGTTAAGGAGATACGGATATCATCCAAAGATGAAACAATGTGAGACTGGGAAAATAAAACCCACAAGGCCTTGTTAATATTCCATTTCATTACAAGTGTCAAGGAGGGTCCCAAAATGGAGGTGAACTAACAATCTCTGTGTCATTTTCATAGGACACTTCCCTTACGAGTGTGCATTTGTACAAATATGTATTTTCTCGCAAAACAAGTACTTTAAAACACATTGGAGTGGTCCAAATTTTGGAAAACTGCTGAATTTCAATAAAACTTCTACTTGTGTAAACCAATTGGCAGAGATCAAGCCGATTCCTTTCAAAAACGTTTAGAATGGGTACTTATTTATACTTATTTATCCTCATTTTATATTTATGTATTTATCCTCATTTTATACTGCAACACCACCGACAGCATCAAACACAGAATTAAAAACTATACAACAAACATTTGAGCTAAAAAGCAAACCAACAAACCACTAGTTTCTGTAGAATAGCTCAACAAGCCATTACGATCATCTTTCCAAGCTGATCATCCTTACAAACTACCAAGAACATTAGAAGACTCATCAAACAATGTTTCTTCCCAAGACTAATGCTGCAGGATATGGCATAATCAATTGTGTCTACAAAACCATGGACCGGTTGGCCAAAATTTTACTTATGTATTCACTCACTCACTCACTCACTCACTCACTCATTCATTCATTCATAAAAATTTTGAGCTACCCATCTTTCCACACTGTAACTTTGGGTGCCTTACAATATCAAAAGATAAAACTATATAATTTATTATAATGGGGGCAATGCTTCAAAATTCTGCTTACCCCCCCCCACTGGAAGCCAGTTAACAAACTGTGTCTCTACAACGACAAAACTGGGTGTAACTGAGAAAAAAAACTTAGCCTGACACCATTTCTCTAATCTGAGGTCCTTGGAAGTGTTAGACTACACTTCCCATGCTGGGACTGACACACAAAACATCTGGAGAGCAGTTGGAAAGCAACAATTTGCAAAGATTGGAGACCTCCCAAGTGAGTGAAGGTTAGGGAAAGAAACCCCAAAACGAGTGTGGCTTTTAATTAGATGAGACACAATCGAAAGTAAACTTTCATTGTGGGATTCCTTTGGTCATGTGTTCAGGAATGACTGTTGTAAAACTCCAGTTATAAATTCTTGTGGAGGAGGAAAATGTTACCCACTAATTATTCCAAATAACTAAAGGGGACATTTCCTATCACTTATCTATTATTATTATTATTTTTAAGTTGAAGAATACCTGCATTACATACTTCGAGTAGCTACTGAATTTGGTTATCAAAAGCATTTTGTTTACTCTTCACCAGACATGAAAAATCTCTTTAATGTATAAACCAGGGGCACACTATCTTTGGAACATCTCTCAGAGCAATGAACATTTTTGCTATTATCATAAAATGCTTCAATGCACAATAGGCTAAATTCATGCTTGATTTAACCAGAGATTTTATTTCATTTTTCCCCCCCTACCTGGCAATCTCACATTCTTAACAGGGCAGGGCCAAACGTTTGGGAGATGCTTCAGAGAGCACAAAACTTGCAGGACAGCCTTGAAAACTGTCCTAGATTACTTGGACGTATAGAACACAGGATCCTAAAATAACCGTGCAATAGAGACCAACGGCGAAGGCTTCTAAAGCAGATACGGAGCCTCTGCAAGCCACCTGGCTCTTTCGTGGCAGAGATCTCCTTCCTTTGCCTCGGCGGGTTTTGCACAGCTCTGCCTCTCAAGGAAAGCTAAGAGACTTTTGTTTTCATTGGGCATAAAAATAAAGCCAACAGAAATGCACTCCCCCCCCCCCCAAGAAAAAAAGAGCAACCCAATAAGCCATTTCCCCCCTCCCCCCGTTTATCACTTAGGTGAGAGAATAGAAGGGGAGTTTACCAAATTTGCAGATGATACTAAGCTAGCAGAATAGCTAACCCCCTAGAAGCTAGGCTCAAGATCCATCTGGATCTTGAGCAGTGGTGGGATTCAAAATGTTTTACTACCGGTTCTGTGGGCGTGGCTTGGTAGGCATGGCAGGGGAAGGATACTGCAAAATCCCCATTCCCTCCCCACCCCACTAACCTGCTTTCCAGCTCCATTCTCCTGCGCAGGGCAACACAAGAAGACCCAGCCAATCAGCTGGGATTCGATGGGAGGCAGTGAATAGATGGGGGCGGGGCCAGTCAGAGGTGGGATTTGCTGGTTCCCTGAACTACTCAAAATTTCCACTAGTGGTCCTCCAGAACTGGTTAGAACCTGCTGAAGACCACCTCTGATCTTGACAGACTAGAACACTGGGCTGTATCTAACAAAATGAAATTCAATGTACAGAAAAGTAAAATCTTATACTAGGCAAGAAAAACCAAAAGGACACATATAGACCGGGTGAAATCAGGCTTAATAACAGTAACTTGAGAGGGATCTTGGAGTCTTAGTGGACAACTAATTAAATATGAGTCAACACTGTGCAGCGGCAGCAAAAAAAAAGCTATTGCAATCCTAAGCTGCATTAACAGAGGGATACAATCAAGATCAAGGGAGTGATAGAGTGATACTAATATTACTCTATAAAGCAGGGGTCCCCAACCACCGGTCCGCGGACCGGTCCCGGTCCGCGGAACAAGTCCTACCGGGCGCTGGTTGCTGGCGCCGCCATCTTTTTGATGAAAAAGTGCTTCGGTGAGCTTTTCCGGGTAGAAAGCTCACCGGAAGCACTTTTTCATCAAAAAGATGGCGGCGCAGCTGCTCGATGAGCTTTTCCAGGTAGAAAGCCATTTCTACCCGGAAAAGCTCACCGAAGCGCTGGTGCCGCTCATCTTTTTGATGAAAAAGTGCTTCCGGTGAGGTCACCGGAAGCACTTTTCATCAAAAAGATGGCAGCGCCCAGCTGATGCCGGTACCGGGCCGTGGCACCCAGCTGATGCTGGTACCGGGCCGCGGCATAAAAAAGGTTGGGGATCACTGCTATAAAGCCTTAGTAAGGCCACACCTAGAATACTGCATCCAGTTTTGGTCACCACACTACAAAAAAGATGTTGAGACTCTAGAAAGAGTGCAGAGAAGAGCAACCAGGATGATTAGGGGACTGGAGACTAAAAGATATGAAGAACGGTTATAGGAACTGGGCCTGGCTAGTCTAGGGAAGAAAAGGGCCAGGGGAGACATGATAGCAGTCTTCCAATATTTGAGGGGCTGCCACAGAGAGGAGGGGGTCAATCTATTTTCCAAGGCATCTGAAAGCCAGACAAGGAATAACAGATGGAAATTGATCAAGGAGAGATTCAACCTGGAAATAAGGAGAAACTTTTTGACAGTGAGAACAATCAACCCATGGAACAGAAGTTGCGGGAGCGTCATTACTTGAGATTTGCAAGAAGAGATTAGACTGCCATTTGTCAGAAATTGTGTAGGGTCTCTTGCTTGGACTAGATGACCTACAAAATCCCTTCCCACTCTGTTAATCCTTTCAAATCTTTCACAGTACTCCTTGTCTCCAACTGCTGCTTATCAACAATGCTTCTATTGTAATTCACTCACTCAACAATGAGATAGGTGGTGTATAAATTTAATCAATCAATAAATAAATAAATAGCCAAGCAACCAACCAACCTTGGGTATGATAACTGCCTTCTGCAAACAGCTATACAGATAATTTTTAGTATACGTTAAATGCGAGCCAGTGGATGGTGTCTGGATTGTTATCATGACTCATCAATTAAAACTCATTTGGTCAACAATATTTGCTTAGGCCTATGAAAGAAAACTGGACAATATGGCTTAAATTGGCAAAACACTTCTTGGTCTACAGAGAAACCCAAATTCACCACTGAAATGACTGAATCAAAACATTTGTAACCTGTCATACTTTTCATTTTAGCCTTAAGCATAAATGTTTTAAAGTACACTAAGTAAACATTTTGGTTCAGCATCTGTTGAAACTCGACACCCGGAAAAAATATGGCATACTTCACTTAATCCTCCAGGGAAAGGCTGAAGGCAAATGAGGTCCAGGCAGAAGAAGAACATCATGACTTCAAAATCTAAGGGACTGGTTTGGATAAAACCCAACAGGACTTTTTTCGTGTGGCTATTGATAAAAATAGGATTGCCAACATGATCGCCAATATCCGATGATGGATATCACACAAGAAGAAGAAGATCTGTTGAAAGTCTGATGATTTATTAGAAGCTTCAGTACAGCTTAAGAGTTTCATGGTGTCAGAGTATATTCATGAACTGGAATAGAGATTAGTAACAAGGCCAGCCAATAAGAGCTGAATTGAGGGTTAAAACTTAAAGAGCATACCTGTTCTATGCTCAGCTCTAAAGTTAAAAAGAGAAACTAACTTGCTTTCTTGTCTGCTGAAGTTGACTTGCTGTTCTGCTCTGAACTGTAACATGTCTGCTTCTGTTTGAGTTTGCTCCATGTTGGAGAAATCTACAACTGGTATTGTAAAATTTACTTTGTATTTATAAAGAAGTTATTTGTATTTGTATTTATAAAGAAGCTTCAGCCATCTGTGTTTACTTTTCTGGTGCTGAATTTTATGTTGCAATTCTGAACACATGGTAATTTTGGGTGGACATAGAAAGCATCGCAAGCAGCATCATGATTAGTAATAGTAAAGATGATGAAACTAACCTTATTAGGTTATTACTTTAGAGCAGGTTTCTACAATTCCTCTGTGAGCAGCCAAGAATGTTGGGACTGGTTGTTTTGAAAGAAACTGCAAGTCCTCGACTTCCAACCACAATTGAGCCCAACATTTCTGTTGCTAAGCAAGACAGCAGCTACATGAGTTTTGCCCCATTTTGTGATCTTTCCTGCCACCGTCATTAAAGGAATCACTGCAGTTCTTAAGGTAGGGACACGGTTGTTAACTGAATTCCCCATTGACTTTGCTGGTCAGGAGGTCACAAAAGGGGATCTCCTAACCCCCCGCCTCTGAATTTTAATCTCTTGACCCACGGGGATGCTGTAACAGTCGTTAAGTGTGAAAAATGGTCATAAGTCATTTTGGTCAGCGCTCCAGCAACCCTCCATTCTGCCCAATAACTCTGAGATAGACATCTCTGAAAAGTTCCTTTTATTTGGATAGTAACTGGCACAACTGGGGAGTCCCGAATCTGAGCTTCCTTACAATAAGTAAAAACTACAAAATCCATCCCCTCCACCCATCATCACATCACATGCCCCAATCACCATCGATCCCAAGTTAAGACTTCTTCTCACTTATGCGCCACACAACCTGACCTTGAATCAGAAAAAGAATGTTATTATGGCTAACTAGATAGACTCTACTACATCCCCCCCCTCCCACTTTCCCAGGTTCAAGTGTGGCAGTGTGAGAGCATCAGATCTCAACATGGCTTCCAAAGCTGACAACCTTTTTTTTCAGGGCAGCTGTAACTTCGAATGGTCACTAAATGAACTGTTGTAAGTTGAAGACTGCCTGTGCTCCAGGGGTGAAAGGCTACCGGTTCGGCCTGGTTCAGCCGAACCGGTAGTAAAAAAATGCTCTAACGATCAACTGAGAGGAGAAAGAAGAGAAAAGTGCAGGATTGGCCCTGCTACCCGCCCCTGTGCTTTTCTGTTCTTTATCCTCTCCGCTGATTGGCACGGCAGAGCCTCAGCTGGTGTGGGGAAAGCTGCGCGTGCGCATTAGATGCACGATCACCAAATCGGTAGGGAAACTGGTAGAATCCCACCACTGCTGTATTCGGGGAAAAGCCATGACCTCCAATCTATAAAATAAACAATTATATATATATATTTTAAAAATGCACCCTCTCAAACAGACAAGCTTTGTTCCATTGGCCTAGTCACAAAATATTTAGCAACTGACCAGGTTCAACAAGAACAGAAGTTGAAAGGACCTTAGTAGCAGGGCAATAATAAGAGATAGAAGCCTGAACTGCTGGCTGCTCATCATAAATAACAGAAAAAAGGCTGTATGCTTATTTCTGTGCTTGGTTTGGAACAGGTACTACATTTTCAGAGAAAGGAAGGTTTCTCAGGGTAACAATGCTGAATATAAACACACAACAGCAGACAAATCAAAGTTGGTCAAAGCTGCCCGACAGCCAACTGTTCTGAACTGGGAAGCAATGACTCAAGAGCTGTCTGTCCAATTTCCTCTTTTATCATCGGGCCATCTGCAGGCTTTGATCAACAGTCACAGACAGCCTGTAAGACGTTTAGCTAGCTCAGAGGTCTCCAAACTTGGCAACATTAAGACGTGTGGACTTCAACTCCCAGAAGTATCCAGCTAACATAGCTGGCTGGAGAATTGTGGGAGTTAAAGTCCACAAGTCTTAAAGTTGCTAAGTTTGGAGAGCTCTTGAGCTAGAGATGAAGTCCAAGTCCAAAGCCAGGAGTGGCCAAAATAAGAGAGGAAATAAGATTTTGAGGTTATATACTTGAGCTGATCTAGTTTTCCCTGACACTTCAAAGTTAGAAAGAGTCTGTATAAAGCATTTACTTGGAAAATATTTCTGTATAAGAAAGTGGACTTGAGTAAATGAGGTGGCCATTCCTTTTAGCAGGATCTCTTAAGACTGGCATCTAGCACCAGTTTAAAATTTTCCTGATATCTAGGAATTTCCAAGACAACTACAAAGCTTTTAGAACTGAGTTTAACTGGGCATGGATAGTCTAGTGAAGAGAAGGACCAGGGGAGACAGGACAACATCTTCCAATATTTGAAGGGCTATTACAAAGGCACCTGAAGGAATAATGGATGGAAACTGATCATGGAGAGATTCAGCCTAGGAATGAGAAATTTTCTCACAGTGAGAACAACCAACCTATGGAACAGAAGTTGCCTTCAACAGTTGTGCGAGCTTCATCACTGGAAGCTTTCAAGAAGAGACTGGACTGCCATCGGTCAGAAATGGTGTAGGTAGGGTCTTCTGCTTGGGCAGGGGGGTGGACTAGATGATCTTAAAGGTCCCTCCCAATTCTGTTAACCTGTTATTTTATCATTAAGTAATGTTATTAGAAAACTAAGTGGGCTTAGTTTCTTTAAGAGGATTGTATGGATAATCTCATCAGGAGCAGATTATTGTCTCCAACTTTCCTTTGGTATAATGTACCTTTTACTTTGCTTTATATTGCTTTTTTAATTTATTATTACTATTATGACGATGATTCCTGTCCCTGTTTGGAGCTCTTTGACTGTAAAACAATAAAATAACTTAGTAAGACCAGATTGTTCGGAAGGATGTTCTTTCATTTTTATGTCACTATGATTCTTAGAATTTTATATATATTATCGAGAATCACTTTGGTAGCAATAATCAGCTGTTTATATTTTCTCATTTTGTTCAGCACGGATATCACTAAACATCTGGGTGACTTAGATGCAAGTGATATGCAAACTTTATGTTTCATTTTGATTGCACATCCGGCATTTGCAGAATCTGGAGTACATCACAATCCTATTTTCCGTTTAATTATAAACAATTATCAAGGTTTGGGGGCTAATTTGCATGGACAAAAACCTCTATCCACTAAACAGCCAGTTTTTAATCAGACTGTCCACAACAAGCAGTTAACAGGACATATTTTCCAAAGGAAGGTAAAGATTATAATGTAACCAACAAGAATGTGCAGCCCAGTAATACTTAACTTGGACATTTATGCCAAACCAAGATAACCTGCTGTACTACTAAGGAAGCACTGAAAATAGGGAAAATAGTATTATTCCAATAGTTAACAAAGGAATGTGCAAACATTTAAAAAATGACTACTGCCACAAATCTATTCCATATATTTATTTTCCCTTAAGAAAGCCTAATCAGCAAATTTGGCTTATGATTTTTTTTTAAAATAGTAACTGAGCCCTTTCCTGCTACATACATATGAAAAATGAAATGTAAATGTTTTCTTTTCCTAAAAAAAATCCTTGGGTTTCTGGGGAATCCAAACCTAAAACGTTGTATTTATGCCAACTAAGCAAAAAGCTTTAAAAAGGTAGAAGAGAAAGGACACTCAGATTCTTTTAGAGGTTTATTACTACTGAAATTATTTATATAGTATAAAATGAACTTCCTGGGTTGCAAACCCTTCCCGCTCCAGAAACTTCCTTCTCACTTAATTTAAATTTGGAAATCCTTCTGTGCAAGCACAACCCTTTGATCGTGATGGCTGAGAGCAAATATTTGAAGACATGCGATGGACAATTTCTCAGCTTTGGCTGTGAAGGGGTCCCATTCAAACCTGAACTCTTGAGAGGGATGTAACCAATAAAAGTGCCATTTCATCCTCAGTCTCAAGCCGAGATTACCCTGGAGGCAATTCCTATCAGAACACAGGTGAAATCTCTTATCTAATCAATTAGCAATTGATTTCTAATCAATCTGGAGCTGTTGAGTCAACAAACCCTCTAACATTTCCTTAAATGCGAAGGTTGCCTGGGGGATATCCAATTTCAGAGGATCTTAAGAAGGGTGGCATGTCTGATTCTTAAGGCCTGGGTAGTCCTCAACACAACCATTTGTTTAGTCATCATTCAAAATTCAACAGCACTGATCCCTTTTTTGCAATCTTCGTTGACGAGCAAAGTCAATGGGGAAATCCAGATTCACTTAACAAGTTTGCAACTAAGTTAACTGCAGTAATTCACCTAACAACGGTAGCGACCAAGGTCGTAAAATGGGGCAAAACTCACTTAAGTGTCTTGCTTAGCAACAGAAATGTTGGGCTCAATTGGAGTCATAAGTCGAGGACTACCTCTATAGCATGAACCACAGTCTGTCTGATCACTGAGGAAACATCCCTCAGCCCAACCTGGATGGATTTTTTTTATAAACTTATCTAGTGGGTGAGTAGAAAAACTCAGCCCATGCAGCTTGGTAGGGTCTCTTCTGTCTTCCATATACTCCTTCCCTGCCTTTCATTCCACCTCTTACTTTCTTTTCTCTGACCTTCTCTATCTGCTTGCCCTCTTACAATACTACCACCTTTTACAATACTTGACAACACAGTATCCATAATAGAGACCTTCAAATTTCTAGGGTCTACTATGTCACATGACCTAAATGGACACCTAACATCAAAAACGTCATCAAAAAAGCACAACCAAGAATGTTCTTTCTGCACCAACTCAGAAAGCTCAAACTGCCCAAGGAGCTGCTGATCCAGTTCTACAGAGGAAGGACTGAGTCTGTCATCTGCACCTCTATAACTGTCTGGTTTGGTTCTGCAACCCAACAGGACAGAGTAATTAGGACTGCAGAAAAAACAATTACTACCAACCTGCCTTCAGTCGAGGACCTGTATACTGCATGAGTCAAAAAGAGGGCTGTGAAAATATCTACAGACCCCTCACATCCCATACATAAACTGTTTTATAAATTATAAATTATATCAAAGCAACGCTATAGAGCACTGCACACCAGAACAACTAGACACAAGGACAGTTTTTTCCCGAACGCCATCACTGCTAAACAAATAATTCCCTCAACACTGTCCAACTATTTACAAAGTCTGCACTACTTTTACTATTAATCTTCTCATCACTCCTTAACACCCATCCCCTCCCACTTGTGACTGTAGGACTGTAACTTTGTCACTTGTATCTTACGATTTATAGTGAGTTTCCTAATATGATTTGATTGCTTATTGTACCCTATGACTATCATTAAGTGTTGTACCTTATGATTCTTGATTCTTGATGAATATGTCTTTTCTTTTATGTACACTGAGAGCATTTGCACCAAGACAAATTCTGTGTGTGTCCAATCACACTTGGCCAATAAAGAATTCTATTCTTTTCCCTGCTCTTCTGATGACCTCCCAACTCCTAACATTTCTGGAGTTGCCATTATGTGAATCAAGCCTTCCAGCTTTTTAGGGGATGATGGGAACTGAAATCCAACAGAACTGAAAGAGTGTCAGGTTGGAGAAGACCAACATAGGCAGTGTAATGACCTAACCCTAAAAAGAGTTCACAGGGACCAAAAACACATATTTTGCCCAAACAGAAGTGCTACAAAACATATTCAAGACATACTGAATGGAAGTGCTGCAAAATTATTGACAAAATCTGCATGGATCAGAGACCAGGAAATGGAGGAGGAGGAGGAGAGCCCTAACAATGCCCAAAACTCATCCATAGGCTTCTTTGGTGTTAATGCAACATTAAATCCAAAAGGATAAAAAAATAATAACTATCTTTGAAACACTGAAACAATCATTCTAGATACTATCCTAAATGACCAGACAGTGAAAAACCGAAGTATGATACAGGTTCTCGCAACCATTTATAAACAAGCAGCATCTTGCTGAAATAAACTTTAGAGGGATGTATTTAGTCACCATTCTGGCCTGGCTTTAAATCAGGGGTCTCCAACCTTGGTCACTTTAAGACTTGTGGACTTTAACTCCAGCTATGCTGGCTGGAGAATTCTGGGAGCTGAAGTCCACAAGTCTTAAAGTGGCCAAGGTTGGAGACCCCGGCTTTAAATACATCCAGAGGTACTTCCCCATCCCCCTTAACATTTTAATATTACTAAAAACTTTTGTCCCCCTGGGAGATTCCATTCCCATTAAGTAGGAAATAGCAATGCAGGTGACGTCAATTGGCCTTGATTAGAAGTGAAGATTAACCTTGTGGAGGAATCAATACTGTGAGTCTTGAGAGAGGGAGTCAGGTGGGTGGGTGGGTATGTGTGTATCCCTTCCTCGTGTTGTCAGTGGAAGTAGTTGGTGTGTTGCTCTTTGTGCACAGTTGTGTCCCACTAAAAAGTAGGCATAAGGGTGGGTTGTTGAATTGACAGTCTCTCCAGCTTTTTAAAACACACAAGCCTGGTCAAAGACACAAGTTTAAAGACTTGCAGGCACACCTCACACACTCTGAAAAACTTCTGAATCTGAAGCCAACCTGTTGCATAGCCATAGGATATAATAAATATTACATCAGGCATATGAGGAGAGACCGTAATACATAGTATTTGCATAAGAAGGGCTATTTATCATTTCCATAGTATCAAATGTGCTGCCGTAGCCTCATACAATGCATCCAGGCTAGTCACTGGAGATATCTCTATACAGTGAACTTGTGTGGAGTTGCAGGACTGTTAGATTTTCCTAGGGATATGCAATTAACACATTCATATCTGAAGTCCCCCCCACCTTCTTCTTTGGACACATAAATTAAAGCTGAATAAAATAAGTGTCACAAACAGGCTGCAGCTGGCACTGAACAGATTTCACTGGGTCCTCAGGCAGCTCCTCAACTCATTGATAACCTTCTAAACATTCAACATAGGAACTCTTCCTTATCAAACCTTTGGAAGTTGTGGGAGCTTCATCTCTGGAAGCTTTCAAGAAGAGACTGGACTGCCATCTATCAGAAATGGTGCAGGGCGGGGCGGAGGGGTTGGACTAGATGACCTACAAGGTCCCTTCCAACTCTATTAATCTGTAATCTGTACAAATCAACTGCACAGCCCAGAAATACCATTTCCTTCTGCAAAAGTTAACAGGTTTGGTCAAGGGATCAGGAAGACTCTCAGTTCATCCAAGAAGTTCAACATTGTTACAATGCATCATGTTCCCTACCCTCATCTAAGATGAAGATGAAAGAAGTCCACAAAGCTGCCACCGAGAAGAGCATCCAAAGTGGAGTAAAACTATGAAATAAGATGACCTCTCCCATCCCAACTCCGGGTCAGAGCGAAGTCTCTGGTCTTGAAGCCGGTGAAGGAATCTCCCAAGCATCAGCCTACACAACCAGCACCTTTCTCTTTCTGGAGAAAGTTTCTCCCTTTCAGCCTGAAGTTCTAAGAAGCTCTCAGTGTCAAGCTGGTAGCAAAATGTGCACCTGGAGTTAGAGGAGGAGTAAGGCATAACCATTGCTAGGCTCCCAGAGTTGTCTAAGCCCTCCCACAAACATTAGCAGAAGAGAGCTTGTGCCTCTGGCTGGGCAAAAAACGGGAGCCCCAGCCTTTCAAATGGGAAGGAGATCACAGATCACCTGGGATCCCATGTGGTGGTTTGGGAAGAACCCAAGTCTTTAAAAAAATGCTTGGAGACCTTCTCAGGGCTGTGAATAACAATGCCACACCTTAACAACCAACTTGACAAAGGAAAAGTGCAATTTTCCACCAAACCACTCAAGAGGACTTATTAAGAGACTTATCTACAGCACCCCATTAATCTGTTTCTTAACTTCAACAATGTGCTGAGGGATTGATGCTCAGTGAAGGAGATTTCCCTTTACTGGCAATGTTCACTTGTGTTGCAACAAATAGATAAAACTCTCAGAACACTTTTTTTAATATACCTTCCTCATGACAATAAACGAGGTGGAATGAGAAGCAACATCATGCTGGGATTAGTGGGATGAAAATCCCACCTCTCCAGACATTTAAGCCTCAATCCAGGAGCTGGCAGAAGACTCAAAGGATGCAACTCTGCACAATTTGACTCTTCCTTGCAGACAATACAAAGGCCCACATGCCCAGGTGAGATTGTCTACTGCAGTGACACAGGCTCTGTGGTGATGGGGGGGCTGAGGTTTAAATTCTAGGTTTTCTCACTTTCTGAGCCATGGCAGAAAATGGACATATGTGGATAGAATGGTTTTCTCTTTCCCGAGAAGGGCATCGCCAGCTTTACTTCTAACTTCTGCCAACCCTACACATCCCTTCGAAATTACCATGAAGAAACATGCTAACACGAATAAGGTAGACCCAGGTTCCATGTCCAATCTCTACATTTTCAGTTCTCATGCACTTTTTTGTGTTACACGAATGTAGCGCAACAACAACAAAAACAGCAAATTAGAAAAATGGAAATCAAAGGAAGAGAGAAAGTTTGTAAAACATCCCGTCATCAGTAAAGGAGAATAGACTGGGTGAAACCAGGCTAAATAGCAGTCACTGTGAGAGGGATCTTGGAGTCTTAGTGGACAACCAGCTAAATATGAGCCAGCAGTGTGCCAAAAAAGCTAATGCAATCCTAAGCTGCATTAACAGAGGGATACAATCGAGATCATGTGAGGTACTGATACCACTCTATAAAGCCTTGGTAAGGCCACACCTAGAATAGTACATCCAATTTTTGGTCACCACTCTATAAAAAAGATGTTGAGACTCTAGAAAGAGTGCAGAGAAGAGCAACCAGGATGATTAGGGGACTGGAGACTAAAACATATGATGAACAATTGCAGGAACCAGGCATGGGTTAAACCCTCCCTGCCTGACTGGGTGGCACTGATCAGTGTAATAGGGACAAGATGCTCTCCAGGCTAGTCTAGTAAAGAGAAGGACCAGGGGAAACAGGAGAGCGGTCTTCCAATATTTGAGGTGCTGCCACAGAAAGGAGGAAGGGGTCAAGCTATTTTCTAAAGCACCTGAAGGCCAGACAAGGAATAATGGATGGAAACTGATCAAGGAGAGATTCAACTATGGTAATAAAGAGAAATTTTCTGACACTGAGAACAATGGAACAGAAGTTGCCTTCAGAAGGTGTGGGAGCTTCATCACTGGAAGCTTTCAAGAAGAGACTGGACTTCCATCTGTCAGAAATGGTGTAGGGTCTCCTACTTGGGCAGGGGGTTGGACTAGATGACCTATAAGGTCCCTTCCAACTCTGGTAATCTGTTAAGAAGGACCAGGGGAGACATGATAGCAGTGTTCCAATATTTGAGGGGCTGCCACAGAGAGGAAGGGGTCAAGCTGTTTTCCAAAGCACCTGAAGGCCAGACAATGAATAGCGGATGAAAACTGAACAAGGAGAGATTCAATCTGGAAATAAGGAAAAAAAATTCTGACAGTGAGAACAATCAACCCATGGAATAGAAAGTTCGGAAGTTAACTTTATTAATCTGTAATATTTGCAGCTCAGGGTTGAAATGAGGGGTCCTTGGTGCTTTTTGGACTTCGTGGTTTTCTTGCAGATGTTTCATTGCCCAAATTAGATAACATCATAGTGCTAGTCAAACAAGCAAGCTCAGAGAGCACCAAGGACCCCTCATTTACTGATGAGGCAACCAAGAGAGATAGAAGATAGAATAGAATTCTTTATTGGACACACAAGGAATTTGTCTTGGTGCAAATGTTCTCAGTGTGCATAAAAGAAAAGATACATTTGTCAAGAGTCAAGAATCATCAGGTACAACACTTAATAATCATAGGGTACAATAAGCAATCAAATCCTACTAGGAAACAGTCAATATAGATCGTAAGGATACAAGTGACAACGTTACAGTCATACAGTCACAAGTGGGAGGGGATGGGTGATAAGGAGCGATGAGAAGAGTAATAGTAATAGTAGTGCAGACTTTGTAAATAGTTGGACAGTGTTGAGGGAATTATTTGTTTAGCAGAGTGATAGCATTCAGGGAAAAACCATCCTTGTGTCTAGTTGTTCTGGTGTGCAGTGCTCTATAGCGTCGTTTTGAGGGAAGGAGTTGAAACAGTTTATGTCCGGGATGTGAGGGGTCTGTAGATATTTTCACAGCCCTTTTTTTGACTCCATGCAGCATACAGGGCCTCGATTGAAGGCAGGTTGGTAGTAATTGTTTTTTCTGCAGTCCTAATTACTCTCTGAAGTCTGTGTCTGTCCTGTCGGGGTTGCAGAACCAAACCAGACAGTTATAGAGGTGCAGATGACAGACTCAATAATTCCTCTGCAGAAAGGTACTTTCACTTGTTAACCATGTCTTAAAATGTTAAAAGTTCTCTCCCCCTAGTGAAGAAGATACTTGTAAGGTAATAAAAATGGGACAAAAATCGAATAGATAAATACATAAAAGGATGAGTAAATAGTGTCATCAGGTTGGGATGGTTAGCACTGGATGAAAGGAAAGAAAATGAGATTGAACCTGTGGCAAACAAAGGGATCACAGGAAGGGTTGTGCTATCTTCTTGTTTGTCGATTAAGGAGGCTTGGTTTGTCATTTTGGGGTTTGAACCATATCTTGTCCCACAGGCTGTTCTTGGAAGAAAGTCACAAGCCCTTCAAACTAACTTCTAAACTTTGGGCATATGCACCATCAAGTCCCCTGTTCAGACTTTGCAATATCAGTCCAAACCTGGGAACGGAAGGGAAGCAGGAGAAGCTGGGGCCAGTGTGGCTGAGAGGAAAGAGACAGCCCCAACTAGAAACTAGACAAGATTTGGATACCTGTGGCTACCCCCAGTTGAGCAAAGGTTAAGGAGGGCCAGGAATGCAAGAGCAGGTCCAGAAGGATCAAAGAATTGCCCTTCCGCAAGACAGCCCTTGAGGGAATTCCCATCAGAACTTGGATTTGATCTCTTATCTAATCAATCGATCAATTGATTTCCATCCAGTCTGGAGGTCAACAAACCCTCTCCTAAACAGGAAGGTTGCCTGGATGATTTCCAAGTTCAAAGGGCCTTAATAAGTGTGGCATGACTAGTTCCCGGAGTATAGGATGAACTGATCACCAAGAAGTCAAAATAAATGTAGAGGATGAATGCAGAAACTCAGCCCATGCAGCTTGGTAGGGTCTCTTCTGTCTTCCATATACTCCTTCTCTGCCTTTCATTTCACCTCTTACTTTCTTTTCTCCAACCTTCCCTATCTGCTCTTCTGTTGACGCCCCCCCCCCGCCTTCCACTTTTATTTGTATTTACTTTTTTGAGTTCACTTCTTCTGGAAGCCACCTTATTCTTTCAAGTGGTCCCAAATATCAGACAGCACGTTCCAGAGACTGGCTTCTTGTAGCTCAGGGGTCCCCAAACTTGGCAACTTTAAGACTTGTGGACTTCAACTCTCAGAATTCTGGGATTTGAAGTCCACAAGTCTTAAAGTTGCCAAGTTTGCAGACCTCTGTTCTAGCTGTTGCTGGGATTTTGCTATTAGGACCCACATTAAAGAAATACATTTAACCACAAAATAAAGGTAAACCATTTAACATGGAAATAAGGAGAAACTTTCTGACTGAGAACAATCAACCCACGGAACAGAAGTTGCCTTCGGACATTGTGGGAGCCTCATCACTGGAGGCTTTCAAGAAGAGATTGGACTGCCATTTGTCAAAAATGATGCAGGGTCTCCTGCTTGGATGGGGGTTGGACTAGATGACCTACAAAGTCTCTTCCAATCTGTATCTGTATCTCTCTCTCTCTTCCTCTCTCTCTCTTGTTGAGAGATCCAGCTCTGTATATAGATACAGAGAATAATCAACCAATGGAACAGAAGTTGCCTTTGGAAGTTGTGGGAGTGTCATCACTTGAGACTTTCAAGAAGAGATTGGGCTGCCATGTGTTAGAAATGGGGTCGGGTTTCCTGCTTGGGTGGGGGGTTGGACTAGATGACCTACAAGGTCCCTTCCAACTCTGATGATCTGTTATCTGTTTGAAAGAGGTTTTTTAAAACAAAGTAGAGGAAATCCAAATCCAATCAAAGTGGCCTATGCTTATGCAGAACTCTGGGATGCAACTTGAACAAATTTAAATTTTTGATGAGCTTCGAACCGTCTCTCACTTCCCTTCCCCCTTTATTAAGCAACAGGTCGCACATATACAAACATTCAAGAACCAACTGCAGCCTTTCAGGACTGGAAGGTATCTCCAGATTTAAAATGTGTAAGGGATGTGAACTTTTTGCTCAGCTGCATGCCAAAAGCCTTGTATCAGCACAGCAAAATATTAACTGCTTAAAGATTAACCTGCCCCCCAGGAGATTGATTCTAAATGGAAACACATTCCAAACGTTGGGTCCAGTCATACCAAATGCTTTCTTGTTACCCAGAATCCACCAGGATCCACTATCCACTATCAAGGCTATGCTGAGACTACTGGAATAAAATAGGGACCTCCAAACTTGGCAACTTTTAAGACTTGTGGATTTCAACGTCCAGAATTCCCCAGCCAGCCATTCCCTTCTGTTTTCAGGCAGGGGAATTCTGGGTGTTGAAGTTTACAAGTCTTAAAAGTTGCCAAGTTTGGAGATACCTGGAATAAAATATCAAGGATGTAGGATGTATGTCTATTAACAGGAAACCATTTTTTATTTTTTTTTTATTATCTTCTACTGGACAATAAATATTCAGTATGGATCTGCTTTCCAGCCATATACATTGACAAAGGCGGCAAAATATTCCTCAGCTAAGCAATGCAGATGGGTTTACAGATTACAGATTAGCAGAGTTGGAAGGGACCTTGTAGGTCATCCAGTCCAACCCCCCCAAAGCAGGAGACCCTACACCATTTCTTACAGATGGCAGTCCAGTCCAGTTGGTTGATTGGTTGGTTATTTGTTTATTTGTTTGTTTATTGATTGTTGAGTGGGTGAATTCCAATAGAATTGTTGAAAAGCAGCAGTTGGAGACAAGGAGTATTGTGAAAGATTTGAAAGGATTAACAGAGTTGGAAGGGGCCTTCTAGGTCCTCTAGTCCAGTGATCCCCAACCTTTTTTATGCCGCGGCCCGGTACCGGCATCAGCTGGGCGCCGCGCCCGGTATCGCATCACTGGCGCCGCCATCTTTTTGACGAAAAAGTGCTTCCGTGAGCTTTCTACCCGGAAAAGCTCACCGGAAGCACTTTTTACCAAAAAGATGGCGGCGCCAGCAACCAGCGGCCCGGTAAGACTTGTTCCCTGCCGGCACCGTCCGCTGGACCGGCGGTTGGGGACCCTGCTCTAGTCCAACCCCCCCAAGCAGGAGACCCTACACCATTTCTGACAAATGGCAATTCAGTCTCTTCTTGAATGTCTCAAGTGATGAAGCTCCCACAACTTCCGAGGGGAAAAGCTGTTCCATTGGTTGATTGTTCTCACTGTCAGAAAAGTTTGGAAACTTTGCATGGAGGAGAACTGAGCTGGAAAGCAGGTTAGTGAGGGAATGGTGGGTGTTCTGGAATGGGGTGTAAGTAAGGATTTTGCAAAACAAATTTCTCCTTACTTCCAGGTTAAATCTCTCCTTGTTCAGTTCCCATCCATTATTCCTTGTCTGGCCTTCAGGTGCTTTGGAGAACAGCTTGACCCCTTCCCTCCTCTCTATGGCATCCCCTCAAATATTGGAACACTGCTATCATGTCTCCCCTGGTCCTTCTCTTCACTAGACTAGCCAAGCGCAGTTCCTGCTTTATGTTTTAGCCTCCAGTCCCCTAATCATCCTGGTTGCTCTTCTCTGCACTCTTTCTAGAGTCTTAGCATCTTTATATTTTTATAGTGTGGTGACCAAAATTGGATGCTGTATTCTAGGTGTGGCCTTACTACAGCTTTATAGAGTGGTATATTAGATGAGGGCCCATCAATTACAGAAACCAGATTTTTAGACTAACACATATAGCTGTCTAAATAGCTCAATACAGCTTCCAAAGGTCTATTTATACAAATAATTTTGCATGTCTTGTTATATGTTAAAAGGTTTGTGTATGATAACGATGAAATTATTTTAGAAATCACAATGAAATCAAGAATCTTAATTTCAGGATCAGTTATCTTTAAATATGCCTCCAGTCCTGGAACACCGATAGATCCGGAGGGCCTCAAGCTAAGAAAGCCCATGTTGAATGAAGCAGGAAAGTTCTGTAAACCAACAAAGTCTTAAGCAGAACATGAGCTTCATCAACTATATTCTGATCCTGATTTACATCCCAAATGCCCTAAACTGTTAAGTTTCTTGTTTGGTCCAGTTTATAAATCTAAACTGATTTTCATTAAAAAAACAAAAACAAACTTAAGTTATACCAAAATTATACAGTGCACGTAAACTATTTCTGATCTGCACATCTATTTCTATGCAAAGCAGTTGTACATATTCCATCCAAACAATTTCCTTCGCATTCTAGCAGAAGCAATTTAATTCAAAACAGAACTGAATTTAAGGCATTCCAGTGTAATCATAAGCAGTTACAAGGTCACATTTACAGCAAATCTTCAACCATTTTCCATCATGCACTGAAACCTACATATTTTTTTAAAAAAAATCAAGTGGAGTGCACCCAATCCAAATGATCTTCCACTTCGTGTGGAATTATCCATCCTGGATGATTTATCCAACTCTTATGAATTTTCATGCACAGAAAAGGCACTTTCCTAATGGAGAGGACACCAAAAGACCTGAGTGGACCTTCCTCGGAAGATAAGTAAGGATGAATCGGCTGCTAAAAAAGTTATCTTTAAACTCTGAATTCCAAAACTGGGGCATTTTGCTATCAATCGCTTTTTCAGATGTGAAAAGACGGCATTACAATATTGATGGCCCTTCGCAGCTGCCTTGCCTGAAATGTAAAATCTGCAATATCTGTTTTTATCTTCTACTGAACAAGTCTCAGCATCGCCCAGTATCCAAAAATAGGAGTCAAAACCCTTCTCAGCTGAAGTCTAGATGACCAAATAGGATTTGGCCAGACACACACTCTCCAAGTGACCCCCGAAGGAGGGGAAGGCTGGTCTTCGAAGAAGATTCTGCTCTTAAAATCAAATCAGCTTTAATTTCCAAAAATCCAAGGCTGGTGTTTGTATTTACATAAAATTAGCTTCGCAGAGTCCACACTTCCTTTCCTTTTAAGTGACTCAAAATTCTAGCTTGAGGTTGTTGTTTTTTTTTTTTTTTGTTTGCCCTCCTGACATTGGATATCTTTTTGGCAACCCCACCGCGCAGAACTTTTACCATCAGAAGATCTCCCTAGGCAAACGCGCAACTCTTGTGGATTGTGAAACGCAACCTTGTTGTCCCCGCCGACGATTCAAAGTTTTAAAGTTTAAAACGAAACAACACAAATAAAACAAACGGCGCGAGGCAGACCCAGCCCACTTCCCAGGAATCTACCCCTCCTCAAGTTTGATGGGACAAACATCTGTAGGGGAGTGATCTTTATCCACATCTGGGGGATGGATGCATTGGGAATGCTTAGACGGGAAGGAAAACTGGGGAAGAGAAGAAAACAGAAGCGGCGACGGAGACGGGCAGCCGGTGTATTCCACACGGGGCTTACTCCGCAGAGTATTTTCTAGCTCGCTCCGCAGACGGCCGGCTTTGGGAGGTGTGAGAGGAGGGGAGCCGAATTTGGGGGCCCGGTTGCAGCCTGAGGGCCTTACCCAGGGCAGGAAAACGGGCTTTCCGAAGCTCGAGCAAAAGTTGGGAGCCGAGAACGGAATTTGCCCCAAAATTGTTGTTTTTTGTCCCAAATTGACAGCAACGGCCAACATTGGGAAGCCAGAACTCCGCCGGGGATGCTCCTTGGAGCATCCTTCCTTCTTGAAAGCCCCTCTTCCTTCGAGCCCCGCCCAATTGGGCAGTGGGGGGCGGGGGAAACCAAGCCCCGAGGGAATCTTTCTCCCACCTCTCCTCCCCGCCGTCCCGGCCGGTTGCAGCCCAATCCTCCCAAAGCGGCCTTCCCAGAAGGGGAGCGACGAAGGGCCGGGGGCGACGAGTAACGCCGCTTTCTCGGCAGCGTCTATTGCGCTGCGTTCGCGGAATGGGCAGCTCCCGGGTGGGGAAAGAGGGGGAGGAGTCCGGAAAGGAGACCACACGGAGAGCCCGCTTCCTCTTGCTCTCTCTCTCGGCCGCCTTGTGGGCAAGTGGGGAAGCCCCGAACACACACACACAGAGAGAGACAGACAGAGAGACAGACAGACAGACACACACACACACACCAAATGTCCAAGCGTTTCTCCTATTGGCCCGCGGTGGGGAAAGGGGAACTCTTGGCTCTCCGGAGCGCCTGCATCCAAGAGCCCAACCGGCCAACCGAGCCACCCCCGGCTTCCACCCCCTGGTCTGGCAGGGCCCACCGGTCGCCTCCTTCTGCCGGGCAGCGGCGCCGGCCCCTTTCCGCCCCCCCGCCACGTGGTGAGAGAGACCCTGAGGCGCCCGCCGGGCTCGCCTCTCCCGCGAGGGCTGGGACTCGGGGTGGGTGGGAATCCCGCTCCGGCCGGGCTCACCTTGCAGCATGGCCTCCAGCTTCTTTCGGTCCACGCGGAACCGCTCCTCGCCCCACTCGGGGCTGTCCGGGGCCGCGCGGGAGGGCCCGGCCGAGCAGCCTCCGCCGCCTCCTCCTCCTCCTCCTCCGTCGCTGGGCAGGGCGAGTCGGCGCTGCGCTCGCTGTTGGAGCCCGGGTCCGAGAGAGGGTAGCCCGGCGGCGCGGCCATCCTCGGCCCGGCCGCTGCGCCCCACTCGCCGGCGGCGGCCGAGGTCGCGGAGACCCCGGCCCCGTCGCCCTCGGCCGCCGCCTGCTCCGCTTCTTCCCCGCTGCAGCAGCAGCAGCAGCCGCCGCCCCCGCCGTCGCCTCTACCGCCCCCTCGGGAAGCTATCTGGCCCCAGAGGGAGGCCGCCCCCGGCTTCATCCCAGCCCGCCAGAGCTTCGCCGGCTCCTCCGCCGCCGCCGCCCGCCGCCGCCGCCTCCAGCTCGGGCTCCCCGCCGGGCGCGCGGCCGGAGCTGCTGCAGCCGCCGCCGCCGCTGCTGCTAGCCTCGCACAGCGCACGTCCCGGGCCGGCGGCGGCTCTGCTGCGCCCCCATCCCGCCCGCAGTCCGCACAGCATCCCCGCCTTCTCCATGGAGGAGCAGCAGCAGCGCCCGCCCAGCCGCCGGAGCCAGGAGGGGAAGCAGGCCGAGGCCGGGCGAGAAGAGAGCGCGGGGGCGGGTCGAAGCGCGCAAGCCGGTGGGTGAACGCGGGCTGGGCCGGCCGGGGACGGGTGTTGCTGCCGCGGGACGGGCCGAAGCACATCTGTCCGGAAGGCCCCGCCCCGCCTAATTATGCCTTCCTCCTCTTCCTCCTCCTCCTCCTCGCGTTGCCTGCCGCGCTCTAGCGATCCGGATCCTGCAAGGATCCCGCCAGCGCAACCGCTCCGCGAAGCCTGGGCAGAGCTCCTGGGGAGGAGGAGGAGGAGGAAGGAGAAGGAAGAAGGAAGAAGGAAGAAGAAGAAGAAGAAGAAGAAGAAGAAGAAGAAGAAGAAGAAGAAGAAGAAGAAGAAGAGAGGAAGGTCGCAGGGATCCTCCGCTGGGACGATCCCTGAAGTTGGCTCAGAGTTGGTTGGTTGGTTGGTCCCAGCTGAATTTCTCTGGGACCATCACTGAAAAGGGCTGAATCAAGCAAAGAGAATCTTTGCAGCTCAGGGTTTGAACTGTGTGGTCCTCAGGTGCTCTCTGGGTGTGAGAGTTTTCTTGCAGACCTTACATTACCCAACTAGGTAACATCATCAGTGATAGGTGATGTTATCTAGGTTTGGGTCATGGGGGCTTCAAACTTGACAGCTTTAAGACTGGTGGACTTCAACTCCCACAATTCCTCCTCCAGTCATGTTAGCTCAGGAATTCTGGGAGTTGAAGTCCACCAGTCTTCAAGCTGTCAAGTTTGAAGACCCTTTTGCTCTATGTTGTGTTGTAATTGTTGTCTGTGGAGAGAAAAAATCCAGAGTGGTCTGAATTGTGAAGCTGACAAACACTTTGAGGAGTCAATTGAAATGATAGATGAAGGGTTGATTATCCTACATAGCTTCTGAGACAGATTATAAAGGTTCCAGAGCAGTGGAATAAATGGGCAGCTTTAACAAGAGAGATTTACCCCAAGGAAGTACTACTCTTTTCATTTTTTTCTTGCCTGTAAGGAAGTTGAAGCAAGCGAAGAGCAGTGAAATAGCCAAGAGCAGGGGTCTTCAAACTAGACAGCTTTAAGACTGGTGGACTTCAACTCCCACAATTCCTCCTCCAGTCATGTTAGCTCAGGAATTCTGGGAGTTGAAGTCCACCAACTTAATGCTGCCAAGTTTGAAGACCCTTGGGGTAATGAAACATCTGCAAGAAAACCAACCCAGCTCAGAGAGCACCTGAGGACCCCTCAGGGCTGAATCAGGTGATTGCTTAAGGGAGAAGATGAAACTTGTCCTTGGGCTCATGGGTGGTGTCTATGGATCATCTCCTGGGAGGCCAAGCTGTTGCCCAGGTTGGAGCATCCTGGTTCTTATAGGGCAACCAAAGTCCCCATCCCAGTTGTTTTGTTTGTACATTGCAGAGAAGGTATCCTTCAGCCAGCCCTTCTCCAGGTTTAACCAAAAGAAGACCCTTGACAGATCTTGGGTGCTTGTGGCCTGAAGGGCACCAGCGGGAGGATCTGGAATTGTGAACCCCCTCCATGTGATCAAGGATCCAGTCTGTGCTGGGTTTGCACAGCGCACAAAAGGAGGGTTTATGGAACCATGATTTGTAATCACTTGGCTGGTTGCTTGCAACCTGCTGAATTGCAACATCTCAAATCTTCCTGGTGATTTTATGAAGATGACTGGGTAATTTTCTGGTCCAGCATGATAAAAATTATTTTCCCTTTATTACAAGATGTTCCCCACATAACACACAAACTTCCACTCTAGGATTTCTCTGTAGTCCCCCCTCCAAAGTACAACCAGGGCAAATACTGCTTAGCTTCAGGGCCTATCAACTGCTGCTTGCTGAAACAAACCATAAAATAGCCAGCCATAGTTTGTTTGCCTGAAGCAAGTATGCTTAGTTTATGATTTAATGTTGGATACAATGCATGCTGCAGGTGAGGACAGAAAGCAGTTAACAAATTCTTTGGTCAGTTTTCACTTTTAAAACTGCTTTTCCCAAGTTGCTTTCTCAGCCAAGAGAAGCAAGGAAAAAGGAGGCAGCAAAAAATACAGTTGAGTATGCCAGGTTGAGTTTTTAAAGGACCAGCAATAAAAAGACAAAGAAATTTCTCTTCTGCTGTCTTTCTAGGACAAACTCAATTTAGACTGCATGATTTAAAAAAAACAACAACGCTGTTAAGCTCTGATTATTTCCCATGATGGGTAAGTTTGCTACCCCTTTTAAAAGCACCTACTGACTTTTCTTTTTGAAAAAAATTAACTCATTGCTACAGGATATTGAAATTACTATAAGCAGAATTTCTTTTAAATAAATAGAGCCCTGCTCTAGACAATTTACTCTTTCTTTAAAACTCTGGGTGTAAAGGTAGACTATTTTATTAAAGATGCTTGTTTGGGATTAAGAATGGGATTTCAGTCCAACAAACAATCCACAGCTTGCAGAGACAATAATAACTCTGTTTTGAAAAAAGCCATTTGGATATTGTTATTGGAATATTGTTAAGAAAGCTGGTTGGTTTTCTATTGATAACTACTCTTAAATTGTTATCAGATATTTGCTAACTCAATGCTAAACTTGATACAAGAGAGATTTTCTAAATCCTCCTTTCAAACAGCTGCTTCTAAAGACACTTTATAATCCCACTCTTATCAAGTTAGTCTAGTTGGTGAGTCACAATAGTCTATATACAAGGTATATTATTCCTTTATAAAATGGTGAATGTTGAGGTCCTTCTAAGTAAGTTAAAGAAAGTCTTTTGAAAAAAAAACATTGAAGTCAGGCAAGACAACAAATTTCATACAATGGAGAGATCATGTTTTCCTTACTTTGAAAAAAATAATAATTTGTCACACTTGGCTGGGTGTTAAGTACAACCCGTGCTTTCCAGCTTTATAAAGTAGGGTAGGTACCACATCTGTCTCCCTCTTCCTCTCCCCCCTCTCTCTCCTTTCCCCCTCTCTCTCCCTCCCTCTCTCTCTCTCTCTCTCACACACACACACACACATATATATATATTGGGGGAGGGGGAATAGCACAAATTAACAAATGACAATAATACATATGTGAGTGGGAACAAAATTATTTCCCCATCCAATCTTTGCTTGAATTAAAAAAACAACTATGAACTCAACCGTGGGATTGTGCATGCCTTAAAGCCAGAGGCATGTAGTTCTTTCTCTCCCTTCCTTTTAATGTTGCAAACATATCTGAGGAATAAATAATACATATAGGTGGCAGAACTGCATTTTCTACAGCTTCTAATACCTGGAATATAGTCGTAGAATTGTAGACATGGAAAGGTTCATTAGGCCATTGGCTTGACTCTCTGCAGGATCCCGATTAGACAACCGTCTTATCTTGGCTTGAAACAAGAAAAGGGCATTCACCATCTTTCTGGGAAATTCTTCCCTATCAAACTGTTGTTGGGGTTATGATATTGTCTGTTGGTTCTTCTTCCAGATGGGTAATTCTGTATGGAATGTGTCTTAAGTGACTTCCCAATGGAAGTCCCATTAGAAGAAGACAATCATTTCCACAGCTTCCTGTTTAGAGCATCTCCACAAGTTGTGAATCATGGATCCTGAACTCTGACACATTTGGAGGGCGCCTTCATATCCTCCTCCTCCTCCTCCTCCTCCTCCTCCTCCTCCTCCTCCTCCTCATCATCATCATCATCATCATCATCATCAGAATAATGGTAGGCATTTTGTTGTGATACTAAATAGGCTAGTTGGACTTGATGTTGCTTTGTGTCAAGAAACAGGACTGTTGAAAGTTGGAAGTGGATAGCTTAGGAAACCACCTAACAAGGCCCAGCTGTTTTCATGCCACTGTGAGGAAAAGAGAGATTGTACAAGACATATTTCTGCTGGATACTGGTTTCTGTGATCATATATACCATATATACAGTATATAGTGCAGAGAAGACCAACAAAGATGATTAGGGGACTGAAGGCTAAAACATATGAAGAACGGTTGCAAGAACTGGGTATGTCTAGTCTAATGAAAAGAAGGACTAGGGGAGACATGATAGCAGTCTTCCAATATCTCAGGGGCTGCCTCAAAGAAGAGGGAGTCAAGCTGTTCTCCAAAGCACCTGAAAGGCAGGACAAGAAGCAACGGATGGAAACTAACCAAGGAGAGAAACAACTTAGAATTAAGGAGAAACTTTCTGACAGTGAAGACAATCAGTGGAACAACTTGCCTTCAGAAGTTGTGAATGCTCCAACACTGGAGATTTTTAAGAAGAAATTGAACAACCATTTGTCTGAAATGGGATAGGGTCTCCTGCCTGAGCAGGAGGTTGGACTACAAGATCTCCAAGGTCCCTTCCAACTCTGCTATTCTGTTATTTGTCAATAAACAGACGTTCGAAAAATCACTTCAGTAAGTCCTCAGATTTGTCTCCTTGAAATTACAAACTGGAAATGTTACCCTGCTGGGAGGAGGAAAAAGCCTAACAAGTATGGGGAGACTTATGATGTGATCCTTTATTGGTACAACATAGCAATGGTAAGAGACAACTTTGTCTGAAAATCCCTAAATTTCTCTTGACATCATTTCTAAAAAGCAAGGAAACACAGTAGATTCAATAAGTAACTTGACTGAGTTGACTGTTGGGAAATATCTTCTAATCATTAATTGGAAAATCAAGAGCTTCTTGTGCATAGACTCAAACCCCTCCCACCCCAAAAAACACCTGTGATGAAGCTTCATATTGTATCTCAAGTAGGACTGAAGTATTTTTCTCTCTCAACTTATAACACAACAAGCCTAAATGATGTCTGAGCTCCCCGGCTGAGTGCAGCTGCTGTCTGCATTCGTCAGTAGGGAGTCCACTACAACTTGGTTGTTTGCTGGGAAAATTTTATTTATTTATTTATTTATTTGATTTGCCAATTGTTTACAAGATAATAAGTATAAGTGTATACATAGTTGTGAATACATGAAATGGGTACATATAAGAAAAATAAAAGAAGAATAAGAGAAACAATAGGACAGGGATGGTAGGCACGTTGGTGCGCTTATGCACAGACCTCTTAGGAAAGGGGTGAGGTCAATAGTAGACAGTCTAAGGTTAAAGTTTTTGGGGTTTGGGGAAGAAACTACAGAGTCAGGTAGAGTATTCCAGACATTGACCACTCTGTTGCTGAAGTCGTATTTCCTGCAATCAAGTTTGGTGCGGTTAACTTTGAGTTTGTATCTATTGTGTGCTCTTGTGTTGTTATGGTTGAAGCTGAAGTATTCATTGACAGGTAGGACATTGCAATGTATGATTTTATATACCATGCTTAAATAGCGCTACTGTGCCTACACTGCAGAAATCCAGGCACCCAGTGGGTGGCAACAAAGAACCGTAAAAGACATTCAGCCTTTACTGCATAGCTGGCTGGAGAATTCTGGGAGTTGAAGTCCACAAGCCTTAAAGTTGCCAAGTTTGGGGACCCCCTGCTTTAAACAAAGGCAAGGAAGGTGATCAATAAGGCCTTGTTGTGTGGCTGAACAACTGTCAGCTTGGAGAAGACAGATGGAATGCATGGAAAGGGAAGGAATGATGCCTTCAAAGGGAACTTCTCCACTGAGTTGGCTTCCTTCTCTCTCTGCCTCACTAGTGTTTCATCCCTCACTGCCTTTCTCAGAGGAGGCAAGTCAGCAAAGAGATTGAGACACCAGTTGAGTGGTAAAACTCTTGAGTCCCTGGAGGCAACAGCTTGTGGTACAACCTGAGTGTGCTGAGCATGAATCTTGGCTTGGGGTGCATCTCATTTCTCCACTAGTAATTAAGCTTAGGCTGCATTTGGGTCAGTGGTGGTATTCAATTTATTTTACTACCGGTTCTGTGGGCGTGGCTTGGTGGGCATGGCAGGGGAAGGCTACTGCAAAATCTCCATTCCCTCCCACTCCACTAACCTGCTTTCCAGCTCTGTTCTCCTGTGCAGGGCAACACAAGGAGACCCAGCCGATCAGCCGGGACTCGGGAGGCAGAGAATAGATGGGGTTGGCAGGGCCAGTCAGAGGTGGGATTTGCCGGTTCTCTGAACTACTCAAAATTTCCGCTACCATTTGTCCAGAACTGGTCAGAACTGGCTGAATACCACCTCTGATTTGGGTCTCCTGTACAGCCTACTACATTTTAACTTAGAAGGATGTGCAAATTGTACCCATGGATTGGTTTCCCCTTCAGTGGGTTGTGTAGTCATCTGAATAGAAGTGATAGAAGCACACACTGAATTCTTGAATCAGTGTCATACAGAAGAAGACCAAGCCCTGTTTGTTTCTTTGTGTCTTATTTATTTGTTCAATTTTTATCCCACCTTTGTTCAGGAGCTTAAGAATAAGACAGAGTACCTTGAGCTTCCTCCTCTCGTTCTCCCACCACCACAACTCTAAGAGATAGGTTTCTATGGGGGTTTCTATAGAGATTCTCTGTCATAATAATCCAAAAACAACTGGAGACATATGAACAAGAGCTTTATTATTAAGCTTTTGCAAAAGGGAATTCTCATGGCAGAAGACATGGTTTCCAGGAAGGCTGGGGTTCATATATAGGCTCAAATATACAGTCTCTGCCCCTTTCCTGGGTTCACAATCTATCCAAGCTACATATCTCCCTACACAACACTCATGTTTCCTTGTCCTTTGAAACTACCCTCGTTCTCATGGCTTCTTCTTCCTGTTATGGCCCTGTTATGACCATCTGTAATACAATAGATCATTAACCAGTTCCTTTCAGGTCAGGATAACCCAGTATCTCAAAGTATGCCAAAAAGTACAGGCCCATGTTCTACCGAAAAGCCTGATATTTACTTTAGAACATACCAAGTTACGAAACACTACATGTTAGATATAGTTACATAACTGTCCAACAATCATTGCATAGTTCAAATATCGGATAAGTATGGCTTCCCTTCTGTTTTTCATTTCCACAGGTGTAACTCATAATATGTAATTTTTACATATAACATTCTCAACCATCCAGCCCATGGTTATCCCAAAAGTGCTTTTCTGAAAGCCAACTGGTCTTTCTTGGTTGCATCTGAAGAAGCTTCTTGAATGAGAAAGGAAACGCTTTCAAGGGGGAAAAAACAAGAAAGAAAAGCACATTTGGTTGGACTGAGAGAGGATAGATCAGGGGTGTCAAACTTGATTTCATTGCAACAGAGTTATGTTTGACCTTGGGAGGACCAGGGTGGGCATGGCCAGCTTGACGTCACTCATATCGGGGGGCACCTGTGGTGCCCCAAGCACTCCTCCAGCGAACATGGGCTCCCGAGCTCCATTTCTGGCTGTGATGGCCTCCTGCAACCCTCCGGCAGTCCTCCTGAGCTTGGTTTTCACTGGCAGAGGCACCACGGGCTGGTCCTTCGCTGTTTCCAGGGCAGCCCTGCAGGCCAGATCTAAGGACCCTGCAGGCTGGATCCAGCCCCTGGGCCTTGATTTTGACACTCTTGGAGTAGATGGACAAGAGCTTGGCTCCTGTTGCTCCTAGTGTACCTCCTTCACCTCGGCTCATTGCTGGCTCTCCTGAAATCCTCCCTTGTTCCAGAGTTCAGAACTTGGAATAATAGATTTAAGCTGCAGAAAAGCAGAGTTAAGAAATGCTCTTCCTGTTAGAAGGGTTTTTCCAAAAAAATTGTTGCTGGAAAGAAAACAATATACAGCATATATTTTTTTTACTTTGGAACCAGCAGCCCATTGACATGAAGGATTCTTTTTCGCTGGATGTGTTCAACTGGAAGTTGGAATGAGCAGCTGCCAGGACTGTGCCTTCCAATTCGTTAAGACTATAACACTAAGTCATAAATCACAATTTAGAAGCAAGGAGGCCTGCATTTCACCTAGGGTATGAAGCCAAAGCAACACAAACAATATTTTTGACAGTCAAACGTCATTAGTCAAACTTTGGTCTCTTGAAATTAGTGAAGAATTAAGCCAGTTTTGCTAACTAAAAGAAAACTCTGAATTGATAACTTTCATTCTACAGGTTCTTGCCCAGTGTTTGTCCGATATTTGGTTCTAAAAATATTAGGAGAACAATCGGAAAACTTATCTGGGCCTCAGATTTGCAAAGGAATAAGAGTTTGACCTCTTGTCATTTGAACTCAGGGTTGTCTACTAACAACTTCCTGCTTCCGACTTTTTCCCATCTCATGGTGCTGAAATATTGTAAGGCTTTCATATTAGCTCAGTTTTATGCCTTTCCATCTGCAGGAAAAGTCCACAGATTTCAGATGATGCCCTCTAGGCTAAAACTCTGACCTTGTAGACCAGTTGGATACTAAAACATATGAAGAACGGTTACAGGAACTGGGCCTGGCTAGTCTAGGGAAGAGAAGAACCAGGGGAGACATGATAGCGGCCTTCCAATATTTGTGGGGCTGCTACAGAGAGGAGGGGATCAAGCTATTTTCCAAAGCACCTATAGGCCAGACAAGGAATAATGGATGGAAACTGAACAAGGAGAGATTCAACCTGGAAATAAGGAGAAATTTTCTGACAGTGAAAACAATCAACCCATGGAACAGAACTTGCCTTTGGAAGTTGTGGGAGCTTCATACCTGGAGGCTTTCAAGAAGAGACTGGACTGCCATTTTTCAGAAATGGTGTAGGGCCTCCTGCTTGGATGGGGGGGGGGTTGGATTAGATGACCTACAAGGTCCCTTCCAACCCTGTTAATCGGAGAAGATGGTGGACCATTCTGTCTACCGTACAAAGACAGTTGTAGGACATGAATTGTGTTTCTTTTAAGGAGTTTTACAGGCAGGAAGCCCAAACTCCATTCTTTGTGCCTACTATGAGATCTAGTTTAGATACGTCCAGCACACAGCAATGTTTTTCATCACTCATTGTGTTACCTCAGGGATGTCTGGTTATGTGTCACAGTAGAAATGGGCATAGCCTGTTACACTATCACAGCCACCGTCCTAACATCTGCAAATACTCCTTCTTGCCTTACATATTGTACAATTGCAGCAACCTGATTTTTGTTGAAGGGTTGTGTATTGTTTTAGTTCTTGTTATAAGTTGTAGGACCTAGGTTGTTTTACTTCGATGGGTATTTATTCTTTGAACCCAAATACTTGACTCTTGCATAAACCAAACAGGACAAATTTAATGGCAATTATTGCCCCCATGGATTTTAACGGGACTAAGTCACAATTGTGATAATCAAGATCCAACTTGTGTTTTAAGAAAAGGAAAGGAAGCTAGACAAATCCTTAAATTACATCCATTAAAACAGCAGATAAAGAGGTGCTTGGGGAGAATCTATCCAGCAGATCTCCTTAATTCCATCACAGACATACCTCAATGCATGAATGCAAGATAAAAAGAAATATTCCTTCCAGAAACAATAAATAATGGTTTTGAAAGAATGTATGTCATCTTTTGCGTAGATTTCAAGACATTTTACCAAAATCAAGCAGCAGATATAAGAGGCGCTCTTACATTTGTCAGAAATGGTGTAGGGTCTCCTACTTGGACAGGGGGTGGGGTTGGACTAGATGACCTACACGGCCCCTTCCAACTCTGTTAATCTGTTAAAGTATGGGGACTCCTTACAAACTACGAAACAGATTTATTTAGGTTTTTTGCGCAGAGATCATTCAAGCAGAAATTACCAATTTGGGCAAACACGGTAACTACGCGACCGTCTTTCTCTGGGAAAAGGTTTTGCTTTGCAAGAATATCGCTGTGTAAATCTCCACCAGTTACTCCACTAGTGAAAATATACATTTTTTTTTTCTTTCAGATCCATCAGAGCCTAAACAAAGAATGGCAATTTCTATCAAGTAAGAAGGCAGAAATCGGTATGGAATCTGATATTCTGGTATGCTGAAGGATGCCAGTGAGAGATAACAACCTATTCGAATGCCTCAGACCTGGTTTGATTTATTGGTGGACTCTTGGATGGCTGTTTAAAAGTATGAATGATTGAAAGGACAACTGGAGTTCCTTGCATGCAATCGCCCTCTTCCCTCCCCACGTATGATTAGGCCAAATTCCGACAAGCTACATTCCTTATCAAAGGCAGCAATGCTCCCTCTGCTAATGTCATTCCTGAGCTATGAGAAAACGTTCCCTGGGTTTGCAGGTAGTCTCACATTGGAAATTCCAGCGCAGCTTGCAAGATATTGGTGTTTGCTCTGATAAAAAGGGCCATATTTTTGCCTTTGTGGAGGCTTCAGGAGGAACACATCATGCCCATCCATTCTTTTCCAGCCCTCTTTTTGTCCTGGCCATTGTTGTTTTCTTAATATGAAAACCTATTTTGGAAATTGGAGCTGGAGCCTTTGCTAAACTGGTGCACTCCAGGTACTTTGGACGACAACTCCCATCACAGCCAGGGCCTCAAGGATGGGTGTAGGTCACCCAAGTAAGGAGGGAATGCTGCATATTATAAGTAATTTCATGCATTTTTTCGTATTACAGTAGCTCTATAACATTTGAATGTATATACAACACAGTGAATGTATCAATTACATTAGACAGAAGGTTTAGGGAGTTAGGAAAACTATCTGCTTGCCTTCCATTAAAAATTGTGTTTATATAAGTCTGTAAAACCGTTTGTTTCCATTACTGGCCTAGAAAACAGATTTTTTTTGTGTATGTTCCAACTCTCTCTGGCAAGACAAAATAGTTTCTGGTATGGGCTTTGGTGCATCCCAGATGGATACATATTTTTCCCCTTTTTCAGGATGCTTTTTAAATTTGTTATGAGCAGGAATGGGACAAGAAAGCTTCTGTGGGTGTGTTTGCACATTTGTTATGCCTGGTTTGATGATAATCAGGGGTTTGGAAATGTCATCCCATTCCTCATGTTAGTTGTCTGGTGGTTCATCTCCCCTTTGGACAAATTGTTGATCCATTTTGTGTTGTCAGATTGTAGATGGATGGATGGGGTGGATGGAAATGGAGCTTATGAACCAGAATTGTTCATACCTGCATCAAGTTCACAATTCCAGCAATATTTAGGGGAAAAAAGTGTTGCGATAGATTGTTGGCCCCAAGATGTAGATCAGACCAAATCAATTTACTTCATATTAAGATTAAAACTACTCCCTTTTTACAACCCCGTAATTCCTTGATTCAGGGTAGAATCAGAGCAATTGATGGAGTCGAGCATTTACTAGCCAGATGCCCTTCCTGACACCATACAGAGTTCATAGCAGATATTTTTTATTTGTGCCCTAGGGGAGAAATATCTGCCGCTATCTAGGATTGAACTCTCAACCTTCTGAGTGGGAGGCGAGCATCTGCACTACTAGGCCCCTCCACACCATTCAATATTAAGACTAAAACTACCTTTATTAAAATTGGTTCAAGTAACAGAACCTTGCAAGTCTGGTTATGGTTTACTTCTTCTTTACACTCCCTAATTGGAATTATGGAGGTGTTTAAGATATTTTCACATTCTCCCTTCCTCACTTGAACTTCAGAATACTGTCCTCTTTGTTGTTTTGGTAACAGATTTCCCCTTTTAGAAATTGTAGAGAATATTCGTAGCTCGGGTTGTAGACTTAGGCAGAGGTTTGTCCTCCGAGCTTGGTGCTTGGCACCCAGACGTTTCGTTACCAAACTAGGTAACATCTTCAGTGGGGTTAAAGATGCTACCTAGTTTGGCATCAAAACATCCAGGATCCAAACACCAAGCTTGGAGGACTAAGCTTTCTGCAAAGATCTCTCCTTTCTCAATCTTCTGTACTCCATGTCAATACCCCAACAGGACCGTGAGAAGGTAGCAAAGGATTAGAAATGCATTTTCTTTTGCTGCCACCTGGAAGTCATCTACCTCCTTACCTCCACTAACTCCAAAATTGACAGCTGCCTTAAATGATTCCAGAGGGAGTTTGGTCTATTACAGTGGTCCCCAACCTTTTTTGTACCATGGACCGGTACAATTCATGGACCGATCCACGGACCGGTACCGGCATCAGCATGCACGACCAAGGCAAGGCGAGCCGAGCAACCGGCCAGCCAGCCATCCCCCGCTTCTCCCCGCCACCTTCAACTCCTCCTTTGTACCTTCTTGCGGTCAATGGGCTTTTCGGGCTCTTTCTTAATCTCCTCCTGAGTAACGTGAGACTCCACCGCCATCGGGACGGCTCTTCGTTCGAAGCCGCCCCCCCCCTTCGATGAAACTAAGGCACGAGGATTCCTTCAGCACCCAAATGCCGCTTTCCAACCGACGACCGACAAGCTCACCTGGAAGCATTTTCTCAAGCGCTGTCAAAACAAGATGGCGGCGCCCAAGCAAAGTAGGCCCTACTTTCATTCTTTGCGGCCCGGTACAAAATGATCCACGGACCGGTACCGGTCTGGGGCCCGGTGGTTGAGAACCCCTGTTCTATTGAACTTAGACCCTACCAAGCCATCATCTACATTGGTTTGCATAAACATGTTGTGTAAACTCAGCTTAAGCCAAATCAAAATAGATAGTCTTGCATACACTTCACCAATAAAATTCCCCCCCCCCCAATAAGTCATTCCAAACCCCCATGTCTTAGTCCTGCATATGTGAATGGTGTTCATCTCAACCTTCTTCAACCCAGCTGTCTCCAACTTCCTCAAATCTCCTGTTTCACAGCCAGTTGTGGTCTAGTTGTAGAGGTTTTGAGAGCTGTAGTCCACCAGGCTGTGTTGTGGTTCGCCAGCAGCAGGTGTGGACGGCTGAGGTCTCGGAGAGTGAGGACTCAGATGAGGGGCCTGCGTGTGAGGCAGGGATGGGGCCAGGACCATCAGGGAGTGGAGTGCTGCCTTCGGAGATTGTGGAGGCTGGCAGCAGTGATGAAGAGGCCCCCGAGGAGCCTGTGCCCAGTGCGTGTGTGCGCAGGGCTGCTCGAAAGAAAGAGCAGCTGCACCAGCACGGACGACTTGGGAGTAAGGCTTCAAGGTAATGGCCCCTCCCTTAAAAGATAAAAGCCAGCTGAGAAACCGGAGTTCTTTGCAGGAAGCAAAGAAGTTTTTGCACTCAAGCCTTGTGGACGTTTGTAGTATCTTGGTTGGTGTTTGGAGACTCTCTGTGTTTGAATTATTGCTTAGTAATTTTATCTGTTGTTCTTGGCAGCCTTGCAAAACCTTGGCAAGGCTCTTTCTTATTGGAGCTAATTGGCTTGAAGCAGCCTTTTACCCGTGAAGGAACGGGATTCATTAAGAAACATTAAAAGGTTGTGCTGTTACCTTTGTCTCATGTTTGCTTCCTTGGAACCAGGTTTGGGTCAGAACAGGTTGCAGTGGACTATATCATCCAGTCTTAGGATGGTCAACAAATTATTTTTCTTTCTCTAATAATTAAGCCTGCTGCAGTACAATGTAACCAATAATCATTCCCCATTTTTTAAAATCATCTTATGTAAGAATGTGACCCTTATTCTTTCTCTAACATCACCGAATAAAAAGAATGTGGCAGGATTTTTTTTTAAATCTCTCTCCCCTCCACACAATACACATTCAGTCACTATTCTTTATTTATACTTGAAATCTGATATAATCCCTGTTAATTTACATGGCTCAGGCAATCTCTGTCTCAGTTTCGACTGGAATCTTTCAAGAGTCATTGGGTGAGTAAACCACCCCTTGTTGATATTGGAAAGTGTTTTGGCCCAACACAAGAACTTAAATTTCTCCTACTGTAGCCATGTATTTCAGAAGTTCTTAAAACAGCAATTTTCAGGTCATTTGTCGAGCAGGAATTCGAGAAGAAACATATGGTTTTTGATTATGCTGTGATTTTCCTCCCAATAAACGGGGACTGGAGGGGATTGATTTTATTAAACAAAATTTAGAAATGTACAGACTCAAATGAAGCAAAACTGAAAGCATATAGAAAGCGATCTGTTTCCTGAAAATTGGAAAACTAAACACGAAGAAGCAGCTATATTTATACAGACCGTGCATTGGAAGAGAGTTTCTTTATTTCATATTTTTAAAAGAAAGAAAACCACTCGTGTTATCAGCAAAGGATCAATAGAGTCTATCTAAAACTATAAAATCAAGTACAATTTAAGAAGAGCAATAACTTTTATAGCAATTAAGAGGTGTAAAAAGAACTGAATCAGCAAACATTAGTCCAAAATCACTTTAGACAAGACTTAAGTTCCAAACAGATGGTGCAATCTTTCCTTCCTTCCTTCCTTCCTTCCTTCCTTCCTTCCTTCCTTCCTTCCTTCCTTCCTTCCTTCCTCCCTCCCTCCCTCCCTCCCTCCCTCCCTCCCTCCCTCCCTCCCTCCCTCCTTCCCTCCCTTCCTTTCTATCAAACTGTAAAACAAGATCTCAGTTTAATAAATATGGAATCCTGGCCCACAGAAGAACCAGGAAAGGGATCAGAATTCTGAACTTCCTTTGATGAACCTCTTTCGGTCTCCATGTCTTGGCCTTGGACTTTCACAAGATCCTTTATAGTTGTCCATTCATTCTTGGAATTGAAGCCCACATATTATAATGTTGCCAAGGTTGAAGAACACTGCAATAGAGAATGAAAATGACCATAGGAGGATGGGGATCCATGCCTTCTGCTCTTAAACTCCCAGAGGTTGATATCTTCCAACAGCAAGAAGAGCATTCTTGGAGGAAGAAGGTGGTACGGCAGACATGTGACTTCAAGAGTGTTGCTCTGGTCTCACTCCATCTGTTGAGGTTCTCCTCCTCCTTCGGTACAGGCTTCAGACAAAAGGCCTAAATGGGCTTCCTTGGATTCTAGGAAAGGAGGTCTTCCAATGTTAGAACTTCAGTAGCTCCTACAAACAGGATAACATTTTAGGGCCATCCGGTCAAGAATATGCATATGGGAATTAATGAATTCACAGCAAGGTAAGTACACTTGTTAAGACACATATATCCTCCCAGCCATTTATTTATTCTCATTCTTCAAATGGGGAAAGGAAGACCTAGCTTGGCCACATGAAAGGAGCTTCTGATAGACAAGGGAGCTGAGCTCATGCTAACCTTCCGAAGACCACGTCACTGCCCATCAATCTCTCTACATGTTGGTAGTGGAAGAACTTCAAAACTTGCTTCATGTTCTTTTAAAGGTTTTCCATGTATTTCTATTGCGAGACTTCAGTTGCGGTTCTGTTCCTAATTTCTGGAAAGGAGCTCCACTGAATCCAGTTGGCATTGATTGTACTAGACACACTCGCTCTTGTTTGGGTTTCTTAGCCCTACTAGGGTATTGCATGGTGTTAGTCTTCTCTGACTAATATTGTACTGCCCTCTAGCGATCCTATTTCTCCTTTGACATTCTCTCGCAGAGTCCCTGTCTCCCACGGAATTCAGCTGAACATTATTGACCTGAAGGACCTCTGAACGATGGAAGCTGCGCTGAGATCTACAGAGGAAAAACCCCTCTTCTTCAAATGTGGTGCTATGTCTGGTGTTACTTCCATACTGCATACGCACAACAGAAGAATTATCCTCCATGAGAAGTCCACACGTTTATAAGCTCTGTCCATGATTCATATGAGAAATGTAGGGTTTCTATGAGAGTGTGTCACCCTTTTGGATCATAGAATGAAAAGACAAAGAGAAAGGAACCCCATTGAATTCAATGGGGCTTTTTCTCTGGGAAAACAGATGTAGGGTTGGAGGTAAGGGTTTTACTTCAGAAAATGCACCACTTTTTAATTATCGTATACTCTTTGTATTCGTGATGGTAAACCTGTGGCATGCGTGCCAGAAGTGGCACGCAGAGCCATCTCTGTGGACAAGTGAGTCATCGCCCCAGCTCAGTTCCACTGCGCATACGCATGCGCCTCCCGCCAGCCAGCTGATTTTCAGGTATTTGCTGCGCGTGCCTGGGGGGGTGGGGTGCATGCAGGAGGTGCGTGCGCATGCACGGGGTGGTGGTGGAGGGAGAGCAAGGGTTCCACACGCATGTGCAGGGGAGCACAGAGGCGGGTTGCGGGTGCATTGCATGATGGCTTTCGGCACACGACAACAAAAAGGTTAGCCATCACTGCTTTATATGGACCATATTTATATCAAGTCAGTATTTCTGTTGGCAGCTGAATTAGACACCGATGTGATTAGCCCTTGTAATTCCAAACTGGTTGGGAACTTACAAACAAAGGCAAATATACGTGACCCAGGATAAGTTCTGCAATATCCAATCTGGGTCAATCACTAGAACCAGAGGTTTAGCCTTCTGAGCTTTCAGACTTGTGCCGGAGCCCATCCTCGGGGAACTTCTCTCTAGCGGAGTGTGTGCTTCGGGCTATTCTCTTGTGTGGTATTTATATGGTGCCTTCCATGAACACAGCAATCCATCAGTCGGAAGGCACCACATAAATACGATGCATAGCAATAGCCCAAAGCATGCCTTCCGATAGAGAGAAGTTCCCATGAGGATGGGCTCCAGAACGAGTCTGAAAGCTCAGAAGACTAAGCCTCTGGTCCCAGTGACCAACCTAGATTGGATCTTGATTAGGAATTAATCAAACTTTGGGGAGAAGCCCTGTTGAAAAGAAATGAAACCCTTATTTATTAAGACCCAAAATATACATCAGAAGAATTTGCCACCATTTCAACAGATACTGCGGGTCCTTCAACTAGTAGGGGCAAAAGATATAAAAAAAAGCCTTGAGTCAAAGCATCTGATGAAGTGAGTTGTAGCTCACGCAAGTATATGCTTTTTAATTTTTTTAAAAAAATGTGGGTCAGAAAAGGGATCAGGTCCAAAATGGTATAGGGTCTCCTGCTTGAGGAGATTGAACTAGATGACCTCCAAGGTCCCTTCCAATTCTTGTTATTTCATTATACCAGAGTCCTTTCTAACCTCTGGCAACCATGGATTATCATCTACAATGTCACTGTTCCATTATAACCCTTACTGGCTCTGGCTATGCCAGTCCTTTAGCCTAGCGTAACAGAGCAATTCAAGGGGCTATGGATTGGGCACCGCTAGTGAGAATCACCCGTGCTAAAGTCTACCACAGTATCCTACATTATGAGCAGCGGTGGGATTCCAAATTGCGCGCTGCCGGTTCTGCACACGCGTGAAGTGCACGTTAGGCAGCAGCACTCGAAGATTGCTCTCGCGCAGCAGTCAAAGATCGCCTGAGCTGTTTTTTTTTTAGTTCAGCTGAGGCGCAGAAATCCACTCTGTTCCCCAAATCAGTTGAGCTAAAAATCAGTGGAATAAAGAACCGGAAAGAGCAGGGGTGGGTGAGTGAGGGCAGCCAGAGGTGGTATTTGCCAGTTCTCCAACCTGGTCAACATTTCCACTACTGGTAGGCCAGAACCGGTCCAAACCGGCTGAATACCACCTCCGATTATGATGATGTATTAGGACTAAATGAGACACCTATAATAAGTAAACTGCAGAGCATATTGATTTTTCTCTGGGTTAGAGTAACTATTTACGTGAAATGGAGGAGGAGGGATATTGGGAAGGGGCCCACCACCCTTCTTCAGTTTTCTCTGCATGATAGATGGAAATACTGAGGCATAATCTAGCTGCTTGATTATGCCAAGATTTCTCTTCTGATGGTTCTTTCAGCGTTTTTGCAAGGGCCAAAGGAGAAGCATTTGCTCCTAAACAGTGCTAGAAAAAGGGAGTTTTGCTAACAGGTCGTTCCATCAAGCCTCAAACTCCAGATGAGAATCTCTGGCATTAAACTGCAAGACAAAGCAAAAGGATTTGACCTTACAAAATAGTTCCAGTTTTTGATTTTGTAGGTTGGGGGGGGGGATTTAATTCCAGTGGTGGTTATTTTGTTGTAGGGAAGAACCTCTGGGTCAAAGGAGAGAGGCTCTGGGGCAAATCTAGTTTTCTGAGCAAAGATGTCCATCTCAGATCTTGCGACTTCAACACAATTTTGTGCCCCGGTTGATTCTGAAGGCGGCAACCACCAACATTACTTTTGTTTGGTGTTTCTCCAGTTTTACCTTTCCTCGGGGGGATTGAAGATGCTCAGCATCTCTTCCTTGTCTTCACAACCTTGCTGTAATAGCGGATGGGAAGCCCCGAGGACCCAATGAGATACACATCAAAAAGGTAGGCCGTCCCTGCTTCCAGGCCCCTGATGGTTTCGGTAGTCACTGCTCGTTGCAGATTGAGATCGTGGAAGAACTTGCAGAGGACTTTTTCACTCTTCTGCCTCAACTCCGGCCCAGAGCACCTATCAACCTTCCTGGTGGCCACCCACGCTTGGTCCTCCTCAATCTCCTTCTTGTAGATGCAATACTGGCTCAGTTCCTGAGTTCCAAGCCAGGCGATGGTGACTGAATGGCAGCTCCTCAGTTTGTTGAAGGACTTGATCTTTAAGCTCTCTGGGAGAGCTGGGAAGAAAGGCCTATGGAAGAGAGAGGACACCTGAACCTTCACGGATGCAGCTGAAGTCTCAGTGGGCCAGAGATGGACCAGGTAGGTGTCTCCCAACCTTCCTTTCAGGATGAAATGCCTCAAGCCAGCAAATCTCTCTGACATCAGGACTTTCCCGTCCTTGGATATTTCCACTTGGAGTTGCCCGCTGCAAGACTGGAAGGCAAACTGGACCTGCCTCTGCGTTGCCTGGTACAGCAAATTGTACAAGGGCTGTTTCCTCCCATCCAGCCTCAACTGAATCACCTTCCCGTCCTTCAGTTTGCTCACGTTGGGATTTTCAAGAGTTCGGGCAAAGGCTCCGGTATAAGCAACACTGGTGTTGGTGAGGAAATTGATGATGAAAACATCAAAGTAGTACTGAATGCCGGGAGTCAGGTGGGACACTGTGTAGGTGTTTGTGAGCCCCACACAAACGTGTTTCACCTGGGCATTGCCACCTTTGTAACTCATGCTGACTTTGCTCTTGGACTGGGCTTTCAGTCCCTGAGAGGTGAGGCTATCTGTGGAAGGAAAGATCCCCAAAGAAGCAGACAGCTTCACCCCTGAAGGTTGTGTTGCTGTTTCTGCAGCACACCAAGTCTTGAAGTTGTAGTTTTCATTCACCAGGAGACAATAATGAACGTTTCCTTGGGATGGCAGGACACTCGGGCTCTGCTTCCAAGTCAGAGTTACCGTGGTGGGGCCAATCCCAATGACGTCAACGCGGGGATCCATAGGCAGTTCTGGATAAAAGTCATTAGATGTAGGGTCTGTGGTCAGATATGCTTTAATCTGGGTGTCTTTCTCGATGGAGAGGAATTCAAGCACGTAGACTGTGGAATGATGAGATGGTCCTGTGTAGCTTTCCACCGAATTACCTCGATAACTAAAGAGAGTTTGCACTAACTTGGAGCCCTTCTGGAATGGGAGGACTTCCTGAGCATTCAAATGATCTGCCAATTAAACAGAAGACAGGCAATGTTTTTAAAGTTAATGGAGATGGGAAAGGCATACATTGATCAGTGAATACAATGTCGATACCTTGAGGAAGTCTATACTTCCTTTTTGGTTTTGGTTTTGGGAATCTGAAAACAGTTTCAGGTCATGTTTAAGTTGGGCTTGAAGTCTATGTAATTTTCCAGAGAGCGCAATGGAAGGAGGTTTCTATTGCTGCCTTGTGCCATTCTTTTTCAACTTTCTAGACTAGGTGACCTCTTGGAGTCTCCCCTCCAAGTATTAACCAGGCCTGGTCCTGCTTAGCTTCTATCCAAGCAGGGATTTTTTCTGGTGCTGAGACTTCAACATTAAATGTTTAATTAGGGATAGAAATCTTGTTAGTTAATAGTCGGTACAAATCAGGTTCTAAATGAATCTAAGTCAATCTTCCTTTCATATACTATCTAGATCTTGTTAAGAGAAAGAGGAATGGAATGGAAGAAGGAAAAGGAGAGGGAGGGAGGTGGGGGGAGACATTATACATCTATTCAACTTCCCTCTTGCTTACCAGAAATTGTTTTCCCAAAATAGTTTGCCGATGGCTTAGGGACTCGTATACTCCACTCAATGGGGATATCACACGGGGTTACTCTCACTGTGAAGAATGCAGAGGTTTTGCTTTCTTTTAGAACAAAATAGCACCTGGAAACGAATGGATGTTGTGTTCATTTTACATCACAGAAAGCGGGTGAGGAGAGAGACCAAACAATCTTAACATCAACAATGCAGTCAGAGTTTGATGGAATTATTCAGCTAAAAGAATCCCTGTGAATATTTTACTTTGGAATCAGTGTGTTTATATGCAAGTTTGATCAATCTCTCTATTTTTTATTATTATTGTTTTATTTTTTTAAGACAAACATATACACATCAATCTCAAGAGAATTTTCCAAAGCATATAATGGTTGGAGGGCAAATAATGGTTGGAAACTGAACAAAGAGAGGAGCAGTCTGGAATTAAGGAGAAATTTTCTGACAGGGAGGACAATTAACCAGTGGAACAGAAGTTGCCTTCAGAAGTTGTGGGCACTCTAATTATGGGTGAGGTTTTTAAGAAACTGGACAGTCATTTTTCTGAGATGGTATAGGTTCTGCTTCTTGAGCAGGGAGGACTAGATGACCTCCAAGGTCCCTTCCAGCTCTATTCTATTCTAGAATCAAAGCACCTTCTTATAGGGAAGGCCAGAGCTCCCTGAGAAGTTGGTTTTCGAAAACCTTCTCCGAGGTCCATGGTAAAGCAACACTTCATTGCTGAAGTTGTCCCTCTCAACAGGGTTTGGGAACCTGAGGGATGTCATAAGACAAAACCCTTAGACAGAAGACTTTAATCTCACACCCGTGAACAAAAATCATTCTGTAGAAGAAAGGGACTCTGGAATCTACCCAAAATGGAAAGGAAAAGACGGCCTCTCTCACCTTTGAGGCATTCCTTTTGAAAGAGCGATTGTCATTTCCTTGCCTTCTCCAAGCATCAACATGGGATAGAAACGGAACATCTCATTCTTCAGGTTTTGCTGTAAACCAACAGCCATGATGAAAGGATGGCTGAAGCACATGGCCAGAAGAAACCAGCAAGGCAGACACGTCTGGGCTCCAGACATCTTCTGTGTTGCAAACCTGGGAGATAATAATAAGACAGCAAATGGGCTTTCTTAAATGTAATGGATTGTTAATCGGGTGTTCAAGCACTACAGAAGACAAACAGATTGGTTAGACATTTTACTTGTGTTAGTCGGCCACTTTGGGTCCTGCCAAAATTTGATATAACTTGGAAATCCATCTAGCATAGGAGTTGTCACCTTCCTTGGTCACCAGAAAGGATCTTCAGTGATTTCGAACTGCAAATCTGGTGGAGGAACCAAATCTGTGAGAATCAGATGTGTATCATCTGTGACCAGCTGTTTGGAAACTAGCCACAGGCACTGTTCTTCCCTTCTCTTGTTTCTTCAGTGGCTCCCCCAGGAAACAAAATTACTGGTTCTACAATCATCTCATTTCCCTCCAATGGCAGAGTGATTCCTTTTGTGTGCTGACACATTTATTGCCTACACTTTAAGGAGTCTTGAGGGTGCGACTCACTTGGTTATTTGGAAAGAATATTATTTTAAATGTCAGGAAAGGAAGAAAAAGGAGAGAAACGTGCCGATGAGAAGGACCAAGGATGGAAACTACAGAGGGATACTGTAGTTGGGTCTGCAGGCAGGGGGTGCTCTTGGAACAGCTGGAGGGGCAGCCCCTTAAGCTGATCGACAATGTTAAAGAGAGAATTTCCCTTAAAAAAATCTGGTTTGCAAGCTATCAAAGGGAATACATAAAACTGCACCAATATTAGAACCAGAAACTCACTTTTGAAACTGTATTTTTTTTTTAAAAAAAAATATTACTTTGTGAGACAAAAATAATTATCAACAATATCAGTGATGTTCCATAATACTTTTATTTATTTTTTTCAATTAAACTCTAAGTCACATTTGATTCCCAATTTGGGGGGATAGCTATTCTTTTAGGTTTTAAATGGCAAAGATTCGGTTTGAGCAGCTTAAATAAGTCATACAATATGAAAAATGTTTTAACCGACTTTTTTCTGCGGCATATTCAAACCCTTCATAACAGTATTCAGAATATATATTGAAATGGCTTCCCCCCACCCCCCACCCCAGGTTCCAGGATTGTGTCCTCTTAGGACAGAAATGCCTGGACCTCTTTATGCGGTAATTAAACCAGGATTTTGTATGGGTGCTGCCACCCGAAAGTAATATATTGAAAAGTCCGAGAAAGACAGATCTCCTAGACGTTAAGAAAGATAACAAAGAGAACAGGTTTATCCTGAACAGATTTGGTTAAATCAATCACTCTAACAACTTAAAAGAAGCAAGGAAGAGTTGATGGGATAGGTGGCATGCTATTTTATTTCTCTTACCTTGAGCCCGATGTTCTCAGGTAATTCTGTGCAAAGATTCGGAATGACAGCCGCCGAGCTAGACTTTTGCAGAGCTTTGCTGGCAGAAGCAAAAGCATCACTGAGAAACATATTCAGCTGAGCAAAACTGACCTTCCTGAGAGATTTCAAAGCAGAAGGTTTCCTTGAGAGGAGAAAGGATTCTTGAGGGTTTTTTTTCTTCTTCTTTAGATGTGAAGATCTTTGAAAGCAGAAGGTCTCCTTCCTAGGGCTCCTCCAGCCCTGATTTCCTGAAAGTGAAGACAGGTCTTCTTCTGCAAAGGGAGGAGGAAGAGAGGAGCTGGAGGGCTGAGAAGGAGGCCAGACTCCAGGGTGGCTGCTTAAAGAGGGTCTTTGGTAGAAACAGGGAAGGGGGTCTGTGGGTAGATGTGTTCATTTAACCCTTTCGTAGAGTTAGCTTGCTTAAAGTTGTCTCTTCTCCTCGCCACACTGTTTAGGGGATTGGATGGGTTTGACCCACTTCCAGAAATATGTTCGGCCACAATTGAGTCAAGGCAAGATGTCTCTGATGGAATTGAACTTTCAGTCTTTGAAATCAAATCTCTATGCATAAAAGGGTTTTTCCCCCCCAATATTTCTATAGGTGCAATAGTTTGATTTTTCTAGCCCGTACCTTAAAGACCTTAAGTAAAGTAGCTCATGCCTTAAAACCTTAGTAAGATCATATTTGGAGAATTGCATCCAGTTCTGGTCCCAAAAAAGATGTTGAGACTCTGGAAAGAGTCCAGAGAAAAGCAACAAAAATGATTAGGGGGCTGGAGGCTAAAGCGTATGAAGAATGGTTACAGGGATTGGGCACGTCTAGTCTAATGAAAAGAAAGACTAGGGATGACATGATAGCAGTATTCCAATATTTGAGGGGCTCCTGCAAAAGATGAAGGGATCAAACTATTGTCCAAAGCACCAAAAGTCAAGACAAGAAATAATGGTTGGAAATTAATCAGGGAGAGAACTAAGGAGAAATTCCTAACTATGAGAGCAATCAATCAGTGGAATGGTTTGCCTTCAGATGTTCTGGGTAGCTACATCATTGAAGGCTTTCAAAAAGAGATTGGACAACATTATACATTAAAAGAGTTGGAAGGGGCCTTGTATGTCATCTAGTCCAACCCCGCCGCCCAAGCAGAAGATCATTTCTGACAAATGGCAGTCCAATCTCTTCTTGAAAATCTCAAGTGATTCTATTATTCAATTATTATACAACTCTATTATTCTATGCTCTGTGATACAAAGGAGAATTTGTAGCTCTCCAGGTACAGCTAGACAAGAATTCCCGGGGTCCTTTCCATCCAGTTTGCTGATTACAGACGTTGGGGATTGTCATTCATCTACATGTGGATGAACTTTCTCATGCTAAAGTCCTATTAAAACCGCATTATGTGCAGATCAGCAGCTAAGATGGAGCATCAGCTAAAACCAAGAAAAGCGACCTTTGATTCACCAAAATACCAAGTCAGGATGCAGGTGATGTTGAAATGAATTGGAGGTCAGTTTGTGTTACTCTAGCTTCCGGTGCTAACTGGGAATTGTGGGTGCCAAGAAAACTGAAGGAAGAGCACCCCCAAAATAAGTAACCTCATGACTAAGCACTTACTGAAGAGCCATACAATGGTGCCATATAGTTTTAATCTCAGTAAAACAGATGAGCATCTGTTTTATTAAAACCATTTATTAAAAATATTTTGCAGCTGCATCTGAAACGTATTTGTTCACATGTAAATTTTATTTTTTTTAAAAATGTAAACCTGATTTTGTTTATCCTCACTGTTCAGAGTGAGGTACTGGAATCATGTCTTGGAGATCCTGTAGTTAACTTTTGTGGTTCAATGGCAGCCTGTGCAGACGGCAGTGGAATCAGACAGTGGGGAAGAACGGGGACCAGTCCGGGAGTCTGGGGAGGACTTGGATGAGGGCCCTGTGTCTGATACAGAGTCGGGTCCAGGACCATCTGGGAGTTATGTGCCGACTCCGGAGCCTCCAGAGTCTGGCAGCAGCGAGGAAGAAGAACAAAGGGAGCCTGTTCCCAGTGCGCATGTGTGCAGAGCTGCCAGAAGGCAAGAGCTGCTAAGACAAAAGGGGCAACTTGGAAGTAAGGCTTGGAGGTGATTGCCCCTCCCCTAAGGTATAAAGGAAGTGCAAAGGTAGAGAAACCTTTGCAGGAAGCAAAGTCGTTCGCTCTGTTCGGATTAAGCCTTGAAGCTCTGTGTGGACTTTGTACTTTGGTTATTTTTTCCCCAGTTAATTTGGCACTTTAGTTGTTGGCAGCAATTCAAAGGAGAGAAAGGTGGGTGCTTATCTCGAGAGACTGTTTGGGACTCATTGTGGGCTGGGAATGCACATAATTCCCAGTGTTGAAATAAAGCAAGACTTGTTTGGGACTGAGTGTGTGCTTAATTATGGTCTCAGGAAGCCTTGGTCAAGACAAGAAGTCAGGTCAGTTAACAAGTTTTCTATGGATGAGATGTTTAGACTTGTCCTCCAAACCCCTTTCCACACTAAAATCTCCAGGATGAGAAGGTGAAAGAGACTGCCTTCTGGGATGGCTAAGGATGGCTTTCTCTTCATGATGCTCTACTGATGCTCTTTGGGACCCAGAAGCAGAGTTGCAGCCTCATAATCCATGCTGGATGGTCAAACCGCAGGAAAATGCCCGAGGCAGGTGGTGGATAAGTAGAATTAAGCTGATAAGCAGGGATTATCCAGCAAATATGGCTGCACATTAAAAATAAGAATGGTTTTCAGACTAAAAAGTCAAGATGAGTATTGAGGAGACCTGAAAAGGCCCAGCAGAATCCTTGGGGCTCCTAAGACCCATATGATATTTGCAAGAGGACATCCTGCCCAACTGTGTTGGCTCCATTTAAGAAAAAAATGAAGTTGACACAGCATAGTGCTTTGTTTGCAAGTATGTCCAACCTATTGATTAAAAGGCAAGAATAAATGGGGTGATAGTGAATATCCTGCTCGACTAGAACTGGTGACAAGGAGCACCTTCCTTCCTTCCTTCCTTCCTTCCTTCCTTCCTTCCTTCCATCCATCCATCCATCCATCCATCCATCCATCCATCTGTCCTTCCGTCCATTACTCCATCACTGCAACTAATCTCATAGGAAAAATAGGAAGAATTTTCTGAAAGAAATATTTATGGAGATTCTCTGTCATTCAGGTCATGGCTGTCCCAAAAGTGCTTCTTCAGAACTGGAGAAGCTTCTTGGTTAAGAAGTGAAACGTCTCCAAGAAAAAAAAGAAAAAAGTCCAGTTGCCTTTTGGAAAAAAAAAAGTACTTCTGGGACATCCCTGAAAGAAATATACAACATACAGAAAAAACAAATAAGCTTTCAAAAGTAGAACAGGCTTTTCTGTCTTTCTTTGTTACCATTGAAAGTTCTCTTTCTCATAAGGTCTCAGCTATGGTCACAAAGATGAGGTACAACCTTGGTATTTCATATGGCAGGGTCTCTTCCACCTCCCATTGTTGTAAACTGCTTTTGTGCTATGGACTCACTCCTATGACCCATCAAGGCCTTGCATCGAGATGTTCTGGAGATGATGTGAATTCAGCATGATCCCAAATGAATTTCAGTGCAAGAAAATGGACATTGGGTTTCCCTAGCGCATAGGGTTTAGTACAGAATATGGATTTAGTCCCATCCTTTTCAAGCCTTTCAGAAAGAACATGGGTTTTCCAGCAACCTTCTATATTCATCAGGAGTCTGCAAAATGGTTTTACAGATAGATGCTCTTCTCCTACAATGTTGGGTGGGTTTGTTTATTTTTTAATTTTTTTAACAGCTGTGACATGATTGAATTGTAGGTTATAGCTGCCCAGAAGTCTTGTTCTGTGAGATGGGCAGACATATAAATTTGTCCAATCAATGAATGAATCAATGAATCAATGAATCTAGGGAGCTGCTCAGCAGCCTTGCCTTCAAAATATACCAGCACCAATTCAGCCACATTGTGACTCTTGATGAACCCTGGAGTCCAACCTGAGAATAGATGTCTTCAGAGGTGGGATTCAGCAGGTTCTGACCGGTTCTGGAGAACCGCTAGCAGAAATTTGGAGTCATTCGGAGAACCGCCAAATCCCACCTCTGACTGGCCCCGCCCCCATCTATCCTCTGCCTCCTGAATCCCAGCTGATTGGCTGGGTCTTCTTTGGTTACCCTGTGCAGGAGAACAGAGCTGGAAAGCAGGTTAGTGGGGTGGGGAGGGAATGGGGATTTTGCAGTATCCTTCCCCTGCCATGCCCACCAAGCCACACCACGCACACCAAGCCACACCACACACACCAAGCCACACTCACAGAACCGGTAGCAAAAAAAAAAAAAAATTGAATCCCACCACTGGATATCTTACTCTGGGCACATCACAATCTTTCTCCGTTTATTCTCTTACTTTCATAGTTTGGTGCTGTTGAAAAGCCTGGGAGAAGGAAGGCTTGTGGTAGGCTCCGTTTATACCTCCTCCTCACTGTATCAAGCATGCAAGGAGTTAACGATCATCCTTTTTTAAAAATGATTAATTTTTTTTTCTGTCTTTCAGTTCCTGACACCCCATCTGTTCCAGGCACCACCCTTAATTCTTCCCACTATCCTTCAGGGAGAGCAGCACAACACTGTGGAATTTTAACAATCCTGAACAGATTGGAGGCCGCATATGGGCAAGAGGATTAAAAATTCAGTCACATTTGCTTTCTGGGCCCTGCATTAGAAGCCTCAGGGCTGGCACTATGAATATTTTGTTCAGCATGGATATTAAGCAGTTGCCAATCCCCTTTCCTTCCCCAGGGACCTGTAGACACAATTGTACTTCATTTCAAAAATTGAACGAATATGTTCAAATCCCACCTAGCTAGCAGATGCTGCTGATTTGGCTGGCTGTGGTGCTAAGGGTGAGTCACACGGGGGTCTCAGAGATTGAAATGTAGGCGCTAAGAAGCCCATTTTGTAAAAGATGAAGGCGGTAAGGACAAGGAATACAAATAATCTTTATACAAATATTAGGCATTGAATCAGCCTTTGGGACCTGGCAGTCTGTTATCATTCCTCTCACATTGTGTAGTATTAACAAGGAGATAATTTTTATTAGCTTGCAGCAATAATGAGGAAGGTTCCCTGATAAATCTGTATTTGCATCTCATTCAAACTGGCACAGATTTTTAGACAACATCTTACATGTAAAGGGATGTCCACAATACACATCCTTCTCTGAAATTGGAATAAAATAGAATAAGAAAAAAAATAGAACAGAACACAACAGAACAGAACAAAGAAAAGGATAGGATAGGATAAGATTTAAAGCTTCTCTGAAAAATATAAACACTCAAGACTGATTTCCTCCCAGAAACTCATTTGTTATGACAGAACCAGCAGTTATTGGTACTAATTTTGCTTTTAAACTAGAGCATGAGATGGGATAGTTACAGGTGAATGAACACACTTCTGGTCCCTAAAGAAGCAGAAACTCAGAACAAAGACCAACCTGGCGTTGCAAACACCTGGAGATATTTCTCCTTCTATGGGAGGCCAGGCTCCAAGGGCAATTCAAAGACTCACAGAAGGAGGATGTGTTTTCTAACAATGCACGAGATAGTTTAGAAGCCATACCCAATGGCAATGAGGACATAAGCCATAGGTCTTGGTAAGGAGGTTCCGTTCTTAGAGACACACGTTTCTTCAATTGACAAGCTGCACATAGAAATGAGCATCTTAGGACAGGGGTGTCAAACTCGTGGCTCGTGGGCCAGATGCGTCACACGGTTTAGCGAAAGGTGACTGACTACATGACTCCACGAGTTTGACACCCCTGTCTTAGGAAAACATGCACACACAAATACATATTAGGAAACACTAATGTGTATATTAGAAATAATGTGCATATTAGAAATATCAAAATGTGCATATTAGAAATATTGGACAAATACAGTTTAGGGGCAAAACTCCATAATTGATACATATTATAATTATATGGCACTTGGTTGTTATGTAGCTTTTAGTTGTTAGTTAGCTTTTAATTTTAGTTGTTGATTTATGTTTTTAGTTGTTAATTTTAAGAACACACAACCAGGCACCATATAAATACATCATGTAGAACAGCCCAATGCAAATATTCTGGAGAGAAGTTTCCACTGGAGGCCAAAAACTTTGAAGAATGTACCTTTGGTACATTAATTGGATGGATGCAAGTAATTATAGTTTGGTCAGTAAATCATGGTGATTGCTTATGAATGTCACAAAAAAACTCAGTTATTTTAGAGTGTTTTACTTGAACCTGTGTTATAGGTATAATATAACTTCTAAAGAGATTATAATCCACAATACCACTCACTGTGATAACAACAGTACCGTTTCATCAGGCCAAGATAGAATTAGATTGTCTCTCTGCACTTTGGTTTTTTTAATGGTCACATTTTGTTTGTGTGTGTGTGTGACTATTCCGAATGGACTAAACTTATTAATGTCTCATATTTAGTTTATGTTGTCATCAGCACTGAATCATAGCAAACACTAGGATGGCATTTGAACAACATGCATAAAAAAGATACTGAAATGAAACGTTAACCTCAAATGCTCAAATGTTATGACAGTAAATGTGATGGCAAGACTATATGCACACATATTATGTAACGGACTAATATCTCACCCCACCCTCTTGAAATAAACAAACAAACAAACAAAAATCACACCATTAAGGACAAATATTTAGATGTTGTTTCTTTGTAGGAGACTTTTGTAACACTAGCCATTCCCCATTCTGGCTGGGGAATTCTGGGGGTTGAAATCCACAAGTCTTAAGGTTGCTAAGATGGGATAGACACCTCTCCATGTTTCTGAGCTTTGCCCATCCTTTCCTTCCTTCGAAAGAATATTGATTGGGGCAACAGAAGATGTGAAGCCAATGTAGTAACGTGAAGCCAATGTTTTATTAATAACCGAATTGGAAGGGATCTTGTAAGGTCATCTAGTCCGACCCCCCCCCCGCCCAAGCAGGAGACCCTGTACCATTTCTGACAAATGGAAGTCCAGTTTCTTCTTGAAAGCCTCCAGGGATGAAGCTCCCACAATTTCCGAAAGCAACTTCTGTCCCATGGGTTGATGGTTCTCATTGTCAGAAAATTTATCGTTATTTCCAGGTTGAATCTCTCCTTGTTCAGTTTCCATCCACTATTCCTTGTCTGGCATTCAGGTTCTTTGGGAAATAGCTTGACCCCTTCCTCCTCTCTGTGGCAGCCCCTCAAATATTGGAAGGCTGCTATCATGTCTCCCCCTGGTCCTTCTCTTTCCTAGACTAGCCATGCCCAGTTCCTGTAACCTTCTTCATCATGTTTTAGCCTCCACTCCCCTAATCATCTTGGTTGCTCTTCTCTGCACTCTTTCTAGAGTCTCAACATCTTTTTTATAGTGTGGTGACCAAAACTGGATGCAGTTGGTGTGGTCTTACTAAGGCTTTATAAGAGTGGTATTAGTATCTCACTTGATCTTGATTGTATCCCTCTGTTAATGCAGTTTAGGATTACATTAGCTTTTTTGGCTGCTGCTGCATACTGCTGGCTCATATTTAGGTGGTTGTCCATTTAGACTCCAAGATCCAAGAAGGATCTTGTAGGTCACCTGATCCAACCTCCGCCCAAGCAGGAGATCTTACACCATTTCTGACAAATGACAGTCCAATCTCCTCTTGAAAGCCTCCAGTGATGAAGTTCCCACAATTTCCAAAGGCAAGCTGTTCCATTGGTTGATTGTTCTTACTGTCAGAAAATTTATCCTTATTTCCAAGTTGAATCTCTCCTTGATCAGTTTCCATCCATTACCAATTGGAGTAGTAGCTTCTATTCAAATTAAATGATAAAGTATCAGGTTGCATTTGCAAAACACACTGTGGCTATATTGTTCTAGCAGACTCACCCATTAAAAAATAATGTTTGAGCAACTGCTCGGAACTTCTCCACTGAACATGGCTGGGCTACAACTTTGTCCATCAAGAGATCACATTTCTTCTCTTTGCAACAACTAAATCATTACACATTCGTTAATCCAATTATTGGTGTCGGTTAATAACAACCACAAATGTGTGACACAGTAATGTATTGCCGCATGAAGAAGGCCTCATTAGTTAGGAACCTGACAGAGTAAAGAATCAACATCTACCTTTAGGTGTTGGAAGGAGCAATGAGTTAAAAAGTGTACATTAGCTGAAATATTGAAAGTCCAACCCAAATTAGGTGATTACTACCTCCAGGACTGCTAATGGAAGAAGGCTAGGACAAGAATTGACCAATGATTGTGTTAAGCCCATGCTATATTACATAGCGTTTCTGTCTCTCACACGGTCATGCCCCTGTCGGAATCTGATTCAGAAGGGGAGGCCGAGCAGCTGACAGGGAGTGGGAGTGTGGCTCTGTTGGCTATGGAAGAAACTGGGAAAGGGCAAAGTCTGGCTGGGCAGAGCAGGGGAGAGATAGAGCAAGGCAGAGGTAATTCAGAAGAAGATCCAGGCCCATTCCCTCTTCATCCTAGGGCATGCAGGGAGGAACAGAGAAGGGAGCAATGTGAATTGCGTGGCTTATGGTAGAGGAAAGGGTCCTGATTCCCTTCATTAGTTGCAGCTGAGAACACAATATTTAAAAAGGGAGGTTGCACACAGAAAATTGTTGAGAGCAAATCATGAGTTATCTGGTATTGTTGAGGCTTATCTGGGGTCCTGGCGTCTTCCCAACTGTGTGTGTTTTGCTGGGCTTTCAAGTCTTCAATTTCTTCTCCTGCCCTGTGAAGTTAATTACTGCAACGTGGTTTGTGTGGATTTTTATTTACAGTTTGTATGTACTTTGTTTTTGGACTGAATTTCCTCCACTTAAAAACTCTTCTTGGGAGAGTTTTTTCTCGAGCCGAAGGTAACCTGGACATTGGGGGCAAAGTTGGAGGTATTAAAGGGACACCTCTTGCTTATGTGACTGTGTTGTCTTTGTGCCACATCCCACAGTCACATTTCTTCAGGGCTTCATTGCCCTTCAAACAACCTTCTCTTTTAAATGTGCAAATACATTTCAATGCCCCCATTTATCCTCCTACTTTAAGAAGGGGAGGGAGGGGGCATAGGTTTCCAATTATTTCTTGTGGAGTTTGACAGCTTTCACCAGCTTGTCGTTACCACCTGCATGAAGCACACAGCAACCTCTCCTATTCTGAAGGTTAATTCTGCTTCTCCCTTGTCTTTCTATTCCCTGTTCCCCTTCAGTCTTCATTATTCCTTCGCTTGTACAGATGTCTCTTTTCTGAGTGATTAAATTACAAAGGTCACCCCGTGGCCCTTCAGCATTAGGAGATCAGGGTTCGGGCAATAAAACAGTGTCAGAAGTGAGTCAGGGCATGGAAGACGGAGGGGAAAGAGCAGCCCAGTTTCTACACAGGGTGAGGCAGTTGTGAAGACGCTGGATCATAAACAGAATTACAGAATATCAGAGTTGGAAGGGACCTTGGAGGTCTTCTAGTTCAGGCAGGACACCCTATACCATTCCAGACAGATGGCTGTCCATTAGGATAGGGGAGCCTCTGGTTAAAGGCAAGTCAGCTATAAGAAGCTTGGGGGCCACTTGGGCTGGCCTCTTTCTCAATCCGCTTCACAGATTTAATGTGATGGGGATAAAATGAGAGCAAGAGAGACGGAGACAGGTAAAGGGAGAGAGACATAAGCTAGGATTTGTTTGTTTTGGTCAAAGATTATTCTGTCAAAGAGAAAGAGCAACAGAAGCTCTTTGGTGTCTTCCCTTTCTTTTCTCTTCCCTTGCACACCGTCTCTGCAATTGGTGGCAGCTCAGAGGGCTGAACCTTTGCATCTGGGATCAGGCACTTCTGAACACCTCTATATTCCTTTTCATCTGAGGACGCCCACCTCACACACAGGAGCGGCTTTTGTCCTTAGGCCACCTAAGGTAAAGGTTTCCCCTCATGCTAGTCATTCCCAACTCTAGGGGGCGCTGCTCATCTCTGTTACAAAGCCGAAGAGCCAGCGCTGTCTGAAGACGTCTCCATGGTCATGTGGCTGTGGCATGACTAAATGCCGAAGGCTCACGGAACGCTGTTCCCTTCCCACCAAAGGGGTCCCTGTTTTTCTACTTGCATTTTTTTAATGTGCTTTCAAACTGCTAGGTTGGCAGAAGCTGGGACAAGTAATGGGAACTCACTCTGTTACGTGGCGCTAGGGATTCGAACCGCTGAAGTGCCGACCTTTCTGATTGACAAGCTCAGCGTCTTAGCCACTGAGCCACTGTGTCCTTGGGCCACCTAAACAACTGCCTTTATTACCTGTCAAGTTTAACAAACCCAGAGAGGTTTTCCCAGGCCTGTGTAGACATCATGAATGATAAATGAATAAATGGCTAGTTGTTGGAAGTTGTAGCAAACATGTCACACAAAATTGAACAAACATTTCAGCAACATATTCAAAATAAATGGAGGCTTTAGCAGTAAATGCAGCTAAAGCAAAACACCGTTTAATACAGTTTTTCTGCAACTTGGCAACTTGAAGTCCATTTGCTTGAAAGCTGCCAAGTTTGAAAAGCACTGAGTTAACAGATTTTGTTTTCATTCATCTCATTTAATCATCATTAACGTTCTTTACACACAACTCTTGGCAGGAATGTCCTGAATGTCACTAGATGTGTCCCATTCCTGAATGTTATTAAATTCCCTTTTAGCTGAGGGTCTTATGAACTTTGAAGAAAACATGGTCAACATGTTAGACTTGCATCTTCAGGGAATGCAGTACAGATTGATGTTTAGCTTTTATTTGCTCCATCTGTTCTTGTTGAGCAAATTTTTTTGGGGGGGAAAAGCATAGCTTATTAAAATCTTTGAGCCCCCAAACAGAGCTAGATAATATTGCATTAATATCTGAGTTTAATGCCTTATTAAAGCCAGGCCTGCCATTTTTGGCTGCATTGTTTTTAAAACTGGAAGGAAGAAACTCAAGCTGCTGCACATGCATTATACATTAATAAGTGGTGCTGAACCCTTTTATTCTAAAAAGATAATGCCTTTTTACTACACGTGGCTTAGCTAGAGAAACTGAATAATAATTTTTAAAAAGGCATTGAAGCATTTTTAAAAATAACCCCAATAAATTCAGTGCAATCAAACTATAGTTCCTACATCTGCTAAGTTTTAACTGAAGAAGGGGATTTGTAGAAGCAAGGTGAGCTAGTAGCAACTAATCCATGGAGATGGCCACGCAGCCACTGACAAAGTGCTGAGTTGGTGGTTTAAAATGGGAAAGAGCATCTTGTGTTAATGCTCAGCACTAAGACGGTGTAACTGCTGAGATCTCATTGGGACCCCAAAGTTTTTTCCCCCCTCCAGCTTACAGCAGGTCCTCTCAGGAACAGGATGCAAAGAAATCTGGGACAAATAAGTTGCTAAGCTTGATGAGTTCTAGATAACCAAAGAAACAATCCTTTGTCATCATCAGAATAGCAATAGCATTTAGACTCATATACTGCTTTATAGAGCTTTATAGCCCTCTCTAAGAAGTTTACAGAGCCAGCCTCTTGCCCCCAACAATCTGGGTTCTCATTTTACCAACCTCAGAAGGATGGAAGGCTGAGTCAACCTTGAGCCTGGTGGGATTTGAACTGCCAAACTGCAGGCAGCTGGCTGCAGAGGTAGCTTGCAGTACTGCACTCTGGCCACTGCGCCACAGAGGCTCCTGCTGCTGCTGTTTCTCCCAACTCTTCATCCAGTACGGTTGTCCCCTGACAGCTAATCACAGGAAGCAACAATTACATTTCTCCTGTATAGCCACAGAGTAGGCTATGTGGGTGTCCCAGAGTAATAAAACCCCTTTCGCCTCCTCTCCAAATAAAATCCAAAGGAAACAAACCCATTTTTTTTTTTAGTTCATGTTCTGCCTGGTTGTCTGGCCATATGCCAAAGAGGACTTGGTTCCTGGCATCCTCTCTTGAGTTGTGGTCTGCAGATGGAAGGGGGCAGGTATGCTCTGGACAAACCAGGGAGGAAATACACAGGGAGCCACATGTTCCAAGGCCCCGCAGAGGCCCACAGTTTACAGATGGAGGTGCACGAGGCATGGTTAAAAAAGGTTAGAATATTTTTTTATTTTGAAGGTCATGGCTATCACCTGCTCTTCAGAGCCCATTTTGCAGAGTGGGGTCTCACACACACATCTCAACCCAGTGGTGGGATTCAGCCAGTTTGCACCAGTTCATGAGAACCGGTAGCTGATTTTTGGAGTTCGACGAACCGGCTGTTGGAAGAAATCTCCTTTCGACAGCCTTTTGTTTTTCCCCAACTTATGGGGTTAATCAACCCCAACACACCTTAGCACTTCTGTGAGCATCCCAAAGTCTACAGAGCTTTTTTCCAAGTTCTGCCCTTGTTATAATCCCTACAAAAGTGATTCAGAGGAGACAGGGTCCTTCACTCCTTTAGTTAAAGAAACTCATGCTGCGGCTGTTTCGTTTAACTCGTATTTCCCTATCTCTGTTCTTTACGCATGCATCCTATGGGCTCTTGAAAGAAGAGACACAGAAGTTAAAATGTTCATACTCCACTTGGTGGCATCTAACATTTCTTGTCACCACCACGCTCCCCCATTATTATTTCTCACCTGCCTCTCCAAGCTCATTTCTCTTTCTGCTGCTACTCCAGCCTATTTTCTTTGTAGCCAGCAGAGGTTGCAATGTGCAAACTTCAGGAAGGGAAATCTGATCTTTAGTACCGCATTGTCAGGCGATGTGACTCCGCACATTACACAGCATTATAAATGCTTCAAGTGAAAGCTACATTTCTGCATAGCAAGAAGCCCAGAACGATTAGGCATGTAGATATTCTTAAATGGTCGTGCTATGCAAATGGCTTCTGTGTTCTGCAGTTAAAAGCAGCTAATTAAATTAAAACCGAGGTCTTTTTTTTTTTGCAAATGTTTGAGTTTGTTATTCCCTAATCAGTTGGGAATGGAGCACTGAGAAGAGAATGACTCTAGCACATTGAATCTTGCTGGCTGAGGGCTGCACTGAGCATAAATCCAAATAAATTCTAATTATCTTAAGTGGAAAGCTGTTAGTGAAGGGGTTGCAAGCTCAGGTAGAAAGGAAAGAGATCCATTTCAAGTAGGAAACAAATGCATAACTACCCATGTGGTTTGAAATGCACCCTATTCACAAGATGAAACTGATGTGCCTTCTAGCACAGTCTGTTTTCTTTGGCATTTCTGCAGCACAAACACACCCAACCCACTGCAGTTCTGTGGATCAAAGAAGCCATTTATCCTTTATTACAATAAACAATTACAATATATGGGAGTTCATTCTTCTAAGTTTCTCCCTTTGAGAAGTTCACCTCTGTAGTTCCCTGGGCAAAGAGTGGAAGTGGTTTGTAAAATATGTTCTTTTGCTTCCCAGTCTAGCCTACAGCACTGGAATATCCTGTTCTGTCCACATCCAAATATTATCCTGCCCTGTGGGGTACCATCCGAGGTAGTAATTTGGATGGCCCCAACCCTAATAGTCTTTCACAAGGTACCAAGGACCTGGCTGTTCCCCAGGCATCATTCAGAGGGTGGATGAGCTTTGTGGTTGTAGTGAAACAAGGGTTAGATCTAACTTCCTTTAGCTTTCTGAGATCTACCAAGGTTGGCTAGCTCCTGCCATTCAGGCTCAATGCTCATCTCAATGGCAGCATCGTTGCAATGTTCCTAGTGAACAGGGCTTCTGAGAGATACAGTCCGAAATACAGTTCTGAAACCCACACTGGTAGATCTTTCCAATTGGAGAGAACAACAAAACAGATCAGCAACTAGCACTGATGATGTTATCTAGTTGGGTAATGTAATGTCTGCAAGAAAACTACTAAGCCTAGAGAACACCTGTCTGACCTTGATCACTGAGACCTAATGGATTACATCCTAGAGTTCTGAAGGAGCTGGCAGATGTTCTCTCAGAACCATTGTATCGTATCTTTAAAAAATATTAGGGCATCCGAGAATTACCAGAGGATTGGAAAAAAGCTGATGAGGTTCCCATCTTCAAAAAAATAAGGAAAAAAAAAAAAAAAAACCAGACCCAAGAAACTACAGACCAATCAGCCTAACATCAATACCTGGGAAGAAACTGGAAAAATAATCAAAACACAGATCTGTGAACATCTAGAAACAAATAAAGTTATAACTAGTAGTCAGTGCGGGTTTGTTAAAAATAGATCATGCCAAATCAATCTTATTTCATTCTTTGAGAAAGCGACTAGATTAATAGACCAACAAAATGCTGTGGACATAGTATACTTAGACGTCAGCAAGGCATTTGATAAAGTAGACCACAACCTATTTCTTAGTAAGCTATAAAAATGACAGCACAGATAGACATCTGATGGATTTGTAACTGCCAATGAGTCATCCTTAATGGTATTACATCTACATAGAGGGAAGGAAGCAGTGGGGTACCACAAGTTTCTGTCTTAGGCCCAGTACTTTTCAATATCTTCATTAACGACTTAAATGAAGGAATAGAAGGGGAACTCATCCAATTTGCAGGTGACATTATGCTGGCAGGAATCCAGAAGACAAGTTCAGGATCCCAAAAAATCTTGACAGATTTCAACAATGGGTCCTAACCAACAAAATGAAATTTAATGTGGAGAAAAGCAAGGTTTTACACCTGGGCAGGAAAAACCAAAGGTACGAGTACAGAGGCTGCCACAAAGAAGAGAGGGTCAACTTATTCTCTAAAGCACCAGAGGGCAGGACAAGAAACAATGGATGGAAACTAATCAAGGAGAAAGAAAACCTGGAATTAAGGAGAAACTTCCTAATGGTGAGGACAATTAACCAGTGGAACAGCTTCCCTTCGGAAGTTGTAGGGGCTTAATCACTGGACGTTTTTAAGAAAAGACTGGACAGTTACCTATCTGAAATGGTAGGTTCTTCTGCTTGAACAGGGGGTTGGACTAGAAGACCTTGAAGGTCCCTTCCAGCTCTATTCTGATTACATTGATTGAAAGAGAACCAAGGACCTAAGTTACAAATATTCTCCTTTATTAGATTAACAACTTCATGCACTCTGCTACATAGAAAGAGGGATAGGGCGTGTATTGCAACTCTCCACCCCCCCAAAACTAGCCATTTAATTTATTTGGAACTGAACTTAACTTTCCCATCAATCCTCCCTTCCCTTTTCCTCTCCAACATAATTATAGGCATTTAGCATGAATGAGCAATTATTTCTGCAGTGGTCTGGAGGCAATTCCCAACCACATCTCAAGAAACACCAAGGAATTTGATGTTGGAATTAGGGATTACTGACATGCTACTCCAGCTGAATTTCTAGCTTTTCTTCCCCTGTTATCTTTACATCATAGGAAAATTATGGTTTCCTATTATTATTATCTTCACATAAAAGGAAAAACTGATGATGTGTAGAAGTGGAGCCTGTATCTATAAAAAAGAGGTGGCAATCCAATTCAGCCATCACAAAACACAGTTAAATATGAAATTATTCAAATCTAGACTTTTAAGTGTTTCACATTTGTTACAGGAACGATGGAATGAGATACAAGAAGCGACAATCAGCAGCAAGCTGGATGGACTCAGCTCCAGAGGTGATGGATATTACAGGCTGCAGAAACTTTGGAAGATCTGAAGGACCAGTTGGGAGGTTGTCTGTCCTACAGGCGCTCTCTACCTGTGTGACTGCTACGGGCTGACACTGATTTGAGGCACCTGATCAGTTACTCAGTAGTTGCCCCACAGTATAGATTTTAAAGGCAAATTTAACACTTATTTATTTGTACAAACTGTGAATCCAATCCTTTGAAGAATCATCAAATCAAGGTTTCCCACTTCTGTCCTTCTTTAGTATAATAAACAGCTTTCTGATGATAGTTTTCCCAGACAATTGGATTGTTTGGGAAACTTTCTGAAACTATCTTCAGAAAGCTGTTTATTATACTAGGTAATTTATATCACTAATATACCCCTCCTTTATTTTATTTTAAGTTCTGCCTAAAGGAGGAAGTGCCAAGAGTATCACTGATTCCTTGAAACATGCCCAGTAATTATCTACTCAAAGAAGCAAAGGAAGGCAAAGGGTGCAATTAAATAAATTCATCTGCAAAGCATTCATTTGTCCTGGGCCAGTGCACAATTTCTCCTGAACAAGATGTTTAAAGTATGGTTGGAGGAAATAATATTTTGCACAGGTAAATGGATTCCCATTTCCCAGTATTTACTTGGACGTTGAGAAACCTAAATCATATTGCATTCAAGGATAAATTAAAAATATAAGCTTCTGCTTAAAAGCTTCCATTGTGGATTGAGTTCCTGTGCTGTAGCTGAGAGTCCATCATGCTTTTGCAGTTTTTTTCCCCAGACCTTGGTCTTATTGGTGTTAAGGACCAAGTTACTGTGAATGAGTACTAAAACTACGTTCTACAGCTTTCAGTGCAGTCATTTTCCAACCTGATATGGGCTTTAGAAGGCAGGGTCATAAGATGAACCTGATAGACTCTGCTGGGCCAAGAGGGCTCCTCCTATCTTTTTATAAGGAGGCCTTGCTGGATACAGAAGTCAGACTTTTGACCTGCTGCTAGAAATGTAGGCAGTGTGGCTTTTCACATGCTGACCTTTGCTACCTGATCATACAGGTGTGACATAACCAGGGCAGAAGTGATGGGCACAGATGGGTCCTGGGCTGTGTCAGCCTGGCCTCCTCCTGCCTTGATGTTTGCTGGAGCCTTTGTGTTGCTTTTCTGCAGCTCTCGGTTGCAGAGCTGAAAGTCAAACTTGATATGCATGATTCTGCAATGGGGCATAATTTCAGGCAGGGGGAATCTCAGCTCCTTCCTATGTTTTTGGATTTCAGCTGTCAGCTGTCACTGCCCACAAAGGAAGTTCAGCAAGATCTGGATGGTGACAAATGCATTATAACCTATCAGTTAGCCCGGCCTTATTATCAGAATAGCACAAGACCATAATGTTGATTGTGACAATTTATGGAAGTGAACATTGGTCTTTGAAGAAGCATGAAGGGAAGACTGTAGATGCTTTTGAGGTTTGCTGTTGAAGAAGCCTTATGGGCAGCCAAGAAAACAAACCAATGTATCATCGAAGACACATAATCAACCAAGACTTTGTGATGTTGTGGATGTATGCCATTAAGAAGAAGAAGTTGTTTTTTCAAGTCAGAGATATTGCCAAAAACAATCAGGACACAAAGGACATCTTGATCGCATGAAAGAAGACAAACATTATTTAAAATATCTCACACAAATGTCTGAAGTCCAGTCCAGTCCAGTCCAGCGAGTAAATTGACTAATTTTTGCCTAATACTGAGGGTCCATTATACAGCAATGCCAGATGGAATAATCCTGGAGATTACAACAGTATTTATTTATACTAAAGAGGGAGGAAGATTTGTATGATTTTATCAACTCAGCTTTGTCTGACAGATGGGAGCTTTTGGGTTGCTAGGCATTTCTTCCTTGTCCCCACACAAATAAATTATTTAGGAGATGATCGTTCCCAGAGCAAGTCTTTCTAAGCCCCACTGATTCCAGAGAGAGCAAGAGAGGAACATGTGCTGATATCACTCTCAACACAATAAGCTGGACATTAAAATGTTTGCCCTTAGCCAGGCATGGAGAGTGAAGGTCAAAGGTATTAGAGTGGAGAAAAAGGCCTTTTAAAGTCAGTCATCTCCATAAATGTGCATTTCGAACCAGATTTTTTCCAAAGCCCTCATTTTGCATTGATTAAGTCTATTATCTGCCTTTCGATTTATGCACTTGAAGTGATTTACTTAATCTAATTATATATATAAATACCCGAACCAAGCCGAACACCATACATATATATATATATAGCATAAAAGCCAGTGCTAGTTTTAAAGGCTTATCAATCTTTAACAACTGTTTTTCCCCAAGATAGTGCAAACCTTTCTGCACCAGGTTTTTACCTCCCTTCAAAAGTATATTATAAGCTCCAGGGAAGTCAGAATTCACTCTCAAGGCTGCTATTTTATGGGCAGTCCAATTCTCCCTTGTCATTTGGGGCAGAGCATTGAATTTTTAATAGAATTGAACAATTGTTTTGCTACGTCAATTATTTCTTGAAAGTCACTTTCAAGAAGATTTCAGAATAAGACAATCAAATAGACCAGTCTAGGCTATAATTTTTTATTCTTAAAAAGAAAATATTATTTATTCTTAAAAATATATTAAAATATTACATTACTACATTATTTAATATTTTAAGAATTTTTATTTAAATTAATAATTTTAATAATTTATATTCTTAAAACTATTATATTACAAATATTAAATATTTAAATATTTAAAAATGTTCTTTATTCTTAAAAAGCCCCCTTAAGGTGATGCGATGGTTAGAAAGTTAGATGAACTAACTTGACTATTGGTGAATAATTATTTGCAGTTTGACTTACCTCACACAATTATTGTGACTGTTTAAAAAGAAAAAAGAAAAGAAGGGAGGAGAACTTTATACACTATTTTAAAATGATTGGAGAAAAGGTTGGAAGATGGCTGCTTCTTTCATTCCTTGGCAATTTGCAGAAAGAGTGTAAAAAAATCAAGATGTTGGTCATGTGATGATGATAGACACCATCTTGATTTTTTTTTACCCCAACATATTTTTATTTAAATCTTTGGAAACTGGTTTGGCCATTGTTGTGTAGGTCTTATTACAGTAAGCTATTTTACATGGCATGGCATTAATTTAGGAAAATTGTCCAGTCATATTTTTCTCATACCATTGAGAAAATATCCCCCAAAATCCACAGCCGGATGATACTATTATTACGATCAATCAAAACAACCTCTCCAATAACATTCCTTCTTCCCCAGTGCTGGACAGTTGCATACAAAAGCCACATTTGAGTGTCTCCTGGAAGTGTCTGTCTGGAAGAACCTCAGTCTAATAAACCATGGTTTATTAAATCATGGTAATTATATCAAACATATATCACCTGAATGTTGTTTCCTCTTTCTGTACTGTCCTGCAGTGCAAGTTTTGTGTAATATTTTACTTTTAACGTAGCTTGTGAAGATTTTATCCATGATTTTCCCGTGCCAATAAATCTGTGCTCTTTGCAAAAGACGGGATGTTAACCTTCAGTTAAAAAAAATTAAGAAGAAATGGAGTTTCTACAGTCCCAAGAATAGGCCCTGGTGCTGTTGTCAAAAACTGAGGCTGGTTCAAAATGTTTCAGCATTTGTAACGTTGAAAAAGGATCCGGGCTCTGCTCTCAGCTAAGGATCAGGAAAAAGCAAGCTTGTATTGTTTCTTGTCATTGATCTCTTTTCCCAAGGGCCGCTGGCTTCTCCCGAGTTGACTAAGCCATTGGCCATGCATAATTAACCAGCATTCCTGGGAGACTCTCTGCAATCCCACTGCAACTTCTGGGTTCCTATCTCTATTCCATTTCCTCTGAAAATATAGGAGGCTGGTGGTGATAAAAATGTCCATCAAATTTGGAAGTAGCTTTTACTTTCTGGGGTTCAAGCCACTTTTCTTTCACGTGTAACAGGCAGCAATTTAGGAATGGAAGCAGGCCAAAAAACGCCATCTGAAATGACCTCTCCCTGTCATGGTTTTCAACTGGAGTGCTTTGTCCAAGAATACAGGTGACATATCCCCAATAGCCGACTCCGATTTGGTTTCAGTCGTTGCAAACTCCCCTTGAAAAGCAAACACGCTCTCCACGTTTATTTGATATCTGCTGCCATCTGAATTTGATCTCTCTCTCTCTCTCTCTCTCTCTCTCTTCTCTCCACCCCATCCGCCCCTCCTCGACATCTCTCTGTTTCTGCTTGTTACACTTGTCTGCTTTGTTCTTCTTCGTCTTAGGTACAGTAATTGCTTTTTGGGCAAGTGCCCAATAAAGGATCACGCGAACTTGCCTAGAATCTCATCCATTCCTGTCATCTCATTATTTATAAATATGCAGGAAATACTGGAAACTGCTGGTCTGACTCTCGGGGCAGAACTTTTCATGAAACGACAAAGCATCTTCAGAAAATAAACTGTAGAATTAACTAAATAAAGCAGGGATTGGTGTTTTTTTTGTCCGTTGGTCCTTTGAATTGAGTTTAGGTTTTATCCTTATAGTGATCATCTTTCTTTCTTTCTTTCTTTCTTTCTTTCTTTCTTTCTTTCTTTCTTTCTTTCTTTCTTCTTTCTCTTCCTTCTCTTTCTTTCTCTTCCTTCCCTTTCTTTTTCCTTTCTCTTCCTTTCCTTTCTTTTTTCTTTCTCTTCCTTCTCTTTCTTCCCTTTCTTTCTTTCTTTCTTTCTTTCTTTCTTTCTTTCTTTCTTTCTTTCTTTCTTCTTTCTTTCTTTCTTTCTTTCTTTCTCTTCCTTCTCTTTCTTTCTTTTGTTCTCCTCCTCCTTTTCTATTTTCTTTCTTTCTCTTCCTTTTCTTTCTTTCTTTCTCTTCCTTCTCTTCCTCTTTCTTTCTTTCCTTTCTTTTTTTCTTTTCTTCTTCTTCCTTCCTTCCTTCCTTCCTTCCTTCCTTCCTTCCTTCCTTCCTTCCTTCCTTCCTTCCTTCCTTCCTTCCTTCCTTCCTTCCTCCTTTCCAAGTCAGAAGTAGGTGAGGCTGGCCATCAACTTTACAGCTATTTAATTGGTATTTAGCTATTGTGGAATGATCTCTCTTCCTCTACTACATGCCAACAGTTGAACCAGTGTTTCTGGATCGATTCTTCACTCACAGGGCTACTTCTGATGCAGAGTTATTGACCTGCTGCCTGGGCAAGACTAATAGATGGTGATAGCCATAATAAGCCACACTCATTTTTTTTGGGGGGGGGGGCAGGCTCCCTTCCGTGGCAACCATATGGTTCCAGATTGTTTACCATAAAGCCATAACAATGGAAAATGAAGTTTCTGGCTCCCAAAGGTTGGGAATCTCTTTGTACTGCAGACATGATCATAGTGAATTGAAAATATAATATAACCTGTGAAAAATTTACATGAATACCCTGCTAAACGATTTGGGTATTCTGAATTTTTGGCTTTCCTTGCATGGACGTCCTTGACTTATGAAGGTTTCTTCTGTGCCCAATGACCGGAGGAAGGACAAATGGACAGGATGAATGCAAAACTCACATGGGAATTCATTTGTTAAGTGTGTCAGGGAAAGTATTTGTCAGAATCCTGACAGAAAAGGAATCAGATTAATAATGAGCAAATCTGGGATTTTTAATTCTTGAATGGTCCCAAAGGTTCCTTTTTCAAGAGGGAACTGGGTTGGTTTTTCTTTGAAGATGTTTTGCTTTCATCCAAGAAGCTTCTTCAACTCTTGGGTGAGATGCCAAATATCTTCAAAGAAAAAACAGAAAGTCCAGTTGCCTCTTGAAAAAGGACCTTTGGGACAACCATGACCTGGATGACTGAGAATCTCCATAGACATATTCTTCAACAGCTTATTTGAAGATGTAAGGCCATGAGAAGGAAATGGAAATGACAAGAAGTACCTTTGGTTGCTGGAAAAGTTGGAAAAAGTAAGTAAGCCCAGAGTAACCTTGTGGTAAGATGGGCAGTCAATACATGTTAGAAACAAACAAACAAGTAAATAAACAATGGGAATGGAAGACTTAGGATGGTGATCTAATGAAGAAAAGGATCAACAAGGGATGGATGCTGCATTAAACATAAAAGTCAGGGACCATCACAAAAGAAATCTGCTGTGGTTACATGGGATTGCTTGAGGATCATATCACTCAAGAGCAGAAGAAAGAGTGAGAGAGAGAATGGCTCAAGAAGGCAGAGAAGACCAAGGACGTCATGAATGGACGAAGAGGATAGATCCTTCAAGAGAAGGGAGAGCAGCTCAGATAACAAAAGGCGATGTACATGGAGATTTGTGGAAATCAGGATGGTTTGTGAAAAGAGGAAGGCAGAAAGAAGTATGATAAAGGGATCTGGACCTTAGGATGCTTAGAAGTGGCCCTGGACAGTGAAGGACTGCCCCCTGGTTGTTGTGGTTCGCCGGAAGCAGGTGCAGATGGCTGAGGTCTCGGAGAGCGAGGACTTGGATGAGGGGCCTGCGTGTGATGCAGGGATGGGGCCAGGACCATCAGGGAGTGGAGTGCTGCCTTCGGAGATTGTGGAGGCTGGCAGCAGTGAGGAAGAGGCCCCCGAGGAGCCTGTGCCCAATGTGCACAGAGCTGCTCAAAGGAAAGAGCAGCTGCAGTAGCATGGGCGACTTGGGAGTAAGGCTGCAAGGTAATGGCCCCTCCCTGAGGAGATAAAAGCCAGCTGAGAAACCGGAGTTCTTTGCAGGAAGCAAAGAAGTTTTTGCACTCAAGCCTTGTGGACGTTCGGAATATCTTGGTTGGTGTTTGGAGACTCTTTGTGTTTGAAATATTTCTTAGTAACTTTATCTAGTGTTCTTGGCAGCCTTGCACAACCTTGGCAAGGCTCGTTCTTATCAGAGACAATTAGTTTGAAACAGCTTTTTAACCGGGAAAGGAACAGAATTTGTAAAGAATCATTAAAAGGTTTTGCTGTTACCTCCATTTTGTGTTCGTTTCCTTGGAACAAGGTTTGGGTCAGAACACCAGTGCCTCTGCTAGGAAAAATGGAGTTCCATTTTTGCTGGCAGAGCAGGTGCTCAGTCCATCACAGGTGCTTCCGATATGAGGGACGTTGAGTTGGCCACGCCCCCCAGCACCCCTCCCCCGAGGTCAAACACAACCTTGATGCGGCCCTCAATGAAATCGAGTTTGACACCCCTGTTCTGCTTTTCATTCAGTATTTCTCTTTTTTCCACTTTGTGTAACATTGCTTATCCCTCTAACCTCTCCACTACAATTTTTTTTTATTTATTTAGTCAGATGTTTCCTGTTTCTCAATTAAATAAACCTCAAGTAGGATGTACAGTAATAAAACCCAAATAGAATTACATAATTGATGAATTTTAAAAAGAATCGAGATCAAGCAATATTAACTATGAACACACAAAGTCTCCAGAATTGCAACATCACATCTGACGTATCTCATTCAGTACAGACAGTCCTCAACCACAGTTAAGGTCAACATTTGTTTGCCGCATTTTATGACCTTTCTTGCCACAGTTGTTAAATGAACCACTGCAGTTGTTAAGTTAGTTACACGGTTGTTAAGTGAACCTAGTTTCCCAATGAGTTTGCTTGTCAGAAGATCACAGAAGCTAATCACAGGCACTGCAACCATCATCAATAAAGTCAGTTGTCAAGCATCTGAATTTTGATCACATGACCATGTGGATGCTACAACAGTTGTGTGAAAAATGGCCGTAAGTCACTTTTTTCATGTTGAATGATCACTAAATGAACTGTTGTAAGTTAAGGACTACCTATATATCTCCTACCTGAAAGCTTTAAATGTAGATGCTGAAGACTGAGAGGTTGCGGGGGAAAAAAGCTAAATTACTTCTAGGCAATATTCTTTCTTTCCAAAGAAAGGGATTGGAAATGTTCATGGTAATACAGATAATGAAAAGGATATAAAAAGGTGATAGTAATCCAGTATAACTGAACTCCATCATATACGTTTTAATAATATATATTGTATTGAAATGTTACAGTATCAGATGGCTTAGGAATATAACAGGTGTGCGGGTGAGATTTTCTGAATTTATTTGTATAAATTCACAAGGGGGATAAAACTGTAAAAAAAAATTCTTATCTTCAGAAAATACACATTGTGGTAAGCAGCAGTTTTCATTAATCATCATAGTGTGTTCATCATCTCCTCCGTGGATCAGCGATGAGAGTTTTAGAGAAGACCACCAACCAGCTTAAAATCTGGTTTCACAAATACTTTACGCAGTGATCAAATCGTTGAAGGCCATTTTAATTGAGTTATTGTTATCCAATTTGTAGACAAATTGGATTGTAATCCCTTTCGCCTCCTACTCCTCTTTATTCGTTTGCTGGCTGGTACTTCATCTAATACCTCTTCACTTTCTTCTTTCTAGCACGCGGTAAGAATTGCATGCCTGTTGGGTTTCCTGGGATAAAGCAGGAATTTACTACTGAAAGAAAAATTGAATGTTATAACAACCACTCTTCAGAATAAAGAATCCTGGTAATCCTCAATTTATGACTACGATTGAGCCCAAAACCTCTGTTGTTAAGTGAGACTTTTGTTAAGTGAATTTTGTCCCATTTTACAATCTTTCTTGCCAGGGTGATTTCTTGCTTTATATACTGGATTTAGGTGTATACAAAGAATGGGTGTATACAGTGCCCCCAGGCATACCTGCTTTGATATGGTAATTATTTTCAAAAGCCATGAAAGTGCATTTTTACTTGCCAAGCATTGTTAAGTGTTACATAACCATAGGTTCTAACATAGCATTAATTTGGCTAACACTAAAAAGGCCATCTGAAAATAGAATTATTCTTTAAAGTAGTCATGTTCTTTGAGAGACTGCCAATGTCTCATGTTGAGGAATTATGGATGGATGGGAATGTATCTGCTTTTGAGAAGTCTGATCATATTACTATTAAGTTTATTTCCCTCCTATCTTGCCATTAGGTTACTCATAACCATAACTGGCGGCTTATAACCATAAGCAAAAATAAAGAAATTAAGAAGAAAGTTAAACAAAACAAGGAAAAAACAAAGAAAATACATTGATATGAGATTATATACACCCAAACATACACCCAAACACACACACACATGCTAGTAGGCTGAGACATTTTGCTGGCTCAGGTGAGATTGCAACTATCACTGGCCATACTATAACACGTGGCATGAAAGTATATGTCTCCCAACAATATGCTACATTTTTGTGAATTTCCTCCTTCCTTCGACAAGGAGGTATTAGCCTTTTGCATAAATAAATGTACATGGAGGGCCTGAGCTGTCTGGATTCAGGATTTGCCTTGTTATTGCTATTTTCTAAAGAGAATACTTTGCGCTTACAGTTCAAGTATCCAAAGTGAGCAACAAAACAGCCAAACAAACACCAAAGACCAAACAAAGGCTTGCAGGAAATTCATTGGAAAAGTGGTTGGCGCAGCTGCCCTAAAGCAGTTGCCTCTAAGAAATTTGATCTAAAATAAATTAATGCCCATTGAACCATGTTATCTTCATTTGATTAAAATCAGCTTCTTTCTATGCTAGAGGGAAATTTGATGAAGAAGTGAAATGGCCAATAGCAAAGAATTAGGTCAATGAAAGGTAGCTGAGAGTGAACAGCTAGCACACCAGTTCCAACCCAATGGTAAATATTTTGATAATGGCAATAATTCCCTCCTTTACTTGAAATGTATTTCTTGCACGCAGACAGAGTTTAAGGGAAGTGCCCGGAGTGAGTCTTGACAATAGCAAAATAATATTGGAGAAAGCTTTAATTGAGCATACGTGGGTTGGACAGAAATCTGCATACCAATATACAGTATTTACAGCTCAGGATTGAATTGACGGTCCTTAGAGAGCATCAAGTTTAATTGTTTCCTTGCAGACATTTTTTTTTAAAATATAAATTTGTATTAAGTAAACATTAAAAACAATTGAACACAGTTCACAGCAGACAGACATTTCATGATCCAAACTAGGCAAGCTGATTAGTGCTGGAAGGGAGTGAGGTCTGTGGAGTCCTTGGCGTTAAGCCTGATTGCTTTCTTGCAGACGTCTCATGACCCAACTAGGTTACATCATCAGTGACTTGTTAATGAAACATCTGCAAACCAACCCAAACCAACCAGCCCAAGCTTAGAGAGCACCTAAGTGCTCCACAGAAAGAAAGCTGATTCCGCTTTTAAAGCTCTCAGTCAAAGAAATTGCTACCCAACAATATGTGCTGACAACATTGGTGCCCCGTGTATTGATGCTACTTCCTACTCGGGTCATGAAACGTCTGCAAAAAAAAATCCCTCCCCGCTCAGAGAACATCAAGGACCCCGCAGACATCTGCCTTTATGCCTCCCTATTTAATTTTCCCAGGGTGGCGGCTTAAGCATTGGGCGCCACTGCCTTTGGACGAGTCTGCATGGAGAAACATTAAACTTCTCGATTTGAATCCGAGCGGGAAAAGCCGTTGCGGGGAGGGGGCGGGGCCAATGGAACGTTCGCTGGGCGGGCGGACGGGGGCGGCCAAGCGCCAGTGCGCGTGCGCGTGCGCCGCGGGTGACGCGGCATCAGCTGTCAGCGGGGCGGGGCCAAAGCCGGCAGCCAGTTCCGGGGACGGACGAAGGCGGCTCAGCCGAGGGACGGACGGACGGGCGGGCGGGGCTCTTCCGAAGACGGTTGCCGGCTCGCTTCGCCTGCTCCGCTCCTGCGGTGAGTTGGGGCGGGGGGTGGGGGGGGTAGCTGGCTAAGTTTCCCGGGAAGGAGCCCTGGCTGGATGGGGATGGCAAGGGCCCCCTTGGCGGGCGGGAGCCAGGAATGCCGCCTTTCGCCTTCCCTTTATCTCTCCCTTCCTCTCTCTCCCCCTCTATTTACCTCTCTATCCCTCTCTTTATCCCCCCTCTCTCCCCCTCTATTTCTCTCTCTCTATTTCTCTTTTCTCTCTCCCCCCTCCATTTCTCCTTCTAACTCCCTCTTTCTCCCCCCTCTATCCCCCCCATTTCTCCCTCTCTCTCGTCTCTCTTTCTCTCCCTTGCTCAGACCCGGTTCATAGTCTGAAATATTCAAAAATACCTTCTGAATACTAGGTCATCTATCTGTCTATATCCTCCTTTTCTCTCTTTTCCTATGCCTCCCTTCTCATCTATCTATACCTACCCATCTCTCTCTCTCCCTCCCTCCCTCCCTTCCTTTTTCTCCATCTCTCTATCCCTGTATTTATATCTCATTTTTGAACTGCCCATCTCCATGAGACAAATGCACGAAAGGAGCCATTCCTTTAGGAGAGAAAGAAAGAGGCCCCCCTGGTCTTCCTGGGGCTTTGCTCTCCGGCTCCAGTGACTCACAGAAATGGCCGGGGTGCCTCTCTCCCCCCCCCACCCCACCCCCATACCTCTGCAGAAGGGGAGCCTGCTGGGATAGGCAGGCTTGGCTCTGGGGGGGGGGGTGTCTGCTGAGAGGGTCTCCTTCGCCAGGGCACAGGGAGGGTCTCCTTTGCACAGCTGGGGAGGGGGAAGCACCCGCCCAGCAGAAAAGGCTTCTCCCTCCAAGGATGAATTAAAGGCAACCTTTCCATTGAAGATTCAATTCAATTCTGGCCAGTCACTTCCGCTCTTCCCTGCCTTCTTCCCCAGGTCACAGGGAAGAAATACAAGCGAGGGGAAGAGGGGTGTGCATAGCTCCGGAACACCTTGGCAAAAGTGTGGGGTGGAAACCAGAAGGGAATCCTTTGCTGAAATTAGAATAGCTGAGTAGCCAAGGAAGGGCTTGTCTTCCTGAATAGGTGGTGATGGCTAAATACAATGCGACCTTTCGTGTCTACGGCAGTATTAAGAGTTATTACAAAAGCTGTCCTATTGTTTTTGGAAAAAACATGCATGCAGCACCCCACTGTTTCAACCCACTCTGTTGTTTGGAAATTTAGTTGAAAAACCCCATGAGGGTTTTGTTTTTTTTTGGCCTTTGTCGGGTTTTTTTTTTCCTTTGCAAACTTTTTGCTTCTCATTCAAGAAGCTTCTTCAGTTCTGAAGAAAAAAAAAAACAACTTCAAAAAAGTCCATGTATCTTTTGGAAAAACCAGCTTTGGCTCAACCATGATCTGGATGACTAAGAAGCTCCTTAGTAGACAATAGTTGAGAAACATCATTTTACTCCAACCGCCTTTGATATCTCTGCTTCTTGCCTTTAAAAGCCTTTAGAGACACTGGGATTTCCAGAATCCAAAGGGGCTTTCTAAATCATGGGGGAGACACTCCTTGGTTTCTTCCCAGTTTCTCAGAAGATGTCTCTGTGCTGTCTGGAATTAACTCTTCCATGAGTTCCCTAACGTAGGATCCAAGCTGTAGTCCTAGAGTAAAATCCACACCTAGCCCACAGATTAGTAGATACCTATTCCGTGACAAGGTATAATAGTTAACAAAATGTGGCTTCCTGAGTGGGAATCTTTCCATGCCACAGGTTTCTCTAAATCAATAACCAAGTGAGAAGATTTCCAGGGTAGCATAGCACAGCTCCTATTGCAGGGCCAAATAATCCCTCTACTAGATAGAGAAGATCTTTAAGAGGATTAAACATTGTTGTTTTTTTATTCTTCTTATTACAGTACTTGGAAGTTGCCTTTAGAAGAGCTGCTCTAATACAATGTAGGTTAGAATAATAACAAGAGTCATCATTATCTCAGTTTTAAGAATGCCTATCTCAAAATAGACATCTCTTATGCTCCACTCAATAATACCTTTTATTTAATTAAAAGTTGTATCATTTTAAGGATATGGCAATTTCTTCTAATGTATACAAACTTCTGATCAAGTGGCAAGAAAGAATCATAGATTTATCATTGGCTGGTTGTAAAGTGATCAACGTCAATAGTAATTCTGATGATCATGGTGATATGATATGAATTGTCAGAGTGTACATTAATAAACATACTGTAGTCTACATTTCCTAGTAGCTTTTCTTGTTTTTCTAGAAAGTATTACTTTAAATTTCATGTTCATTCCTGTGTTAGTATTTAAATTGCCTCTTCTCCATCCAGTAACATAAAATAATGGCTAAGTAACTGACCTAATTAAGTACAGCTGTCTAATGTATCTAATCTGTTTATAAAATGGTTTAAGTGTTAAAAGTAGAATGTTGAATTAGAAAGTACAAATGATATCCTGATCCTAATTGGGAGTTATTTACTTCAGAAGATTTTTTAAATGAAAATCATACATTAATTGGAATAAAATAGCCGAGAATCTGAGGGTTTTCAATTATATTTCCTAATCAGATTTTTCCCCTTCCCAACATAATTTGTTCTCTTGCTCAAGCTTAATAACCGGCTATCTTTCTAAATAGTAACGGTTAACGCTTAAAATTAAGTGAAGAAGTTGATTTGAGAAGAAGATCTAGTGTAGGCTGTGCAGAGCCAGTTTGAGGAAGGTATTTCAGAAGGTGTGGGAATGTGAATGTTGCTCTTTAAAGCAGCTATGTCATTGTTGAACATCTATCAGTAGAGAAAGGAAGATCAGCATTGCAGTGGCGTATGAATGGCACACTTCAGTCTAGAACAGGGGTCTTGAAACTTGACAGCTTTAAGGCTTGTGGACTTCAACTCCCAGAATTCCTCCTCCAGTCATGTTAGCTCAGGAATTCTGAGAGTTGAAGTCCACAAGTCTTAAACTTGCCAAGTTTGAAGAGCCTTGGTCTAGGAATTTGTGGGTCTTACTTGTCCAGTCTGGAAGTGCTTTGAGGAAAAGAGCATAGGAGGTTTTAATGAACAAGGAATGCAGGCTGATTTCTCCTTCCTTGTGCTTTGGAGATTCTTCCAGTTAATGGATAGGAAACAATGCCTTAGTTGTCATGTCTACTTTGAAATCCAGCATGAGGCCATCACGTGGATTGTTTTTATTTAATCAAAAAGTTTTCCTGGGACAGTTCAACTTTTTTTTAATCACAGATGGGGTTTGTTGCAGTTATTAAGTGAATGTGCAGTCATTAAACAAATCGGACTCATTCTTTGATGGTGGAAGCAGCTGGGAAGGTTATAGATGCTGATCATATCCTGGTACAGTGCAACAGTGCAATAAATACATAGGCATTGCCAAGTGCACACATTTTTTTAGTGTATTTCATCGAAAATAAAATACAAAACAGTAAAATGAAACCGAACAGAAACATACCTTCAACCCCAACAACAACAACAACAATGAAAAAATAGTGTGCAAAACAGATGGAAAAATTGGCCAATTAAATTTAGCATTTAACATGTAGGATCCACCCTGGCTGGGTGATGAAAGAAAAAATGGTTTCCCGGAGTTTAATCATGCGGTTATGGGGATGCTGGTGATGGTCATAAGTGTGGAAAATAAGGGGTCATAAGTGATTATTACAGATTACAAATTAACAGTTGGAAGTGCTTTGGAAAATAGCTTGACCCCCTTCTTTCTGTGGTAGCCCTTCAAATACTGGAACACTGCTATCATGTTTCCCCTGGTCCTTCTCTTCCCTAGACTAGCCATAAGTTACTTCAGTGCTGGTATACCTGTATTTTAAAGAGGTTACGTTTCCAGCTTTGGAGACCAAGCATGATGGAGAAGTTAGTGGCTGTGTTACTGGGAACATGAGCAAAAACCTGTGAATATATAATGCTATTAATTTCCAGTGCCTCTCCATAATCTATATGTTAATGCGTATTTATTTAAGCTGCAATCACATAAATCGTATGGCTAGTTTTGTCATGTATAGAGTGCTTATTTAATAATATAGATAAAATAATCATCTGATTCATAAAATGACCACCAGTTAGGAACTACCCTAATATGTGGACAGTTTAAGAATAACAACAATAATATTGATATAATAAGATATAATTGGATTGTTGGATTGTTTGTGTCCTCTGAATGAGATTATTTTCCTGCAGGCTTGTCATCATCACACAATGTAACATCAGTAAAAATTGATGAGTGAAGTTTGCTGGTGCTTTGTTAATTGTAGTTGACCCTGCCATCTTGCTGGAGCATCACTTCTTCCTTGATGGTTCCTTGGTTAGGACATTGCTTCTTTCACAATTGTTTCTCTTATTGTTGTTCCTGCCCTGGGTATTGGCTGCTGGGGAACATATGCCCTGATTAGTTGTTTCCTCCCTGGGTTTTTAAATGTTGCGTAGATAGGCTTACCTCTGTGTTTCTGTTGATGGATGATTTGTCAGAATGCCAAGCTTCCAGACATCAACTGGTCATTGGAAGATATGATGAGCATTCCTTGATCGCTCAACGCAATAAACAAATGGAACCACAGTTTCATTTCTGGAATTGTTGACATGTTAGACTGAAGCGGATTGAAAAATGCCAGCAGTAATTTGAAGCATGGAAGGATGACAGGATATCAGAGAAAATATATTAATGGACATCTTTGATTTGCAGGTTACTAGAGTGTAGAACAAAACTTATTCCAGAAACTTTTTAATTTGTTGTCAATGAAGCTTCTCAGTCACCCAGGTAGAGTTGTCTGGAAGTTGAGTCAGGGCAACTGGATTTCTTTTTCTTTGAAACAGGTACAGAATTTGATAGTTTTCTGTGGTTTCTTCCCCAAACCCCAAAAACTTTAACCTTAGATTGTCTACTATTGACCTTACCCCTTTCCTAAGAGGTCTGTAGGGGGCGTGCATAAGCGTACCAATGTACCTACCATCCCTGTCCTATTGTTTCTTTTTATTTTTCTTATATGTATCCATGTATTCATAACCATGTTTATACTTATACCTGTTATAACTGCTTGACAGAATGAATGAATGAATGAATGAATGAATGTTTTACTGCTTATCCAAGAAGCTTTTCAGTTTGAGCAAGTTGGTTGTGTGTGTGTGTGTGTGTGTGTGAGAGAGAGAGAGATATGTCCTCCAGGCAAGTTTCAATTCTTACCTAATTTGAATAGGCTCCTTGAGTAGACACAGAGCCCTTAAAGAGTTCTTGCTCCTAAATCCTTCTTTGTTCTAATCTGTTCCTAATTTTTCAGGAAAAAAATAACCCACAGACTGCTGGCAAACCTTTCTGTGAGCACAATGGCACTACACATTGTCTTCTGTCTTGTTTTAGCTGGAGAAAGTCTAATAAATACCCTCCTCAAATAGCATTAGTGGGATACTGTGTGTTTGTTATATTTAGCTGATCTCTTGGTAAAGTATTTTTTCCCCATTCTACCTAATGTGAAGATATTCCACTTGTTTAAAATGTCAGGTTTATTCTAAATAACATACTATGTATTTCTCTTCAGGGGCATGCTCTTTATCAATAATATCTCCCCGTGTTTTGGTTTTTTTTTTCCCCTTCAGAGTCAACGTTGGAAGGCTATATCGCATGGAAGGACCTATAGCACATGGAAGAAAAAGCTCAGACCAGGATACCTTTGGTTTCCAGGTTGCCAAGATATGGAACAAAGCCTGCTGGAAGTACCTTACAGCCTGTTCCAAACGGGAGGGCTCCTCACCTTTCAGGGAATGCACAGATCATTGACACAAATTTCAGCAAGCACAATGGCACCAGTCGTCTGTCTTCCTGTAGAAAGCCTAACAAATTCCCTCTGGGAGATCGGATCGGTAATGAATATAACTCCAGTCAGGATCCCAGTGAACGAGTGACCGGGTCGGGACGATGTCCTCAGTCTGAAGGATCCGTTGGTCAGGAAGAGCTTAGGACCAGTTCAAAAACCACATTTTCAAAAGCAGCGAAACAAGCCACCATGTTTGTATCGCCCGTGGAAGACTTCAGTCAGAAAGGTTTGTCTGGTGTGTCTAATTCGAAGTATGCCAAAAGTTCTTTGTTAAGCAGGATGTCCTACCCTGGATTTAATGCGCCCAAACCCCAGTTGAATGGGATTTGTGGCAGCCAGTCGATGGTAGGCTTGCAGAGGATTAGAGGGAACCATTTTGTCACTCGGAGTAGCTCAGGGGAGAGCCTGGCGAGACCCACCGACAATGTTCCACCCGCTTGTGAAAAAATGGTCCGGTCTCAAAGCTTCTCACATTCCCTTCAAAGCTCTCTCTTGCCTCGCACATCTCTTACCCGATCCCACTCGTTTAACCGAGCGGTGGATCTGACAAGGCCTTACCAGAATCAACACCTAGCCCGTAGACCATCGCAGAGGCCGACTCTCCTGTCGAGAAGTGCCCGCCAGTTAGATGTGCCCAACGGGAACGAGCCTTCGAGGTACGAGTTTCCCAGGTCATTGGCTGCTTTAGCACCTTCTCACGTCAAGAAACAGCCCCTCTTAAATGGCTCGGGGGATGCGTCCCCTGTGAGGTTCAGATCAGGCCGCCCGTCGTTGCTGAAGCCCATGAACCAACATTTGAGTAGAAAGATCCCCATGGATGGCAGCGCCAGGAAAGATCCTGCAAATAGTTTAATGGAAGACCTGATTTCCACAGAGGTTAAAAGAGGCGATGCTGATGCCATAGAAACCCAGAGCAATGATTTTGTGGAGAGTAGCTGTAAGATGTGTACGGATGGCGACGTGGATGAAATATCAATATCTTCCCTGTCCTCTTCGGAGAAAAATGACCTTAGCGAAGATTTTAGCGATGATTTTATAGATTTAGAAGATCCCAGCCGAACCGTGCTGATTCAAGATGAGAAAGTTCCTGCTGAAAAGCTGGAAGATAGAAATGGAATGCCACCACATCAGCTACTATCTTTTCAGGAAAATGAGAAGTCGAACTATAATAACGAGGAATGGCTGCATATACATGTGTCAGGTAAATATGCAGGGTATGGTTTTTCAGTACTCATTTTATGCGCTAATGGAACCCAAAAGATGTTGTTACCTCTTCTCAAATAACGTTCCACTGTTTAACTTCTTTATTCATGTTGTTAATCCTGAACATTTGGCATTTGAGAGCCCTCACGTAAATTCATTTTTCAATTAGTTATAGAGAATGTTAAAATTCAAATTATATTTAATTTAATTGTGCAACTTGGACACTTTGGAAAGCTAACATTGTCAACTTAAGGTATGCTTAATGTCTGTGAAGGTTCTTAATCATCCAGGTTATGGTTATCCCAAAGATGCTTTTTGTGAACGAGAATGGGGAAGGGCACAGTCCGGCTGGGCATTCAGAGGAAGACCCAGGGCCACCCCCTCTTCATCCTAGGGCACGCAGGGTGGAATGGATAAGGGAGCAACGTGGGTTACAGGGGGGAGAAAAAGGCCCCGATTCCCTTCATTAGATGCAGCTGGGAAAACAGGATAAAACGGGTGCTTGCACACAGAACCTTGCTGGAAGCAAAGCGTGCATTATCTTTGTCATGTCTTGTCTTATCTGGGTTCTGGCCTCCTCCCAACTGTGTATGTTTTGTTACCTTTTGAAGTCTGCAATTCCTTACCCTGCCCTATCTCGTTAATTGCTGCACCATGGTTTGTGTTGGTTTTTATATATAATTTATATGTACTTTGGGTTAGGTTTGAATTTCTTCTCTTTCAAAAACTGTTCTTGGGAGAGTTTTTTCTCCTGCCGATGATAACTGGACATTGGGGGCCAAGTTGGAGGAATTAAAGAGACTTTACCTACTTTTGTGACTTTGTTGCCTTTGTGCCATGCCCTGGGTCATCACAGTAACTAAGACAATGTTCCTTAAAAGTGTGATTGTTCACTAGGGTAGTACATTGTGGGTTCACAGCCTTTGGCTTAGCATGCAGTGGAATGGTATATGAAGGCTGAGCTAATGTGTTTTAGCTTCCTGTATGGGTCACAGAATGCAATTTGAGAGCTGCTTTGATGTGATAAAAAGTTTTCTCTAGTGTCTTAGTACCAAAAAGAAAAGTACTGAAGTGTTAAATTAAGAATCTGTATACTGCATTGTATTTAGGGTTTTTTTTCTTCTTCTTTTATTTAAGAAGTAGATGACAAGAGTGGAACTGCCAAACTTCCCACTGGGATCAATGAAATTTCTTCGGAAATGGATTACAGAGCTGGCTCCTCTTTTGAGCTTTCTCCCTCTGACAGCTCGGATGGGACCTACATGTGGGATGAAGAAGGGTTGGAGCCCATTGGGAGTGTCCATCCGTGCGGCAGTTACGATTCTTCAGAAATTAACAGCATCGTATGTATTCTTTGTTTTTACATATGAACAGCATTGTTTGTATTCTTTGTATGTACCATGTTTCACTGAAAATACGACCTACCCCAAAAGTAAGTCCTAGCTTGATTTTTTTTACATGTGCACCCAATATAAGCCCCACCCCCCAAAATAAGCCCTAATTAAGACCCCGCCCACTCCAGGGTGCACGGGTTAAAAATTAAGCTAGGGTGGAGATGTGGGTGGAGCTGCCCTACTACTTACCTTTGGACAGTTTACCCCGACACCTGCCTCGCCAGCTCATTTCTTCTGCAGCCCGCAAGGTTTTCCTGAAGGCCTCTGGAGCTGATAACAGCTCCAGATCGATCCAGTGTTCTCTTATTGGCTGCAGAGGCCTTCAGGAAAGCCTTGCCAGCTGCAGAAGAAGTTATTGAAGGCCTCTGACAGTGAAAAATACACACACAGACACAATATTATCAGTGCTGTGCAAATATCTGTATTGCATCTCACATTAACTCCATCCTTTTCTGGAGAATTCCATGGCAGATGCAGCATGTGCAAAGATCTTGCGTTTGAAGAAGGCAGGAAATGAGACTAACTGGAGAACTTAGAAATAGAGGGGAGACTGGTTAATATAACAAGCTGCCTTTATAAGCTTGGTTGATTTTTCAGTGTGGAAATAAGTGCCTGTGCTTATATTGCTTTTGCAGTTCTAACTTATGGTACTGTTCGATTGTATTAAGAACTTGTCAGTGAATTCAAATACTGTAAGTGTTTGTTTGAAATATTTTAAATAAGAGGAGTTAAAACACAGAGGCCCTGCTCTTCAAAATTCTTTGGAAGTGTTTTTGTTAGCTCAGGAGCAAAAGTGGTCAGTTTTTTTCAAAAGTCAGTTGCTTAGGATGTTGTTGTGCGGGGTGTAGTTATCCAAGCTATGGAGGATATTCAATGTTGTATAATTTTGACTTTGACCAGTGGCCTATGGAAATTGAGGGTGCACTGGAAAGATTGTAAATGCTTGATGTTAAGCAGAAAGTCCGGGACTGATGTCTTGTGGAAAGTATAGGAAGTTTGAAAACTTTAATTCTTCATTTGATGAAGACTGCTGATATCCCATGCTGGTTTCTTCAAAGCCCCACAGAAGCCTCCTCCTTATCATCCCAATATGAATTTGTGAGCTGTCCTTTTCTTTCTTTTAAAAAAAACACCTAATTTAGTTGGCTTCTATCAATAGGTAGTCCTCAACTTGCAACTACAATTTTGTTGTTAAGTGAGACAATTGTTAAATGAATTTTGCTTCATTTTACAACCTTGTTTGCCAGGGTTGTTAAACAGATCACTGCAGTAGTTAACGGGTTAAGTGAATTTAATTTTTTTTATTTTATTTTATGCAAACAATCCATCTTCCATTTAAACAGTGTGTTGTCTGGGTACAAATATCTTGTGCAATAATAATTACAGTTGATATTCATTACTATAGTATTAATACTTTATTCTTACTTTATACTACTTTTCATAATATAGCTAACAATCCCCATCTTGGCGTATTTGATTCTTATTCACATGCTTACTATTTTTCACCAGTTTTCTTTAATTTCTAGTTTCTATATTTATTCTCTATTGATAAAGTAGTTCCCATATCATATAATATTCAGTGAATCTGGTTTCCTCACTGAATTGTCAGAAGATCGCAAAAAGACGATCACTTAATCCTGGAACATTGCAACTGTCATAAATACATGCCAGTTTCCAAGTATCTGAGTTTTAATCACGTGACCATAGGAATACTGCAAAGGTCATAAGTGTGACAAACAGTCATAAGTCACTTTGTTCAGTGCTGTTTTAACATCAAATGATGAACATCAAACAGATGGTTGTAAGTTGAAGCTAACCTGCAATATCTTCCATAGTGAAATAAATGGGAAAAAATGAGTTTTTCTGTTCTCTGTTCGTCCTTTCTCTAGTGCTTCCATTTTTATTGATTTAACAGTACAGCTACCCCCCATTCTTAATTGTTTTAGATATATATTTGGGGGGAAAAAATCTGTCATTTATCCTTATAAATATATGAAACCTCCTCTGAAGCCTGGAAATCACATAGGAGGGAACATTAATATGAGGACATTAAGATTTCTTAGATTAATACTCTGAATATTTTTCATTTTAAAGCCTATATTGGGATTCTTGAAGAGTCTAGCTATAATATTTTATCTCTTGAACAGTCAAGAATTTTTATTTGGATTTCTGCAAGGTTCATCAAGATTATATTTTTTTAGAGTGGTTCATGGTTTTTAGCAGTTGTACCAATTTTGTAACCCTGTTTTTGGTCTTTGACCCCAGTACCAGTAAAGAAACACAAACACACAGGTTGAAATTGTCCACTGAAGAGATAAATTTGCTCCCTTTGAAAAAGTCAACTTTGTAAACTTCTACTAACAGCTTTGTTACCATCCACTAACTTTTCATTTTACTAAGCAGGCTTAGAAATGTAGAGTCGACTAGAATTCTTTATTGACCAAGTGTCACACAAGGAATTGTACACACAAGGAATTAGTTTTTAACATTGTATTTAAGATACAATCTTTCTCTTTTGGGAGCCGAAATATAAACACTAATGGGAATGCCCTGCATTTGAAAAGTGGTGTGCTAAGCTGTCTGAAAAAGTGTGGGTGATTTTTGGTGCAACTTCCCTCTCCTTCAGAAATTTAAATACAGCTGAGGCTGTATGATGTTGAATATTTTAAGCAATTCTTTAGAAATGTTGCAAGTAGAGGCTAGATGGCAGCACAACAGTGTGCAATAACTGGTGTAAACATTCCACGTCAGACCAGTGTCATATTTCCTGTTTATGATTATGTAATTAACTTGGCAACTGTAGTATTAATATTCACAACTGTATTTATTTGTTTGTTCCTGAAACAAATGAAGCTAACTGTATGCTTCACAGATTATGTGTGCTCGAGTTTGTGCCAAATATCCTCTTGCCTAGAATTTAGCATACTTTGCATGTCTATTTTTCTAAATTATACCCTGATTAAAATGGCCTCGTTTGTAGAATTCTGACCTTAGATACAAAATGCCATTAGTGCCATTTTGTTTCACCTAGAAAGCAATCTATGTTGTTATCCACAAGTAATACGAATATAATTTTCACATAAATAGCATAGATGCACATGTCACTTGAGAAATGCTTTTGTATGTAAATTTATGCTTTTGTAATTAAGCAGACGTCTTAACTGCTGTGTCAATGAAATGGTAGTATCTGTATCTGCCAATGCATTATGCGTACTTTGTTACATTTTACAATTTTGTTCATTCAAAGGTGTCCTGTGTGTTCACAGTATTAAAATGTAAAAACATGCTGTGGGCATGAAATAAATGCTTTCTTGTATGGAGCATCTGCCTAAAAAGTAGAGTGTTCTCTGTTTAATTTTAGTTTTCATTCTATAATGCAGATAAAGAGTATACATTTTAAAATATTCTTTAGGTGCAAATTTATATAAAGAGGCATTTAATGATCTCCAATTATTCCCCTGAAAATATTAATGCTTTGTGCATTAAATAATCAGGGGAGGGGATTAATTTTGATGTAGGAAAATTTGCAAGAGGGCAGAATGATCAACACAGGACAACAACGTGTAATTATAAAGGAGAAAAGGGAGTTGGCATAATCTTTATGGCTTATTATTCAATTAATTGTTGTATGAGTGATGAAGTAAGGGCCAGGGCATCCATTTTCTCAGGTATACAGAGATGGCTGGTTACAACAAGCCAGTTAGACAAGTCAGATAATAATAGAATTTAAAAAGAAGAAGAGAAGAAACATGGCTTCTCTTACTTTTTAATCCTCGTTTTATTGGTAAATCATGGGAATCCTAATTTCAGAAAGCAGAAATTCATCTATCTATTTGACAGTAGTAATATTCCTAGTATAAAGCATTTTTAGAGACTTTACTTTGTGAGACAGCCTGCTGCTCAAAAATGCAGTACCGGTAGTAGTTAAACTGAGTCAAAAGTCTTCAATAGTTTTTTGAGTATTTATTCTCTGTGGCTGCTCAATAAAAACTGAGCACAAATTCCAGATTTAATCATGAATTGCACCTTATAAAATATGGACCCTGAGATTTTTTTAAAATGTAGTTTCAAAAGCATGCAAGAAACATATGTATGATTAAATCCGGTTACATTTATGGGTTGGATATCTTAATTATCCATCAGCTGCAAGGCCTCAAGCAAGGCTTAAGCTGGTTTTCTGGAGGTTTTGTTTTATTTTGTTTTGTTAAAAAACATGTATTGCTCTGCTGCTTTTCCACCTAGAAACCTGTCAACATTTTTGTTTTGAAACTATTAAAGCTGTACATTTTTCTTAATGTTTGAAGATTTGCAATAAGCAACTGCAGGATTGTAGAGGTCATTCTGTGTCACACTGAGCCAAAGCAAACCTATAAAGAGAATGTGGCTGGAATCACAGTCAATGGCGATCAGCTTTATTCAGAATAAAGCAATAAATTTGTTTTTAGAAATTCACCCTGGAGTTAGCAGGGAAGAATGAAGAGAATAGATTGTTTTTATTGTAAGTGTAAGAAGCCGTAATGGAGAATATTTTAAAGTCAAGAATATTTTAATGGACTTATTTATAATTCCAAATGCTCTGAACTATTATTTATGAATTGCCTATTAAATTGGTATTTTTACAATAGATTAACAAAGTAGTAGAAAAAGAGGAAAATAAAAAAAACCAATTTTAATGCAAAAAGGTGATGATCTAATCGCTTTAAAGAATATCAAGAACACAGATATCTCATTTGATTTTTTTAATGAGACAGATTTTTTCCCCTTATATCTGAGGATGTATATCTGTAGCAATGGAAATCCTGCAGTAAATGTAGAATAAATGCTGGAGTTATGGAGTTATGAACTCCATAAATTGAGTTATGGCTAGATAGGCACAGCATCCCTCTGTGGCATCCTTGGTGCTCTCTGAGCTTGTTTCCTTGCAGACATTTCATTACCTGAACTAGGTAACATCATCAGTGCTAGAAGGAAGAAGCATTGGCCCTCAACCTTCTAGCATTGATGATGTCACCCAGTTGGGTAAGGAAATGTCTACAAGAGAACAACCAAGCTTAGAGAGCATCCTCATTTCAACCCCGCAGTACCAATTTATTTATATCTCTGTGCTTAAACAGAAACACATTTCAAAAGTATGGGCCCCAAAACCATGAAGAAATAGACTGAAAGCTTGCCAAAGCTTGGTTAGAGGAGTGATTTCCAGAACTCTAGTTTAGCAAAAGTCATTGTGCTTTTTTTTTTTTTTTTTTTGGCTTCCTAGAGTCAATAAGAGGATGAAAGGCTGAGGCTCATAGTAGGGTTTGTTTTTCACCATGGCAACTGACCTCCCTGTCCATGTGATTGTTTGGTTGGCCCCAGGCAGACTAGCAATGTGGTAGCAGTGTCAGTGGTTGCACCTCTGTGATTGGATACAGGCCGGGAGGTCTCCTTGAATCCCCCCAGGGGTTGCTATGGCAACTGCAGTAATAAGCCTAAACCCAACCTCTGCCTCTTGTCCCTGCCTGGTCTCCCTTCATTGGGAAGTAGTTTATTTTAATCATCTTTGTTTTCTTTCCTAAAGGTATGGCACCTGCGTCCCCCTTCAGCTGTGACGTAATGTAGAAGAGCAGTTCTCTGTGTATGGAAAGGTTAAAAATCCAGCGCTATTTGATGGATTTTTGTAAACTTAAATATGTTGACTAAGTCCTTTTTGTAAAAGAAATACTGCCGTTTTGACGGTCAACCTTTTAAAAATCAAATTACACAATGTTTGTAAATTAGTGGGCGAGATACAACTATCTGCTGCTTCCTCACCCATTTAGTACAAAGAGCTTGGAATCTACAATCCGTTAGAATGAAAGGAATAGGAGTATTAATTCAGTTTACCCTTTCCTCTTAAGGGAAGAGTGAAATATCAATTGCGGTACTGTAAAATATTAGTGGGACTTTAGTAGTATTCCATTTCTACATACTTATTACATACTTTCTTATTAACAAATTGTAATCTGTAAAGTTAATAACAGCATTCAGAGAAAGACGTATCACCTGGGAAACCTCAAACGTTTTAATAACTTAATAAAAGTTTTCATAAATGCCTTTTGTCCCAGTACTTGGGTCTAGGCTTACAGACATAATTCTATCCATATGATTGGAATATTTCTTCAAGGCCAATAGTCAAATATATGCAAATCAAATGAATTGCCTTCCAAATCCTTGGTTTTGTACCTGGAAAATACGACACATCTAACCAGAAATTATGGCTCCCTTATGCTGCTTTATCTGTTTTTATGTCCTTTATTTGGCTTTCATAGCCCCTCCCCTATTTTAGTCCAATAATATTAAGAACTTTCATAGAGATGCTTGATTAATTGTGTGTCCTCAAGTTGCTTTCAACTCTTAGCAAACACCTAGGTAGATTTTTCTCCATGAAGATCCATCCCTTATTATTGTGTTCTTTCAAGTCTCCCACTGGTGTCCCCATTGCCACCCTACTTGAGTCCCTCCTTGTTGCTGGTCATCCTCTTCCACACTTTCCTAGACATATTTTAGTATTTGAATATAATTGTATCATGTTAGTCATTGTAGCTTTAAATTATGTTTTATCGTTTACAAGTTTCAATAAGTTAGTACTGAAATGGGTGTAATTTTTTCTCATTGTATCTTACGCTGGTCTATGGCTGAAATAAAGATCTGTTTTAGCCTGAATACTTAGCACATATTTTAAGAGGCCCGGGGTTAATTATAATTTTTTTCACTTCAATATTAGCTGTCCTGGATAGTTGGAAGCTGCTCCAATCGTTGACCATGATAAAGTTCTCTTCTATAGTTGCAGAAACTGCAATAAAGAGTTTCTTTCAAACTACATGTATGTTAGTTGGACTTAAAGAAACGTAGTCCCGTGGGCTCGGCTTGAAGTCATTTCTTGTGCCTTGCAGGATATCTTGAACAACCTTGAGTCGTGTGATCTTGAAGATGATGATCTTATGCTTGATGTCGATTTACCCGAAGACACACCCTGTGATAATGGTTAGTGAAAGGATCCTTCTGAAGTGTCTGGAATCTGCATTACTGTTGCTACTTGGACCCCACCTTTGATCTCTATTAAGCCAAGAGAACCAACAACTTATAGAGTGAAATCTGGAGGACACCAAAGCTGTGCATATATAGTGAGGCATTTATCTCAGGGTACAGCAGGGGTGTTCAACATTGGCAACTTTTAAGATTTGTTACGTCTATGGAGATTCTCAGTCATCTAGGTCAGGGGTCGCCAAACTTTTGGACCTCAGGACCACCAAACTCATAATTTTAAATCCTGCTGACCAGAGACCCTGAGAAAATCCCCCAAACAGTCTACAGGAAAATTCCCCACCCTGTTTTCCTAACGATTGATCATTATTTGGGATCACAGGATACCGTCTCCAGCTCCATTCTCGGGGAGAGAGAGAGAGAGAGAGAGAGAGAGACTTTTGGCTTCATGCAAGGAAAGCAGCAGAAGTCTTTCTTTCTCTCCCCCAAACTCTGACCGGTGGCCAGGTGAGGCGAGTGAGGCAAGTTGCCCCCTCCGCCTTTTCCTCCCTCCCCTCATTACCTCGTGTTGTTCGCAATGCAAGGGACGCAAGCCTTGTGTTCCGGTGGGCCATGTGGCGGTGCAGCCTTTTGTTCCCACACAGCCTGGATTAATTGCTTTGGGGGTGACATTTCCCTGCGGACCACCAAAATTTTCTCGCGGACCACCAGTGGTCCCTGGCCTAGGTGATGGTTGTCCCAAAGGTGCTTTTTCAAGAGGCTACTGGACTTTCTGGTTTTTCTTTGAAGACGTTTTGCTTCTCTTCTGAAGAAGCTTCTTGGATGAGAAGTGAAACGTTTTCAAAGCAAAACCAGAAAGTCCGCTTGCCTCTTGAAAAAGCACCTTTGGGATAAGATTTGTGGACTTCAACTCCCAGAATTCCCAAAGATGGCTGAGGAATTCTGGAAGGTGAAGTCTACAAGTCTTAAACTTGCCAAAGTTGGACACCTCTGCCCGTACAACTTCGTTTTATGCTCAAGTAAGGCCATTAAAATTATCCCCACCCGTTTAATTTTTCTAAAGTTTCTGAACAGAGCAGTGCTTTTGAAACTCTGTTTGTACAGAAGCCCATTCAGAGGTTTCTCCGCTTCCATTTCTGTCCCATTTTAGAGCCATCATTTTCAGCTAGTCTTTTTTTAAACGAGTTCTCACTGATACTTTTGTTATAACAGGGTTAAAATTACAGTGTATCCTTTTGTTTAAACAACAAAAGTACCATACCAAAATCAACTAGCCAGATAAGTACACAGAAAACCTCTCTGAAGTCTGGAAATTAAGGAACCAAAGCTGTTATGTTTAGATCCAGAGCAGACTGATTAGAATTCCAGTGGAAGGTTAGGAAAAAGCCGAAGAGAGCCAGAGTTTGACAGTAGGTGTAGGCCGAGTTTCTTTTTTACTGCAGACATTTAAGTCTTGCTTTAATGTGGGTTCAGAAAACAGGACTTGGATTCAGTGGCCGCTTTCACCTCCCAAGATTGTGTGATTCATGAATTCAGCAGTTAACTACATCTTGCCCAAAGGCTGATTGACCCCATCAAGTGCTAAAGTAATTCATAGGTTTATAATTTTCTGCCTCCCTTTTGGAGTCTGTGATGGAACTTGCCCTCTATTTATAGCAATTGTTTTGTGGCAAGAAGTATGCAACTTGGAGGATGGGAGTTGTAAGTCACAGGGTCAAACTGGGCTGCTTTCCCAACTCTACGCAAGCAGATCAGGAAGCAAGGCCTATTTGTCCCTGTCTTCTGCAAAACTATGAGTAGGCAGCCGAGCAACAGCTAGGAAAAGGGCCACGCAGCCGAGGCTTAGCCATGAGAAGAAGAACAGTTTTAGGTAAGTGGAAAGCTGAGCGGGTTTCTTTCAAACTTTTCTTCCCCAGCTGCACTTCTTGGTGCCTTGGTTTGGCTTTTAAGCTCTCCAAACAATTGCCTCATCCAGTTGTCAGAAACCAGTCTGTTGTTTTGGGAGGCACTGATGGATGTGCGTGTGTGTTTTTAGAAGTTTCATGTTGCATGGTAAAATGAGCGTTCTAAAACTTTTCCTAAATTAATAAAGCTCTCCAAAAATCATGTTTCATCATTGATTATATAAGTGCAGGGGAAAATCCTTGTGAAGAATAAGGGCTGTTTTGTCTGCTTTAAGTTGCATTTGGGGAGATAGCAAAGGAACAGCTTGGTTCTTTATTCCTCATGCAGCTTAAAGAAAGAATTTAAGTTATTGAACTGCAGTTTTACTATACTGGAAGCCAGTTAGTTTCAGCATAACTAGAATCGTATTTCTGTTGTTTGATGTGTTATGGAGAAGAAAACTGGAGTTTTACATTTATATCTTGCCTCTGATCATCACAATATTGTGAACTAAAATTACCTTTTCTGTGCCCATTCTATACCTAATTTATGTGCAATTCCCTGACTTCGTTATGGCCAACTGTGAGTTAATTAAGAGTGCCAGCCGATACCTGTTTTGGTTTTAGTGTTGATACTAGTTCTACGTAAATCAATGCTGCTTTATTTTCTTCTGTTGGTACAGAGGAATGTGACAATATGAACCGTTATGAGCGCCCGGACAGAAATATTCGACAGCAGAAAGCAGAGGGACTCTGGAAGAGAACACCCCAGAGGTGGAATACTCAGGATCATTATCATCTTAGTCCCACTGAGCACTACTCCCACATCAGAAATGATCTGAACAGGTATGATACTCTGAGGAGGAAAAGGTTGAAAGTTGGGGTTTGGGATTACTTCAGGAGCCATTAAGCATTAGAGGGTTTTTCCCCCCAGAGTTAAAAATCAACATTTGGACACGGTGATTCTTAGAAAGAAAAGACAGCAGTCCAGAGAATTCTAAAATGTCCCTAACACAGACAAAAACAACACTCTACCTTGAGTTTGAAATGGCTGTTTTCTATTTCTGATGGGCTACTTTAATCTTTCTGAAATTATTTCAAACTTGGGGCAAAAGAGTTGAAACGAGGCTGTTTCTAGTTGGAGGTGAAACGTTCACCTTCCCATTTGATATATACCTTCAAAAGCCTAAACAAAAATGAACCTCTTTCTGCGGGAGTTGAGTCATGGGTATAATTTATCAAAGATTGCTAATATTTTAAGATTGCACTTTGTGTGAAGATAACTGAATGACCTACGAGGCAAGAGCAAGAGTAACCATATTAAAAGCAAAGCAATAAAATGTGAATAGGACAGAACAAATGTGACAGAATAAATAAAAAATGTACATGTACTTTTCAGTACCTGGGAAAATAGAGCTTGATCTGAGGGTGAAATACCAGTGACACCAGTGAAAGTTAAACTCTTGAGGGAAACCCTTGAAAGTTGGAAAGTCACCATAGAAGAGATTCTCTCCACTACCCCAGCCAGACAGATTTTCTGGCACGGATTCAGAGCAGAGGACATCTATCTGATCTTGGGCAGCTAGAGAGAATACTGCATTGCTCTTAAATTCAATACAGAAGTTCACTTCTCCTGTGGAGACTTAATAAACGAAGGGTCTTTACTAACATCCTCCAAACTCTGTTTCAGGGGTGGCAACTATGTCGATACTCCCCCTGTCAGTCATCTCGAAGGCTATGGGGCATCAGGCTTTTATCCACCACTGAGGAGCTTGCCAGCAAATACTGTTTTATTGGACGAAATGACCCTTCGGCATATGGTCCAAGAATGCACAGCGGTGAAAACCCAGCTCTTAAAAATGAAAAGAATACTCCATCAGGTTAGTGAGGAGAAAAGTAGCACGTCCTTACCTTTTCTATTATGAAACTAAATATCTAATATTTAAAGTTGCTTGAAGTTGGCTGCTGAAATAGTAGTAAACCCTATGTTCTGGATTGGAGCATCTTGAATTGGAAATCTCTTGTTTTGGGTGTCAAAGGCACCATCATGAGCAATATTATAGCTGTTTTCAGCAAGTTTTGGAAGTGTACCACGTGCACAAGCACTATTGTGTATAGTACAAAATATTCTATGGCAGGCTTAATCCCTGTGCCCCGAAGAGTCTAACTTGCATTTCAGGTTTGGAAATGTTTTGAACATCCCTACCTTCTAGTAGTAGCAGTAATAATAGTAAATATTTCCATTCCTGCAGGATGGAGGGTTGAGAGAAATAGAATAGAATAGAATAGAATAGAATAGAATAGAATAGAATAGAATAGAATAGAATAGAATAGAATAGAATACTTTATTGGCCAAGTGAGATTGGACACACAAGGAATTTGTCTTGGTGTAAATGCTCCCAGTGTACATAAAAGAAAAGATACATTCGTTAAGAATCAAGAATCATAACGTACAACACTTAATGATAGTCATAGGGTACAATCAGCAATCAAATCATACTAGGAAACAATCAATAGAAATAGAAAGGCCATCATGTCTGAGGAATGTCTTTTCCCAAACTCTGGGAATTTGGGTTTTCAGGTTCACGGGTGTTGCAGTGAATGGGGGCAACCAGGGCATCACTTGAAATAGCAATAGCATTTTTAATTCATTAAAATTCAAAATCTTAATTCTGTTCTGCTTGAGATTCAGCTGGCTGGGGAATTTGGGAAGTTGAAGTCCACATGTGTTACAGCTGCCAAGGTTGAAGAGCCCTGATCTAAAACAAGGCAGTTTGACTGAACTCTCTTTGAAAAGTAGCTGTGGCAGGGTTCCTCACAGTCACAAATGCTTTTGGCCTGGGAAAAGAGGATTAAAGTATCACAGCAATATAAATCTGTTGGGTTCCTCCAGAGCTAATGTTGCCGCTTGCTGATTATGCTAATTGGAGTTGGAACATCAACTTATTAAATCATTCATGGCTCCCATTGTAGCCCCAGCCAGGGAGAGGAATGTGGCCTGTTAAAAACAGGTTGTGATGTCAACAATGATGCAGTCTGTCTGAATACCAAAGGTCAGCCTTTGTGCTTCCACATGCAGCTCCGTAGCCCACATTGCGGAAGACTGCTTCTTCCAGTTACTGTAGAAAATACATGAAGAATTCAATGTAGACCCAATAGAGGCAAAATAAAATCAGTAAAATGGGTTGCTGTGTAAATAACACAGTTGTTTAAACTTTTAAAAACACAATAGTCTCCTTTTGAAAACTGTTTTTCGTACAGATTGAGAAGCTGATTTTTTTCTTGTGAAAATTTAAAAGAATAAAGATCAGGGGGCAAAGGTTTTCTACACATTGGCTTATTGGTCTAAGATCTTAACATCTTCTCAAGGCCAAGAGCCTTTTAGTAGGCAGTGACTGCTTTTTTTTAGTATCAGGGCTGCCTTTTGTAGACACCAAGATAAAGACCTTGTTCCAGACCCGGCCTGGCTTTTCCCTCTCTGGGAGAACGCTGAGATTTCCTCTTTCTTTTTGGTTCTATTTTAGGATGTGTCTGTGTTGTTCTCCAGTCACTAAAAGTCATATCCAAATGCTCGCGATCCTATGGATCAGGCCACCCCAGGGATGGGATGCTACCGGTTCTGCCCGGCTCTGAAGAACAGCAGACACAGAACCAGTTCTGTGTCTGCTGCTGTTTGGCCCACTTGCCCGCCCGGGCTTTTATCTGTCCTTTATTTCCTGCTTTTTCAACCTTAGATGCTTTGCGCGGCACAGATGAGGTTGAAAAAGCAGTAAAAAAAGTGGCTTTTTGAATGCTGCGCACCTGTACGCAACGCTTTTCAGCTGTCCAGGCGGCACGGCCTAAGGTTTTTTTTACACACGTGCGTAGCAGTCACCAAACTGGTAGTAACACTGGTTGAATCCCACCCCTGGGCCACCTCCATCCTCCCCTCCTGGACTCTGCCCAAACTCAAATTCTCTGCTACTGACTTAATCATGTCATCTTCTGCCGTCCCCTTCACCTTTTGCCTCATCTCTGTACGTGTTGCTTAAAAATGGGCAGAAACAAATCTCCCCCCCGCACCATTTCCAACCATTATGTTGCTAAAAATCATGGGTGTGTCTGTGTGTGTGTGTGTGCATGAGCCCCACCAAAACAGATGAGGAACCTCAACTTAAGCCCTCCTGGATCTAAACACACCCCAGATGGCCTTGTGTTTTGTTTCATTTTATCATCTTATTTTATTTATTATTTTAATTTAATTTAATTTTTATTTATTATTTATTTGCAACACCACTTTTACTTATTTCTCTGCCTTTGATTCCTTCATAAAAGTATTCAGCCAGAAACTATACAGATGTATGCCCTACCCTGCCTCACCCATGCGAGAGTTCAAGCTCCTCCCAGTATTTTAGACTGAAAACAGAGCATAGTTTTTTCCAAGCTTTTCATAGACAACCCGACAGGCTTCAGGAAAGAAAAGGAAGGAGGTTTGTTTTCTCAGTCATTAGGACAATGGAAGGAGCAGATGCCTGAGAGGGCAGGACTAAGGTTAATTTTCTTCACGGCTGTGTCTCGGCTCGGCTCTTCTCAAGAAGAAGAAGAGAGACCTTAGTGGGCTCCAGCTTTTGGAGCTGAAGGTCCCTCAGAAAGGAGAGAAAAGCCAAGGAAGATTAAACAGGAGAGCTGTGCAAGGAGGCTGTGGGCTTATAGAAAATACCCAGCAGAGGTAGTCAGAAGGATCCAGCCAGCTAATTGAGAAATTCGGAACAGAATAGTTTCAGAAACCTCAAAAGGAGCATATTCCCCCCAGAGGCCAGGTTGGAGAGGCCTATTTGTTGCAGAAGCACAGTAGGAAAGTGAGCCCCGGAGCAGGTAACCAAGACAAGGCTTTAAGCACTTGGCAAGCATCAAAAACAAACAGTTCTTTATATACTTAAAAAGAGGCACAGGCCTTTGTGCCGTTGAAGATAGGTTTAGAGCAGCCGCCAAGAAAAGGCAGACGAAAAATGAGTAATTATTAGAAGAGTCTTAGCTTGCTCCTAATCTTGCTTAACTTGCTCCCAGTCTTAACCCAGTCTTGGATTTGGCTAGTCTGAAGAAAAGAAGAATTAGGCAGGACAACGATAGCAGTTTTTCAGTATTTGAGGGGCCGCTACAAAGAAGAGGGGGATCAAATTATTCTCCAAAGAAACAGAGGGCAGGACAAGAAATCATGGTTGGAAACTGATCAAAGAGAGAAGCAACCCAGAATTAAGGAGCAACTTCCTAACAGTGAGGACAATTAACCAGTGGAACAGAAGTTGTGGATGCTCCATCACTAGAGGCTCCTTTTAAGAAGACACTGGACAGTCACTTGTCTGAGATGGTATAAATTCTCCTGCTTGAGCAGGGGGCTGGACTAGATGACCTCCAAAGTCTTTTCAGGTCTGTTGTATTAGCCCATCTAGCAAAAGCCAAAGTGTAACTTTTGAAGGCCCAGGAGAAGGATTTCATGCTGGCTTGTAGTTGTAAAAGGCTCAAGAGAAGCAACGCATCTGGCAATAATGAAGAGCTTAATCAGCCAACCAGAAATGACCCCCAGTGATGGCAGCAAGCCATAGGGGTTGTGAGGATGGACTTCCCTCCAGGCTGCCCCTGAATTGACAAGGTATTGGAATAGGTTGCTTTATTTCATTGCTTTGGTCAGCAGAGGAGGGGAGAGAAAATGTAATTCTTGCAAAGATATCAAAAAGGCCATTACAGCAACTCTGGGCAGTTGTGTTAAAATGGTTGGTTCCTTTTGGTTTTGTTTTTTGTTGGGTGGCTTGTGGTTTGGATTTACTGTAGGATCTGTCCCTCATGGAAGAATTTGTGAAAAGAAGGCAGCCAATAAAGATTTCTCTGATTTTAGTTGAAAAAAAAAATGAAATTCCTGAGGCATTCTTCATGCAAATATCCCCTTACTGTCCTTCCTTTTGTTTATAGTAGGTTGTTCAACTAGGGTTTAAATTTTTTAAGCCTTAATTTCGCAAGTCTGGATATTTTTGTAAGATTTAAGTGCTCAAAACCATAACAAAATGTTGCTCTTTTGCAGAATGATGAAAACATGTCACTACACAACATCACATTCACAGTGCCATCAAGTCCAGAAGAGCCAGAACCCGAACCGCTATTTAAGGTAAAATGACTGTTGACAATTTTGGAGATGAGACCTTAGAATGGATATTGAAGAGGTTTGATTCTGCTAGGAAGATCACACCAGACAGACCACAGATATAGAGAATCTGATATCTGTTCTAAAGTGTTTATACGTCTTACTTAAATAATTCTAAGCTGTATGTTTTTCTCATTACAGAATTATTTTTTTTTCAGGGTTGGGATGCTTGTACTACCATCTTAAATCTCCAAAATAGATTAGGTGCTTAAATAAAACTATTTTAAAAGGAGCCATGTAGAGATGCAGAATTTAAGGGAATAATGTAGAATAGGAACAGACTAATTAAAATAAATGGGCATACAAAATTATTTAAAAACCAGATAATATATAACAGAACAGACCGCACTAATTAATACTTTTAAACATGTGAAAGAGGGAGAAATCAAAATACCAGAAGGCCTTTAAAAGTTAGATTACAGCATGAATATAAAAAAACATCACAAACAAGTAATTTAATAGACTTGAGTGGGGAAAATGTCAAATTATTTAATTAATAATAAAACTGTAAACTCTCTAAATGGAGATTGTATGTAGGCAATCCCTAACTTATGTAACATTCAGTTTTGGAAAGTATTGTATAATCCAGTTTTTCAGAATAAATTGAATTATGCTTCCTACATTTTTGGATGTGCTATGTAAATGATCATATTTAATGGGTAGCTATAGATGTGGCCTCCACAAAAATGGCATAACTTAATTTTTATGTAAGTCTTGTAGTATATGGACTACCTGAAAGATGGTAGCATTTGTAGAATGTTCACTACACATAGCAGTTATTTTGTGAATGGCAAGCATCAGAAAATGTATTCACTGATTGTGAATTGCTGAGGTCTCCCAGCGAGATGGATGGCAAACAAATTTAATAAATAAGAGAACTATGAGGGTATAGATGCCGATAATGTCTGCAATTTGTATTATTCTTTGGTCATGTGAAATCAATTATTCAGTCCTGGTTTCAAAGCCATACTTTTTCCTTCCGCAGAAGATAATTAGACATTATAATGTTTCTCAAAACCCATTAATACCTTAATTTATGGGTTGTTTTTTTTAATGCCAGACTGACGAATTACTGAGCGAGATCACACGGCTGAAAGACGATTTGAAAAAGAAAGACGAGACCATCCAAGAACTTGAACGTCGTCTTGTAAGTAATCATGCCGCGCATGAAAATAAATGTGATCATAATAATGGCAGAAAATGGGTGTGCACCTGAGCTGCACAAAGATTTTAGAAAAGAGGCACTTGCATTTTCTCACGGGAAGGTTGGTGCTGTGGCGGTTTTGGTCCACTCTTAGTGGATCTGTTTAATTTGAATTTGTATCTGCACTGCCTTTGGACTGAAGCTGGCTTTGGATCCCCCTGTGAGGTAGCCTCAATGTGGCTGTTCTTGGTCTTCACTGGGCTGTCTCTCTTCTCTCTGCATGAAGGCTGTTGGGTGTGGCTGTCACAAAGGCAGCAAGATGCCTGAAGCAACCACGTGCAGCTTTGCTGACAAATTCACCCAGACGACCTGGAGAAGAAATGCGGTGAGTCATTTACTGGAAAATATGCTCCTTGCATAGAGGTGCTTCCTTACGTTTGATATCTTGTCTTGGTGTTTTACTTGCAGTTGTATTATTGGGTATCATACTTCAATATACATGTAAGAGTGGTGCGATGGTCTGGAGGTGGAGCTCTTGCCTCACAATCAGGAGGCTGTGAGTTTGATCCAAGGTAGAGACAGATATTTTTTTTCTCTGGGCACAATGAGAATATATCTGCTCAACGAAACTCCTCATTGGGGACAGAAAGGGCATCCGGCCAGTAAACACTCTGCCAGCTCCATTCACTTGCCCAGACTCCGGGATTATGGGGTCGTTAAAAGAAGATGATGATACTTCAATATGCAAGTAGTCTTTGACTTAAAACCATTCATTTAGTGATTATTCAAACTTGCAACAACACTGAAAAAATTTGACTTAAGGCCGACCAGTTGGTCCCCACACTTGTGGCCATTGTAGCATTCCCACCTGGGGCACATGGCAACCGGCCTGTATTTATGACGGTTGTAGCGTCCCTGGATCATATGAGCTGGTTTCTAATAAAGTTTTATTTGGGTTTTCACACATACAAAATACAAGTAAAACATCTTTTTTGAAAATAGCATGGTCCCGGGTTGAACTTCTTTATACAGACACAAAACTCAATTTCATGCTCCTTTTTGCATTCTATTCCATATCTTATACTATTTTACATTTTCTATATAGTTTTTCCCCTCTTTTAATTTTCTCAATTTTATTTTGATTATCTCATCTCAATTCAAATCATTATATTTATACTTTTGTCTGTTCTGTTTCAATTTCATATTATCTTTTCTCATTAAACAAATTTTCTCCTGTAGTTACTAATATAACACCTTTATATCTTTTAATTACATCCATTCAACTCTTATTTAAACTTCAATATATACCTTAAGTTTATGACCTTCAATATAATACATAACTTCCAATCGAATTCTGCTTGGTGTCATTCTTATAATACACACTATATTCTTTTTTAAAAAAAGATTGTAAATATATGTAATTATAAACCCTCATTCCATTCCAGTTCAGTTCTATCATTAATAATCATTAAAATCTTAACATCTTTTACACTTCTGTTCAATTAAATATCATACTTTCTTAAAAACACATATAATCTCCATAATTAATTTTTTCCTTATTTCTCTTCACATATGTTTTATAAATCATTAAATATACCTTTTGTTACATTTATTTATTGCCAAGCATTCCACTGAATTACGATAGCTATTTTATCAGACATTTTAATCATACATTGTTTCATATTTTCTGAAATTATTTCTGCTTCTAATACAACCATACTATCTTATGTACCTTTGCAGAATCCCTTTTTCCATTAAGTTTTCACCCATTATCTCTAAATAGGCCCTGTTTCTCTATATTTTGCTTCTGTCCTTTATAACTTCTTTTCCTTTCTTTCTTCCCTCTCATCTTCTCCCTCCCCTTTTTTACCCCCTTGTCTCTCTAGTTCTAATTCTCTCTTCTGCATTTCCCTCTTCTGTTGCTTTCTGATTTTATACTTATTTTTCACTCTAATTTTTTTTTGGAGTTTTTTCCCCCAATCTTAAACTTTCCATTCTCTTCCCCCCCTTTCCTTCCCCCCCCATCTAAGATTACTTGTTCATTAAAGATGGCTTCTTCTTTGTCGCAATCTTCTTGTTCTGCAAGCATTTCTTGTTTCTCATAATTCCAAATCTCCATTTCTAAAAACTGAAATACGAAGCCAAAAGAACCTCTCCCTTCTTGTGCATCTTCTTCATACTTTTTAAGTTCTATTTTCAGTTCTTCTAAAAGTAGAGCCATTTTAAACAGTTTTAAACATTATTTTCAGCATTAAATGCCTGTTGATGTCAAAGTGGATTTTTTTTCCAATTTCTTGCTTAAGTCTCTTAGCTTTCAGTACAGGAAAAGGAGAAAACCAAATCTTTTCCCTTTTCTCTCTCCTTCGCAGCTTAAAAATCTTCTTAGGGAACAATGTTATTGTTTTTTAACAGTTTCAATTCCAGGGTACCTTATTTGTTGCTTTTGCTGTTTGACCTGGTCAACCAAAACTTTCTCTTCTTCCTCCTGCACATTCTTTTCCGGTCGAGTTCTTCTTTGTGGTGGCCATTTCTGACCACCGCTGCAACCGCCTTCGGGAAAGGGAGTAATGGCCAGCTGGGGAGGAGAGGTGCGGCTCTCCTCAACCCTGCTGGCAGTCTCCCCCTTCTTCACCACCTCTACGGGGTGACTTAGCCCCGAAACCAGCCAGCTCGGGGCACTCCAGCAGCGAGCACGGATTGAAGCCTCGCAGAGACGAGGTTTCGATCTGTCACTGAAGAAGCTCAAACCGGAAGTTCCATATGAGCTGGTTTCTGAGGTCACATGTGGTGTCACAGTCAGTGAGGGAAGCCAGATTTGCTTAACAATTGTCCATGATGCCTAACAATCCCAGGGATTTGCTTGGCAAAAACCCTGTAAAGTTGGATGTGATTCAATTAAGGACTGCCTTGCTGAGAAATGGACATTTTGATTCCAATTGTGGGCGTAAGTCCATCATTGCTCTGTTGTGTATACTTTTTAGTGACATTTTCACTATCACTTCTTTTTTTATAATCTTTGTTTACAGAAAACATTTTATAGTCTTTTAAGGTTTAGAATTCTGGGCTTCCCTCATTCATCCTATTTTAGGTACTCGTTCAAAAAGCGGGTATTGTATTTCCTAGATTCATTAATACTGGATTTTATGCATTAGTCTACGTCAAGGCTCTTCAAACTTGACAGCTTTAAGACCAGAATTCAATGCCCAGAATTCCTGAGCTAACATGACTGGAGGAGGAATTATGGGAGTTGAAGTCCACAAGTCTTAAAAGCTGTCAAGTTTGAAGGCCCCTGGTCTACATGGCAAATACTGAAAAAATTTGGATTGATCTCTGAAAAAATTAGGGGTAATTCTGAATATACCTCATACCCCAGTCAGATTCAACACACTTTTTTCTAAATTAATGGGAAAAGTTTACTAACCAATACATTTCCTTGATAATTTTTTTTACCTTGACTATTTAGAAATCACTACTTCTAGTTTTCTTTGTGGTTCTGGAATTTAAAAAATACTACTGTATATTATAGTATAAAACCCTACTCCAGTTTTATTTTTTAGTAACTGTACTTTCATGTAAGATATAAACAACCCATAAAGTACATAAAGAGATAATTTACTGAAGATTTAAATGAGATGGATATTGCATAAAATGCCAGGACAACAAATGTCAGTATAATAAGTCAAACACAACTATGGAACATGTTTGGAAAGTCATGCTATTTTTTTTTTAATTAAAAAAGGTGATACGTTGAAAGTTAAAAATTTTACAAATGAATATACTAAATCTTTTTGTGATCACCTTGTGCATTTCTTTTTGTTGTTGCTTTTGGGAATTAGAAAGGAATGAGCACATTTTTTTTCTTTAAGATTTTTGGAGGGATTGTAACAGTTGGTTTATATCTACAGAATCCCCAAAACATAGTTCAACCCTAAAACTTTTAAGAAAAAAGAATTAACCTTTCAGATGAAGTTGAAAAGCCATCAGGTTTTTTTCCCCTCGGGCTCATAGCTTTTAATCATCCTTGCATTTGTGCATTCTTCTATTTTTGCCCAAAAATAACTAAACGGGGCAGCAAGATATTGTAATCTATTTTTCTCCAAATAGATAAAATAAAAACATGAAAATGTATATAGCCTGATCATTTCACTTCATTTATTTTTTAAATTATATTTATGTAATGACATATGCCAATAACTACACCTGGAGATTTACACAAAAGGTAAATCTAAAGTATGCTTCTGAGTATTGTTTTAAAGATATTAAACACCTATATCTAATTCCTGAAATAGGAGTAAATATGTGTATTTCATTTCTTTAAAACAATATGCTCAGAATTTCCAAATACAACCAAAGCTGTAGTTGCACCTGATAGATAAATCTGGAGAGATTTAATTAATCCTATTCCAATTTGTAAGCTTATTAAATTCAGGCTGGATGGCATAATGTTAGTTGGATGCCTAGAAGCTTGACAAACATTTTCAACATGTTTTCATAAATTATCCTTCATATCGAAGGAAATATTGAGTGAGATGATACCAAGAGTGGTTGGAGGCTGCTATTACTGTATTAAATGAGGACATGAAGGAAATAGAGACTTAACAAATTCGCAGATGGCAACAAGAAACAAAATTAAATGATTTTGAAAAGTTAGGGAAGAGACTGAAAATAACAAATTTAATCAGACAAATTTCAAGTTACTCTTTTTAAGAAAGAAAAACCAAATTCATTAATAGAGGATTCAGGAGAGATGAAGAAAGGATTCTAAGAACTGTGATGATTATGAACTGAATGGGTCAGGAGTCTGACCTTTGGGGTGTTATTAAATTATACTTTCTAAAGTAGGAAGAAATACAATAAAGTAGGAAGAAGTACAAGTCAAACTTCTTAAATTCTGTGTCCAGTTCCAGACACTTCACTGGAAGAAGAGTTACTTTAAATAAACATGAGGGGATGCACAAAAGATCATCCCAGAGAGTCAGCTCCAGGAAAGTAAGTCTTACAAGGAGAGATTGATGGAGGTGGAGGTTAGCCTTGTGAAGGCAGTTAAGATCCAACCCCAACAGAGATGTTGTTCAGTAGAGGATCAGGAACAGTCTACAGTGGTGTGTGCAAACATATTTCAGCTGAAGGCCACAGAAACTTTCCTGACAGTAAAAGCAATTTAGTAATGGAAAGACTGAGATAGAGAGTAGATAACTCTGGATGCGTTCAAGCAGAAAGGAATAACTGCTTCTGAATCTCTCTTAGAAGCAGTTTTAGGTAAAGGTTCCCCTTGCACATACGTGCTAGTCGTTTCCAGCTCTAGGGGGCGGTGCTCATCTCCGTTAACAAAGCCAAAGAGCCAGCGCTGTCTAAAGACGTCTCCATGGTCATGTGGTTGGCATGACTAAATGCTGAAGGCACACGGAACGCTGTTTCCTTCCCACCAAAGTGGTCCCTGTTTTTCTACTTGCATTTTTACATGCTTTCAAACTGCTAGGTTGGCAGAAGCTGGGACAAGTAACGGGAGCTCACTCCATTATGCGGTGCTAGGGATTCGAACCGCTGAACTGCTGACCTTTCAGATCAACAAGCGCAACGTCTTATCTACTCAGCCACGGCATCAGTTTACAGAGTTCAGGCCTGGGTAAAGATGCAGCTGCTTTAATAATCCAAAGAAGGGACTCTGTTTGCTGTGAAGGCCTTCTTTCAAAAGATTTATATTCAAAGGACGTGTCCTGTCTTCTTAACTCTTACTGTGGAGTCCCCTATCAGAAATGAGGGATGGCCAGGACGGAGGCATTCTTCATCCTAGGGCCTTGCTGATAGAACTTTCTTCCATGAAAATTCTTTTTTTAGTTTTCCAGATTTCTGAAGCTTATGAAGTTTGCTTGTTTTACCTTGATTGTATATTCTATGATTTACTGAAATATTTCACATACATTTCCTTGGGATCTTCCTGGTGGGTAAACCACTTACCTCCATTTAATTATTAATTTCATTCAAAATAACTAAAATCTCTGCAATTCCTTGCCCCATTTTGGGTTTTTGTTAGTTTGTTTGTTTAGAATTTCCCTATTTTTAGCTTCTGTGTTGAGCTAACAATCTTTGGAAATAATTTTAAAAAAGATCCCAGCAATGTTTATCACATTGGCTGTGTGACATGTTAAAACGTAAAAGGTAGTCCTTGACTTACAACCATTGTTAGTGACTGTTTGAAGTTGCAGTAAAAAGTAACTTGCAACTTGGTTCTCACGCAGACCTTTGCAGCATCCCCACAATCACACAAATATGGTTTGGGCACTCGGCAACCCTCATTCATTTATGACACAGTGTCTCACGGCCACCAGTCCCTATTTGCAACCGTCCCAGATCCAACAAGCAAGAGTGTCAGGGCTCCGACAAATCTACCCTCATTCAAATCATAAGTCTCTAGGTCAGGGGTGGGCAAACTTTTTGGCTCGGGGGCCTCATTGACTTTTAAAATTTGACAGACGGGCCGCCACCTGGTGTCGAAATGCCTGTCATTACAAGTCAAAATCAAATGAATGCAATCATTCAATCATTCACATCAAACCTTAATTCTGTACCAATCTTCGGCGGACCGGATTAAAAAGACCAACGGGCCAGATGTGGCCCGCGGGCCGTAGTTTGCCCACCCCTGCTCTAGCTGCATCTCAGAGTAAAAAAAAACCTATTTATTAGGAGTGACCATGTCGGTGTTACCAGGGTGCAGCCAACACTAAGATACATCATTCATTTCCCCCTCGTCCCTGGTCTTCCCCCCACTCCCGGATGTATATTCTCCAATGGGACACATCCGTAGCCAAGAGTCATCAATCATGCTCTCCAGTAATAATCTTGTGTGCCAACAGCTTTAGCTGCCTAGCAATTATCTGAAGCATTTGAGGAATGCACTACTTTCCCCCTTCCCTTTCTGCTAGCAACTAAAAAGACCAAAGAAATATTTTTAGTTGACACAGAGTCAATGGGGAGGCCAGCAGGGAAGGTCGCAAGTCATGGTCATGTGATGTCTCACTTAATGACCCTGATGATTCACTAAACAACAATGGCAAGAGCGGTTGTAAAGTCAGGTCCAAATCACGTGATGCCTCGTTTAACAACCACACCTGAGCACTACTTATAGTGTCAAATGTCTCTGTTCATGACATATATGCAGCCAGGCACCAAATTTTGATTTCATTGCTTCCCTTTCAACCTTTTTATGCATACATGGGGACCCTCTTGATGACATTCAGAAGCACAAAAAAAAAAAAAAAAAAAAAAGAAGAAGAAGAAGAAGAAAAAAATTCAGAAAATCTGGAAGGGGATGAATACTTTTATTTTTTCCCCCTGCAGAACTCTGCTTATCATGAGCTAATAGAATCAGGTCTCTGTCTGGAATAAAGAGAGCAGTCGAAGGACGCTTGGCAAATCCAACGACTCCTTTGGGATGGTTAGAATTGCAGCTATTTCTCGTTAAGAGAAAAGGAACAATGTAGCTTTTGGTACTGTTTTTTCCCCCCCACCTGGTTCTGTGTTTTATTTTTTCTTTCTCCCCCGTCTTTCTCCGCACAGAGTGGGCTTTCTGCTCCTTCCTTCTCTCCCTGGCAGGGCTCATTCCAGGGCATCCCTCGGACTCTTCCACCGCAGCGCAGACAGAGTGAGTCTGTACTCCTCACTCACCCCCGCTCGCCCCTCCCATCCCCCTTACCCCGTGGCTCCACTAGCAGTTCCCCCCTTGCACGCATCCCCCCCTCCCCCCCTCGTTGCTCCGCTCTCTCCGCTCTCCCTTGCAACAACACCGGACAATCCCTAACCCCCTCTGCGTCCTTCACTTACTATAAAACTGCCATCGACGACTGGATGGAAACAGTTGTATACAATGGACCTTAAATCGGTCTGGAAGGTTTATTCCTTTCTCCTGCAAAATATAATTTGCTTGCCCTCCTGCCTCCCTGTCCTTTCCTGTGGCTTTTTGAAATGTGTGGCCGTGTTCGTCCATGTTATTGGCATGCATACCCACCACCCCAATTTCCTTGCAAAATATTTGTGTAGATACATTCATGGCAAGCCGCATTTCAATAATACAGGACACGTTGCTTTCTTTGGAGAATTAAGCTTTGCTTCTAGCTTACGTGTGTATGTTTCTCCACTGGTCCTTCCCTCCAAAAAAAAAAAAAAAAAACCCAGCACGTAACAGCTAAAAGCAGCTTTTTCAATTTTGCATGTTGGATTAATATTACTTATTAACTTGTAACTGTTCGAACTAAAATGGGATGTTTTGTTTGTTTGTATTCTTGTTCTTAATGCGCAATAGAAACAACATTTTTTGCTGATTTGTAGAGTTCTAATATAGAGACTAGAATTTTGGGTGGGTTGTTAAATGTTTACGAGGGAAATTTTAAAAGCAACACTTCAGATTTTCAAAACCTAAAAAACAAAATCTTACGACAGGCTTCATGAGTTTTAACATACGCAGGTTATGGGAAACAGACCTTCAAAGTAAAAACAAAGGTCAGATGGTTTAAAATGTGAAAACCAAGGAATATAGTTCTTTTGTAGTTTAACAACTTGTGTTCCTTGAGTCACTCCTGCATTATTTCAGGGTTTTATGTCAGGGCATCTTAACTTGAGTATGGGGCACCCATGGCAATTGTCAACCAATATCTGACACAGTGCACAATATTGGTATACTTGTTTGTCATAATTAAGTACAGAAAGAGTTTCAGAATAAGTGGAGATTTCAGTTAATATGTTGTACTTAAGCTAATGTTTAGTTTGACCACAATTTGTTGAACAAACTGGAATTTTGCAGACAAATTGAATCATTGCCTGTTTAGTTGGGCTGCTTTCCCTGCAGTGTGTTATCATTGGAGAGAGAGGGAGAGGGAGGGAGGGAGAGAGAGAGAGAGATTTCCACCAGGATTTCTTTTGTTTCTGGATTAATGTTTTGCTTTTGCATAAGTTTTATGTGTGTGCCCTTTTAGAGTGAAGAACTGGGACAGTATAGATTTGGTTTGGATCTGGGAGGTTAAATTCTCCATGTCTAGTTTAGAAAGGAGATCAACATGGAGAATATGGACCTTCAGTAAGGAAGAATCAACAAAGTCTGTAAAGCTTTTTGTAATATGCTTTTTGGCTTCCCTTGGCCTGCATCTCTGTCAGTTAGCAAGGTTCTGTTTTTTCCATAGTTAAATACAAGCCAACACTTACAAATCAACCTTAGCAGTGATGGGATTCAATTTTTTTTACTACCGGTTCTGTGGGCGTGGCTTGGTGGGCATGGCAAGTAAAATCAGAGGTGGGATTTGCCGGTTCTCTGAACTACTCAAAACATCCGCTACTGGTTCTCCAGAACTGGTCAGAACCTGCTGAATCCCACCTCTGAACCCTAGACCATGGTTTCAAATGGAGTGTTGTCCATTTACAGATGGATTAGACTAACTGGAAACAGCTATGCAGAACAAATCCTGATGGTCAGGTATTCAGATCTAGCTGATATAATTTAAGACCTTTCTAAGAAGGTGCAAACTAAGTGACTAGCTAGACTGGATTAACGGTTAAAAATTTGGGAATTGGCAAAGACTACCCAAAATACAGTCCTTTTTCAAAGTTCTACTGAGGGGTAAGCATTATAGTGGTGATCCTTTCCCTGTCCATTCCTGAGCTTGATGCCATGCTGTGTACAGCAAAATCTGGGAACTGAACTGTAGAGGTGGCCATTTTATTTCATTTGGATCTGACCATATGAAGGATTAATAGCTGTATGGGTGTCTCCAAAGGGTTCCAGTTAGCTGAAGCCATATCCTGATTATAAATAGGTTTTCTTTGGCTAAAAGCAACAATTTGAAATATTTTGTAGCAGCAATTAGACTGAAAACCATTTTTTAGTTTACTGCCACTGCTTCTGTTCCGGAACAAATGAACAAAAATACAGAACATAAAGCAAAAGAAATATATGTAATAGTAGATAAATATATTCAGGGGTGGGTTTCTACCAGTTCTGTCCACCTCTGTAGAACCGGTAGCTCTGAAGAGCAGCAGAACCAGTTCTGCGTCTGCTGATGTTTTTGTCCATCCACCCACCCGGGCTCTTACCTGATCTTTATTTCCTGATTTTTCAACTTCAGCTGCTGAACGAGGCACAGCTGCATTTTAAAAAGCAGGAAAAGAGGGCTGTTTCACAGGCTGCTTCTCAGCACTCAGCATGCTAATGACGATTTACAGGCGCATGGCAGAGAAGCTCGTAAATCCCGAACCGGTAGTTAACCCTGTCGTATCCCCCCCTGAATATATTGACTTACCAAGACATCTGCAAAAACAAAAAAAAAGTCTGTTATTAATGTAGCTGAAATGATTCTCATTATTCCACAAAAAATAAAACTATTCTTTTTTTAAAAAAAGAAAATCTGCAATGTGTTGGCAACAGAGATTTATCATTGTTTACTTCTGTTGTTCTGCTATGTTTTTCCAAATTCCAAACTAGCTCCGAGGTTTTCTGGTAGACTTTCATCAAATCCAAGCCAGGCCTTATTATCCTGTTTAAATTTTGGGAATCAGACAAGATTGTCCGGTATTTGCCACCTAACCGCCGACTAAATGTTTAAACCACTCAGCTTTCTAGATTCGTTTTTCTTCCAGGTGACACAGTAATATTCTTGGTGTTTACTCAATCAGAAACAGAATTTAAACTGAGAATTGTCTTTGATTAGGGATGGGGAATTGGCTTTTTGCTTGTGTAAAGCAACATATTTTGCCACTGGCCTTATTGTCTTGCTGTTGTTGGGGTCTATTTTGGGAAATTTTAGAGAAGCAAGAACTGAAGCTAAGATGGCCTTTCAGAATTCCAGTGGTATGTTTTAAGACAAAAAAATATCCAGTGACAGGATCCCCAGACAGAAAAGGAAGACAGCAAATTTCCCTATCCCTTTCTTCTTATTTCAAGGAGCTACCCACCATTTAAATTTTATTTCTTAAAAATAGTAAACTGAAGTTTGCAATATTTCCATTAAAAGAGGAAATTTTTAATATTTTAAAAATGTTTTTAAAAAGTTGGAAAAGAGAGCTTGAACCAGTGCTAAGGAGGCATCTGTGGATCTATTTGGTGCTTTGATGCCCTTGTCTCAGAGATCCTAATTTTATCAGCTGTATTTGTTGTGAATATTATTAAAATTTATCAGGAAGAACAACACTTCTGTGCAAAATTGATTCCAATAAAATAGAACATCATGAAAACTTACAACTTTTCATTAGAGATTCTTAGCTCTTGTATGTACCGGTTGCTGGGAGACCTTATCCATTAAGCAGCTTTTCAACTTACATAAATTTAAAGGCAGAGAGTAACTCCATAGGAATTACAAAATCCACCCGCTCCATTGTCCATTTTGTCTGAGGCTGATGGGGCCTGTAGTTCAACAATATAGCATAGCAGATGTTCAGCTCAAGAAATTAGGAAGTTATCCAAAGATAATTGGAGGCCGAGTGGTATGCTTACACTGTAGAAAATTAGGAAGCACAGAAATAGTCTGCCTTAAGTGGAAAAAGACAAAGTGGAATATGGATTTGTAGTATAACACATTAAAGCTTTGTGACCTGGTGGACATAATAAAATTATGCAATGGCCCCTGAAAGCAAAATGTGAGGGCAGGATCCATTGGATGACCGGATGTAGTTGCATTCTGAGACCTGGGTAAAGGTGAGTAGCGGTATTGTTGCATTTAAAAGATGTCCTCCTTTTGCCTTTTTGACATTGGAGGACCTGCATTGTGGCTATCACAATGTATAAAGAGGATGTTCTTAATCATGGCACTGGCTCATTACTGTGTCTTGGCCCTCTGATATCACTGTCCTTGTCTTTTCTTTTTTTCTTTTTGTCTCTGCTTCCTATTGTGCTATTGACAAGGAGTTGAGGAGTTAGTCCATTACTTCTGTGATAAAGCGTGGTACAGTACAACTTTAGATTTTTTCCCCCCGACCTCTCCTTTTGTGTCTTCACCGTTGTGCTTTCTGCATGATGCATGCAGACCACATTGTGCATGCTCTTGTCTTGTTTTTTTTTTTCCATATATATATATTTCACTGTGTAAATAGGAAAAGACTGGTCTACACTTTTTAATGAAATTGAAAACATTTTAGGATGAGAGCGGCGTTAGCGTATGGTAGCCAAACTCAAAAGAATTCTACAAGCATATTGTTCGACTCACCAATGTGATTCAAAGGTTTTTGAATAACCGTTTATTAATCAAAAACAATGCCACCAGATTCCTTCTAAGTTTATCTTATCATTGATAAGCTTAAATCACATTTTCAGCTCATATGTTTTAAATGTCAGGATTCCGACAGTTACGCCAATTAAATCATGAGCCTCGAACCACACTCCCAAAACTAAAAAAGATTTATTTGAAGTTAACATTCTAAGTCCAGCATTTACCTGGCATAGCCAACTCTGAGATATGTAATTCACTGTCACCCTTGATCCTGCTTTACCCCCCCACCCCCACCCCTCTGGGTGTATCATCCAACGTAAAATATCCATAGCCAAGAGTCATCAATCATGCTCTCCAATTAGATTTTTGTGCTGCAGAAGCTTTAGTCATCTAATCAGTCTTTGAAGAAAATATGAATGGAATGTACTTTCGATTCCACACTGCTACCTGCTCTTTGAAATTCCCCCCTTCTTTCTATTGTCAACTATAAAATGTGTATACAAAATGTTTTATGAGTTGACATTAAACACATTATATACAAACATACACTCCACTACACAAGTTTTGAAGTAGTTCCCAAGTTAAGTGGTGAATCTGTTTGTTTATAAATTTTTTGTTAGGGAGCATCTTAATGTGGAACCAGTCATCACAGAATATAGCCATGCTAAAGCGTTTTTTAAAAAAAATAATAATAATAATAGTGCATCTTGAGCAGTGGTAGTATTCAAATAAAGTCGCCACTGGTTCGGGGGGCGTGGCTTGGTGGCCGCACTTTGTGAGCATGCACACACTTTGCGTGCATGCGCACGCCAAACACACACTTTGCGCAGGTGCAGAGGCGTTCTAACTTGCCTCCTGCAAGCCTGCATGATGGTGGTCGCAGCAGCTGCCGCACGGCGCTATTCTGCACCGCGCAAAGCAGCTGCGCTTTGAATTCTGGCCATAAAAGTGAGTATGGTAGCCCGGGCGGGTGGGTGGGCCAACCATAGAGCAGCGAAGAGAACCGGTTCGGTCTCCACTGCTCATCTCCACTACCGGCTCTCCAGAACCGGGCAGAAACGGTCAAATACCACCACTGATCTTGAGAGAGATGGGTAGATTTCTTTCTGAGAAAACCTTCTGCTTTTTCCCAGTGTCAGTAACAAATGTTCCCAAAAATGCTATCATTATTATACTCTTTTTTTTTAAAAAAATGATATATGACTTCTTTGGCTGCACCAAAGTTGAACTTTAGACTACAGTAACTCCACTGGAATATTCCAGTGCTCCAAATAGGTCACTGGTGTTTTCTTTCATCCTTACATTAAGGGAAGCCTGGGATTGTCTCCCTGCTACAAAAGCAGAAGGCCTAGACAACCTGCTTGATTCTGACAAATACAGTTTTGATGGAAAAAAGAGACTCATTCTCAGTTTTGGGCTTGTATCTCTTAAATTGTTGAACTCCCTCCATCAAATTCTCCCTACGTATCGATCGATCTCAGACGTTGGACAATTTAAAAAAACAAAAAAAAACAAATGAAACAAGCCACAAAGTAACTCACAGCTTGCACTCCATTGATATGTAGGTAGTCCTTGAGTTAACAATAGCAACTGGGACTGGAATTTGCCATAATGAAACAAGACAATTGTAAAGTTCAATGTCACATGACAACGACCCTTAGCAACAGCAGTTCTGGCAGCCCTGGTTGCCAACATGAAGCAGGGATCTTGCTTCCGCCTTCTTGCAGCCTCCCCAGTGATTTTGATCGTGGGAAGCTGGCAGGGAGTATGAGAAACCGTGACGATCACGTGACCCCCCCCCTCCCCCCAGGCAGGCTGCAGTGGCCGGAACTCCAAGGACCAATCATAAGTAAACACTGGTTTAGCATCCTCACAAATTTGTATGGATGCTGAACAGGTGGTCATAATCCAAGGACCACCTGTGTCAAATAGACCTACATGAGGCTCACTAACATGGTCAGAGATGTGCAAAACAATTCAAAGATCCAAAGGGGGCAAACTGCTGCTTTTATCTATACAGGTCATCCTTTGACTTACGACTACAATTGAGAACAACTTTTCTGTGGTTAAGTTGAGACATTTGTTTACGGGGGTTTTGCCCCATTTTTTAAACTTACCTACCTTGCCACAGTCTTTAAGGGAATCACTGCAGTTGATAAGTTAGCAACCCGGTTGTTAAGTGAATCTGGCTTCCTCCTCGACTTTGCTTATCCAAAGGTCACAAAGAGGGGATCGCATAACCCCGGGACACAGCAACCGTCATAAATAGGAACCGGTTGCCAAGCACCTGAATTTTGATCACATGATCATGGGGATGCTTCAAAGGTCATAACCCTGAAAAATGGCCAAAAGGCTGGTGCTTGGTTGCTCAGGAATTGCCCTGAATTGGATTTATTCCTGTTCATATAATGATTACTGAGCTTCAAAAGGCAAGAACAATTATGATAGAAAAACAGAGACATTTCCTAATGTTGTTCTGACCCAAACTTGGTTCCAAGGAAGCAAACACGAGACAATGGTAACAGCACAACCTTTTAATGTTTCTTAATGAATCCCGTTCCTTCACGGGTAAAAGGCTGCTTCAAACCAATTAGCTTCGATAAGAAAGAGCCTTGCCAAGGTTTTGCAAGGCTGTCAAGAATACCAGATAAAGTTACTAAGCAATAATTCAAACACCAACTCAAATATTCCTAACGTCCACCAGGCTTGAGTATAAAACTTCTTTGCTTCCTGCAAAGAACTCTGTTTTCTCAGCTGGCTTTTATCTTTTAAGGGAGAGGCCATCACCTTCCAGCCTTACTCCCGAGTCGCCCGTGCTGCTGTAGCTGCTCTTTCCTTCGAGCAGCCCTTCGCGCACACGCACTGGGCACAGGCTCCTCGGGGACCTCTTCATCACTGCTACCAGCCTCCACAAGCTCCGAAGGCAGCACCCCACTCCCTGATGGTCCTGGTCCCATCCCTGCCTCACACGCAGGCCCCCCATCTGAGTCCTCGCTCTCTGAGACCTCAGCCATCCACACCTGCTGCTGGCGAACCACAACAAATGTGATAAATTGTCATTCAGCACGTTCCAACCATTTTATCACATTTGGGCTCAACCAAAACCAGTTTGCTGTTTTCAAGCCATCAGGTTTTGACAAGGGCTTAATTATAAGAAAAGGCTATCTTGCTAATTGTTTAAATTAAGGGTTTTCAGTCAAGAACCATGACTACAAAAAGAAGACACATCAGGTCTATTCTGTGAATTGTTGTGCAGCAGTAATGCTGTTGTGCAATAAAGTCTACAAGTCCCCAGGCTGCTTTTTCCAAAAGGCAACTGGACTGTCTTGTTTTTTGTTTTTTATTTAAACCATTTCACTTCTCATTCAAGAAGCTTCTTCAGTTCTAGCTGAAATTAGAACTGAAGAAGCTTCTTGGATGAAAAGCAAAATGTTTTCAAAGAACAACCCCCACCCCCAGGAAGTCCAGTTGCCTTTTGGATAGAACAAGTTTAGGACAACCATGACTGAGACTGAGAATCTCCACAAACATAAAGCGTTTAAAACTATTTGCACAAAATTGGAAAAGTGAAGAGATTCCGACTGAAGAGAATGTGGTTAGGATAATATTAGAATGTGCAGAAATGAACAGGCTAACACTGGCAATTAAAGAGAAGGAACAATTGGAACATTATATGATATGGGAATTATTTATCAATGACTGGAGAATAAATATGGAAATTAAAGAAGACTAGCGAAAAACAGTGAACACGTGAAAAGAATTAAAAATGTTAAGATGGGGAATGTTATAAGAATTGTATATATTTTATATATATCAGTATTAAGGAAGAATAAAGTATTAATACCAAGCAATCAATATGTATAAACTGTAACGGTTATTGCACAAGATATTTGTACCCAGATGACACACTATTTAAATGGAAGATGGATTGTTTGTATAAAATGAAATAATTTTTTAATATATATAAAAAAGAAACACATGATTAGTGCAATCCTTCCTTCATTTTCCCAGCCAGTGGAATTCTGGGAGCTGCTCTCACCACCCAACCAGACCATTCCCAGTTGAGTTAGAGTAGAAGACAGAAACTTTGAATGAGGAGATGCAGAGGGTAATTCAAGTGTTGACACAACTGTCATGCCGCCATCAGAATTGACAGTTCTTGTCTTCAACCCAACCAGGAGGGTCTATATGTGCTCCCTGGCTATTTTTGACCAGGGTTGTGAAGATCACTGGATTAAAATAGTGTCCGGAGATTCTGCCGTCACAAGAAGAAGGTGCACGTTTCTGCATTTGGGACAGTAATTTGACTCGTTAAAGCAGCAAGGATTTGCTGAAGGAAGTGAGTTCCTTCCTGGCACAAAACAGGTTCTGCTTTAACAGACGGGAGCTGAAAACCAGATGGGAACTTTTCCACCATACCCAGAAAGCAAGATTTCCTTTTCTTGTCTATATAAACTTGCAGTAACTTCTTTCAAATGCTAGAGAAGTAGAAAGTGACTCAAAGCAGTAATTTAATCAAGGAGGAGTTGGAAAAGTTGAGCCTATATTTTCCGTATTTCCCCCGCCCATTGCTTTCAGAACTGGGTGAGGGGGAAATAACTTAGGGATACTCCTCCTTATACAAACCCTTTTATCTGTTTATTTCCTTCTTTTCCTCCACTGTCCTGTCGCTGACCTGATTAGACACACTGTCCATTAGGAGAAAATTGATCCGGTTATGTTTTTTCCCTTATTTAATTCTCCCTCCAAGATAAACTCTTTATAAATGTGAGTCAACTAGTTTTGTCTCTGGCTTTCTCTCTTTCAAGGAGAAATGTTTTGTAGATCAAGTAGAAGAGAGAGGAAAAAATTCTAAATAGATTTTAATTGGATCAATCTGTGAAACAGTGCAAACCTATCCATTTTTATTTAGAAATGAAGGCTGCTTAATTTAACAACTTGGGTTTAAATTATTGCACTTGATGTTGGACCTGTCAAAATTTTGCACCTGGCCTTTCCTCCCTCTTCTCCCAAAATTAGATTTTACTAGGCAAAAGTCAGTTCTAACATTTTCGAGGCTTACAATTCCTTTCGATCAGAGGTCACCTCACACTGATAACTAGTTTAGTTTTATTTTAGTTGCATTAGGCACACTTTTTCCTAAGCAGAAGAGATTCTTTAAGAACAGAACACTACATGTGGATCTTAACTCACATATTTGTGTAAGAGCACAAGTAATTAGGCATATGTTTTGTTTTTCAACATGTAAATAACATTTACTTTGTAGCATTTTTATGCATTTTCGGGAATTGGTGATACAGCGAGGTTTGCTGTAGTGTTTTATTCTGTCCCATTTACTGTTAAATATTAGTATATAATGTTCTTCCTTGTACTGATCAAATTCCATGTTGTCACCCCTCAGTGGTGGCGATATTTTATTCAAGAGTAAGGTAGACTTCAGTAAATGTATATATATATGGTAAGAAAGGATCTTCTGTAGAAAAATCATTTTTTAATTTGTGTGTAATGCTGCCTGGTCCATGGTGAGGTAAAGGGGTTGAACAATTATTTTATTATCTTCCATTGGATAACTGTTAAAATCCTGAAATGGAAGAGAACACTTTTTATATCAGCAAAAAAATAATGCCCTCCAAAGTGTTTAGGGCTTGAGACAAGCAGGGGGATTGTGTGGGACTACTGTATGTTGAGGACAGTTTGCATTTGTGTTGTGTTGTATGTTTTCTGTCTGCAAATCATGCTGGTCTGTATTTGCCATCTGCAACAGTTGCATGTCTTCTAACATCACATCTCTGCAGGTGGGTACATATAGTGTATAGAAAACCTCTGTTAAAGTCAAGCCACATGCACTGTGCTAAAATGAGACTAAAATACAGGGAACGTGTTATGTAGCTTACTGTCCGTTTTATCTTGTGATAACTGAGATCTCAGACCTGTACCCTATTTACTCATTCACCAAGTTATGGAATTTTTCCTTACATTTATTATTGTGTCTGAAAGATAATGATCATGAAACAGAACGACTGTAGTAATCCCAGGTTGCATACTGTGCATTAAAACATAGCTTATTAACCCAGCCTAGATAACCTCCTACCTAAGCCTTGCATTCATTAACAGCTGAAGAACCCAAAGACTTTGAAATACATTATGAAGATTTCAAAGTCAGATTAATCTAATAAATCAAATAGCCTTTAGCCAATGGATCTTAGGAAGACGGTGTTCGTGTGGTTAAATTTGCTCATACAGTATTTAATTGTGACACAGTTACGTCTGCTATTGTGGCAAAAATTAGGAATAGGCTAATTTTTCTGCTCTAATGCAGGGATCTTCAACCTTGGTAGCTTTAAGACTTTAAACTTCAAGCATGGCTGGCTGAGGAATTCTGGGAGTTCAAATCCACAAGTCTTAAAATTGCCAGGTTGGAGATCCCTGCGTAATGAATGAAATATTTGGAGAAGTTGCCCAATTCATCTAAACCGGTAAAGACCCTGTCAAATGAAGACAATCGCCTCATTCTCTGACTGTTGTTTACTGGTACAATTGCTGCATTGCTCCTCAACTATGGAGGATATTTGCCTTGGGAGTTGCCTTCAACTGGATCACTTCAGGAAGAGTCTTTTAACTGCATTTAGGAAAAGAGTCCAGTTCCTCCTTTTTACCCACCCTTTTCCAGTTTGAAGACTAGTTGATTTTAACCGTTTTCAGCTGATATTCAAGTTTTAGTATCAGTCCCCTTGAATGACCTCTAGACTAGAAGGCAAAAATACAGGTGATAAGAACACTAATAAGAGTCCAGTTGAGTGTTGGCATTGTATAGATTGCATACAGATCTAAATATAATAATGGATTTTGACTGCAATAGTTTATTCCTTTGTTGCCCTTGCAGAGGCATGGAAAATGTCGGTTTCGTTGCCCTTTGCTCTTTAACTTTAAAGACAGAAGTTAATTTTGAAGCAGATACCAGTAAGGTTCCCATTCTTCCTTATCCTAATCTGTTGGTCTGAAATGTTTCCTCTACAGCCTCAAGTACTACAGCCTTCCAGCCACCTTCCCCATTCCGCAGACTTCAGCCAGGGAAAACTAGCAAAAGCATCATCCACCGTGGCTCGCAGTGAACCCCCTCCTCAGGACCAACCTGTTGGCCACGAAGGCGACAATGCTGCCCTCGGCTCCGGCACGGACAGCAGGCGTGAACCAAGCACTTTAAACACACAGCGGAACGAGGACAGCTCCCTGGCGAACGCACATTCCATCAAGAACGAAGGGGTCAGAGAAAAAGCTAAAGACCTAGCCAGTCGGAAATCGAAGGCCTTGCAACCCCTTGGACCCTCGGCCAAGTTGAACGCGCAGGACGGGCAGGCCAAGCTAGCTCTCAAAAGTCACAGCTCCAGGCCAAACCAGGCTTTGCCACCAAAGATGTCGAGAGCTCTCCGAGCCCCGAAGCAGACCGTGCCAGTGCCTCCTCCTCATCCTCATCCAGCAACCTCTTCGAGAGTCTCCCTTGTGCCTCCACTGAGCAGCCAGGCGCAACCCCTGTCGGAGTCCAACCTCTCCCTTCCAAGTAGCAGGAGCCAGAGGGCCTCCAAACTTCGCCCTCCAGCCATTTCCTTCCGCCCCAAGCCGAGGACAATCCCCCAAACCATCGTAGCTCCTGAGCAGCAGAGGTTTCAGGCTAGCACCTCGAAGCCCCTGACGCCAGCGAAAGATGCCCCCCAGAACCGAGACCCAGCCCTTCGCCCCGGGGAGGGCCTGACGTTGCATCGTCACTCCCGACTCCCTAAACCAAAGACGTAGCCCAAGCGGGACTCTCTCCAATGTCATTGCCGTGGTCCTTTTCCCATGACCCTGCTTGCCCACGCCTTTCCTGGCCAGGAGGCCCCAGGGAGAGCCTGGAGGCACCAAATGCTGCACGTCTCCTGAGTAGGCTTCTTCTTATCATCTCAGTTTTACCCTCTTTAAAAGTGTGCATTGCTCCTTCAAGCCTCGATCTGCATGAGCCTGTGACCTCTCCTGAGGGCACCAATGGTCTTCCCCTGCCCAGGAAGTTGCTGACGGAAATTGTATCCTTTGGATGTCTCCCCCCCGCTTCAAAGAATAGACGAGTGAGGCCTACCTTCTGGTTCTGGGAATTAATTATAAGCGATGGACAAATGATACTTGCTGATCTCTCTCTCTCTCTCTCTCTCTTTTTTTTTTTTTGGTTGTGTAGGTTTCTTCTTTCCATGTTGCTCTTCAGCCATAAGTCTGTCTCTGTATCTCAAGAGGCCTATGCAAATCGTCTCTATTTATAACCCTCAAACTTTGTAAAAGATGTATATTTAATATTTAATGGAGGTTGTATGTTTTCGCAAGAAAGATCCCAACTTGTTCTCTGTGTTTTTGGGGTCCATATTCACAAGTGGCCACAAATTTTCACAGGGTGAAGTGGATATATTTATATTTAAATTCTTACCCGTTCCTTGTAGATAAGCTGTAGAATATATAAATGTTTAATCAGTTATCATGGCGTAACTGAAAAACTGTATTTAATATATATCCCAAGACTTTGGTTTATACCAACGGTTGTCAAATGGCTTTGTGATGGGACTCTGGAAATGATGAGTCCATGACCGCCAGCTTGTAAATTTTCATTTCAAGGCTTCCTTAATGGTAACACTATTTATTGAGTTCTGTTACAACTAAAAATCTCAAAGAAGCCAATTTGGAATGTTTGCACAAAATTTTGCCATATGTGTAGGGATTCAAAAATTATTTTTCATAATAAAGCTTACGTTTTTTAAAACCCTATTTTTAAAATGCAAATGCATTTATGTACGCGCACACACACTTGGGGAAACCTTGGGAAGTCATAAAAGAACAAAAATGTTTTAAACTTTATCGAAATGATAGAAAGTCACTGGAGACAGAGAAATTCTGTCAGATATAGGCCATCAATGGAAGGAAGGCTTAACGAGAACCACAGAAACAAACGTTGTATATGTGGTTCAATTGTCTTAAAATCTTATTCCAGTATCAATCTGAGAACACTTGTTTGAAATGGCATTTAAAAAAAACACTTAAAAGTGTTAAATAAAACTTGAAAAATACACCACAGCATTCATTTTGAGCTCTGCTGACTATTACTTATAGAATGCTTCTTATAGAAAAACACATCCTTAAAAAAACAACAATCAAAATAACCTTCCCAAACCTGGCACACTCCAAATATATCGGGCTAAATCTTCATCGTCCTCAAATAATCTGGCTAGCTAGGAACTGTGGCCTATTTGGAGGGCACCAGATAGGCTAAATTAAGCCAGGGAAAAGTAGCTTTGGTTTTCTTAAGAAGGATAAGTAAGAAATATATGGAGCCAACTTAAGTTTATCATCAAAAGACTGACCCAGGAACCATTAGCTGGGTTTGTGTCGCTTGTAAACCTTGACGGTGTGCAGTGAAATGTTCTTGATGTTGTTGGCCGGAAAATGCTTTCTTGGGTGGGTGGGTAGGGAACAGTTTCTTCAAGTGGCAGACATGCTCTAAGCTTCAGTTGCCCCTTTTTTGTGATGGTGGTTGAAGGAGGACTGTGTTTAAAACAGGCAGGGTTTTTTTGTTTGTTGTAACATTAGCTCCATGAACCTCAACGAGGATCACAACCTTGTTTAATCCAGGCCGACCAGCACATCGGCCCAGGTAGTTGCGGCTGAACCCTTGGCCGATCAGTCTGGCACCGTGGGGGTGTGTCAAACGCAGCCTGTCCAGTGAGCCGTTGTCCAAGCATGCCCACTGACCCAATGGGACCCAAGGGTCTGCCTACTTTCAACACTATAAATATGATGGGATCCTATGTAATCGCACAAACATCGGCTGTCCAGAGGGGGATCAAAAATAAAAATTAAAAATCTACAACCACCGTCTTGCTCTTTTTGACACCTTCTGGATGCCGATGATCGAGCTGTTTCTCCCCCACTCCCCTAATATTTAACCCCATCTTCTTGTCCCTGTCAAGATGTGAATGTACCATGTCAACAGAAGACGCCTAACCACTAAGGATACCTGTAGAGTTAGACAAATGAAAAACAGGGGAGAGAGAGGAGAGAGAGAGAGAGAGTTGTCTCACACTTCTCAATGGCAAGTAATAACTGTAATCTGGCTTACAAAAGCACAACTGCATCAGGTTGAACTACGTCTGTACCATGGTATGCATTTAGGAGGGCCTTCAGCTAGCATTTTTAAATTCATGTTCCTGGCATTAACTTTAAGCACTTCATGAGAAGTAACCCTTCGAGGTGGCCTGTTTGCTTCAGGAAGATACAGCTCTTGGAAGGGGGGAATTTCTTTCCCAAGATAACACTAGCCTTTTGCTCCCAATTTCATTGTCAGGCTGGCCATGGCGCTAGAAGCAAGCTGATGGTAGCAGATGGCAGCGTGTAAGGTTGGCACTCAACCTGTAAACTCTGTCTTGAGGCAACTTCACTCACCCAGAGAGGGTTGACTGAGCTGCCCTGAGTCGTAATTTTGGGCATTATGTTCGGGCAAAGCGAAGGTGGGACCTGGTGGGTTTTTAAGCATTGTTTGTGAGTCTCCCTTATACAACTGAGAGGGCCACCCCTTTTGAATGCAGTTGTGTCAGAGAAAGTTCTTGTGTATGTTTAGGGCCGAGGTCTCCAAACTTGGCAACTTTCAAGACTTGTGGACTTCAATTCAATTCAACCTGGGAATTCAATTCCACAAGCCTTAAAGTTTGGGGACCCCTGGTTTAGTATGATCTGAAGGCTCATTCAAGTGGGTAGGAGTCTCAGATAGGCAGCCAGATTCACAGTGGCCTTAACGATTTCTTTAAGGTGGAAAAAAAAGAATCTTACGGGATTTTATGAATTTTTGCTTTTTGTTAACATGCATTGTGTCCATTGGATTCTGCTGCAATTATTCCTAAGGTGTTAAACCACTCCAATGTGTATCATGAAGTGGAAATGGAACAAAACAGATTTGCACTTGATGAGCGTGGAGTTGTGCCTAAATTTAAAGGTCCACGACTGAAGTAGTGAAATAGTTTTTCACTACATATTAATGTTCATGTTTCAGGTTTTGTTTTTGTCTTTAAACATAAGCTTTCAGCCCCTGAAACGCTTCTCTGCCTCTTCACTATCCCAAAGTATTCCTGGAACTGTGGCTTTGCATGCCTACACAACCTGGTCTCGCAAAGCTTTTTTTGTCTTGTTAAGCGTCTTCTTTCTGAACCCCCACTTTCTTCACGCTGTAACTCAAAAAGAGAAAATTCCTAAGGCGTTTGTCAAAACTGAGGCTTGCCTTTAGAATGGCTTGATTTGATTATTATTATTTTTTAAAAAAACATTAGTCAGCAATAAATGCCATCTGCCTTGTGCAAACAAGGAGCATCACATATTTCAAGAATCCAGGAATAGGGAGTTGCAAACCGTCTACACCGCTAAGCCTTTTGTGCGATGGTGCATTAAGCATCCTAAGGTTGATTCCCCCCCCCCTCTCATTTTTTTGGCATTTTTACTTTTGGTAGACTTTCCTGCTTACCACCAGAAGCATCCTGGAACCAGACTGACAATTCCATTTGGTCTCCCCGTTATCTGATAGTAGCGGTTCTCCAAATGCAACAGACCTGGTCCAGTTGAATTGTAACCCCATTGGAAGACAACGCCCCTAAATTTAAACCTGTCCTTGCCTTTGGCTGGTTCAGCCTCTGTGGGATTATCGTGTCAGTGAGTAGTGCCTTTGTTGAAACGCAATCATGGTTAGAGAAATTGAGCTGGGTCTTTCAGAAACTGAAGTTTAACGTTGATCAACTGCTGCGGTCAAGCTGCTCACTGCCTGTGTGATTCTCAAAAGCACCATGATTAATCAAGATTAACTGCAGCCTTAGTCTTTGTACTAAATCAGTACTAGCTGCAAAATACTCTTTAACAATGTAGTCTCTTTGCCTAAAGGGGAAAAAGAAAAAGAAAAAAAGAGAGAAATACTGTATACTGGAACCTGCTTGTAAAGATAATTTAAAAAGCCTGTATGTAAAGACTTTCCTCAGTGTTGCTTTATTGAATAAACTTCCTAATTCGAGTGGGTTTTTGTGTGTGTGTGCTAGCTGTCACTGGTTGTGTTGGGGTGTGTGTTTTTGCTGGGCAATCAAAGAGAAACTTGAAATGAATCCTGTATTTTGAATGGATCTTCTGCCACCTAGTGTGATCAGTGGAAATTACTCTGTAAAAGGAGATAAATTTCCAATCCAGGGGAATTTAGCTTATTCTCAAGACGTGAGATTGATTCTATCTTTTATATACCAAGGGTGTCCCACCTATCTTTTATATACCAAGGGTGTCCAATGCTTGTGGACTTCAAATCCCAGAATCTGGGAGTTGAAGTCCACAGATCTTAAAGTTGCCAAGATTTGACACCCGTTTTTGTTAACTCTCTTAATTCTTGCAGGATCCAAAACGAAACCTCTGTTTCTGGTGACTGACCCAGATTGGATCCTGCAACATTACCCTGGGACACGTATATTTGCCTTCATTTGTGTCTTAATTGTTCTCTTGGTCTAATTGCCTACTGCTGCTGCTGCTTGTGCCAATCCGTCATCAGACATTGGCGATCCTACTTTTATCAACAGCCGCACGACAAAGTGCTGCTGAGTTTTGTCCCTGAGATTTTGAAGCCATGATGTTCTTCTGCCTGGAATCTTCCATCTTTCCTTGGAGGATTAAGTGAAGTATGCCACATTTTTCTGGGTGACGCATCACATGTCCAAAATAGTCTGACTATGGTTTTGATTATTTCCCTTGGCCTCCCAGGCGGCTTATCCAGTGGTGGGATTCAGAGGTTTTTTTTTAACCACTGGTTAGGTGGCTTGGTGGACTCGCTTTGTGTGCAGGCACACACTTTGCGTGGCAAATACGCACTTTGCGCAGGCGCAGAGGCGTTCCAACTCGCCTGCTGCAAGCCTGCACTCTCCCGGTTGGTTCAGCAGCTGCCATGTAGCACTCTGCTATACTGTGCAAAGCAGCTGCGCTTCAAAAGCAGAGGATAAAGGTGAGTATAGGAGCCCAGGTGGGCCCAACTGGTTCTCGGCCGCGAGAACCAGTTCAGTCTCCGCTGCTCATCGGCGTTACTGGCTCAGCAGAACCGGGCCAAACCGGTAGAATACCACCACTGGGCTTATCCCAGGTAGCCTATTTACTAACCCTAACCCTACTGGCTATATTCCAAATTATACTCCAATCATTTTCTATATCTTTCTTTACTTTATTGTCATTGCACTTTGCACAACGAAATCAAACACCGTCTTCATTGCACATCCTAAGTAATACCTGAAATGTGTGTTTGCCCTCTTGGCTCTCAGCCTCTTTATGAAGGGTTTTCACAGCACACCTGTTGGAACAGAAACAACATGAGTTGAAAATATGTAGCACACACCAACAGCTCTTCTGCTCAAAGGCTGCTGTGACTTTGCCTCCTGGAGCTTTCAGGAACCCTGCTTGGTAATTTTCTCAGCAGAAAGAAGTCTTTCCTCCAAAGACAAGGGTCTTCAAACTTGACAGCTTTAAGACTTGTGGACTTCAACTCCCAGAGTTCCTGAGCTAACATGACTGGAAGAGGAATTCTGGGAGTTGAAGTCCACAAGTCTTAAAGCTGTCAAGTTTGAAGGCCCCTGTCCAAATACATTCAAGGCCAGCCTGCTATTAGCTCCTGCACCCAGGTTCAACAGTCGAGTGAGGCTACCATCTGTGGAGACATCTTTAGTACTGTTATGCTATTCCCCCCAAAAAAAAAAACCCTTAAAGGCCTAGCCATAGGCAAGCCCAGAGGTCTCCAAATTTGTCAAGTTGAAGACTTGTGGACTTCAACTCTCAGAATTCCTGGGCTAACATGATAGGAGGAGGAATTCTGGGAGTTGAAGTCCACAACTCTTAAAGCTGTCATGTTTGGAGACCTGGGCTTGCCTATGCTTCTCTGGTATAGCCTAAGGGTGAAACTGTTCCCATCCCCAGCTGAATCTCAGAATGGCTCTGATCTAATCATCAGATAACCCAGTCAAGGTATTGGTAACTCAGACAAACAACAGCCAGATCAAGGAACCATCAAGAACCCTCCCAGCAACGCTGACGGGGATAGCCACTATAAACAGCAAAACCCCGGGCCCTTCTAGTACTGATGATGTTGCCTAGTTGGGTCATGAAATGCCTGCAAGAAAATTGCCAAGTTCGGAGAGCATCAAGGACCCCACTAATCACCCCTATTTTAATCTTGTACCTCTTAATTCAGAGTGAATCTGGGCTTACATGGTTTAATGATTTATAATCTTTCCATCTTTATTTCCCAAATCACCAAATGGGCTGTGCGCCAGGGTAGGTAGATCAAAAGACAATCTTAAGAAAACGGGGCTTCCCTATAGAACTGGGGTGTCAAACTGGCAGCCTGCGGGCCAGATGTGTCATGCGCAGGCCACGCTTACCCCAGCTCAGCGAAAGGAAAAAATGTTGCATGATGGCAACGTGACACCGCAAATTTGATACCTGTGCTATAAAAGATACTGTGTGAATGTGGAGGAGAACAATCCATCTCATGGCGTATACAATATCCCCCAACCTATTCAGTGATGCTGGCAACAGAAAATGCCAGTGACATGGCCCAATACTGGGTGAATTTAGAATAGAATAGAATAGAATAGAATAGAATAGAATAGAATAGAATAGAATAGAATAGAATTAATATAATATATAATAATATAATATAATTGAATGGAAACAGAAACAGAACAGAATAGCTGGAAGGGACCTTGGAGGTCTTCTAGTCTAGCCCCCTGCTTCAAGTGGGAGAACCTATATTATTTTAGATAAATGACTGTCTATTTTTTTTCATATAGTTTTTATCCTATTTATCCTACATATTTTTACACCTGCTGTATTTCTATGTCCTATGTTGTACCTATTTTATTCGCTCAGTGTTGAATGTGATATGTCTCATTTGTAGGTGCTTCTGACACCAATTTAAAAAAACCCAATTACCAAAAGCTAGGGAAGCACCTTTTTCCATGCTGTGGCAGGTTCCGATTGTTGGCAAAGGTATCTCCATTTAGGTCGATCTAGGACGTCTTCAGGGTGACACCCCGTATTTATTTGTCCTCCTTGATGCGGTCCATCCACCCTTTCTTGGTCTGCCATGGGTTGCCTGCCATATAAGTATGAAGTCTTGAAAACTTTGTATTTCAAAATGAATACTTTATTGAAGAGGAGTAAAGCAGGTCAAAATTCAAAGCAGGATCTGAGGCCCCTCAGGCCATGCAACTATGATAAAAGGTGTTAGAAACCCCTCCTAACAGTGTGATGTGGATTCCGCCAATCCACAGGTGTGAAGATGTTATTTTACCAGCGCTTCTGGGAAAGCAGATAAAGGAAGATTCCCAGGTGTGATAAAAATCAACCATTCTGATACGCAGACAACTGGAGACACATGAACAATATACAGTGTAAGACATGGTTCCCAGGAAGGCTGGGGTTTATATACAGGTTCAAATATACAGTCTCTGCCCCTTTCCGTGTTCACAATCTGTCCAGCTACGTATCTCCCTATGCAACATTATTATTGTTGCATTACATCTGTTTCCTTGTCCTGTTTACCCATTTCCATTTCCACTAATCTCCATCATGAACATGACACTGGACAATGTGACCGCCAAATATGTGACCTTCAAATACAAAACAATAGAGAATTCTTATATAATATTCCAGTAAATTATCTTAGGTTAACACTAGAGGTTAAAAATGGCATTACCATTGCTTTATATTTTCACAGGTATAATTCTATATATCATACCAGGCTATCTTCCAAGTGTTGCAATCTACATGGACCCTTCTCCCCCAAGAGGTGAGAATTCTCCAGGCATCTGGGGCGCCAGGCAACGGTTGTAAATCGTGTAAAAGCTTAATACAAAAGATAATGTAAGAAATAGGCTATTTAGGATACATAGCAAGGCAAAGAATTAAATGTATCAAATTCAAACACACACACACACACACTCCTTTCTTCCACCAAAGAATGGCAGATACACGGATCTGATAGTAAGTGACAGAGGAGTAACACCTTAGAAAACCTTGGTCCAGCTGGCCTGGCTGGTAGCACCTTGTAAGGGTTCCAGGGTTACTGGAGTACTAATACTTGGCAGTTGTTGTGGTTCGCCGGCAGCCTGTGCAGACGGCAGCGGAATCGGACAGTGGGGAAAAACAGGGACCGGTCAGGGATTCTGGAGAGGACTTGGACGAGGGTCCTGTGTCCAATGAAGAGATGGGACCAGGACCATCTGGGAGTGGGATGCTGCCTCGAGCCTCTGGAGTCTGGCAGCAGCAAGGCAGAGGAACAAGGGGAGCCTGTTCCCAGTGCGTGTGTGCGCAGAGCTGCTAGAAGGCAAGAACAGCTGAAGCAGAAGGGGTGACTCAGGAGTAAGACTTGGAGGTGATTGCCCTCCCATAATGTATAAAGGACAGGCAAAGGTGACAAAACCTTTGCAGGAAGCAAAGTCGTTCATTCTGTTCTGATTAATCCTTGAAGCTCTGTGTGGACTTTGTACTTTGGTTGGTTTTTATAATTCATTTGGCACTCCAGTTGTTGGTAGCAATTCAAAGAAGAGAAAGGTGGGTGCTTATCTCAAGGAGCTGTTTGGGACTCATTACAGGCTAGGAATGAACATAATTCCCAGCGTTGGAATAAAACAAGAATTGTTTTAACTAAGCGTGTGCTTAATTATGGTCTCGGGAAGCCTTGGTCAGAACAGCAGTAGGTATAAAATGCCTTCAACTACAGATGGAGTGACACATCAGTTGGAGTACCTCAAGTCATATCAATGGCACTGCCTAGTCAAAAACTAGGGAAAAAACATACTTATGCCAATTAATCCTCGTCTTATGGCATCAATTGAGCCCAAAATTTCTGTTGCTAATCAAGACATCTGTGAATCCCCCCCCCCTTTTTAAACCTTTCTTGCTACAGCTGTTAAGTAAATCACTGCAGTTAAGTTAGTAACCCAGTTGTTAGGTAAATCTGGATTCCCCATTGACTTTGTTCATGAGAAGGTTGCAAAAGGGAATCATGTGGCTCTAGGATGCTGTGTTGTCAGCGTTCCAGGATCCCTCCATTCCAACCAATAACTCCAAGACAGACATATCTCAAAGGTACCTTTATTTGGATAGTAACTGGTACACCTGTGGAATCCCGAAACTGAAAGTTCCAGGCTTCCTTGCAAAAGTCAAAACTACAAATCCATCCCCCCTTAGCCATCATCACATCACATGGTCCAATCACCGTCTGTCCTAAAGTAAGATTCCCATTTCATTATACGCTACACCAGTGATCCCCAACCTTTTTTATGCCGCAGCCCGGTACCGGCATCAGCTGGGTGCCGCGGCCCGGTACCAGCATCAGCTGGGCGCCGCCATCTTTTTTTGATGAAAAAGTGCTTCCGGTGAGCTTTCTACCCGGAAAAGCTCACCGGAAGCGCTGGCGCCGCCATCTTTTTTGATGAAAAAGTGCTTCCGGTGAGCTTTCTACCGGAAAAGCTCACCGGAAGCGCTGGCGCCGCCATCTTTTTGATGAAAAAGTGCTTCCGGTGAGCTTTCTACCGGAAAAGCTCACCGGAGCGTAGCGCCGCCATCTTTTTGATGAAAAAGTGCTTCCGGTGAGCTTTCTACCGGAAAAGCTCACCGGAAGCACTTTTTCATCAAAAAAAGATGGCGGCGCCCAACAACCAGAGGCCCGGTAGGACTTGTTCCGTGGACTGGTACCGGTGGTTGGGGACCCCTGCGCTACACTCAGTAACCTTGAACCAGCAAAAGAATTTTATTTTGTCTAACTAGATCAGTGATGGCGAACCTATGGCACGCGTGCCACAGGTGGCACGCAGAGCCATTTGTGCCAGCACACGAATCGCAGGCAAACTTACCTCACTGCACATGTGCGTGCCTCACAGCTGATTTTCGCCTGCTTTGAGGCCTCTTTCGGCCTCCCAGGCATCCTGAAAAATAGGCCCGTTTTATCACTTCCTGTATTTCCGAAACTACTGGAAGTGACAAAAGGAGCCTATTTTTCATGCTGCAGAGGCTTTCCTCAAGCCTGGGAGGCCGAAAAAGCCCTCAAACCAGCCGAACATCAGTTGGGAGGCACCGTGCAGGTAAGGGGATGGGGGATTGCATACACATGCGCAGGGAGTGTGGTGGGCATGCGCATTGCCTTTCGGGTGCTGGCGCACACGTGCACAAGCACGTGCGCAATTTTTGGCGCAGGAGCCCCAAAAGATTAGCCACCACTGAACTAGATATACTCAAACGAATTCCCCCCACTTTCTCAGGCTCAATTGTGGCAGCATGGGAGCATCGGATCTCAATATGGCCTCGCAAAGTGTGAAAAGTGGTCATAGTCACTTCTTTTTTCCCAATGCCGTTGCAACTTCGAACGGTGAACAAACTGTTGTAAGTTGAGGACTACTGGTCCTTAGCAAAGCTTGCCTTCCTATAGCAATGCAAACCACATAGCTACTTGTTTGGGTCAATGAAGCTGAGGAGAAGGGCAGGATCTGAGGTCTTTCCTGATAACATGTTTCTTTTCTTTTTAAATAAATTGTATTAATTTTCTATTAATTATGTTCCTTTAAAAAATACTTTAAATAAATTTGATTGAATAAACATTAAAAACAATTGAACCCAGTGCGACTTTCTTGGCCATCATTTTGGCCATACAAGCTATAGTATAGAGATACACATAACAGTTAATTTCCTTTTCCCCTTATGTTATTAGTATAGTGCTAGCTGCATACTATTTCTATTTACATTTATCTACAATTATATACATATTTACAACTATTAATTACATTCCTTAGTGCTTAATAAACATCGTGTTGTCTGGGGACTTTGCTGAACAATACCACTGCCATTCTTACTCTCCACCCCCTTTCCCCCCCAGCCATTGGTCAAATAAATTCCAAGTTTGATAATATGCTGTGGCTTCTTTCTGTTTGATTTTCAGTGTAAGTCTATCCGTTTCTGCGCAGTCTAATATATCTTTCTCAGAGGTCTTTCTCTTTAGAGGAGCATGTTTCAATGTTCTTCCCGTTTCCACAATGCTGGCCTGCTCCTTCAAGAGTTTTGCAGCAGAGGGCACTCGAATGCCGGCAAATGAGGAAAACGTCAGTTCTGCCAAGATGGGAGAACTAGTTGCCGCCTCTGTGAAAAACAGTTTGCAAGCCCACAATCCGAGCTGTTGTCAAAAAAACGTTTCGGCTGCAGCCCATCCATGCTTCTCCTATTTGCAGTGGTGGGTGGAGGGGACGGTGTAGCTCTGACACTTGGATTGGCTCTGGATTCTTTTCCACCTCCTTTCCTTTCCATCTCAGCCGTCAACAGTGTGAGCTGCGGTGATAAGAATTCAACAAAAACTACCCGGCCAGCCCGTGTTCTGGTGAAGCATGCAAGAGAGACAGCTCGGCTTAGCCAGTGTTTGTGTGTGTGTGTGTGTGTGTGTGTGTGTGTGTGTGTGTGAAATGAGGAAGAGAAGGGATATTAATTTATGTGATTCTTTGCTTGCTTACCTCTCGAGCCAGTTGGATATATAATTAATTGCTATGGAGATAGGAGAAATAGAGACGCATAATGCTGCAGGAATTTATCCCTTGCTTTAAACAGAGCTAACAGAGGCCTGCCATGCATTGAAACGCTGGCCTTCTGCAACCCAGTGCTCTTCAGATGTGTTGAAATCCAGAACCACCCCAGGTAGAAATGATGCAAACTGTATTCCAACACAAGCAAAGGTGAGAGAGGCACGCTACAAAGTGGTGTGCATTGCTGGCTTGGCAGGAGCCCTTTTTGAAGACAAATGAGAAGTAAGGGACATAGAAACTGTAGGGGAAAAAAACACAAAGAAGTCATGGACTTCTTCACAACTTTGCGTACTTGGGAGGAAGCCAGCATCTAGACCTACTTCAGGCCTCCATTAGACAATGTGGCCTTGTCCTCAGAGGCAGATCAAGATGGACCTCAAATGCACTGTTGGTCCAATGCCCAAGATAAAAGGCCTTTTTCTGTCATGCTACCAGAGGTTGAAGCTGGAGCTCAGATTTTCTTCCATGTTACACTTCTTTACACTTTCGTGGAACCATGCTGGCTCGGACAACAATCAGAGAAGAATCAGTAGAGTAGAATAGGAACAGAATAGACATAGAATAGAATAGAATAGAATAGAATAGAATAGAATAGAATAGAATAGAATAGAATAGAATATAGAATATAGAATATAGAATATAGAATATAGAATATAGAATATAGAATATAGAATATAGAATAGAATAGAATAGAATAGAATAGAATAGAATAGAATATAGAATATAGAATATAGAATATAGAATATAGAATATAGAATATAGAATATAGAATAGAATAGAATAGAATAGAATAGAATAGAATAGAATAGAATTCTTTATCCAATTGGATACACAAAGAATTTGTCTTTGGTGCATAAGCTCTCAGTGTATATAAGAAAAAATAAAATGCATTCATCAAGAATCATAAAATACAACACTTACTGATAGTCATAGGTTACTAATAAGCAATTAAATCATACTAGGAAAACAAACAATATAAATTGTAAAGAGACAAGCAACACAGTTATAGTCATAAGTAGGAAGATGTAGGTAATGGGAAGGATGAGAAGAATAACAGTAATACAGTCTTACTAAGTAGTTTGACAGCATTGTGGTAGTTAGTTATTTAGCAGAGTGATGGCATTCGGGGCAAAACTGTCCTTGTGTCTAGTTGTTCTGGTGTGCAGTGCTCTATAGCGTTGTTTTGAGGGTAGAAGTTGAAACTATTTATGTCCAGGATGTGAGGGGCCTGTAGATATTTCCACAGCCCTCTTTTTGACTCGTGCTGACAAGGGCAGGACGCTGGCTAAATTGATTGAAAGTAAGGTTCAGAAATCATAAATGGAATGTGGCACATCTGATTTCCAAGAAAGGTGCGTGGCTTAGTTATATTTGTATCAGTCTATTTGTGTCAGTGACTCTGTGAAGCACAAAGACACCAGCAGGACCAATTGTTCCGGCAGAATAATCTGGCAAAGTTTTATCTCCACTGATTTTCATTTGATCACATTCTTTTATCAATAGACAATTATTATTTTTAGATGGGAACTATTTACAGCAGAGGTCTCCAAACTTGGCAACTTGGCAGACTTGGCAACTTTAAGACTTGTGGACTTCAACTCCCAGCTATGCTGGCTGGAGAATTCTGGGAGTTGAAGTCCACAAGTCTTAAAGTTGCCAAGTTTGGGGACCCCTGATTTACAGGAATCACAGGCACTAAAAAAAACAGAGAGCTATTCTGGGTTGCAATACTCAGTTCAAACTTCAGTGTTTCTTCCCTGGTTTTGAGGGTTGAAAAGAAAGCATGAAATTTAGCAAACAGGAGAGAGGTCAGTTGGTTGGGGTCTTGATTAGGAGAAACCCTGGCAACACTGTCTATTCAAGATTTGGACATGACTTTCAAGAGCTCCCCAAGCATGCTAAGGTTGGAGCTTCTAATTCTTTGCTACTTTCTTTTAAAATCTAAATTGCGAAGGAATTCCTGACTCTTCAAGTTTTACTGGGCATTGATGTTCTTTAAATTTTTCCCCCCTTCCCTCTTTGGTCTGGATGAGAAAGGCCTGCTGGTCTTTGGGCATCTTCCTTAAATCTAATATGTTCAAGCATGAGTTTCCTGCTTCAAGCCCCTTGCAAAAAGTCAAGCATATGCAACTACTTGACTGTCTGCAGTGGAGAAGCCGGTAAGAGAAACAAATCAAAGCTGACACATTCATGATGATGTAGATGATAACTTAGTGGAAACTTTGTCACTTCTGTTCAACATTCAACAGCTCTCTTGGATGATAGGAAAATAAAATTTACGAGCAAATAACATCAGCTGCAACTATGCATGCACATCAGACTAAGCCAAGCATCTCAGTTCTTGAGTTCGTGTTCAGTTATCCATCAACTGTGGTTTTAGGCTTATTACATTATCTAAATCTGGAGTGGCTGCCAGAATTTAAATCAAAAGCAAACCTATCATGCTTGATATTTATTCCAGGATGGCGAGATCCAGGTTTCTATCCAATTTCAGTCCGGCAAACTTAAGGGGTGACATTAGGCTACACTTTCAGCCAACCTAATTATGGGATGGTTGCTTTAGTGGCAATCTGTTGAAAGATTTGCATGCTAGCTAGAGAAAAGGTGTGATATAAAGCCAACCAATCAAAAACCAGTCATGGTTTCATATTCCAGCTTTCATCAGTCCAAAATGGTGGTCCTATCTTGATTTGGACAATCCAGGAAACCTAAAGTCCAGTCAAAGAGCATCTAGAGTTGCAGTGGAAGAAACAATTAAAAAAACACTGATTTACTAGGTCTTTGTATCATAGCCTAAATCAAGGGTATTCAACCTTGGCAACATTAAGACGTGTGGATTTCAACTCCCAGAATTCCCCAGCCAGCCCTGGCAGGTGAATTCTGGGAGTTGAAGTCTACAAGAAAGTTGCCAAGGTTGGACACCCCTGTCCTTAAATAGTAACAAAGAGAGACAGTTATTAAGAACCGAAAGATATTCTTCCTGTTTGGGTATGCATTGATGTTTTTTCCCAAAGAAGATGTGACATTTAATAATACTTCAGTGATGTTGTGGTGAAACTGAAGAATCAGCCTTCCTGACACTTTGCCTGACACTCTTTTTTAATTTATAGTCTGCAGAGAACCTAAGTGAATCAATAAATCCATCATGTATAAGATATTCTGATCAACATCAATTCATTTCCATTAGAAACAGCTACACATATTGCTTCTTCAGAAGACTGCTGATCTTCTCAAAAAATCAATCCTCTTTATTCTGCATTACAGAGATTCCCTTCCTAAAACAGGGCACTAATTCTTAGAAGAGCTAAAGTAGTAATTTTCTGATACACATAAATCTGAATATGATCAAATCTTCCCGCCCTCACCATAAGTTTCATTCTCTCTTTTTAAATGACTCTTAAGAAATTATTAACCACAACCTTCTCAAATGAGCTTTGAGGAAAAGGAAGTGTTACTCTAGTGAAGTGATGGATTTCAACAACCATTCACAGAATAAGGGTTTTTGTTTTTTTGTTGGTGTGTGCACTGCACTTCAGCAGCATGCATGTTACTTGTTTCCCCTCTGAACAATCCTACTTAGTTTCAGTGGGAAAAATGTAAATATACAGTACATGAACGTAACAGTTCCAGTTTTAGTTATTAAGAAAAGTGGATTATCTATGGAGATTCTCAGTCATCCAGGTCATAGTTGTCCCAAATGTTCTTTTTCAAGAGGCAACTGGACTTCCTTTGTTTTTCCTTGAAGACCTTTAGCTTCTCATCCAAGAAGCTTCTTCAGAACTGAAGAAACTTCTTGGATGAAAACTCTGTAGAGATTCTCAGTCCTCCAAGTCATGGTTGTCCCAAAGGTGCTTTTTCAGAAGGCAACTGGACTTGCTTTGTTTTTTTTTCTTTTGAAGATGTTTCGCTTCTCATCCAAGAAGCGTCTTCAGCTGTGATTGGATGGTGGGGAATGGAAGGATTTATATTCCTTGCAAACAGCTGGTCACTTGCGTCCTTTTGAAGGGTCATTGAAGTACTTGGAGGTTTCTCAGTGCCCTCAGGGTCACCTGAATAGTGCTTCTGCTTCCTGTAGTCTGCATTTCCCCCCCCCTCTGGAAATCCATTCCTACTCCCACACCGTTCCAAGGGTGTTCCTCCCAAATTGTATTGCTAAAAGCCTGTAGACAGTCTGTCATCCAAGTCATGGTTGTTCCAAAGGTGCTTTCCCTGTTTTTTCTTTGAAGACATTTCAGTTCTCATCCAAGAAGCTTCTTCAATGGTGTGAGAGTAGGAATGGATTTCCAGAGGAAAAAGAAAGGAACTTCCTGCAATCTTGGGTGCGAGATCTCTATATGCCATGCCCATATAAAAATGGCCAACCCATTTTCCTAGTAGATGTCCTTTTACAAATGCCTTAGATTGATGTTGAGCTCAATGCCATTTTCTTTTTCAGAGATTCATCACAGTTCAGATGTTCCCAAGACCCACTTTTAAAATTTAATACTTTGCAACTCTTAATTTATCCTACGGCACAGTAAAAATGGGTGTGTTTTAAATAGGGCTGAAGGTTTTTTTCCTTCGAAATTTGGGTTGAGACTAGACTTTCACTCACATTGGATAAACTCTGAATTAACCTCTCCTAAACCTAATCCACAGTCGTCACTTTTCAGCTGAGATTTTGCTTCCCCCACGTATAAGTTTGCTGTCAGAAAGCAGCGCAGCCCATCATCCTTCCATCAAAGTTATGGTCATAATTAATTTTTCTGTGCTTTGGAGGTTTGGGATATTTTTTAGGCAAACAGAATGAACCTTGTCAGAGTTTATTTTCAGTTACTCTTCTCATCTTTAGAATTCTGCAGCTTTGATAAAAGGCTCTCAACTCAAACTGCCAACTTTAATCTTCGATAAAATGTGAGCAGCCCCATCTGCACTTTTAGAGACCCAACTGTACCCAGCTGGAACACAGCAGCTTTCTGTTATGACTCTCCCTCTTACAATCCATGGGCAAGAAGGCCTATTTCTGAAGGGTCCTTGATGCTCTCTGAGCTTTGTTGAAATGATGGGTCCTTGGAGCTTCAACCATCAGCTACAAATACAACATCAGCTACAAAAACTGTAACAGCATAGCCAAAAAGGCATTAAGAGTTGTTAACCTAATCCTGCGCAGCTTTTTCTCCAGTAATATTTTACTACTAACTATAGCATACAAAACATTTGCTAAACCAATTCTTGAATACAGCTCATCTATCTGGAACCCGCATTGCCTATTGGACATTAACACGAGTTAATTAAGAGAGTCACAAGAAGAGTCCTCCACTTCTCTATTTGTAACAGAATACCTTATGCCACCAGATTTTTAATTTTAGGCTTAGACAACCTAGAACTACGCTGCCTTTGGTCTGACCTAAGCGTAGTACATAAAATTATCTATTGCAATGTCTTGCCCATCAATGACTACTTCAGCTTATTTTTATTTATTTATTTATTTGATTTGTCAATCACTTACAAGATAATAGGCATAAGTATAAATATAGTTATGAATATATGAAATGGATACATATAAGAAAAATAAAAAGAAACAATAGGACAGGGACAGTAGACACGTTGGTGCGCTTATGCACACCCCCTACAGACCTCTTAGGAAAGGGGTGAGGTCAATAGTAGACAATCTAAGGTTAAAGTTTTGGGGGTTTGGGGGAGAAACCACAGAGTCAGGTAGTGTATTCCAGACATTGACCATTCGGTTGTTGAAGTCGTATTTCCTGCAATCAAGTTTGGTTCGGTTAACCTTGAGTTTGTGTCTACTGTGTGCTTCAACCACAATAATACAAGAGCACACAATAGATACAAACTCAAGGTAAACCGCACCAAACTTGATTGCAGGAAATACGACTTCAACAACCGAGTGGTCAATGTCTGGAATACAGTACCTGACTCTGTGGTTTCTTCCCCAAACCCCATAAACTTTAACCTCAAACTGTCTACTGTTGACCTCACCCCATTCCTAAGAGGTCTTTAAGGGGCGTGCATAAGTGCACCATTGTGCCTACCGTCCCTGTCCTAATGTTTCCATTTCATGTACTAATAATCATGTTTATACTTAATGTCTGTTATCTAATACATGCTTGACAAAAATAAATAAAAACAAATAAATAGTTTCCTTTATTGGAGCCATATTTCTATGGGTAACTTCTGGCCAAACTTGGGACAGAAGACTTAACTTGGGCACACAGTCAAGCAGGATCCTAGCCCAGGTCAAAGTGGAAATATGCACTTCCATGTATTCTAGACAGAAGAGTCTCCAGATGTATGGATTTCAATTTCCAGAATTTTTAGAAGCTAGAAACGGGTTGAGAATTCTGGAAATGGATGTCCACACATCTGGAGGTTCTCCCGATTGGGACACCCTGCTTTAGGCAATCCAGCCACTCAATCACTACATTTTGGTTTTCCTAGCCATCTGTGCTAGGAGATGCTATCACAATGCATTAACTTTAGTGTAATGGGATATATTGGATGTGTTCAAGTGCCATCATGCAAAATAATAAATACATAAATAGGTGCGTGCATTTCTGTATCTACTTCATAGTTTTCTTTATCTTCTCAAGACCCAAGGCTCAGAGTGGGCCATTTATTGTTGTGTTTGTTGCTGTTTCTCAGTGAAGATGACATCAGGTCATCTTCCAACTACTGTTGAGGGATTGAAGAGCAGAAATGGTGGCCAAGTAGAAATGCCATCAAGCCTGTTTCACGGTGTGTAGGTGTTCTGACCTAGGCTTCGCAAAATCCCAAAACAGACTCCTCGTTCCGACAAAACCCCTTTTATTTAAGCTAATGTGAATTCCTATCATTCATGTCCAGCAAAGTCCCGGCAAACAGTCTTTCAAGGGTCATTTACAACCACAGACCTTACCAGGCTTGGAGAGTTGCCAGGCCGATAGCTTCCAAGTGCAACGCTGTACCAGAAAATACTTGGCAAGGAGTCACGAACAAATCTTCACCCTAATTAAATGAACTAATTGTCTCCTGCAAACACCACTCCCCTTTTGCTCCTCTTTATTCCCTATGAGAGAAGCCATTCACCGTCCACCTGTGGTTTTACTCCCAAGTCGATCCTTGTTCCTTAGCAGTTCCCTTCTTCTGGCAGCTCTGTGCATGTGCACATTGGGAACAGGATCCAGCTGTTCTTCTGCCCCACTGATCTCTGACTCTGAAAGCAGATGATAACTGTCGAACGGCCCTGGCCCCATCTATTCCTCTGACACAGAGCACTCATCAAAGCCTTCCCCAGACTCCAGGACTGGCCCATGTTCCTCCCCAACCTCCTCACTGTCTGACTCTGCTGCCAGCTCTGCTGGCCGCTGGTGGGCCACAACGGTAGGTTGAACAGGAAAATGCAGACACATCCACTGTATAGCTGACCCAATGCCACAAAAAGAATAAGGAAGACAACAGCCTCACACATGCAATTATACTTTTCTCATGATCCTGTCTGGACAACGAAGGGGAGAAAAGGGGCTGCAAGAGAAGCTTAGATTTCTGCAAAATCTCACTCCAACATTCATCACTGTAGCTCTTTTTAAGCTCAGGGTGGGAATTGGGTCAGCAGTTGCTACAAAAAGGTCCATTTCATTACAGAAACTTTTCTCATCTGCTCTGCCTGTAATCCTTTAATTGCTCTATTAAAACGATTTCTTTTTCTCTTTTGCTGTTACGGCCCAAGCACCAAATGAATTAATCTGTTCATTAACATTCAGGAGGCGCCCAGGGCTATTTCAGCATGGGCCACCTTCATCACTGGTTAAACAGGAGTTAATGGGCACTTGGAAGTCAGTGACCTGGTGGAAAGTGCAGTAATATCTTTTGACCTTAGTTTGCCAAAAGTTTTGACACATCACCAACCCAGGGAATGGAGTAACTAGATCTCCATGTTACCCATTATCTTTCATTCCGTACGTAACCAAGCCTTTCCTTTCATGCACGTCTTCTATTTTTAGGAGGATTTGAGAAAAATGAACTTTTGATTTATGGTTTCGGTGATGAGACAGGATAGATTATAGAAGGAAGAATAATTTGATGTAATTTTAGAGAGAGAGGTCAAAATGTATTTGTACTGATAACTGGTGAAGAATATCAGAAGCCAATCTTTCTGTTGTTTTTTTCTTTTCTTCTAATTTCCCTCTCTTCCTTTACATTTTTTTCTATTTCTTTGATTTCTTTTTTTCTTTTTTGTATTAGTTTGCATTAGTTTTTTATCTTCTTGTTTAAAAGTTTTAGAATAGTTTCATAACTTGGGGAGTTGCCATGGAAGAGTGATGTCCAACTCTCCTATTTGGACAAAGGTGGACAAGTCACAGTTGTTGTTTGGACAAAGGTGGACAAGTCACAGTTGTGGTTGGGTAAAGAAATGAGGAGAGTCACCAGTTCAGCCCAAGACATTTCACAAGGACATTTAGCTCCCACCAGCTGCAAATCCAGCACTGTGACCATCTTAAAATATCAAGGCAGGGGAAAATGAGACATATGTTCTTGTGATATTACCCTACTGCCCTACAAGGGTCACCTGAACAGCATTTGGGCACTGAAGCAGGGATATCTGAAAAGCCAGGAGTATAGCAATCACTTTAGTGATGGAGAATGAAGATCCTAATTAATTTGCTTACAAAATGAGCACGATTAGGCCAAGGACAAATAATTGAATTCTAATTTAATGAGCATTGAGTTAAATGCACTTTACATAATTTCCCCCTTCTGTTACATAAATATCACAATGGCTTTGTGTGGAATTCGAGGAACTGGATCCAAAGTAGAATAGGTTTGCTTGCTTGCTTGTGTGTTGTGTGTGTCTTTGGGTTCTTTGCAAGTCCAAAAGATGGAATAACTACACAGATACACCAAAGTTGTCTCTGATATTGCAGTTAATTTATAACCATTTTGGTTGGTAGCTATCAATAGTCTTAAAGACAATGTCAAGTAGAGCTTGAATACTGGTGACCCCAGGGATACATCCATGTACTCTCATGTACTTCCATGAACTTGGCAAGATTTGGAAGCAGACGGTCTCATTGCCTTCTTTTAAGATGTTGTGGTTGACCATCCACCCTCTAGGGCTTCTCGATGCCTCATCTAAGCAGTGAGTAGTTCTAAGCCTGCTCAGCTTTTTAGATCCACCAAGACTGACCAGGTGGCACCATCAAGGGGGGTCTTGTCCTCCTTGAACATAATTCCTCCTCCCTCTTTTGTTAAAGCTGAAATGACTGACAGAGACTGTGAAGGGTTGGTAATGGAAAATGCACATAGTGCCACTGAGATCAATCCCACTAGTGATTTGAAAGATTGTATAATCACAAAGTAAGAAAAAAGAGCTCTCTTCCCCCAGGCAGACTGCCTGGCCACATCTGAGCTCAATATGGGTCACAACAGTTTGTCTGCAGTGTGTCTTTATACTTGACACCCAAGGCAACTGTTGAACAGAGCGGTTGTTCTGACCTAGGCTTCCCCAACAGCACGAAGGCAAGTCCTCATCCCGATAAACCTCTTTTATTTCATTTATAATGAATTTCCTCTCCAACAAAGTCCTGGCCTACAGTCTTTCAAGATAGTTCCCAATTACAGACCTTTATCAAGCTTGGAGAGTGGCCAGGCTGATATCTTTCAGACGTTGCAATACTTGGAAAGCATGCTGGAATGAACTAATTGTCTCCTGCCAAGCCCCACTCCCCTCTTTTATTCTCTAGGGGAGGGGCCATTCACTGTCCACCTGTGGCTTTACTCCCAAGTCAGCCCTTATTCCTCAGCTGTTCCCTTCTGGCAACTCTGCGCATGCGCACACTGGGAACAGGCTCCTGCTGTTCTTCTGCCTCACTGATAGCTGACTCCGAAGGCAGCTGATAACTGTCAGATGGCCCTGGCCCCATCCCTGCCTCTGATGCAAACCACTTGCCAGAGCCTTCCCCACACTCCAGGATTGGCTCCTGTTCCTGCCCAACTTCCTCACTGTCTGTTGTGGTTATCTGGCAGCAGGTGAGGATGACTGAGGAGAGCGAGGACTCAAATGAGGGGCCAGGACCATTAGAGAGTGGACTGCTGCCTTCAGAGATTATGGGGGCTGGCAGCAACGATGAGGAGATTCCTGAGGAGCCTGTGCCAAGTGTGTGTGTGTGTGTGTGCAGGGCTGCTCGCAGGAAAGAGCAGATGCAGCAGCATGGGCGACTCGGGAGTAAGGCTGCAAAGTAATGGCCCCTCCTTCAAGAAGATAAAAGCCAGCTGTGAATTGGATGTTCTTTGCAGGAAGCAAAGACATTTTGAAACTTGGGCCTCATGGACATAACAGATAACAGATAATCAGAGTTGGAAGGGACTTTGTAGATCATCTAGTCCAACCCCCCGCCCAAGCAGGAGACCCTACACCATTTCTGACAAATGGCAGTCCAATCTCTTCTTGAAAGTCTCAAGTGATGGCACTGGCACAACTTCCGAGGGCAACTTCTGTTCCATTGGTTGATTGTTCTCACTGTCAGAAAGTTTCTCCTTATTTCCAGGTTGAATCTCTCCTTGTTCAGTTTCCATCCATTGTTCCTTGTCTGGACTACAGGTGCTTTAGAAAATAGATTAACCTCTTCATCCCTGTTGCAGCCCCTCAAATATTGGAAGACTGCTATCATGTGTCCCCTGGTCCTTCTCTTTACTAGACTAGCCAAGCCCAGTTCCTGTAATTGTTCTTCATATGTTTTAGCCTCCAGTCCCCTAATCTTCCTGGTTGCTCTTGTCTGTACTTTTTCTAGAGTCTCACCATCTTTTTTATAGTGTGGTGACCAAAATTGGATGCAGTACTCTAGGTGTGGTCTTACTAAGGCTTTATAGAGTGTATTAGTACCTCCCTTGACCTTGATTGTATCCCTCTGTTGATACAACTTAGGATTGCATTAGCTTTTTTGGCTGCTGCTGCACACTGCTGGCTCATATTTAACTGGTTGTCCACTAAGACTCCAAGATCCCTCTCACAGTTACTGCTATTAAGCCTGGTTTCACCCAGTCTGTATGTGTACTTTGTTTTTTTTTTTTTTTTTTTTTGCCTAAATGTAGGACTTTACTTTTCTCTACATTGAATTTAATTTTGTTAGATATGGCAATATTGTATTTGAAGACTCTTGTGTTGTACAATATTTCTAGGTAACCTTATCTGTTATTCTTGGCAGCCTTGCACAGTTTTGGCGAGGGTCGTGTTTATCAAAGTTAATTAGTTTGCAGCAGCCTTTTAACCGGGGATTCGTAAGAATCATTAAAAGGTTTCTGTTCCTTTTGGTTCGTGTTTGTTTTATTGGAAAAGGGTTTGGGTCAGAACACTGTCTGAGTCTGCTGCCAGCTCCACTGTCCACTGTCAGGCCACAACAGCTGTAACCAAACAGAGGGAAGGCTACATAATCATAATGACGAAGTGATGGAGATTCTCAGCTGTGCCCCATAACGTATTCCTGAATGTGCAATAAGAAAAAAATAGGAAAGAATAATTTGGGTTTCTCCTCGCTTTGTTCACCCGGAAACTCTTCATGTGTGTCAGCCCAGCACAGCCATTCAGGCTGCTGAGACGGATCAGTGAGAGTCTCTGAATTCATAACTGTGTTTAGCAGAGGAATCCTCCAAACCTTGCAAGATCAACTCAAGGATCCTTTGTGATCCACTCTGAATCACAATTGCTTTAAAGATGAAGAGAAATGAGGGGAGGGATTCCTCCAAAAACCAGTGCCATGAAGCGGTTGATTCTTGGAAATGCTAAAATTGGGCTAAAAGTGCCCTGATGCAAAACTTCCAAAGCTGTTCTCCTCTAAGCCATTATGCTTCTGACTAGACAGCACAAAGAGGTATTCGATTCACTGCTGAGTTAAGTACAATGCATCTTAAAAGAACCCCACCTTACATGTATGTAGATCAACAAGGACAAAGAATCAACCCTGCATTGCAGTCTGGCAACCTGGGAAGTAAATTCTCGAAAACATGCATGTTGTCAGCCTTGGAAGCCAGTTTTTACTTGGAAGCTTTGAGGCTGCCACATTCAGTACCTGGGAATTTGGGAGGAGGGATTTCATAGTGAGGTAGAAGATCAGAGACAACAACATTCTTTCTCAGAGAGTCAAGGACATGTTGCCCTGCACCTGGAGAGGAGTATATGGAGTGACTGGAGGGATGTCTCCAGTTAGGACAAAGATTTGATTGGCCAGGTGGGTGCAGGGAATGGGTCCTTGATTTTCTTTTGGGAAAGGAAAACCCGGGACTCTGAGATTCAGGTTTTCCCAGGTGTGCCAATATGACAACTCTAATAAAATGGAACTTTGAGGAAATGTTTGTTTTGGAGTTTCTTGGTTTGGAGTTGGTCAGTTGGAACACTTGACACATGTCATTTATTTTATAATCCAGAGCAAATCCATCAAGCAGGGGCTACAGTTCCTCACTGTCCTGCTCTCTGAGTAATGATGTCTCCATGCCACAAGAAGGAAGTGATAGCCCAAACAGTTGGGATGATTAATAACTATTGGCACAGATTGATTGTGATGGCCCTAATCTTTGACCCACCAGGCAAACTTCCCACTGGTGATTTGACTCTGGAGTCAAAGGGGGTCTCGCCCCAGCTAAGGAATAAATGTTTGAACATCTCAGCTTTGAAGAGCCTGCAATAATTAATCATCTCTACATGCAGCAGGAGCTAACTCTGAAGCTGCAAGAACAGCTTGTAGCCTAACCCCCTTCTTCCCCCAAGAGAGCTCTTTGAACTTGGGGGCTTGTTCAAGGCAAGGTCCAGCAAAGAAACACTTAGAAGAACATCTTCCAAAGCTGCTTATCCTTTCTCCAGAGGCCATTGCTCCTTTCCGGCTCTGAAATTCATAATTATTAAATGGTGCATTCATAACTCTTCCACTGCTGGTCCTTCAGGCATATTGATCACAAAGGGAGAATGTATTGAATTGTAGAAACATTGCATTTCTTCTCTCCCCCCCCCCCCCGCAGCCCCAAAATGCCTTGGTTTCCAATAATCTCAGACTTGAAAAATGGAAGGAGCATCCTAACTTTAACAGCCCCTACCATCTCGTGGGGATGCTGTTTTCAGAGGACTGACAAGGGATCTTACATACATCTAGCAACACTAACTCAGTGAAGTGGAAGCCAAAGCTCTTAAACAGGATCCATTGGCTCAACCGCCCCCCACCCCACCCCACCCCAAAAAAAGATTGAGGCTTTTTTTTTTCTTTTTTGCTTTTCAGGGGTAAAATAAGACTGCCTGAATTAGATTTGGCTTGGAAGTGTAGAATTCAGTTTGAGCATGCTTCAGTTCAAATCTGCATTTTAAGCAAAGGAGATACATCTCTCTCTCTTTTTGTTTTAAAAACAGCAAAGCAATATTTGCAGGCTTATTTGCAGATATTTGCAATATTTGCAGATGAAGGAGCAGTTCCAGTTATGGGATGTGATGAGCCTTCTGATCATTCAGCTGTTGTAGCCAGGGCTGCCTCTAAGCAAAACTCAAATGTCAGTTGTTTCCACAAAGAACTATTCTCTTCAAAATTGCCAAACTTTTTTTGTTTCGTTAGCTTCGAGGAAAACGGACAGTTCTTTGTAATCTCTTGCTAATTCATCCTGACTAAAGTAATTCTGCTTGTTTTAGGGTGGCCAGCCTGAGCAGAGAAAGAGTGTCAGAGTAAGATAGTTTTGGGGTGCAGTATCAAGAGTAAAGGCCTTCTTATGGTCTTTTTATGAGGAAATATCTAAAGACACTTCTGCGCAGAGCTCCTGAGATGGATCTAGGACAACTCACTACAATCAACTCACTCCAGCCAACTCACTGTGGCCACCTTGCTGGGACCAATTCATCTCTGGCCAGCTTGCCACAGGACAATTCAGCACTTTATTAATCGTTTCATTCAGATACTTTTATTATTGGTGACCACACTTTTGTCAAAATTATTGTAACTCTTGTATTTCTGGATTGACTTTCATTGTTTTATTATTTATGGGCCACGGTTTCGTCAAAATTAATTTAACTTTTGTATTTGTTGAATTGTCCTGTGGCGATTCTTCCTGAGATCGACACAAGCTGTCCTAACTTTCCTATGAGTTTGGTATCAAGTTTACTTACTCATTGCCTCTGAATCAAACTGCAAATTGTATTTTTTTTAAAAAAGGTAGCTTAGTCTCACCAGGTCCTGAGGGATTTCCATGTTGGTTAGATTATAATGCCTGTGAGCATTTGAGAGAAGGGCAGAGTGACAGAGAGACACTATGAGTAACCGTCTGGATGCCAATTCTTCCAACTTCCAATCCATTCTTAATTAAAAAGGATGCTTCCCAAGCATGGTTCTCAAGAGCTAATTAGCACATAAATAAAATGGTGATAAAAGTCACAGAAAGAGAGAGAGAAAAAATGGGAGGGAAAGATGCATGCTATCTCTAAGCAACTGGCTCTGCTCAGTTGTTGCTGCAAATTGGTTAATAATCGCAGCTTGAGCCACAAATCACACTCTGCAGTGTGGCACTGCAAGGTTGCCTTCCTAAGGATATATGCATCGAAGTTGGAAATAATGGGCCTGAATAAATGCTAAGTTTTCCAATGAAATGACCATTCATTCCAAGGGACGGTTTTGTGGTTGAATTATGCCCCGTGCTATTAATCCTGCACACAAGGCTCCTTCGGCTTCCAAATAAATAAGCAAAGCATTTAGCACAATGATTTTCTATTTAACACACTCGTAGCGTTTGGCATTTTTCCTTCAGCTTTCATATTGCTGTGCATTCTTAGGCATGGATATTCTTGCAGAAGCTCTAACAAATGCCAGGCACCTGCGCTCATCAGAGATTCCAGAATTGGCTTCAAAAATAAAAGGAAGCTCCCATAGCTTAAATGCAATGCAAACTTTGGAGATGGCATTTTTCTCTCTCCTCGTGCAATAAATTCACTACACAAAAGCAGGATCAAAATTGTTTGTGTCTTTTGGATTCTCCTTCTGGGTATTTTATCCTTTCAGGAGCATCATCAATCTGTCTCTGAGTCTTCTGTCACTTCTTTGAAATATTTATTAAGCTGAAATTCTCCTTTGAAAGAAGTTGGTTCTACAGATCTTCCGGGTAACCCGTTCACCAGTGCCAGAAAACCCTGCTTCCCTATGCTTTATGCTCCAGGCTGCATAAACTCACTCAGCCAATATGTCTAGTAAAAGTTGTCTAGGTTTTTGTATCATTTTTGTTCCTTTTACAGCCCCAATTCTCCATCCTTCTGACGAATGGTTGTGTTCTTGTCTCAAATGTCTGCCTAGACTTGGTGGGACAAGGATAAAGAAGCTGAAATGTAGTCTGCACAGAAAGAAACCATGTTAGATTGCCCTGTTAACAGGGAATTGATTAGAATTGTGCATGATATTGATGATCCCATCATCGCAAAGTGTTGTTTGCAGCTTGGGAGGGTTGTTAGTTTCTAGTTATCCCTTTGATTTTAGCAGAAATCCAGAATGTTTGCAACCTAAGGCTGTGCAGAAAAATCGTACTGTGTGTTGTACTCAATTGTACTCATGAGTGACATCACACTTTATAATTGTGACTCATTAAGTAGCATGATGCAAGCTCCTCTTTCTTCTTCCTATCTGTAATAAAGGGATGGTGGAAACATTACTCTGTGAAATATGACTCAGCTTATAGACTATGTTCTGTCCTCCCCCAGAGTTGTTTTCCAATATTTTGGTTTTCAAGACTGGCACTTCAGCAAACCATAGGGATAAACAAATCTGTAACAGTTAACTTTCCCCCACATTTGATTTTTAAAATATCAAGTACCATACAGGCATTCATGGGTAAGGAAAGCAAAATCACAAGGTTCGAATTTGAAAGTTGCAGCACGGAGAGAGTCACATCACTGCAATTTTTGGAAGGTCGCTATTAAAAGATGGGGAGCCACTCGGATGGGAGACATAGAGAGCATCACCAACATTCAGCACCTCAACATGATCAAGTGGTTGACTCAAGTGACAAGACAAGAAACAAGAAACAATGGATGGAAACTAACTAAGGAGAGAAGCAACCTAGAATTAAGGAGAAATTTCCTAACGGTGAGAGTAATCAACCAGTGGAACAGCTTACTTTCAGAAGTTGTGGGTGCTCCATCACTGGAGGCTTTCAAAAAGAGACTATTTGAAATGGTACAAGGTCCTGCTCAGTTAGGGGGCTGGGACAGAAGAATTCCAGTTCTTTTTATTCTATGTTCTATGAATCAATCCTCCATTTGTAAGAGCTAAACCTTCAAAGATTTGAATGGACAAATCTGTCAATCTCATTTCAATTTTAATTTTCAGTCTGCAGTGCCATATTTATGGAGAAACTTCCAAACTGGGTTAATTCTTATTTTTTTTTAAAAAAAACAAACAGATAAAAAAACAAACAAACAGACAATAAGCTTTTCTACCAAGTTTATTGCTGGTAACTTTTCCATTAAAAATGGCTTTTTTCCCCATTCCTTCTTGTAACTGAGTTCCAAGGTCAAATTAAGAACTGAAGCCAAACTCTAACTAAAAAAAAAAAAAGCACACAAACTTTTGAAATATCAATTTCCCTTTTCTTCCCTTGCCACACCTCTTACCTTCTGCTGTTTATGTAAGATTAAGTGAAGGATAGAGAATGTTTAATTAAGTTTAATTGTGTGGCAGCTTAAAAGTGGAAATGCAATTATTCACATAATTATTTTTCCTGCTAAAAGGGTGGACATAATTGCTCTTCCTATGAGGAGTCTCCATTTGGGGAGCTTCTATGAAATCCAGCCAGACTTAGAGCCTCCTCAACGTATCGGGGAGAGCTCGGCCAACAGAACCAGTAAAAAAAACTGAATGGGAAGACCTGGAAGCCCAACAGTAACTGAGGGAAAACTTTCATCTCTATTTGCATAAATTAGTATTTGTGGAGCGTAGCTGAGAATATAATTATCAATTCTATTTTCTCTCCTGCTGCTCAGCTGGCAGCCAGAGAGCCACCACAAGGAGATGTCAAAATAGAGCTGTGTCAGTCTGTGCTCCATTCGAAATCCAAGAAAGAAACACTCAGACTCCAGTGGTTAGAGCAAAGTTTTTTTTCTTTTACTAAATTTCAAAGTGGAAGCTACAGGGAAGATTCTGAATCTAAAGAATTTGGCGCGCAGATCACATATACAAAGGGATGGAATTGTTCCCACCCCCCCAAAGTCCAAAAGACTCTTCAAATTAAAAGTTCTGAATATGATCATGTGGGCATCTTCAGGTGGTGATGAGGCCTCTGTCCGTTGACCTTGGCATATTTTGATAAAACTTCGCAGCTGCGCAAAAGGAAAGAAAGCTAGGCAAGGAAATAGAAACTTAAAGACAAGAATTTATACTCCCCCTCCTCCTTCTCACCCACAGCACAGGATGTAACACCTCCAGCTTTCTTCCCCTCCAGTTCCCCCCTCCCTCCCATTACTAATGACAGCCGAAAGAGAGCAGTGAGCATAGGAGCAGGAAAGGTGTAGAAAGGGGTAGAAGAGATCTTGAGGCTGACAAGCTGTTTTTGCAAGGTCACATTTCTCCCTTTGCCTTGGGATGCAGGATAATGGTGAAAAATAATGTCTCCACCAGTCAAGTTCAGCTTCCTGATACATCTAAAGAAGAGGTGGTCTTCAGCAGGTTCTAACCAGTTCTGGAGGACCGGTAGTGCAAATTTTGAGTAGTTCAGAGAACTGGCAAATACCACCTCAGACTGGAGATTTTACAGTATCCTTCCCCTGCCATACCCATCAAACCACACCCACAGAACTGGTAATAAAAATTTTTGAATCCCACCACTGATCTAAAGCCAAAAGGTTGTGAAAGTAAGGGTTCTGGATAGAGAGTGGCTGCAGACAATCTGTACTGTATGCTCTGAAGGTAGGAAAACTTTCATGCTATCAGTCCAGATTTGATTTATTACCTTCAATTATTATGGATAGAAGATACCCATTCCAGAATGTTTTTGCCCTTAGGGTTCTCCTGCAACCCAGTCCTATAGGCCAGTGGCCCCCAACCTTTTTTGTGCCATGGCCCGGTACCGGCATCACAAAATGATCCGCGGCCCGGTACCGGCATCAGCACGCATGACAAGGCAAGGCGAGCCGAGCAACCGGCCAGCCAGCCGTCCCCCGCTTCTCCCCGCCACCTTCAACTCCTCCTTTGTACCTTTGTCGATGGGCTTCAGGACGGCTTCGGGACGGTCGCTCGGCTCGCCTTGCCTTGGGTGCTGAAAGAATCCTCGCGCCTTAGTTTTGTTCGAAGCCCCCCCCTTCGATGAAACTAAGGCGCGAGGATTCCTCCAGGACCCAAACGCCACTTTCCAACCGGAAAAGCTCACCCGGAAGCACTTTCTCATTGAAACAAGATGGTGGCGCCCAGCAAACTGGCGGCCTGGTAGAAAATTTTCCACGGACCGTTACTGGTCCGGGGCCCAGTGGTTGGGGACCTCTGCTATAGGCCATGTCTTACTATTTTTTTATAAGGACTACAAGCCTCCTTCCTTTTTTGAGATGACCCATTGCTTCAGAGATGGTATTAAAATTATTTTACTATCAGTTCTGTGGGCGTGGCTTGGTGAGTGTAGTGTGGCTTGGTAGGCGTGGGGTGGCTTGGTGGGTGTGGTAGGGGAAGGGTACTTCAAAATCTCCATTTCCACCCTACTCCAGGGGAAGGACACTGTAAAATCCCCATTCCCTCCCTACCCTACTAACCTGCTTCCCAGCTCCGTTTTCCTGTGCAGGGCAACAAAAGAAGACTCAGCTGATCAGCTGGGACTCAGGAGGCAGCGAATAGATGGGGGCAGGGCCAACCAGAGGTGGTATTTACCGGTTGTCCAAACTACTCAAAATTTCCACTACCGGTTCTCCAGAACCTGTCAGAACTAGCTGAATACCACCTCTGCACTGCTTCTTGTGGCAATGTTGCACATTCAGTAGCCAAATTTTACTTAGTAGCCATGAAAAGGTTCTTTCTGATCATGTAGGGGGGAGTTTCCAGAAGTGTGGATGGCAACTTCCAGAAGCCTCATCGATAACCATGCTGGAGGAAGGCATTTCCAGAACCGAAAACCATACATCCAGAAGTTGCCACATAAGGTAATTGCAGGAGATGACCAGGCTCAGCTTGAGGAAAGGGTCAGGTGCACCATTAATTTGGAGTCCTTTCATGCTCCCAAGAAATATAAGTCCAGCCCTCCTTGAATTGTGTTGGTTCTTATCTACCACCAATTGGCCTTGACTGTTAACAGTTCAGATTCTTGTTGAGAACTAGCATGGAATGAACTTGTACTCATTTGAATGGCCTTGGTTCCAGATTTCTCTCCCCAACTGAACTTTGGCATTGCAGGATGTGTGTGGATGACCAAGGAGAACAGGGGAATGAGAAAATGATTAGACGAGAGAAGGGGAACCCCAATGAAACCCCAGAGAAGAAACTTAAGAAGGACCTGCCTTAATTGATCAGGCGGCTAAAAGTGACAGCAGGAAGTTTGTCCCTTCAAACTTGCAAGATTCTGTTAGGTTAGGGTTACAGTGATGTAAATTAGCTCATCTAGTTGTGTTTCCTGTCTAGCTGGTCTAGGAAGGCTGACGCAGGCTGGTACACCATCTACCACTCTCTTTGAATGAATGACATAACTCTAATTCTGAAGTGTTCAAACGATGGGAAACTTCTCACCACCTCAGAAGAGTCACCATCAGTGGTGGGATTCAAAAACGTTTACTACCAGTTCTGTGGGCGTGGCTTGGTGGGCGTGGCCATGTGACTGGGTGGGCATGGCTTTTTTTGCAGCCCCCACCTGTTTTTGGGAGCTTCCTAGCCACAGAGGAGCCTCTGGGGGGGAGGGGGGCATTTTGTTCCCCCAAGGCTCCTCTGGGACTCAGGAAGAAAAGGAACAGAGCATGGGAGGGGCATGCAGCACCCCTCCAAGCTCCGTTTTGGGAGCTTCCTAGCTTCAGAGAAGCCTTGGGGAGGGGGTGTTTTTGCTCCCCTAAGGCTCCTTTGGGGCTCTGGAAGGCAAAAAATGGAGGGGGGGGCTGAGCTCCTCCCTCCATTTTTTGCCTTCCTGGGTCTCAGCAAGGAGAATCCCGACACAGCTGATCTTATCTACAGCTGATTGTTGGAAGGAAAAAAAAAAGAAATACCTTAGGTAAATTTCAGGCAGGCAGGCGGGGTGAGCGAGCATCGGGGGGGGGGCAACCAGGTGGGGGGCGTGGCCAGCCAGAACTTGCTACTGGTTCGTCCGATCTGGTACAAACCTGCTGAATACCACCACTGGTCACCATGTAGCTGAGAGAGGAGAGACAGTAGGTGAGAAATCATTTGTGATGATTATAGATGGTATTCCTCTTAGATGACAATCCATCTTTTCAACTTTACATAATCACATTAGATTATTTCCCCGGAGCTAGGCAAACATCTTGTAATATCCTGCTCAATTTCATGTGATCCCAGAACGTTGCACCAAGGAGGATCATGGGAGGTAGGCAGGCAGATATATTTCTTATCAGAAGAGATGCCTGATGTGATGATTTAGATACATGCCACAAATCCTAGATAAAAATGTATGATTGTGGGCAGAGAGGAGAAACTGGCAGGAAGACTCCATTCATTTGCAAAGTCTTATGTTATTTAAAGGTCCACTTCATAAAAATAAAGACCACCTTTACACCAATGCCATCTGCAAATATTGAGTCTTGGACATGGGTGAAGATCCATACAACCTTAGAATATAGAATAATAGAATTTGAAAGGACCTTGAAGGTCTTCTAGGGCAACCCCTTGCTCAGCTGGAGATCCTATATCATTTCAGATAAGTGGTTGTCCAGTCTCTATTTGAAAGCCTCCAGTGATGGAGCGCCTACAACTTCTGAAGGGAAGCTGTTCTACTGGTTGATAGCTCTCACAGTTCGGAAATTTCTCCTTTGTTCTAGGTTGCTTCTCTCTTTGGTTAGTTTCCATCCATTGCTTCTTGTCTTGCCTTTTGGTGCTTTGGAAAATAGGAGCAGTTCCTACAAAGAATTTATTTTTGTGTCTTCTCTGGTCCTTGATCGCAGTGTTCCAGTATTTGAGGGCTCCTACAAAGATGAAGGGGTCAAACTCTTTTCTAAAGCACCACAAAGTGAAATGAGAAACAATGGATGGAAACTAACCAAGGAGAGAAGCAATCTAGAACTAAGGAGAAACTTCAACCTTGTAGATTCCAGCTGACATTTTCCCTCCACTTGTCCAATTGATCACAGCTACAGAGATCTTCTCACTTTTATTTTAAAGCAGGGAAATAACTTTCTATACCTGAGATATTCTACTTTATCTTTGAATTAAAGTCTTGCAATGTTTGTATTATCCCGACTGAGCTTTACTTTGGCAGGCAGAGCCTTCATAAAATTGTTCCAGCTGTTGTATCTCCGGTGCAAACCATCAGCTGTCCATTTTTGATATATGGTGTTTTCTCTCCTTTTCTGTCTGCTCTTTATTTCTATGCATTTCCTTTACTCCCCCTAGCAAAAGCGGAGTGGCTTTCAGCATAAGGATTTAAGCACACACAGAAAGACACCAGTAGTGTTTATATATGTGCATATGTGTTTGCATGCACTCTGGCAGTTTTGATTATTTCTGCAACAATAACTCTGTCTTGAAAAATCTGCATGCAATCAGCATCATCATTCCGCCAAGGTGAATTCTTTCAGTGACCATTAAAAAGTTGACTGGTCATGGTTGTTAGAAATATTGTGATGAGTTGAGACAGAGAAGTCTGGTCAAGCAGTGGATTAATGTGCAGGCAGAAATGGAGAACAAGAAAGAATACAGTACATTTAAGAAGTACATTAACATTTAAGTACATTAACCCTTATCACTGTTGATTGCAATCTTACTGTCTGCTTTGAAAGTATTGGTATGCTGAAATTTTCACTGCAGTGCCCTTCTTTCCAAATGCAATATTTCTTTTCATATATGCTAGAAAATTAGAATTGTTAGTAAGTTTTGCTTGGCAGTTCCATCCATGTTTCCCATCCTTCTCCTCGTGCAAAGAGACTCCAATGTCCAGAATTCAGACCAAGCAAGGCAGTTCTTGACGTTCTCAAGCTTGAAGCACAACCCAGTGTTATCCTGAGCTGAAGAAGAGAGGTGGCAATCTTTTAAAATTCACAAGAAGCCCAAAGTAAAAACAAGCTCCAATTAACATAGACTCAAAAATGCAACAACAAGCTCACTAATGGTCATTTCAGGAACAATTTTACCTTAGTCTTAGCTGCTGATCTCACAGATATCAAAGAGACCCTCTTTTGGCTGATATATGCCTGAAATAAATCTGGGCTGAATAAAGACGATCTGCTTAAATAAAACTATGCTGTAGGCATATATTAAAGAAATTATTTTTAAGATTGTTGCAGTTGTACAATTTTTTTAATGCACATCTTTGTACAGTTTTTCTTTCCCTACAGGGGGAATACTCCTTTGTGTGTATGTCTCATTGCAGAAATATATAATCCATCTATTACATGGTATAAAGGTGTATGGAATTGAACAAGGAAAAAAAACCTGGCAATCTTGCTTTGGAACAATCCATGGGGTCTGTTTAGTATCTCTTTGTTTCTTTCTTTCTTGGTTGCTGGTAAGAAGAGATAAGGATTGTTTGATCTCTTCTCCTGATATCTTAATGCCCTTTGCACCTATGGAGACCACGGGAAACCCATGGGGCTCGGTTTGATGCAAACCTTCAAATCGGCACCAAAGGAATGGAAAAGGGATGGCCCACTTTCTTCCTTTTATAGGGTGGCATGAACCAGATCACACTACTAGCAGTAATCCAAAAACAAGGCACCTCACAGATAACAACTTTTCTAAATTCCTTGAAAAAAATAAAACATGTTGCATAACTTTACTGACATTGCTGCCTTTAGGCCAAGGGTCTTCAAACTTGTCAAGTTTAAGACTTGTGGACTACCAACTCCCAGAATTCCTGAACTAACATGACTGGAGGAGGAATTCTGGGAGTTGAAGTCCACAAGTCTTACAGCTGTCAAGTTTGAAAACCCCTGCTTTAGGCTGTCCCACAAATTAACTTGGGGTCTTAGCCACAAGGAGATTACCTGGTTCCTGCCAAACAGCCCCATATTTAGGAGTTAATCTAATGCCCACAAGCAGACTGATGCAATTTCTGTCTCCTGTTATGGTCACAATGAAGAAAGGTCTCTTCTCATCAAGGAAGATGAGGCATCTAATATTAATGGCACATATTCCTCTATTTAATAAATCTAGAATCGCACACCTTAGATGGGTGAAAAGGATACTGCAAAAGGGCACAATTACCATTTCAAAGTACCTTCAGGTGTCAGAACTTTGACCACAAAGCCACAACTCTCTTTCCTTTTACAGACTTTCATGATGGGAGAAATGTACTACCACGGTGTAAAAACAAAAACATACATTTGCATAGGAGAACAATATGATTTGCATGGTGATTTGAAAAAGAGGTGAAACTCAGCAAAATCTTTTCCTGCCCCAGCACAAATGTGAGTATATCACATCTGGGGCATGTTAAAATGCCATAATGATCTAGGTGAGAGTGCTTGCAGCCATTTCCAATAAAACCACAGAGATGTTTTCCCTTTTTTTTTTTAAACCTAAGGATGTGATAATATTGCAGACCTTGAAAATCCAACCACAAATGTCAAAGATGCTTATTTTGGGCATCCTTTTTTTTAACCTTTGGAGTACCATGAGAAGATAGATAGATAGATAGATAGATAGATAGATAGATAGATAGATAGATAGATAGATAGATAGACAGATGATAGACAGATGATAGATATAGATGATAGAAAGTAGATGATAATGATAGATGACATATATAGTGCATTCAGAAAGTAGTCAAACTCCCTTCACTTTTGTCAATTTTGTTATGCTGCAGCCCGATTCTACAGTTGTTGATATTCATTTTTTTCCTCATTAATCTATACTCAGTACCCCATAATGACAAAGTTGAAAACAGAATTTCAGAAATGTCTATAAATTTGTTAAAAAAGAGAAAACTGAAATGTCACATTGGCATAAGTACTCAGACCTTTGCAACAACACTTGAAATTTAGTTCAGGGGCCTGCCATTTCTCTTGATCACTGCTGACATGTTTCTACACCTTGATTGGAGTCAACCTCCGGTAAATTAAATTAATCTGATCTGGAAAGGCATACATCTCTCTATAGAAGGCCTCACAGCTGACAATGCCTACTGTAGCAGAGCTAAAGCCACGAGGTCAAAGGAACTGCCTGTAGAGCTCAGAGACAGGATTATTGCAAGGCACAGAGCTGGGAAAAGCTACAATAAAATTTCTGCTGCACTGAAGGTCCCTAAGAGCACAGTGGCCTCCATAGTTCTCAAATGGAAGACATTTGGTGCAACCAGAACTCCTCCAAGAGCTGGTCGCCTGGGCAAACTGAGCAATTGGGAGAAGAGCCTTAGAAAGAGAGGTGACCAAGATGATGATCAATCTGACTTGAGCTTCAGAGATCCTATGTGGAGATGGGACAGAGTTCCAAAAGGACAACCATCACTACAGCCCTCCAGTAATCTGGACTTTATGGTAGAGTGGCTAGACAGAAGCCTCTCCTCAGTGCAAAATACATGAAAGCCTGCTTGGAGTTTGCAAAAAAAGCACTTGAAGGACTCTCAGAGAGCAAGATTCTCTGGTCTGATGAAACTAAGATTGAACAGTTTGACCTCAATTCTAAATGTTATGCCTGGAGGAAACCAGGCACCTGCCCAATGTCATCCCAACAGTGAAGCATCATGCTGTGAGGGTGGTTTTTTTTTAGCAGCAGGGACTGGGAGACAGGATTGGTCAGGATTGAAGGAAAGCTGTCTGGAACAAAGTAAAGGGATATCCTCAAAGATTCCTGCTCCACATCCCTCCGGACCTCAGACTGGGCTGAAGTTTCACTTCCCAACCAGCTAGTGAAGGCATGTGATGGATGAAAGAAAGGGGGATTTAATTCATTCTTAATTACAGTTAATCTGCTGAGACTTTCCCATTAGAAATAACACTCTGGCATTTCCTTGGATACCAGCTGCAGGCTGAGCTCTTTAACATTTAACTTTTTAAATGCTCACTATTTACCCAATTCCCTGTTTTTCCTCAGCTGTTCATTATGCATCAATATATTTAAATTTTCTCAGAAGTCAATAATTCCCAAAGCGGAGTTCATCTAATTTTTCTTTCGTTCCATTCTCTCTTCTCCGTGTGGCTTCTTCTTCTCCATTCTGCTTTGGCACATTTTGCTCTTTGAACTTTGAAGGATTCGGCCGAAGGATGATGGGTTTTGGGGTTCTGCTAGAATTACCTTAAAAACAAAAAAAATGTAATTGACTAAGAGGTTGCCATGATTCCTTCTGGGCCCCCCAAAGAGGGACTATTGTCTGGGTCTACGCTGTGAAATAATTTCTGTTCACTTGTTTAAACTCTTGATTTTCACAGCAAAAATGAAAGGAAGCAATGGTCAGTTGGATACAAGGGGAGATGAGATTTGGGGGGTATTTACAAGCTTTCCTCCTATTTCTCTAGGCTTTATGAGACAAATCCATCTTTTCTGTCCAGTATTCTAAGAGCCAACACTCTCAGAAAACTACGTACATTGTATTTAAGGAAATCATAATCTGAGTACTACGCAAGACAAAACAGTACTTCTTCCCTTTACAAGCCTACTGTAAGAACTACTTAGTACTATCCCTCACAAGTAGAAGAGAATTCTGCTGAGATGGAACAAGTTGGAGCCCATGATTTTTATTTTTATTTTTTTATAGAGTTTTATTTGGGTTTTTACAAAACATATAAATACAAATAAAATATCTTTTTTTTTGAGAACAGCATGCTCCCGGGTTATCACTTCTCCATACAGACATAAACTCAATTACATATTCATCTTATGTATTCTAATCCATATCTTTTAACTATTTTCACAGGTTTCTCAATAGTTTTTCCCTTTCTTTCCTTTCTGTAACCTTATTTTTAATTATCCCATTCCTTTCTAAGTTCAATTACATATCTTTTTCTAATTTTCAGTATCTTTCTAATCAATATTTTTATACTTTTGTCTGTCCTGTTTACAATTTCATATTTTCTTTTCTCATAAAACAAATTTCCCCCTGTAATCTGAAGTTTTCGCGGGTACTTACATGTATGGTATTCAGCTTTGTTCGGGTATTTTCCCACATCATTATAGTTGTGCTTTTAAAGTTATAGCAATATTTCGGCAGAATCTCATCTGCCATCATCAGGCTTCTGTATTGTGTTTGTCTGTGACTCACAGACGAACACACACACACACACATATATAAGTATAGTAAATGAAATAATTATTCTATTCGAGTTCAGCTCAGCCATTAATATTGGTAGCAATCTTTTACGTTTCTAATTAAAATATTTCCATCTTTTAACAAATATTACCTAATAATATCAGTTGTCATTCACTTTAATCAGCTATATTTCATACTGTCTTTAAACAAAAAACAAAACAATAGTTATTAACAGTAGTCAATAAAATTATTATTCTTATTCAAATTCATCCTGTCAACTGATATTAATTTCATTAAAAATCTTTCATGTTTCTTTTCAATTATATACTTTTTTTTAAATCATTGAGAGCCTTATTCTCTTATCCTCTTTGTTTCATTTAATTATTAACAAATATTCCATTACATATCAATGCCAATTTTATCTGTCACTTTAATCATCTATCATATTTTCTAACTCTTTTCTATTTCTAGTATAACTATGCTATCTCATGTACCCTTGCAGAATACTCTCTTTAAGTTAAATTTTTAACCATTGTCTTTGTGTCTTTTAAATAGGCTTATACCTTTAATTCTTGTACGTTTTTCCTGTTTCTCTATATCTTGTTTCTGTCCTTTATAGCTTCTTTTCCTTTCCATCTTCCCCCTCTTCTTCTCCCTCCCCTTTTTGTTCCCTTTTCTATCTGATTCTCCCTTCTGTGATCCTCCCTTCTGCTTCTTCCTGATATTATGATTGCTTTTCAAATTACTCTTTTTTTTGGTTGTTGCTTCAAGTCTTAATTTTTAACTCCCTTTCCCCCCTTTCCCTTTTTTACCCTGCTTAAAATTGCTTGGTCATTGAAGATGGCTTCTTCTTTGTCTGGCCCTTCTTGTTCTGCCAGCATTTCTTGTTGTTTTTCATAGTTCAAAATCTCCATTTCTAAAAATTGAAATATGAAGCCAAAAGATCCTCTTCCCTCTTGTGCTTCTTCTTTTTGTTCTTTAAGTCTCATTTTAGCTCTTCAATGAGTGATGCCATTTTAAAGATTTTTAAACAACCCCCAATTGATTTTATTTTGTTTCATTAGGATCCACCATCCAAAATTCCAGGAATCATCCAATAATCCAAAGCTGTTTCTTGCTTCTTTTTCAGCTACAATGTGTCCTTTACAAGTCTTGTTGAGATTCCACTATCAATTCTTTTTACTTCCAGATGGTCTCCATTTTTCCAGATTCCACCCTCTTTCCCCACCTCTGCTTTCTTTCTTTTTGAAATTTTTAAATTATCCAAGAGTCTTTATCCCTTTGACACTTTATTTTCAGCTAAAAATAGCCTGTTAATGTCAAAGTGGATTAACATCAATTTCTTGTTTAGATCTCTTCTTCTTAACCTTCAAAGTCAATTAAAGCTGTCAATGTGAGAGAAAGAAAAGCCAATTCCTTTTCCTTTCCCTTTCCCTTTCTCCGCTTTAAAAATCTTTTTTAGGAATAGTATTAATCTTTGTAATTCAAGTTCCAGGTACCTTAAATAGATGTTTTCTCCATTCAACCCGGTCAGTCAAACTTTCTCCTTTAAACTTCCTCCTGCACAATCTTGTCTGGTTGGGTTCTTCTTTGAGGTGGCCATTTCTGACCACGCTGCAACCACCTTTGGGAAAGGGAGTAATGGCCAGCCGAGGAGGAGAGATGCGGCTCTCCTCAATCCAGCTGACAGCTTCTCCTTCTTCACCACCTGTACAGGGTGGCTTCAGCCCTGAGTCTGGGCGGCTCGGGGCGCTCCAGTGGCGAGCACGAATCAAAACCATGCACGATCGCGGATTTCGGTCTGTTGCCGAAGAAGCCCAAACCAGAAGTCATGATTTTTATTTTTATACAGCAGAGATTTAGGGTGCATACTGTGCAGAATATGAGATTTTATGTATTTTTTTGAGAAAAAGAACTAAAGGAGAGTGACAATGACAGATTCAACTCAGCAAATGCTACAACAGATACTAGACACTGAAGAGGATTCCATGTTTGGTGCTGAAGGTGGATGAGTATTTATATAAACAGAATTTGTTAAAGAATACAGAGGATCAGAGACAAAGTTTGAATGGGACCAATAACAATAAGGAAACTGTGTGTGAAGCTAAAAGGTTAACATAGGAAAGGTACTTAATCCAGATGGGGTTCTGGCTTCTTACTGTAAATGTTTTGAAGATTAGCTTTTACAATTTTTACAGCAAACTCAGAATATAATTTTACAGAATGAAAATATTCTTGATTGCTGGAAAGAGGCTAATTTAACATTCATATCTAATGAGGGACAAGACTTTGACAAAAACCTATCAGCCAATATCTTTACTGAACAATTACAAGCTGTTGTAGGAAGCCCCTCCCCTCCTAGAAGAATGAATATTTTGGGAAATATTTAAAAAGGCAGGATAAAATACAGTATTTCCCCTAAAGGAGAAATGAAAAAAAAAATCTTAAGGGAGGCAGCAACCGGTCCCAGTTTCCCTGTCCAAGCAGAAACTGAGGAGGCCAGCTTTTAGAAGTGCAGATTTGGTAATCCATTCAGAAAGACTGGGTCAGACAGAGACTCCAGATAAGCAACAAATAAAAGGTTGACAAAATTAGCTCAGACAAACACCAGAGATTTGCATTTCCCCTTTTGCCTATAGTCAACTATGATCCCACATAACCCCTATATGACCCTCATAATATTCCATTTTGTCAGCTGAACCAGAACCACAAACCGTCATGGTTCAGCTTCATCAATAAACTTTTCTTTCCACTCTGCCTCCATTTTGTTTCCAGCATCTTTCTCCTAGCTTGGAACTGACCCAGATGGATTTTCCTTCCAACACTGTTTACCACAATTCTGGCTGAAAAGTTGGAAATAATTTTACAGGTTTCTATTCATGAAGATCAATGCGGGTTTTTACTTAAAAAAGATAACTACAGGATAATATTAGAAATGTTTTGAATGTTCTGGAATACTTGGAGCAACATAATGAAAAACAAGCTGTGTTGATATTCTTAGATGCAGAGAAGGTCTTTGACAATTTGAATTCAATTGTTTTTGGTTTAGAGTTATGAAACTTATAGATAATTTTATTAAATGGGTAAGGTCAACTTATATGTATCAGGAAGCACAAATAATTGTTAACAGGGAACTTACAATTAAATATTAGTTTATGCTCTGATCACGACAGACACAAAATATGTACACAATTCCCATTCCAATAAACCTGGATCTCAAATAGTAAACAACAGTAATTATAATAAATTATAGATTAATATTATTAATCTATAATACTATAGTAAATAATCTCAAGAGTTTATGCAATCCTTTAAACTATTTTTTTACATACTGTTTGTAGAATCGCTTTAAAAAAATTGAACTGGGTTTTTAAGGACAATTTCTTTTATAACACTGGTTGGTATTTTTTGGGTTGGTGATGTCCCCAGCAATTTATTTTGAACCTGAACTGGCAAAAGATGATTTCAAAAGAATTAACTGGTAAATCAGAAAAAGACACTCTTGAGTCCAACAAATATTGAGTCCAACAAGAAAAGCAAGTCAGTGATATGATTCATTTGTACATGTCTATATTTAGACAGAACAAGGTCAAAGGGACACAATTTCTTCAGGATCAAAGCTTGTCCCCTTTCATCTTATCAAAGTGGTATTTTCATTAGCAGACACTGGTGCCATTTAGGAGTGGTCATCTCTAATTCTCTGGACAACTCAATCTTTGTCTCATACTGAATAACAAGAGCAACAGTGATAAAGAAGTACTTGGCATGTTATCTGTGGTCGAAATATGTTTTTTTTTTCTTTAAAAAAAGGAGATAAAGAGGAGCAGCTATAGCTTCAATTTTCATCTACATCATAAAGTTCACAGATTTTGTTACAAGGATAAAAATGGATGTGTGTGTGTGTGTGTGTCCTTCATGTAGTCAATATTTTCTTGATTGTAGACTTACTGGCACCAGCCCCACACAATTATGTTTAAGCCTATTGGTCCTATGTAACAATTTCTGACTTTTATTTGGGTTGCTGTCATCTGATCTGTTTATTAAATGTAGTGGGAAAACTCTATTCATCTTGAGACCATAAATGTCCCATGATGATCAAAGGGTTGGGTCAGGGATACTTGGATGAGATCACACAGTGAAGATCGGAACCAGAACTATCTTTCCTAAATCTTTCATGCTACAATTCTGTGGACATTTCTATGGGCTTTTGGTTGGATTCAAATGCTCTTTGTCAGCAAGTAGTAAGGACTTGCTTACCTCTTGTGTTATTTATTGAAGCAACAAAATGAACATTTCCCTTAAGACACGAAGGCTTCCATACCCCACAAAAGGGATCAGTCCCAGTGTTTCACATGCGGGGCCTTCAAATTGTGTCTCAGGTCCTCCTTTGAATTTTATTTTTGCTTTGGTTCCTCAGAAACAGAAGTGCATTTGCATGAAAAATACTTCCTCATTACGCATTGGTTATTTTTGTTTTTTTTTAATGTCCTCAGTAAGGGATTGCAGGCAGGATTTTTGCAAGCCTGAAATGGAGAGAGGGTTGTTTTTCTTTCACTGGTGATCAAAGGCCCTCCCAGCTTCATTTGTGTTGAGGTGTCTTCCAGAAAGATGAATGAGTTCAAACCAGGATACAAAGAGACAAAACAATTGATGTGTCTCTCCCTTTGATATCTTATTTGCAAAGCCTGTGTAATTACTCGCTAGTCCACTCCTGGAAGTACCTCAAAAAGGAATGTTCCTTCCCTTCTTTGTATTTTAATTGTACTGACAATCTCATTCTCAGAGGCAACATCACAAAGAAAATTGAAGCCATGTGTACAGCAAGCCTTTGAAATTTGATGCCAAAGCTTCAAGAGGCTCCAATGGGCATATAAGTGGGATTAAAGCAGAGAAAAATCTCTTAGATTGGTCTTCTGCAACCATTTGAAGCTTGTAAAAAAATTTGTTTTTAAAGACATAGCCTCTGTATTCAGATTCTGTCATTGCTTGGGATGCCTAGGAGAAGAAGTGACACTGGAGGCGGGACTAGATAGACAAGGAGGAGGGGTTATGCACAGTGGTGGCATTCTACCAGTTTGGCCCAGTTCTGCCAAGCTGGTAGTGCTGATGACCAGCGGAGACCGAACCAATTCTCTCCGCTGCTCTGTTGTTGGGCCTACCTGCCCGCCTGGGCTCCCATACTCACCTTTATTTCCTGCTTTTGAAGCACAGCTGCTTTGCGGGGCACAGCAGAGCTCTGCGTGGTAGCTGCTAAAGCAACAGGGAGAGTGCAGGCTTGCAGGAGGTGAGTTGAAATGCCTCTGCACCTGCGCAAAGTGCACATTTGGCATGGGCACACGTGCAAAGTGTGTGCGTGAGCACAAAGCGTGCCCACCAAGTCACGCCCACCGAAATGGTGGTAAAAAAATCTTCGAATTCCACCACCGATGGGCTGCAACCAGTTTAACAACCGGTTCTGCGAGCGCACGCTTTGTGTGTGCATGCAGCATTAAAAAAAAACACCAATTTGAACCTCTACAGGACATCCCTTGGTAAGTAGAACAGCCGAGGCATGGAAAATCCACTGTGCCACGCACAGCAGCTGAGCTGAAAAAGATGGAAATATAGGACAAGATAGGACAGGTACGGGTGGACTGGGCCAGGTGATCGTCAGAACTACTGATTCACTAGAACCGGTCCAAACCGACATTAGCCCACCACTGGCTCTGCAGACTGGTTCTGCAGACTGGATTCCAAGTGGGTGGAGTCTCTCATGACCCCTGGAGTAGTGATGATGGGGAGAATTTTAGATTTGATTTGTAAATATGAAGATTTCCCCAATGTACAAATCACAAGAATTCTCCTTCACCTCATACGTCTTTACGGAGATTCTCAGTCCTCCAGGTCATGGTTGTCCCAAAGGTGCTTTTTCAAGAGGCAACTGGACTTTCTGGGCGATTTGCAAACACCATGAACAATCTGAAAACTTTACATTTAGCAAAACCGGTGTCATGTCAGGGCCTTCCTTTATGGATGGTCTAGATTTTAGCACTATGTTGTCCATTGTAAGTAAGTTGGAGTCTGGGTTTGGAGCAAGATATTAACAAAAGACAGAGTTAGGGTTAGTGTTAAGTTTGAGGCATGGGTTTAATGAACGGAGACCAGACTGTAAACCGTGAACTTCAGCTCTTTATTCACAAGCATAACAGAGACAAAACCCCCCGGCTAGCAGTCACTCTTTTATAGAGTAAGCTGCTATCCGGATAAACTGTTCCACCGGTTTTTGTTTAAAGTTCAGTTCCGGTGGAACGCAAGGCTCGTCTTCGCACGGGGTTGATTCCGCGGTGCTGTTTTCGATACTATCAGGGTCCCTTAAGTCCACTCCTGGATCGGGCGGGCATGTTTCCACTACGGTGTTCCTCTGTGGGGAGGATGCCCCCGATCCCGGACCTTCTTCAGGTGGCGCGAGTACTCGGTTTAGCGGCCGTCTGTCCTCGATTACGTCGTCATCTATACGGCCTTCGTCCCCCTCGGTATTCCCTCCCCCTTGAGTTTGGAAGTCCGGGGGGTCGCGGATATTGGGTTGTAAACGAGATCGAAGTTGATCTATGTGGCGTTTCCATATCTTGCCGTCTGTCGTCTTAAGGCGGTAAGATCTAGGGCCAGTGAGGTAGACTACGGTGGCTGGGACCCACAACAGTTCGCCGGAAAGGTTTTTGGCGTAGACCAAGTCGCCTACCTTGAATTGGCGATGCGTTCCGCTGGATCCATAAGGTTTCTCTGGCGAATACGATGGGTGTAATTGGTCGAGGTGGGAGCGAAGCTTCCGCCCCATTAAAAGTTCGGCTGGAGTCTTGTTGGTGACACTGTGGGGGGTAATGTGCTGTAGTAAGAGTATTTTGTTCAATCTAGCGTCAATGTCCCCCGGATCCATTTTTTGTAGTGTCTTTTTAACGAATTGGACCATCCGTTCCGCCCTACCGTTTGCCGCAGGGTGAGACGGCGAAGTTAAGGCATGGTGGATGCCCCGGTCCGCCAAGTATTGGTCGAAGGTGAGAGCAGTGAACTGGGGTCCGTTGTCGGAAACTAGAACGTCCGGAAACCCGTGTGTTGCAAATAATCTATCTAGTTTTTTAATAACGGAGTCAGTAGTTGTGCTTTTCATCTTGTGGATTTCGAGCCAGTTGGAGTAAGCATCCACGGTTAGGAGAAAAGTGGGTCCTTTAGTGGGTCCCGCGAAATCAATGTGGATGTGGGACCACGGGCCTCGAGGAGTTTCCCATTCGGTGGGAATTCCTCTCGGTGGGGCGTTGCTGACTTCTTGGCAGTTTCTACACGTGGTTACCCAGGCTTCAATTTGTTTATCGATGCCTGGCCACCACGCGTAGCTTCGAGCGAGAGCCTTCATGCGGACGATGCCCGGATGTCCTTCGTGCGGGGTTTGCAACACGAGTCGCTGTAGTCTCTCTGGTACGACGACTCTATCTCCCCATAGGATGCAGCCCTTCTGGGAAAATAGTTCCGTTTGCCGGTGTTTGAACGGCGCAAAATGGCGGGGGTTTCTTCAACTGGCCACCCGCGTTCGACCCAACTGAGAACTCTTGCGAGGATAGAGTTCCGTTTTGTGTTGGCGGCGATATCCCTTGCCGTTAGTGGCGGCGAGTTGAGAGTTTAAATTTGCAGCGTAGTGAGGGTTGGAGCTGGGTCGCTGACGGTTTCCGGAAGTGGGGAATGGCTCAAAGCGTCAGTGTGGGGAATGGCTTTCCCCGGGCGATGCTGCAATACGTAGTTGTAGGCTGCTAGGAATTCTGACCAGCGAGTCATTCTAGGCGATAATATATGCGGGGTTGGTTTATCACCTGCTAAAATGCCAAGTAAAGGCTTGTGGTCTGTAATTAGAGTAAAGGGCCGCCCATAAACATATTCGTGAAATCGCTTCACGGCCGATACAATAGCAAGAGCCTCTTTGTCAAGTTGGCTATAGTTCCGTTCAGCCTTCGATAATGTCCGCGAAAAGTATGCAATGGGAGCTTCATGCCTGTTTGGTAACACGTGACTCAAAATGGCTCCAACCCCAAATGGTGATGCGTCACACGTAATATTTAATGGCGAAGTCTCGTTGTACTGCATTAGAGCAGCATCGGATGTTAATAAGTCTTTCACTTTTTGAAAAGAGCGTTCTTCTTGATGTCCCCAGACCCAGGTGGCCTTCTTGTCGAGAAGTCTATGTAGGGGCTCAGCTACGGTCGCCTTCTGGGACAAGAAGATGTTGTAAAAGTTAATGAGTCCCAGGAAAGCCTGGAGATCAGTCCTATTTTTAGGTCTTGGGGCATTCTTGATTACCCTGAGTTTGTTTTCGGTAGGGTGAATACCTTGTTTATTGAGGAGGTATCCGAGAAACTCTACCCTTTCAGTACATAGTTGACATTTATTTTTTTAAACCTTGAGACTGGCGTCCTTAAATCTATGTAAAACCAATCTGAGACGCCTTTCAAGCTCTTCTCTATTTGGGGCAGCAATTAATACGTCATCGAAGTACGGTACAACCCCTTTTATTCCCTGTAAAAGTCTCTCCATTAGACTCTGAAATATCCCGGGGGCTACACTCACTCCAAACTGGAGTCTGTTGCATTTAAAGGCACCTCGGTGTGTAACGATAGTCTGTGCCTCTGCGGTTTCCGCATCAACGGGTAGTTGTTGATACGCTTGCGCTAAGTCCAACTTTGCGAAGATCTTCCCGCCGCCCAGGGAGTGGAGAAGATGTTGAACCACCGGCACCGGATAAGCGCTCTGTTGGAGTGCGTGGTTCAGGGTGGCGTGGTAGTCTCCACAAATTCTAATCGACCCATCCGGTTTGATGGGGGTTATGATTGGGGTTTCCCAACGGGCATGGTCAATAGGCTCCAACACCCCTTGGGCTATTAACTTATCAAGTTGCTCGTCAATCTTGGGTTTAAGGGCGAACGGCACCCGACGAGGCTTAAGGCGGATAGGGGCTACTTCTGGATTGAGGCTAAAGGATATAGGGGTCCCCTTGTACTTGCCTAAGTTGTCCAAAAACATGTCGTGGAATTCCTGGACGATGCTCTCTTCCCAATCGTCGCTTCCGGCCCGGTGAATGCCGGCCACCTCGATCCCGAGTGGGGCGAACCATTGTAGGCCTAGTAAACTGGGCCGGTCACCATCGACGACAGTTAATGGGAGTGACACGGCACGATTTTTAAAAGATACTTGGACTTGACTCACTCTGACGACTGGGATCATGTTCCCTTGGTAATCTCTGAGGATGATTTTCTGTGTCCTGAGGTCTTGACGACGGATGGCAGGGATTACTCTTTTATAGAGTAAGCTGCTATCCGGATAACCAATAGATAGCGTTATAGCGTTTGAATCTTTGCGCGGCCCGCCAACAGCCAATCAGATTGCTCGGAATGAACCAATCATAACTTGCCATTATATTGCATCCTGCTATGCAAATGAATCTTTATTAAATACATTTCTTTAGTTCACAACAGTTAGGGTTCAGGGTTCAGAGGGAGACGGAGAGGGAGAGAGAGAGGAGAGAGAGAGAGGAGAGAGAGAGAGAGAGAGAGAGAGAGAGAGAGGAATATATTGTATGGAATTTACAAAGACTTCTTTTACTTTCATGTTGTACCTTTCATGAGAGTAATTAGTTATATGTGGGTGGATCTGCTGTCTTTGGTGTAAACTGGGACACGGCTGCTGTCTGCTTTCGCTCTGTTGAGCTACAAAATGATTCAAGAACTTAGTAGGAAGAGCAAGATTGATTATCTGCTTCAATTTAGATCAATTTAGCAAACGTGCCTAAGTTGTCTCTGTGTTCAATTTCATTGAAATCTAAAGCAGATTTATTTTAAATCTCTCCCTAATTAGGATCTAATTTTTGTACCATTTTGTTTACATGCTGAATTTTGTTTCCTTGATCTCTCTCTCTCTCTCTCTCTCCCTCCCTCCCTCCCTCCCTCCCTCTCTCTCTCTCTCTCTCTCTCTCACACACACACATCGAATCTTGAAGAGTTTAAAGTATGAATTAGACTTCTAAAAGGCTGTGAAAGTCACCCCACCGCCCTGCAAATTGGCTCTTGGCTCTCCTGTGCTGAGTACAAGGAAGTCTGTGAGCTAATGCCTACATAGGGATGAACCAATTTCTGTTTCAGGATGTCTTGGGCTGGGTACTTGTCAGGCTCCAAAATCCAACAAAGACACATTGTGGGCAAAGACACTCTTCCAAGCAGATTTCTTTGTGTTCCTCAGCCATAAACAGAATTTTGCCAAACTAAAGGAGACTACCAGCCAATAAAGTCTGTCGTACTCTGGGAACTATTAAGGAGGAACCATCTTCACCCTCTTTCTCTCACACAAACGATCTTAACCGAGTTGTCTCTTGCTTCTCTAGAATGCACTCCCCCTCCATTTCCTGGGAATCTGGACTGTATTCCATCACAATCCTGTTGAATAGCATAACTGGTCAGAGATAATTTTTTTCTCCTGTAGATGACACTGAAAACTTTGATGCATCAGAAGTTGGTTTAAAAAATGTTATATCCTCTTGTTAAAAGAAGTTCAGTGGCATTTTGAGCTAAAAATAAGAAAGGTGAACATTTGTGTGTTGATTAGTTTGTTCACTGAGGCTTCTGTCTGTTAGGGTAATTTCTTGAACACCAGCTACAAACCAGATGCTTTCCTTCTTGGTGTTCACTCGTCCCATAATTTGCTTTGGTGCACAACAACAGGTCTGATGATTTGAAGAGTAATTGTATCCCTGTTTGTGAGGAGCATTAAAAATGTTTGAAGAAAATGTGCCTGGACTATTGGACTGTCTTGAGTTTCCATAGACAACAGTTCCTATTAGAGATAGTTCAGGTGACAGAAAAGAGAGGTTGACTTCCTTCAGGCAGGAAAGGTGCTCACCCCGTGTTCAAAGCTTCCTCGGAGAGAACATTTGGGGCTCAGAGGGTCATTGAATTGTTTAAGATGCTGAAAGAAACAGCCTTTGAAGAGTTGTTAATTCCATCGGACCAGACAACTGTTTTCAAAAGCTCCTTATCCCTTAAGTCAGGCATCATTTTTGCAGACAATCTCACAGGTGCTTTTCAAGTTCCCTAAGTTCTGACTGCATTTTATTTAAATAATAATAATAATTAATAAAGAAGCAGGAAGCTGTCACGTTCAAAAGCAAAGCACCACCCTCTAGCAATGTCTTTATAAGGAAGCTTCTTGGCAACAGATAAGCACAACAGGTTTTCTTCAGAAACAAAAATGAAAATTGTTGTTGTTGTGGCCTGGTGGGGGCTAGCAATGCCGGCAGCAAAGTCGGACAATGAGGAGGTTGGGGAGGAACATGGGCCAGTCCTGGAGGCTGAGAAAGGCTCAGACAAGGGTTCTGCATCAGAGGCAGAGATGGAGCCAGGGCAGGCTGGCAGTTATCAGCTGCCTTAGGAATCGGACAGCAGTGAGGCAAAGGGAGAGCAGCTGGAGCCGGTTCCCAGCCTGCGCATGCACAGAGCTACCGAAAGAAAAGAACAATTACGAACTAAGGGTTGACGTGGGAGTTAAGCTGCAGGTGGACAGTGAATGGCCCCTCCCATAGGGATTAAAAGAGGAGCAAAAAGGGGAGGGGGCTTTTGCAGGAAACCATTCATTGCAGCAGTGTGAAAATCTGTCTGTGCATCTCACAGACTCTGTGCTGAGGCCTTCCTTGTCAGCACTGCATTTGAAAATATTTACTGGCAGCTCTCCAAGATGGATAAGGTCTGTGCTCCTAATTAGGCACTTGAAACACGTCTGCCAGGCCTTTGGTGGAACGTGAATGCAAGAAATTCACCTTAGTTTAATAAAAGGGGTTTTGCCGGGACAAAGAGTCTGCTTAGTGCTTTTTGGGGAAGACTAGGACAGAACAGTTATCTTGTATTGAAGGGTGCCCGACTGACAGGCCGAAGGATCTGGGGGCAAGGGTGGATGAGAACCAGCCCCACCCATTGGCCTTCTGGTGGAGGTGTGTTTTGTGCTGGCCACCTTCATCATGACTACCATCTTGTCAATTCCATTGCCAACGTTGTTTGAATGTATTCAAGACCATAACGCAAAACTAAAAACACGTCTTCTGATCCCAGTTCAATGTTTACTCCTTGCTCACTTTTTTCAGCATTGCATTGAGACCGTCAAGAGGAGAAAAATGATAGGAAAAAAATATAGCAAGTTAAGTCACCATTCTCTCCCCACTCAACAGATATTCCTATTGCAGTAAAAATACAAAAAAATTATTAAAATACCCTTTTTGATAGCATTCCATGGTGTCAGGAAGGGCATCTGGCCAGTAAACACTCAGCTCCATCCAACTCTACTCCAAATTAAGGGATTATATTTGGTGGAGCATTCTTGAAAATGCAAAAGTTTGTGTACTTAGTTTTGTTCCATTTCCCAGAAAAACCACTCTTGTTCTATAAAATTTGGATTACTTCCCTCCACCCCATGGATAACGTGGTTATTGCTTTTTTTATACCAAGAGTGGGTTGTGCTTTGTATAATTTAGTCCACACAAAAGAGAATAAAACTGCCTTCTTCTTCCAACCCCAAGTAGTGCCCGATCTAATTACATTCTCTTGCTTACTACCAGTCAAAGACAGTAGAAATAAAGGTTTTATTTTGGTTGGGTCCAGCAATTCAGATAAATTGCAGCAAGCTCTTCCAGCTATGTTCATAGGAGTGATTTTATTATCCCACTAGAGTTCCAAAATTCATTCAGTGACATCTTGTGCCTGTCTGCACCAGCAGTTTGGAAAAATAAAATGGGATTTTCATATATTTTTTGATGTGTTGTATGAGCGAGGATTATGACTATATATATATATTTCTCCTTTTATGGGATCATCGGCACACCACTCTTAAATCATTTAAATGCATGGGCTTGTTGGACTTATTAGTTATCCAGGGAGTTTGTTTTGAATAGAAAATGCTGACACTCCACAAAGAGCTGAATCTTAAGCAGCCAATCTAAAAGATAAGTTAGTTCTGCTTCATGCTGATATCTTCCTCAGTTTGGCTTCCTCTTTGTTAATAGCCTTGTGTCACACAACCCCAAGGAAGAGGAGCATTTTCCCCCCTGGGTTTAAATATACAAAATTTGTGCTATTTTGGGGTTGGTGGTACTGGCCAAGTCTCAGAATAACAACAGAGTAACAGAATGACCGAGTTGGAAGGGACCTTAGAGGTCTTCCAGTCCAACCCCCTGCCCAAGCAGGAGACACGCTACCACTTCAGACAAATGGTTGTCCAATCTCTTGTTCAATCCTCCAGTGTTGGAGCATTTACAACTTCTGGAGGCATGTCGTTCCACTGATTAATTGTTCTGATTGATTAATTGTCTCAGGGGAAGTACACAGGGGTGGGGGATGCTACCAGCATAACAACCAGTTCGGTGAGTGGTGTGCTTTGCGTGGGTGCACAGTACTTGTAAATCAACTTCTCCTGCAAGCAATAACCTTTTCTTGCTGATGCACGGCACTCACTGTGCTGCTTTCGCAGGGAATAAAGGACAGCGTAGAGTCCGGGTGGCAGAGTGGGCCCAATTGAAGCAAAGATCATCTTCGGAGTGAAGCGGTTTGGTGTCAGCTGTTCTTCAGAGCTACCGGTTCTATAGAACTGGTTCTGAACTGGTAAAATTCCACCCTTGGAAGTACCAGGACACAGATCCAGAAAGAAACAAGGATCCCTGGACAGGTTTGGCTTAGGACTTCCTGAGAGAGACCTTCCCCAGGAGAAAATAGGACACTGAGACATCTTTCTCACTCTTGTTAGGAACTGTATTTATCATCTGAAGGTTCTTGTCTTTCGGACAAACCGCTTGTTAGTTCACTCAACTTGGAAAGGATTGGAAACTCCAGGGAGAGAAAACCTGGTTGTTTAGCCATGGTTTAGATTATCTGATATGCGTGTTCAACAGGAGGAAGCAATGAAACATTCACCACCTGGCTATTGACTCAGAAATAAATCCCTCTGTCTCCAACAGGGCTTTGTCCCTGAGGTGTGCCTTTAGCATTGCCGTCTTTTGTGTGGTACAGCAAGCAGAGCATCAGACGGGGCTGAAAAAAACCTGGTTTCAAACGGCTACTCCCCCAAGAGACTTTTAGTTTTAGGTATGAGGCTTTTGTGGAAGAAAGTCTTTGCCTTTGAACAGGGCCAAATCCAGTCTAGAACAGCTGCTTTTTAAAATAAAAGGATCACATGAGAAAGAAAGAAAGAAAGAAAGAAAGAAAGAAAGAAAGAAAGAAAGAAAGAAAGAAAGAAAGAAAGAAAGAAAGAAAGAAAGAGAAAAGGAGGGAGGAAGGAAGATTAAATTAAGATAAGGGCCCAGAACAGAGCTCTGATTTTGTTCAAGGTGGCTTCAGATAGAATAAAATAGAATATAATTCTTTATTGGCCAAGTGTGATTGGACACAGAAGGAATTTATCTTTGATGCATAAGCTCTCAGTGTTCATAAGAAAAAAAAATACATTCATCAAGAATCATAAGATACAACACTTAGTGATAGTCATAGGATACCAATAAGCAATCAAATCATATTAGGAAACAAAACAATATAAATTGTAAAGATACAAGCAACACGGTTATAGTCATTAGTGGGAACAGATAGGTACTAGGAAGAATGAGAGGAATAATAGTAATACAGTCTTAGTAAATAAGTTGACAGTGTTGTGGGAATTAGTTGTTTATTTATTTATTTATTTATTTATTTGATTTGTCAATTGTTTACAAAATAATAAGTACAAGTGTATACATAGTTGTGAATATATGAAATGGGTACATATAAGAAAAATAAAAGAATAAGAGAAACAATAGGACAGGGACGGTAGGCACGTTGGTGCGCTTATGTTTAGCGAGTTTATACAGGAAAAAACTGTCCTTGTGTCTAGTTGTTCTGGTGTTCAGGGCTCTATAGCGTTGTTTTGAGGGTAGAAATTGAAACAATTTATGTCTGGGATGTGAGGGGTCTGTAGATATTTTCACAGCCCTCTTTTTGACTCATGCAATATACAGGGCCTCGATGGAAGGCAGGTTGGTAGTAATTGTTTTTTCTGCAGTCCTAATTACTCTTTGAAGTCTGTGTCTGTCTTGTTGGGTTGCAGAACCAATCCAGACAGTTATAGAAGTACAGATGACAGACTCAATAATTCCTCTGTAGAACTCTGTAGATGGTTCAGATGGACCCACAAATCACCCTGAATTGAACTTGATTTAAGTCAAAGGTCCTTAGCAAATCAACCCCTTCACAAAGCTTCAGATTGTCCATCAACCTCACACATTTATTATATGGAAATAATATTATGTATACTGAGAGTATTTACACCAAGAAAATTCCTTGTGTGTCCAATCACACTTGGCCAATAAAGAATTCTATTCTGTTCTGTTCTGTTCTATTCTATTCTATTCTATTCTATTCTATTCTATTCTATTCTATTCTATTCTATTCTATTCTATATTCCATTCCATTCTGTTTAATAAATATACTTCGTATTACAAATAGTAACAGCAACAACAGCAACAACAACAGTGGATAGTCCCATGACCCTGGGGGTCCATATTCACCACTTTGGAGAACTTTGATCTGAAGAAAACTTTACTTTTTGTCCTGATGGAAAGGTGATGTCCTTCCCCATCTTCTACTAATGGAGCTGAGAGGCTCCTGAACAAATTTCAGGTCAATTCAGCACGCATGTGTGAGTTTTCTGAGTCTGCTTCTTTCTTTGTCACTGTCTTGATTCGTAAAAAAAAAAAAAATCAATAGCTATAAGGAAGAGCTTTATTTATTTGCTCTCAAATTCATGCAGATGCATTAATCAAAAGAACGGAGGCACCAAAAGAAATGTCAAGCTGAATAGCATGTGCTGGGGAGGTAGGGGGGAAATGGGAGAGCTCCTTTCAGCTAATTTGCATGGATTTGGGTGATGCTAATTAAGAGACCCGGTGGCTTTTATAATGTGATAAAAGGGAACACCGGGAAGTGTGTGTGAACGCACACGTGTGCTTGCTTGGAAGGGGAGAGGAAGAGACCGTCAGATAATTGCTACTTCAGTAAAGGCTGTAACAGAACAGAAAGCAAAGATATTGCAACCAATAAGCCATATTGGTTTTGATGAGCTTCTTTGTAATGCTTAAAGAATGGTTACTCCAAAAAAAAAAAAAAAAAAGGAAGAAAAGTTGCCCACCAGCCCGTAAATTGTAGCTCAGCCAGTACTGAGTGGTGTTGCCTTTTGCTACTAATACTTGGACATTTACCAAGGAAATGTACATTGTTATGCATTTAATCGCTAAGAGATATTCATAATAATCTTTAAATTAAGTGAAGAACAGACACCTGAGTCCACCTGCTAAATCTCCTTCTTGTCCCATCCTAGTGATATCGTGAATATGTCCCTGTTGTCTCTTGCTCACAAGGCAGATGTGGTTTGAAATATTTCAAGGATGTTTTCTTGACTTCTAAATTAGGCTGCAGCCCTGGGATTTCCTGACAATATTCCTTGCAAATAGCAACCAGGTTCAAACCTGCTTAGCTTTACAAGATCAGATATGTCTGACTAGATTCTGTCTCCAAATTGGGAGGCTCAAACTGGCAAAGGATCTAATTCGTGGGTCCCCAAACTTGGCAACTTTAAGACTTGTGGACTTCAACTCCCAGAATTCTCCAGCCAGCATAGCTGAAGTTGAGTCCACAAGTCTTAAAGCTGCCAAGTTTGGAGACCTCTGATCTAATTCTTACCTGGATTAGGTAGACCCTCATACAGACTCACATTTCTGATACAAAACAGGCATTCCACTTTTGTTCAGTTTAGTACATGATACTCTTCTACGTCTGTCACATATTCTCAAGTTTTTGTGGATATGTTCTCACCCCAGAGTCATCACCAACTCTTATCTGGTCCTATGTTTAATTTGGAAGCTTGGTGTGTTGCAGAATTACTCTGTTAGGCAGTTACTATTTCTACGACTATCAATCATATGGTGGCCTCTTAGAAGACACTTTCTGGATGGGAGGACGATCTGGCTGCAATATCTGTCACCCCATTGATAACCAAGGTTGATTCCAGTACTGGGATTCAATTTTTTTTACTACCGGTTCTGTTGGCGTGGCTTGATGGTTGTGATGTGGTTTGGTGGGTGTGGCTTGGTGGGCATGGCAGAGGAAGGATACTGCAAAATCTCCATTCCCTCCCCACCCCACTAACCTGCTTTCCAACTCCGTTCTCCTGTGCAGGGCAACCAAAGAAGACCCAGCCAATCAGCTGGGACTCGGGAGGCAGAGAATAGATGGGGGCGGGGCCAGTCAGAGGTGGTATTTGCCAGTTCTCCGAACTACTCAAAATGTCCGCTACTGGTTCTCCAGAACTGGTCAGAATCTGCTGAATATACCACCTCTGGTTGATTCAGCAGATCTGGCTGGCTGGGTGCATGTCCCCTTCCTCCATCACTGCTCCATGTGCGTCCCTCCCGAAACTGCATGCTCAGTGGAACACGACAGCCACCCCAGATAGAAGGGGTATACCAATCTTCGGTCAAGGGCAGGGGTGGGATGCTACCGGTTCAGCCTGGTTCTATAGAACTGGTAGCTCTGAAGAGCAGCAGACACTGAACCGGTTCAGTGCAACAAACTTTTGGTCATTTGTTTGGCCCACCCACCCACCCGGGGTCTTGGCTGTCCTTTATTTCTTGCTTTTTCAACCTCAGCTGCTTTGCGCAGCACAGCTGAGGTTGAAAAAGCAGGAAAGAAGAGGATTTTCAAATGCTGTGCACCCGTGCACAGTGCTTGTCAGCTATCCGGGCAACATCTGATGTGTTTTGGGAAATGTTTTACAGGCGTGCGCAGCATGCATCAGGCATCTGTGTGCGCAAAGTGTGCACACATGCACAAAACACAACTCTCACTGAACCGGTAGTAACACCAGTTGAATCCCACCCCTGGTTAAGGGTATACAATAGCTGCACTCCTCTGCTAGAACCTCCAAACAAGCTCAAGGCAGTTACTATTTCTATGACTATCAATCATATGGTGCTCTCTTAGAAGACATTTCCTTTACCTTGGTGGATAGATGGAGCCAAGGACTGTTGTCCAGGGCTCTTAGCATCCCATAATTATGACAGCCAGTTTGGTATCAGATGCCACAAGTACCACTGAACCACTGTTCCCATTGCTTCCTTTCCCAATTTTGGGTTTCCTGAGCTTCACAATTGTACCTTTACTTTGTCTCTGAAAGTATATTTGGATTGTTCTAAGAAGATACTGTCAGACATCCAGTTGTATCAATATCCAAACCTCTGGAGAAGCAAAGTGCCAGTCCAGAGAGTTTTGTCATGGTTTTATTACAGAGTTTTGTCATGGTTTGATTACACATGGTTCATAGACTTGGCAAAACATATTAATTGCAAAATCCTGTGTTGATCTGACCCTCAGACAGTTGGTTCTTCCTTTTCTAGAAGCTTGTCCCAATCATGAGTCTTTGGATCAAAGCTTCAGTTCTTCATCTTGGTAGCTGGGTGAGGAATGCCTGCTTTGCATGGAATGTGTGTTCCAAGAACCAAAATCAGCTAAGGTGTTGTTCTCTCTCTCTCTCTCTCTCTCTCTCTCTCTCTCTCTCTCTCTCTCTCTCTCTCTCTCATCTTCAATGGTTCTCTCTCAAAATGCTGGTGAAGCAACTTAGAAGATGTCCCCATTTTTTCAGTGACATTGGAAGACTCATGAGTTGCTCTGGCTTGGTTCCTATGAATTATTAGAAAGTCAAGCTAGGGAGAGCTTCATCCATCATGGGATATCTTTCTGAACTGCTATTTAAATGAGAAGTCCAATATGCTGGAAACATCACTGTTTAAGAGTGCAGCTTCAGTGCAGCTTTGGGGAGAGGGGGGGAGAGAAAGAGAGAGAGGGAGAGAGAAAGATAGATAAATAATCAGAAGACTGTTCCTAATCTAATGAGCAAATGTCTTTTTTACAATCTTGGCTTCACCAAAATAGCAAAAGGTGCAGATCATTTGAGGAATAATAGTTCCAGAAGCCTCCAGAAGTTTGGGTGTTCCATCACTTGAGGTTTTAAGAAGAGACTGGACAGTCATTTGTCTGGAATGGTATAGGGCAGGGGTCTTCAAACTTGACAGCTTTAAGAGTTGTGGACTTCAACTCCCAGAATTCCTCCTGCAATCTTGTTAGCTCAGGAATTCTGGGAGTTGAAGTCCACAAGTCTTAAACTTGCCAAGTTTGAAGACCTTTGGTATAGGGTCTCCTGCTTGACCAGGGGGTTGGGCTAGAAGACCCCCTCCCCAAAGTTCCTTCCAAGCCTTTATTCTGTGTTCTATGATGGTGGTGGAGATGGAAGAGTTTGCCCGGAAGGATTTCTTCAGGGTATGGACTGTGGGAGATAAACAACAATTCCATGATCTATGGGGATCCAAGGCAGACAGGCAACATGGATGTGTGTGGAGAAAAATTGGTGTTGGTTTGATTCTCTCTCTACACCAGAGGTCTCCAAACTTGGCAACTTTAAGGCTTGTGGACTTCAACTCCCAGAATTCTCCAGCCAGGAGAATTCTGGGAGTTGAAGACCACAAGTCTTAAAATTAATTGCCAAGTTTGGGGACTTTTGCTCTACACTGTAGTGATGCCCAAATCAGTCAGGTTACTGGTTTCAGCAATTTATGTTTTTATATTATTATTTTTAAAAAACACAGTATATCTTTATGGCTAGGAGTCCACGGATGGTGTCTGCTTCATTTATCCACAGCATCTCTGATCATCTGCAGTTGGCTCACCACTTATTCCTCCTGTGCTTTGCAAACACAGCCTGGATGATAGGGCCATAGCAACTGGCGAATAAGAAGGCAGCCACTGGGTCTACATCAGGGCTCCCCAAACTTGGCAACTTTAAGATGTGTGGACTTCAACTCCCAGAATTCTCCAGTCAGCTCTGCTGGCTGGAGAATTCTGGGAGTTGAAGTCCACACGTCTTAAAGTTACCAGGTTTGGAGACCTCTGGTCTACATGATAGAAATAGGTCAATGGTTATTGAAAAATAGTAAGTAGGGATACAGAATAACAGAGCTGGAAGGGACCAGGAGGTCTTCTAGTCCAACCCCCTGCCCAAGCAGGAGACTCTATACCATTTTAGACAAATGGCTGTCCAATTTCTACTGAAAGCCTCCAGTGATGGAGCACCCACAAATTTTGGAGGCTTCATTCCCAGGAGCTGGGAAAGTCCCAGCTTCTGCTTCTTTCTTGGACAGTGGTCTTCTTTGGTGGCCTTCTTCAGTGGTCTCTTACAGACAAGAGACCAGTGGTGGGATTCAAAATTTTCGGTACCAGTTCTGTGGGCATGGCTTGGTGGGCATGGTGGGCGTGGTGTGGTTTGGTGGGCGTGGCTTGGCTGGCATGGCAGGGGAAGGATACTTCAAAATCTCCATTTCCATCCCACTCCAGGGGAAGGTTACTACAAAATCCCCATTCCCTTCCCACCCCGCTAACCTGCTTTCCAGCTCCCTTCTCCTGTGCAGGGCAACCAAAGAAGACCCAGCCGATCGGCTGGGACTCAGGAGGCAGAGAATGGAAGGGGGCGGGGCCAGTCAGAGGTATTGGCCAGTTCTCCTAACAACTCAAAATTTTTGTTACCAGTTCTCCAGAACTGGTCAGAACTGGCTGAATTCCACCTCAGCGGCAAACTGAGTGTTGAAGCTTCTTAGCTTCAGAGTGCCTTTTATCCAAGAGAGCTGAATGATGTTTAGAACTGCAATAATTTGAGATAATTGTAAATCTATAAACCCGATTTAATGTATCATTGCTGTGGGATTTTTAACTTGTGATTTACAGCTCACTTTTAGTCTACTATTTAAATTTACAGCCTATGAATAATTCGCTTGGCAGGTTTTTGCATATTGCACTGTTTTCCCCGAGAAATGTAAATCCCAGCCTTGAAGTGTTGGGATTTGTGAATCTCGTGAATAAACAATTAAGGTAGATTCACTTCCACTTTGTATTTCTCAGCCACAAAGAGACGTGAGGACACCTTCTGATTGCTGACTTTTTTGGGTGTTACCTTGTGTGTGTTATTTGAAGGGAGAACCACTCAGGGCAGGAACAACAAAGACAGTTGTAAGGACTGGAGAGAGTTGAGGGGAGTCCAGTCACCTTCTTAAGAGGTAATGCCCTGCCCTGTAGGAATCGGGAGAAGGACATATAACCTGTTGTATGTGTACCGCACAGCTGCTCCTCAGGGTTCAGTCTGCCCACCTGGTTTTCTCAGGCCCAAATTGGGAGATGCACACCTCCCAACCAAGCAAGATGACTGGAATTTCCTCCAAAAAAAGTGACCCTCTCCAGTTTATCCAAATTAAGTGCTCTTACAGATTAACAGAGTTGGAAGGGACCTTGTAGGTCATCTAGCTCAATTTCCCACCCAAGCAGGAGACCCTACATTATTTCTGACAGATGGCAGTCCAGTCTCTTCTTGAAAACTTCCAGTGATGAAGCTCCCATAACGTCCAAAGGCAATTTCTGTTCCATTGGTTGATTGTTCTCGCTGTCAGGAAATTCCTCCTTATTTCCAGGTTGAATCTCTCCTTGATCAGTTTCCATTCATTCTTCCTTGTCTGGCCTACAGGCGCTTTAGAAAATAGCTTGACCTCCTTCCACCTCTCTGGGGCAGCTCCTCAAATATTGGAAGACTGCTATCCTGTCTCCCCTGGTCTTTCTCTTCACTAGACTAGCCCTGCCCAGTTCCTGCAACCATTCATCATATGTTTTAGTCTCCAGTCCCCTAATCATCTTGGTTGCTCTTCTCTGCACTCTTTCCAGAGTCTCAACATCTTTTTTATAGTGTAGTGACCAAAACTGGATGCAGTACCCTAGGTGTGGTCTTACTAAGGCTTTATGGAGTGGTATTAGTACCTCTCTTGACCTTGATTGTATCCCTGTGTTAATACAATTTAGGATTGCATTGGCTTTTTTTGACTGCTGCTGCACACTTTTGACTCATATTTTGCTGGTTGTCCACTAAGACTCCAAAATCCTTCTCACACTTACTGCTATTGAGCCTGGTTTCACCTAGTCTATACCCTTTTTGTTTTTCTTCCCTAAGTGTAAGAGTTTACTTTGTAATTCTCCTGCATTTATTTATCAGGAAGATGAATGAAAATTGAAACTTGTTGAGAAATTCTGTGTGGACATAAAAATTATATTCCTATGCTTGGCTGTGTGAGTCCAGTTTATTCCCTTCTTGGTTATCTGGAATGCAGTTTTGCTATATAGTAAAGGCAGATGGGAAACCTGATTTACAATTATTTTCTTAGATATCTACAAAATGAAATTGCAAAAGAAACCAATGACCAACCATTTGATTCACACTGCTATTGAACATACCATAATAACTGTATATTCATGCGGGTTGTTTTCATTTCCCTGACATCCAGACCTTTCCTCTTCTAGATATCAAGGAGACTGCATTGGGGAAGGGGAAAAAAGGGAGGTGAGGGAAGCAGATATAAACTTGAAAGGCAGGAAAATTCAATTCAACTTTATTGAAAATGCTATTTGCAGAAATGGTACAATAAAAGTATATTAATTTTTCCGAAAGAGGCTTTTTCTCAATTTCAAATATACAACGGAGTACATTAAAAAAAAAATTATGTGGAGGAAATCATGTTGATTTTCATAACATGTGTCTTAGGATCCTTCTGGTTGCTGCATAAAGCTTGTTTGTTATTGTCGTTGTTCTTGTTTGGTCTCATTCATATGATTCTAAAAAAGTTCCAATAGAAGAGAATATTTGTAACTCAGGGTTGAACTGTGGGGTCCTTGGTGCTCTCTGGGCTTGGTTGTTTTCTTGCAGATGTTTCAATCTAGGTAACTAGGGAGTGGATTTTGGGAGGAGTAGGAGGAAGAAGGAGGAGGAGGAGGAGGAGAAGGAAGAGGAAGAGGAGGAGGAGGAGGAGAAAAATAAGTAGAAGCAGAAGAAGGAGGAGAAGGAGAAGCAGAAGAAGCAGAAGCAGAAGGCGGCAGAGGAGAAGAAGGAGGAGGAAGAGGAGAAGAAGAAGAAGGAGTTGGAGGAGTTGGAGGAGTTGGAGGAGTTGGAGGAGGAGAAGGAGGAGGAGGAGGAGGAGGAGGAGGAGGAGGAGGAGGAGGAGGAGAAGAAGAAGAAGAAGAAGAAGAAGAAGAAGAAGAAGAAGAAGAAGAAGAAGAAGAAGAAGAAGAAGAAGAAGAAGAAGAAGAAGAAGAAGAAGAAGAAGAAGAAGAAGAAGAAGAAGAAGAAGAGAAAACGGGCTGTGGAGTTCTTGGTATTTTCTGTGCTTGCTGCAGAGGTGGGTATTCAGCAGGTTCTGACCAGTTCTGGAGAATGAGTAGTGGAAATTTTGAGTAGTTTGGAGAACTGGAAAATACCACCTCAGACTGGAGATTTTACAGTATCCTTTCCCTGCCATGCCCACCAAGCTATGCCCACAGAACTGGTAGTAAAAAAAAAAAAATTGAATCCTGCCACTGGCTTGCTGGTTTTTCTTACAGACATTTTCTTACCCACCTAGGTAACATCATCAGTGCTAGAAGGGAGTGGGGTTTGGGAATAGGAGGAGGAGGAGGACTGTGCGGTCCTGTGTGCTCTCTGAGCTTTGGGTTTTTCTTGCAGATGTTTCATTACCTAATTAGGTAACATTAGCAGTAACACTGATGATGTTACCTAGTTTGGTAATGAAACATCTGCAAACCCCCCACCAAGTTTGTGAAAAGGGTGCTCATTTATATTGTGTGAATAAAGTTTCTCAATTAGCAGCAAAAATGGATAAACATTGCTCCAACGACCTAGGGATTATTTTTGTGCATTAATTATATAAAGAATTGTAGGTGGTCCATCTAGTGAAATATATATATATCTAAAATATATATCTAAAAATAAAAGAGATTTATTATTTTTGTGAGGGCAATAAACAAAAACTCCAATAAGTTTTAGAGCTCTCTAGATTTGTTCCTCCTCCCAATGTCAGCAGCCTAATGAGAACTTCAGATGAAGAACGAAGAAAGTTGGTGAGGGATAAAACTTCTCCTTGGAATCCCATCAGTGATCATTGCGGGAATCAAATCAAGGCACAGACGATGAATAAATAATAATAACATATCTCGGGGTTTTAGAAATGCAACCTGACAGTTGCTAAGTTAATGCTTACTTTTTACATAAGAGGAAATGGATTTGTCTGAAGAAAATGTCTTACAATTTCTTGAAAACAATTATTATTTTTTCTTTCAGCTACTGGTTCTAGGAATGAAACAATTGCAAACAATCCAACAGTAAAATAAAGCAGAACTCACAACATGTCATCAACATATGTCTGTTTATAATGAACAAGGTGGTTTATGAAATCCATTAACGTCAGCAGATTCCTTTCAGGATCAGTGCTTCAGGTCATTCAATATTTATGGAAAGCCAAGGAACAAAGGTCTAGGATGCTCTTGAAGATAACTGAGACACTAAATAATTCCTGCAAATGTGCATCAAATGAGCAGCCTAGTCATTTTTAGAACAGATGCTCTAAATTGAGGTCTTTAGCCTTTCTTTCAAAGGACACACATGCTTTAAAAAGAAAAGTTTTCTCAAGAGCCACAACGAGGCTTGCCTTTTACATGCAGAAATGCCATTCTTTCTACCCTTTTAAAAAAAGTGCTAATATTGATGTGAAACAGAATACATTAATAAAAAAAATGATTTGATGCCTGTCCAGTTTGTCCAGGACAAAAAAAAACCCTTTGCACCTGAAACAAAAATGACTTTAAAATAGGTTTATATTTGCCTATAATTTTAATCCTATTGTGCAAGCCAGTTCTTCATTAATACAGAATTGAATCCTTCCATTAATCTAGAAGTGAGTGAAAAGTTCTAACGCTTGTCATTTACTTTTTATCTGCCTGCTTGCAAATAAGAAGGTGTCTTTGCGTTTTCTTATTGCCAACGTGAGAGCCACTTTTGCCTGAAGAATTTAAAGTTGGAACATAATGGATGTATTAGATATTGTAAATCAAAAACCTTTTTATTTGTCATGGGCAGGAGCAATCCTCCACCCTGCCTTGGTGCATGCTTTGACCGCAAAATGAAGCTCTATGGAAGGAAAAATAGATTCTAAAATAATTGTCTTCCTTTCTTAACTGGCATAGAATATTGGGGGGGCCTTAGAGGAGAATGATTTATATTCTGTCCTTGGCACCAATGCAGCCTTTGCAAAATTCCAGTAAAACATTTAAATTCTGGCATACTGAACAAACCAAAATGTTTGGAAAAGCAAGTCAATGGATAGAGAGCCAAGTGTAATTCATCAGTACAACAATGGTGATTACAGATGGATGGATCCAACTTCTGGTGATTCTCGGAGGGAAGGGGCCTAACTCTGACCTTGGTGCTGAAGACGGGAATGCCATAGGTTTTAGAACTGCCCACCTGCTCCAGGCATCTCAAAAGGTCCAGAGGGAAGGACTTTTCCGCTGCAGCTGGGAATCGCTTCCTCCGTCCTGAATTTCTGCAAAGCAATAAAAAGCAGCTGTATTCCACCAGGTCTTTAATCCACATTCATTCTAATGCAGGGGCTTGATCAGTTCTAAAACCTTTGTTTTTATATAATTACTTTGCTGTTAGCTGCCCAGAACCTACAGATTAGTGCCAGTTACATCTATAAATGTAAACAAATGAACCGATTATACAAATAAATTGTTGTCTTCCATCTCTGGTCATAGATCTTGAGAGATATTACCCAGGAAATGAAACCCCTCCCTACCCCCATAAAAAATTACCAGTCCCTTTTGCTGCTGTTTGCTTCAGAAAAGGGCCAAACTTGTCAAAGCCATAAAAACCAAACTGAGATGTCTTTGTTCATTTTTGGAGCACTTTCTAAGGTTTGCACTCCTTTCCCATTAAAAAAAGCTTGTCCCACTCTTCAGACACCTGCCTGGGACCCCAATTTCACAGTGGCTGCTCTGTGAAAATTGCCACCACAGCTGGCTTTGAGCTACAAGGAAAGAAAACTCTCATTGAAGGTTGAAATTAACTCTGGTTTGTAGCCAAGATTTACAAGGCGGAAAGTTGCTTGCCTCCCCTGCCAACCCCCCCATGTTTTATTTTCGTCCAATTTATTCTGGTTTCACCAAGGATTGGTAAATACAACCTTCAACGCTACCAAGGCTGGGAATGTCAGGGGCCATTCAGGAGCCCAGATTGGCAGGTGGAAGAGAAGAGATGTTTCTCGGTGGTGCTCTCTGAGTTTGGTGGTTTATTTGAAGACTTTTCATTATCATACTAGGTAACCTCATCAGTGCTAGTAGGGAGTGGGGTTTGCTCTCATTTTATATGCTGCTGACTTGCCCTGTCAATGTTGGTGAGAATGGTCTCAGTGGTTCCTTGACTGGGCTGTTGTTTACTCTTAGCTACTTTGTCTGAGTTGGCAGTTCCTTGATTGGGTATTGTTGGGACAGCACAGACCATCTCACTGAGGACTCTTGCACAATGTTGACCAGATGAGTAATCAAGTCTGTGAATGGGTGAATTATTTCCCATGGTTTGCCAATGCTTTAATGATTACACGGTGGAAATCTTCACCCTTCAAAGATGCAAACCACTGCCAAACAAGGTGGCATAAAGCTTAATATTTTTGGAGGGTATTCCTCACTTTCTTAGCTTTAGTTTTATTCAAAGCAGATGTCCACAAATTGTAGCTTGACTTTCTTTGACATTAAGGAAAGGTTCCATTCTGAGCTGTTTCTGCAAACACAAAGGAAGTCACAGCACTATGAATCTGGGCTCAAGACTGGCAACTCCAGCATGTTCTTCGGGGCCAAACTGTCTTCTTCTCCAAGTTGGTGTCATCTGCATTAGCAAACATTAAACTGGCTGGGAGATTATGGAAACCAAAAGCCAGACAGAACAGCACTATATGAAGGATGATTTCTGTAACTAAAACCAACTTTTAGCTGAAGGACAACAGTGCCAGCTTTTGAAAAGCTGTCAGTTGTTCAGGAAAGATCCTCTTTAGGAATTGTTCCACGATGGCCTGGCCAACGCTGCTGTTTTCCAAAGCTGTTCCCTGCTTATTAGTGAACATCTGTTCACATACTATTTTCTGTGAATGGAATAAGCAGGGTGTTTCAGATAGCTGGAACAAAGTGGGAGACATGAGAAAAGCTTAAAACATGTTTGCAAATATTATCCAGGACCAGTTGGAAGATAAAAAAAAGTGCACAATACATCAGAAGAGCTAATTTGGTATAATTGTGAAAGGCGCCAGGAGACCATGAGTTCTAGTCCAGCCTGAAGCCTGATACTAGCTCGGTGACCCTTTCTCCAAGCCCAAGGAAGAAGATGACAATGTTTAGGTCTGCTAAATGTTGGAAGTGTAATCAGACACCTGGTTTGTATTACCATATGTGGTGGACATGCCAAAAAGCCAAAAAATATTGGACAAAAATAGATACTTGGTTGGAAAAAGTGATAAAGCAGTATATAGATTTAAAACCAGAAATATTTTTGTTGGGCATCCTACCAGAAAAGTATAGTCATGCCCCTGGTGGAGACTGACTCTGAGGGAGAGGAGGAACAGCCAACAGGGAGTGGAGGTGTGGCTCCGGAGGTTGTGGAGGAGGCTGGGGAAAGGCAGAGGAGGACCCAGGCCCATCCCCTCTCCATCCTAGGGCACTCAGGGAGGAGAGGATAAGTCTATGGGGGAGGAGAGGGCCTTGATCCTCTTCATAGGCTGCAGCTGTGACAACTGGATAAGAGGACGGACATGCATACGGGCGAGTGCTGGAAACAAAGCATGGAAATATCGCTAGTTTATTGTTCCTCTCTGAGTTTGGTGTCCTTCCCAGTGTGTGTTCTGATATCTGTGGACATCTTCAAGCCCTTGTCTTGCCTGGTTTGTGTTGTTTTTTTACTCTTTATAATTTAAATGGCATTTCCTCCTTCTTGTAACTGCTTGTGTGGGAGTTTTTTGTCTCCAGACAAGGATATTTGGAGCTTGGAAGCAAAGTGAAGGAATAAAAGGGGCTTCACCTGTTTTTTGTGACTATGTTTATTTTGTATCCCACCCTGGGTCATCACACCCTTTCTCCAAGCCCAAGGAAGAAGATGACAACTTTTAGGTCTGCTAAATGTTGGAAGTGTAACCAGAAACCTGGTTTGTATTACCATATGTGGTGGACATGCCAAAAAGCCAAAAAATATTGGACAAAAATACATACTTGGTTGGAAAAAGTGATAAAGCAGTATATAGATTTGAAACCAGAAATATTTTTGTTGGGCATCCTACCGGAAAAAGTATGATAAAAGGAATATATATTTGATTTTATATGTACTAACTGCAGCCAGAATTGCATTTGCACAGCAATGGACAGATGAGAGTGTAATTTAAAAAATATTAGAATGTGCAGAAATTGACAGATTAACACTTACAATTAAGGAAAAAAGAAGGAACTGAATATTTCTTGATATGGGACTTATTTTACCAATGGTTACATAATAAAAACAGAAGTTAGAAACATTGGGATATAAAAAGGACTAATGTTATAAAGGAGATTTTTGTTAAAGTAGATAAGTATAGATTGTTATTATTATTGAATTAATATCAGTGTAATTAATATTATTGTAAACATTTTGATTATGATTTCCTAAAAATAATTGTACCCAGACAACACACTGTTTGATTGACATTGAATTTTACATGTTATATAAATAAAACAAATAAAAAAATTGAAAAAAAAAGATGACCGGGGCAAACCACTTCTTGAAACCATGTCCAGATTGACTCAAAGCCACACAAGATTTACAGCAAGGAAGGCTCACTCTCCAAAATGGGTTTTGCTATTTTAACTTTGCTGTAGACTGTCACTGCTAGCTCAGAATTCATCAGGGAATTTAAGATCTGCATCTCACTACTCGGATCCGTATTTGACTGCCCATTTTCTACTTTGAATAGATCCTTTGCATGTTCTTTGCTGTCATTTTCCCTCTATCCCCCGAATAATTGAATGTTATTGATGAACCTGGCTACCCTTAATTTCAAATCCTTTTTGAAGAGGACATTTCTTTTGTTCGCATGACAATTACAATTTAGCCAATCTCACACCTTTGAGCTGTTACTGAGCTAGTTACTCCTTCGGAAAGTAGATTTATCCAAATCTTGCAGTGTACTTTTACAATAAAAAAAATGTATCTTGCAGGAGGAATAGAAGTGTGGAAAATATTATAGGAGGGTTGCTGTGCCGCGGAAAAGAATACATGTAATTATATATTAATAAAGAATGTATTAAAATACATCTCATTAAAGAAAATATATTTTACTTTAGGCGAGTATTGTAGTTTGCGAAATTGCTTCCAACATAAAAAGAGATGTACATATTAAGATATGATATTGCAACCAAACAAATTTAAGGGAATCTGCAGGAAACTGAAATGGATAAACCTGATCTATTTTAAGTCCCAGTGCTGAACTTTGGCCAATGTCTAAATGACCAACGAGCTCCACTTCAACTCTATAATTTGTTCTTCATTGTTAGAACCATCTGTGTATTCTTGTTTTTGCTTCCAGTTTCAATAGATATAAATCCATCAAAACCCGCCTTCCCTTATTTCATGCCTTTCTTAGAAGCTTTCAAAAAGTCCAAACATGTACCGTTTTCTGAATCTCTCATCATCTTTATCTTGTTGACTACAGATATAAGACTGGCAGCCTTAGGAAGCTGAGGTGGTGTAGCTTCACATTAAGGAATACAAATTATACAATCTAGCAGAGGGCAAATATCCCTTCTAAAAAAAAGCTTCTTGAGTATTTGTCACGCAGAGGATTGTAAAAAGAATATTTATAATGTCCACATCCAATATATGATGTGCTCAGCATACATAAAAACAAAGGAACATTCTACTATGTCTGTTGTTCGCTTTCTGAATTAAAAGTTTTACTCTGCTCCTCTCAAAGTCTAGCTGGGGAGGCTAGGTGTAAAAGATGCCCACCAGACTTTGAGTAAATGCCAGTATAGCTTGGTAAGTCCTTCTTATACTTCCTAATATTTTCCACTTGGGTGCCATTGCCTGATCAAGTTCACTTGGAAACCATTATGAGTGTCTTCTTGCTGGTATTCATACTGGTATTTTTCTATATGTTGCTTAAGGCGAAAACTGCCAGAACAAACTCTATTGTCTTTATTTTGCTTCCAAAGCATCTTGATGAAGTAATCTTTTATACATGTCTGAAATTGTCAGGTGCAAAAGACCAGATTCACATGTGAAGGTCTAATTAAACTGATTTATTGCTACTCATGCTTATGCATGGAAATCTTCTCAACTAAGACTCAGCACCTGCTTGGAGTTAGATAAAGGTCCATGGAATCCAAGGAGGGTTGGACTTGGTTCACTTATGGCTACATAGGGATTCTAGGATGATTCCTCTTTTAACTCCACTCAGATTCTGCCACTCCTTATCCTACATTTCAATCAAAAAGCCAACACAATCCTAAGTTGCATTAACAGAGGGTTTCAATCAAGATCAAGGGAGGTACTAATTCCACTCTATAAAGCCATAGTAAGAGCGCACCTAGAATGCTGCATCTAGTTTTGGTCACCACATTATGAAAAAGATGTTGAGGCTCTAGAAAGAGTGCAGAGAAGAGCAACCAAGAAGATTAGGGGCCTGGAGACTAAAATATATGATGAACGGTTGCAGGAACTGGGCTTGGCTGGTCTAGGGAAGAGAAGGAGCAGGGGAGACAGGATAGCAGTCTTCTAATAATTGAGGGGCTGCCACAGAGAGGAGGAGGGGGTCAAGCTATTTTCCAAGGCATCTGAAAGCCAGACAAGGAATAATGGATACTGATCAAGGAGAGTTTCGGTGGTGTTCTTAAGGCGGAGACTTCATTGCTATCTAAGGAAGACTAGAAAAGCCCTCTGTAATTAGTGAGCTGAATCACACTACCAATAAATCTGCCTTCGGCAGAATTGGATGGCTCTTATTTGATAAGGAACATTTGCTAGTGTTTGTCAGTTTTCTGAATCCATGGTACATCTATGAATGTATTAAAAAAAATGGCAGCCAGAAAGTGAAGTAACCAGCCACTTGGAGTCACCTGAACTGAGATATGGATGGCAAATAAATTTAATAAACCAACCAATCATGGGAAAGTTGATGGCCCAGATTGTAATAATGCCTGTTGATAAAGAATTCTCCTTTGGTGGAATATGCAACTGTGCCTGGTTTACAAAAATGTTTAATATTGAGAACATGCAACAAATACCTTGCTGAAGTTGCTGGTTTCCTGTTTGAATGATATATTTTTGCTCTGTGTAGGAGAGACTGATATTCCTAGATATTTGATCTGCTTTTATCATACTTCATGTAAGAAAGATGCTCCTTCTCATCTGTCAACAGCATGCTGATATTGTCTAGCTCTCCAGCAGCTTCTGAGGTATGTAAAGTGTTTTGAAAGCTCAAAGGAACTCCTTTGCTAAAAACAGCACGCCATGTTTACCAGCTTCTCAGTTCCACGTCCCACGTCTTTACCCTTCTTCAAGCTCCTTTTGTTGTGGGGAAAAATGCCCACATCAATGAAGAACCAAGGTGATTGGAGAGATGTGGCATGTGCAACTCACCAATAGAATGCAGAAGTGTTCCAAACACAGCAAGGTGATAAGATACATCCCGTCGAGTTTGCTAGATAGGAAAGACGGAAGAAAATTTTGTAAATCACAGTGTGACCTCTAAACTTGATTGCTTTTGGTTAAACATTTGGAGATGACCTTATCGTGGATCTCTGCATTCATCTGCACCTGTGTTTCTCAACCTTAAGGTGTGTGGAGTTCAACTCCCAGAATTCCCCAGCCAAATGAATTTGAATTCTGCTTTTTTGGATGCTGCCATTTACTCAGTGGTGGGATTCAATTTTTTTTTTTACTACCAGTTCTGTGGGTGTGCTTGGTGGACATTGCAGGGGAAGGATACTGTAAAATCTCCATTCCCTCTCCAAGCTGCTTTCCAGCTCCGTTCTCCTGTGCAGGGCAACCAAAGAAGACCCAGCCGATCAGCTGGGACTCGGGAGGCAGAGAATAGATGGGGTTGGTGGGGCCAGTCAGAGGTGGGATTTGCTGGTTCTCCGAACTACTCAAAATTCCCACTACTGGTTCTCCAGAACTGCTCAGAACCTGCTGAATACCACCTCTGCATTTAGTCCTGTCAACAATGACATTATTGTGCCTTTTACACTATTCTTTTTCACTCTGTTAGGAAGAGTAGCAGTCTGGTTCCTGTTCTTCATGTCTATTCTGGGACCGCAGCCTATGGTCTCTAAGCAAGGGACTAATGCAAATTAATTCACATGAATTAAACTTCTGAAAAGTACTAATGGTTTCCCGAATGATGATAATGCCAAGTGAGAAATAGAAGTCTGAAATTCTCTGTAATTATTTTTCTTTATTAGATTTTTTTTAACACCCAAGGGAGATAAAAAGGGGAGGAAGATGGTTTATTGGAAACTTTGGCTGGCCTCTGTAGAAAAAAAACACACAGTGGACTTAATAGCTTTTCAGGTTTGTTTTTGTTGTTTATCACTTTATGTTTCTAGGCTATCCAACTCTCAATAACTCTAGGATACTTAATGAAGTTTGAAAAAGAACAATTCTCTACAAACAACAAAATTATAAAACAACAGTATCATCCAGGAACACAAAATCTCCCTCCCTAACAGAGATCTTCTATCAAGACCCAAATTGTTATTATTAGACCAGCTTTTCACCTCCTACCCCTGTATTATTTATAGACTAACTTCCAATCTCCTTTTCTAATATACATTTCATATTCAAATGTTGCTATTGATCTAGCTGGCATATAAATATTTATTAGTGTTACCAGCTAACTTAATTCTGGGGGAAAAAGAAAAACAGACTGTCCAGTCTCTCTTTAAAAACCTTCAGTGATGGAGCACCCACAATTTCTGGAGGCAAGTTGTTCCACTGGTTAATTATTCTGTTAGGAAATTTCTCCTTAGTTCTAGGTTGCTTCTCTCCCTTCAGTTCCTGGGCAAGAGAAGTGACTGTGAGAAGATTAAGTGAGGTCTTAATACCACTCTATAAAGCCTTAGTAAGATCATACCTAGAATGCTGCATCCTCAGTTTTGGTCACCACACAATAAAAAGGACGTTGAGACTCTAGAAAGAGTGCAGAGAAGAGCAACCAGGATGATTAGGGGACTAGAGGCTAAAACATATGAAGAACGGTTGCAGGAACTGGGCCTGGCTAGTCTAGTAAAGAGAAGACCAGGGGAGACATGATAGCAGACTTCCAATATTTGAGGGGCTGCCATAGAGAGGAAGGGGAGTCAAGCTATTTCCAAAGCGCCTGTAGGCCAGACAAGGAATAATGAATGGAAACTGATCAAGGAGAGATTCAACCTGGAAATAAGGATAAATTTTCTGACAGTGAGAACAATCAACCAATGGAACAGAAGTTGCCTTTGGAAGTTGTGGGAGCTTCGTCACTGAAGGCTTTCAAGAAGAGATTGGACTGCCATTTGTCAGAAATAGTGTAGCGTCTCCTGCTTGGGTGGGGGATTGGACTAGATGACCTACAAGGTCCCTTCCAACTCTGTTAATCTATAATCTGTGGTTCTTGCTAGCCTAGGATGAAAGTTGGGATGGAGCTTCTTTCTGGGAACAACACATATCAGTGAATGATTTTGCAATCTGCAAATCACAGGACACATTTTCATTCCCATGAAGTGGTGGGGGAACTTGGATTAAAGAACAGTCTCCAAGGAGGAAATAATTCATTCCAACAAGTCCCACTTAGATGTCCTTTTCAAGAAACCTGGCAGGCAACTTCCAGCTTTTTTGGAAAAGCTCCTTTCCTTTCTTGTTTCGCCTCAGGTTGTGACATGGGACTCATTAATAAGGAGAGATGGGGGAGGGAGTCAGTTGACTGAGGGCGCATCTCTGCCCAGGTGCATCATCATCAGCTTGGAGGACTATGCTGTGGTTTTAGCAGAAGGTCAAAGGAAGGAAATCAGGAGCTCTTGGAGAAGAGCTAATAGTGCTCACTGTCCTATTATTGGTAATGACAATACCAAATCTCTGTGATGACAAAGACTCGGGGCGGGGGAGGGGATAGATAGACAGACAGACAGACTATAAAGAGAGAGAGAGAGGTAGGCAGAAGGGTTACAAAAACTATGGAACAATGATGACGAACCTTTTTGTTGTGGTGTGCTGAAAGTGTTAGGAATATGAGTCACCTAACAGCTATTTGGGTTAGAAATATATAAACCAGGATAAACATTTTAAAACTGTAACTTTAAGAAAATGCAAAACTGTAATTAGGTGTGGTTTCTCAAACGGCCATAAGATGGAGCCAGAAACCTGGTTTGTCTTAGTCTGAGTCTCAGAAGAGAGTGTATCTCTGTCTCTGTTTCCTTCTGTTGGAAAGTATTGCCGTTCCTCCATTTTTCCTAATTGACTGATATTCCTGGATTTAATGTAAGTCTGATACTGAACTGTTTTTGACACTGGAATTTGTTATTGGATTATCCCTGGATTGAACACTGACTGATTTACCTGTGAATGACTTTGGATTGCTTGTTTGGACTTGGCTTAACATTTCTGGAAGTAAAAACCTACATTTACTGTACAGTGTATCTGTGTACTGTGTGTGTATTATTCAAACACTACTCTCAAACACGTCTCCCTGTATGCGCTCATTATCCGAACAGGGAATTACCTCAACAGAAAGCATGCGCGTGCTGGCACCCACAATGCAATGTGCCTGCCACCCCTGCGCATGTGTGTGCAACACCCCCACCCCACATCCTTACCTGCATTGCACATGCGTGCACCTCCCAGCTGATTTTCAGCCTGTTTAAGGCTGTTTTCATCCTCCCGGAGGCTTGAGGGAAGCCTCTGCAGCCTCGGGAGGCTGAAAAATGGGCCTTCCAGAAATACCAGAAGTGTCAGTTTTCAGCCTCCGGAGGGTCTCTGGAGCCTGGGGGAGGCTGTTTTTGCCCTCCCAGGGGCTCAAGGGAAGCCTCTGCAGCCTTTGGAGGCTGAAAAATGGGTCCGTTTCCGGAAGGCCTGTTGAGACTGCAGAGACTTCCCTCCGAGTCTCTGGTAGGGTGAAAATGGCCTCAAACGGGCCAAAAATCAGCTGGGAGGTGCACACATGTGCAGTGCAAGTAAGTTTGACTGGGGCTCGCATGCCCACACAAATGGCTCGACCTGCCCACCTGTGGCACGTGTGCCATAGCTTCGCCATCATGGCTATAGAAAAAGAAATATTTGTCCTTTATGTCTTTTGTATGGATGGAAATATTATGGATGCTTAGACACATACCAAGTTTCCTATCAATGAAAGGCAAGATATTCATAGCAGTTCTTACCCAAGAAAAAAACCCTTGTCCATAGAAATGTAAACTTCACTCTCAAATACATAATTGCTACTATTTGGGCTGGGAACTAAGTACAGATAAAATCTCAAAGAAGTTTGATGAGGACTATATTTGCTCGGTGGGACATAGACTATTGACTAACCATTTGAGGAAAAATGGCGGAGTGTTACTCAAAGGATGTAATGGAGGTCATTGGAAAGTTGCCCCCATATCCTTACACTTTGGATTCCAGCTGCTGGTCACTGTTTGTGGCCTTCAAAGAGGGAAGTGGGATTTTGGAACCAGCTCTAACCTCAAAAGTTAGAAACCCCTAGATCCTAGTCAGATATTAGACTCCAACCTATGTAACTTAAATGATTTGTTGTGAGCTGCTTTGAATGAGAAGACAGTGTGTAAAGCTAGGCAAGGTTAGAATCAGAGGATTGGGGTGGAGACATGGAGGTGAGGGGAGTGTCCTTTGTTGGTTTGTTTCCCACACAGTTGTTTTCCCTGGGATGGTAACTGTGGATCCCTTGATATCAAGTTAATCACTTACTAGCCCACTGCTGAAAAAAACGTTTCATGGGAGTGCACCTTTTGCTTAATTTAATATTCAGTTTCTCAGGAAAGAAATAGATATTCTGTCAAGGCAGTCATTCTATATTCAGTGAAACACCCACCTTCCTACCCACACTTCTCTGTGATGCAGAGCACAGTTCTTTTCCTGGTGTTGCTCCTGATTGTTGAAGTGCCTTTCAGATAAAAAATATAGAAAGGAAGAAAACGTAGGTTGCTCCAGAATGGGACTATAGATATAGAAACATGCCTGTATTTAAAGAAGCAGAAGAATGTCAAAGTATGCAAATCAGCCCTGATGCCCAGACAAAACTAGAACAGGAAGAAAACAAAAGGACATAACTTGGTCAGCCAGCAAACCTCTGACCCTTTCTTCCACCAGAAATCCTGTTTACCTTTACATTAGTCCACCTCACTTCAAGGCTTTCTGCTGGAAAAAATATTATTATTTTATTTTATTTTATTTTATTTTATTTGTCAATCATGTATTAGATAACAGGTATAAGTATAAACATGATTATTAATACATGAAATGAATAAGAATAAAAGGGAGCATTAGGACAGGGATAGTAGCATGTTGGTGCACCTATGCACACCCCTTAAACACCACTTAGGAATGGGGTGAGGTTGACAGTACACAGTCTATGGTTAAAGTTTTTGGGGTTTGGGGAAGAAACCACAGAGTCAGGTAGTATTCCAGGCATTGACCACTCTGTTGCTGAAGTCGTATTTCCTGCAATCAAGTTTTGTGCAGTTTACCTTGAGTTTGTATCTATTATGTGCTTGTGTATTGTTGTGGTTGAAGCTGAAGTAGTCATTGATGGGTAGGACATTGCAATGGATAATTTCGTGTACTACACTTAGGTCAGACTGAAGTCGGCATAGTTCTAAGTTGTCTAAGCCTAAACTTTCTATTTGACAATATCAATTAAAATATATATCATGAAAGATTTATTGGACCTGATGGACTATGTGCCTATTTCTTAAAAAAGGTTTCCACTGCTATAGCAGAACCTCTAAGCATAATCTTTGAAAAATCTTTCAGGACCAGCTCCTTGCCCAACCTATGGTCACTAGCCACGATCATCCCCATCTTCAAAAATGGAGACCCCAGCCTAATTGAAAATTACAGGCCAATCTCTTTATGTTGCGTCACCTGCAAAGTCATGGAATCAATTATTAACTAATCCACTACCCTCCACTTAGAGATAAACAGCCCACTCTCTAACAAACAATTTGGTTTCAGAAAAAATAATATATAACTTATAATATATAACTTATAAAATATATTTTCTTGAGTTGTATTACATAAAATGATGATGATGATATCCACTTGGTTTAAGGAACTCTGCTCATGTCTACATGTACCCCAAATCACACCTTATCTTCCAGTCAAGATTTTTACACATGTACCCCAAATCACACCTTATCTTCCAGTCAAGATTTTTACACAATTCTAGCCCAGTTTGGTGTAATGGTTAAGGCAACAGGCTAGAAATTGGGAGACTATGAATTCTAGTTTGGGCCAGTCCTATCTCTCCGCACTAGACACCAGACAATGGTAAACCACTTCTGAAAATCTTGCTAGAAAACTTCAGGGATTACTTCAGAAACTCTTTGGGAATCAAAACTGACTTGAAGGCACCAAAAAACACCACAAAGTAAAACTTACCTAATGTTCATGTAAGAAGGGAGCACTACAGAGTTAATCCACTGGGCCCATGATTTGTATCAGAGAATGTCTAGAAATGTCTTTTTGATACTGAATTTAAAGTGATCATGTTTGGATCTGAACGGCCTGGGAGTCATAAGCTTCCATCAATGCTAAAGGATCCTTCCACATCTAAAGATTCCCTGGAAGATAACAAAATCAAGGTTTCAATTCTGTCTAAAGCTATCGTTGATTCAACTTTTACAAGAATCTACATTTACCCCCTGAAATGTCACAATTCAGATCTCATTTTACATGCTTTAGTGGGCTCCCTTTAGAGTACAAAATTTACAATGTTTTTTTCATGTCAGATATTAGATGGTGGGGGAGTATTTAGTGCCTCTCTTTAAGTTTCTCTTATTAGCTAAGAAGGTTCAACTCCTGGCCACAGAAATATCAGCTGTAGTTTTTTGTCTTGGCATTTGAAATGAAGTATTTATAAAGAACAAGGAAGCTTAATTAGTAGCACTATTTATAGCTGGCAAATATATTGAAGAAAAAAAGTTACTGTGCTATTTCGGTTAGTAGTGTATGCAAATCACCCCTTAATATCTGATAAGGATTTCTGTAACATTTGTAAGAAATCTGATATAAAATTTGAAGGAGTTTTGGATGTACTTGTAATTGTCATATGATTGATCATATTGATTATGTGTCCATGCCTAGCTGGCTTTTGCTGAATCAAATGCAACTTGTTAAGAATAAGGGCTGAAGAGATATGATTACCTAATCTGACCGTCTGTGAGTGGCCAGACAGGAAATCCATAATCCAAAGGCAGATTGAATAAGAAAGTCCAAAGTCCAGAAGTTTAGACACTAATCTATGTGGAAGAATTGTGTTACACGCAGAACTAAAATCCACAAAAAGCATCCTCACATAGCCCTCCCTCCCGCTGTTCTAGATGAGTCAGAGCAGTGATGGCTATAGTGTCCTCTGTAGATCTATTGTTCCTGAGGGACCAAGATTCCAGTTTTAAAACGAACTGGCAGCCAACTGCCAATTCTCATTATTCTTCTAAATTAATCCACAATAAAGAAAAAAAAGAAAAGAAAATCCAGAAAAATCCAGAATAAAGGCAGTTAAACTGATCATTTTATTTATGTTTTTAACTTTTCTGAATTGTTAACCAGTTCCTTCGCCAAAACCCAAAAACACCATCCTCAAGGCAATTTATAACAATTATCTTTGACCTAACAATTAGGTAACATCTGATGGATGTTGAAGACCTTAATTATTGATGTTGTTACCAAACAATAAGATTTGCTCACTCTAAACTGAATCTTGACCCCTCTTTAAATCCAATGTCAGCATTCTAGGAAACCTCCACTCCAAACAAATAACTCTGAGACAGATGTCTTCTCAAAATTTCTGTTTAATTGGATAGTAAACTGGCACATCTGGGGAATCCCGAATCTGAAAGTTCCTTGCAATAAGTAAAAACTACAAATCCACCCCCTGCACACTTCATCGCATCACATGTCCCAATCACTATCTGTCCCAACCTGAGATGTCCTTTCTACCAAGTGAGGAAATAACATGACCTTGGCTTAGAAGAAGAATGCTATTATGTCTAACTACATACACTCCCAAGAAATTTCCCCCTCCCAGTTCCCAGGCTCAAGAAGGTGGCAGTGTGGAAGTGTCTGGTCTCAACATGGCTTCCAAAGTTGACATCCAGAAGCATTTTGATCTACTTCTAAGTGCAGATTTCCCAAAAGAAGTGCCCACAGAGATAAAAAAAAAAAAGGTCCATCTTGTTGATATGAGAGTTGAATCAAAGCTGATTATTTTTTTGTGGAAACGAGCCACAAATGTTGATCTTCCTCAAAGATGAGACCTGAAATAGGTCTTTGAACCTGACTGTGACTTGTCTGATGTCTGCTGCTTAACTCACATCCGCTCTCAAAAGTTTCTCTTAGTTTTACAATAAAAATAAAAGTTGTCCACATGCTAGGTAACATCGGAAAGAATGTCTCTCATTACAGAATTCAGGTTATGGGTATGAAATATTTCATGTGCAGGTTTGAACCTGTGCCCAAATCTGCCAGCGAAACCTTTGAAGAAACACCCACCTCTCCATTTTCTGCAGATTGCCATGAATAATGCAGATCGATGATGTGTCTTCCCAGGCCTTCGCCTTCCATTTTCTTGATTGCAACTGTCAGCTCCTCATATCCGTTGCTGGCATCCTCCCTTGCTTGCTTTCAAAATCCTTTGCTGAAGGAATTCATAATTGGGACAGACAATTATTATTTTAAAACCAGAGATTTTTTTCTTTTAAACTGACACATTTTAGCAAATTCTCTTCAGCAGCAGCTTGGCAGAGCATCTTGAATGATAACAGAAAGCCTTGGAAGACAGAAGGAGGAGTCAGCAGATTGCATTCTCCTCACCCATTTTTGAAATGCAGAAATTAAGAATGATTTAATTCAGATGTGTGGGTTTTCTGGTTTCCAACTGGGGAATTACACCATTTCCCCCCTTTCCTATTTAAACAAAGGATTTTTTTTTTAAAAAAAGATCTTGTTGACATCAAACAGAACATAACAGAAGAATTTCGCTCAATCAAACTAAAACTTTAGCCTAGGGTGGTTAATTGGTAGCTAGTGAGATGCCTTCAGACATGACACAAACCCACAGCCATTCTTCCGCTCATATTCTCTGGGCAACTAGCGTTGGGCCTGATCTGTGCTACTCTTGCAACTGTTTCTGCATCCAACAATGGGATCCAGTTGGCTTTTAATTTTACTTAAAGTGACTACCTCTTCTTTTTCTATCAGATAAAGAAGGTAGCTTGGTAGGAAAGGTTTACTCTATGTTTTACTTTGATCCTTTTGTTTCTCTCAAATAGAGAAAGATCAAACCATTCGGAAGAGATCCAATGAAAGTTTCTTGATTTTTCTGCCTCTTCTTTAAACAAGGGATTCTTTTTAGATCTACTGGAAATCAAAGAGAACCTATTCAATACTTTGAATTTTAGGCAGGGAGAATGTACAAAAATTTCACTCTTCAAGTGCAAAGGGAATGGCCTTGAGAGACATGAGGAAGTGACACTACTAGTTGAAACTAGTTAAAAATGGTGGCTAGTAAATGTTAGACTTACAATATTCTATTACTGTAGTCTTACAATAAAGTAGAATTAGCTTATTTACTCATGTTTCATGTCTGCTGTATCGGGGAGGGCTGACACAATATGTCTGGTTGTCACTAGACTGGAGATGGTTAGGCTGGTATTATAAAGTTGTGATCGTTTTTGTTCCAAGTCATGCTTTGCCCACAATATCCTTTCGCATGTGCTGGACAGAGGTGGTATTCAGCCGGTTCTGACCGGTTCTGGAGAACCGGTAGCAGAAATTTTGAGTAGTTCGGAGAACCGGCAAATCCCACCTCTGATTGGCCCCGCCCCATCTATTCTCTGCCTCCCATCGAGTCCCAGCTGATCGGCTGGGTCTTCTTTTGTTTCCCTGCACAGGAGAACGGAGCTGGAAAGCAGGTTAGTTGGGTGGGGAGGGAATGGGGATTTTGCAGTAACCTTCCCCTGCCACGCCCACCAAGCCATGTGAACCAAGCCAAGCCACACCCACAGAACCGATAGTAAAAAAAATTGAATCCCACCTCTGGTGCTGGATGTGTTTTTCCTGCATTCCAACTGAACTGATTAGCAGGAGATGCTCCTTTAACAACAGGTCACGATTTCTAAAAAAAGGAAAGTTGTTCATTCAACCATCCATGGTAGTGTTCCGGGTTCAAATACATGCAAGTTGGCCCTGTTTTCATCTGACAAATATTGGGTATTAGAGAATGAAAATGTGCTTTAAAGATAAATTGACTCCTAGACAGAAAATAAACATAAATTCCCAGTCAAGACTGACAAGTCCAAAGGAAAATATGCATTTCTGCCACCTGGAAGATGACATTAACTAAACAAATATTCACCCAGCTGTAAAGAGCTGGAAGCAAATATTCCTGCCAGTTTAATATTTTCCATTCCACATATGTATATGGTTCAGCATTGAAAACCAATATTTTTCATATTGTACAAACACATTATTTGTTTCCACTGAACTATTTGCCCACTGCATCAAAGTTTGTTTGGTCACAGTAGAATAATAACATTTTTCACATGGATGTCTAATATGGGGTTTTAAAAGGTTTTGTGATTCCTACGCAGAAGAAAAGCTGCAACCTCCATTTGTGGAACTCTGAAAATTGTATTTTACTTTGGGAAAGTGATTTGGGACGCTGTCAGATCTGTGTATCTGTCATTTCTTCAGTGGAAGAAAAAAAAAGGTGGTGGGGAGGCTGATAAAGAAATCCTTTCTTGATGTAACCTGAATATATTTAACCTTATATCGAATTTGTATAACCTATACATGATACAATGGAGGGAGAAAAGCCAGATGGCCAGAACCTATCACCTCCGAGAGGCAGAGCCAGGAGATGAGAAGATCATAAAAATTCCACAGTGAGATGTAAAAGTTCGTTCTAAAAAGGGAGTGGGGGGAAATTAGGTATGTCCTGGGAAACTGTGAGAAAGATCGTTCCTACAGAAGAGGTGGGAGGGGAATTCACATACTGGCTTTTGTTTCTCTAAATACACATCGAGATAAGGGGAGGGGTTCTAAACTCCCTTGTGTATCCCTGTATGCCTGAGGGACCTCAGACGCTGCTTTGAACTCCTACATGAATTGTGTCATCTCAATAAAGGATTCCTTTTAATATGTTTGGTTCTCAGAAGTTCATTCTTGCTAATTGAATGGGAAAAAGTTCCGTAGCCTGACATAAAGGCTTCTGTAAAGCCTTTGATTCAGTGGTACACGACAAACTACTCCTAAAAATAAAATCCTATGGTATCTCTGGACAACTGAATAACTGGATAGAAGCATTCCTGTCAAACAGACAACAAATGGTCAAAATCGGGAGTGTCCTATCAAATCCAGTACCTGTCAATAGTGGTGTTCCCCAAGGCAGTGTTCTAGGACCAACTCTCTTCATACTCTACATAAACGACCTCTGTGATCATATTAAGAGCAATTGCGTTCTCTTCGCTGATGATGTAAAGCTGTTCAATACCACAGACAATACTGCTACCCTACAAAAAGATCTTGACTATGTATCAGAATGGTCAAACAAATGGCAACTTCAAATCTCAACAAATAAATGCTCTGTCTTACATATTGGCAAAAAAAAATCAGAAAATAAAATACAAGCTGAATAGTCAAGATCTTGTTGATGACCCATGCTCTGTAAAGGACCTTGGAATACTCACCTCTAATGATCTAAGTGCTAGAGACCACTGCAACTACATAGCCAAAAAGGCATTAAGAGTTGTTAACCTAATCCTACGTAGCTTTTTCTCTGGTAATATCACACTACTAACCAGAGCATACAAAACATTTGCTAGACCAATACTCGAATACAGTTCATCAGTCTGGAACCCACATTACGTATCTGATATTAGCACAATTGAGAAAGTCCAGAAATATTTCACAAGAAGAGTTCTCCACTCCTCTACTCGTTGTAGAATACCTTATGCCACCAGACTTGAAATTCTAGAACTAGAAAACCTTGAATTACGCCGTCTTCGGTCTGACTTAAGCATGGTATATAAAATCATACATTGCAATGTCCTACCTGTCAATGAATACTTCAGCTTCAACCATAACAACACAAGAGCACACAACAGATACAAACTCAAAGTAAACCGCACCAAACTTGATTGCAGGAAATACGACTTCAGCAATAGAGTGGTCAATGTCTGGAATACTCTACCCGACTCTGTAGTTTCTTCCCCAAACCCCAAAAACTTTAACCTTAGACTGTCTACTATTGACCTCACCCCTTTCCTAAGAGGCCTGTAGGGGGCGTGCATAAGCGCACCAACGTGCCTACCGTCCCTGTCCTATTGTTTCTCTTATTCTTTTATTTTTCTTATATGTACCCATTTCATGTATTCACAACTATGTATACATTTATACTTATTATCTTGTAAACAATTGGCAAATCAAATAAATAAATAAATAAATAAACATACACTATCTATTCTGCCTTTGTCCATATTCTCAAGCAGAATTTTTAATGATGCAACAATGGAAAGTGTCACACTTCTCTGAACATCCTATGATATTTTGTGGGTAGTGGAGACCATCACGAGATCAACAGGTGAGGAAAGTCTACAGGTTCCTGGGATAAGAAGCTCATTCATCCTTCTGCTAACCCTTCAAGGAGGACTGAAGCTAATGTAGCAAATTCCTTTGTTTTGGTTCCTGTGGATTCTTTCAAAAATTTGATCAAAAACAAAAACAGCCCCAACAATGAAAGCAACAAGATATTGGCAGCCTTGATCCTCCTGCCCCTCCTGGTTATGAGCCAGAAGGTGCTGTCTCCTGCTGAGACATTGCTAAGAGAAAATAATGCATTATTTATGATTGCAAGAAAAACTCAGAGGCATTCTACAGTTTTTGGACTGAAGTGTTTACAGTGTGGCACAGATCAGATTTTTCGAAGCAAGTCCTATTTCTTCCTATGGCTATTGCCTCCTTCACAATGGATTTTCTGAAATTTATACATCAACCCTCATCAAGGTTTGGCTATGTTAAAATATGATTCAAGTCAGGTCTTGCAAGAGCGTCCTTTTGGGACTGCACCTTTGAAACTGTCATGGCTTGTGTATCTCCCAGCCTTTATAGGCAACACCAACAGGAAGCAAGACTAGATGAGCTAAAATCTACTTGATTGTAAGGCTACATTAGCAGAATTTTGCAAGTCTGAAAGTATCAACTTCTCACCACTATTTTAAACTCTTGATCCAATAGAGCAGGTCCTTCCTAAGTTCCTTCCTCAGACCGATATGTCACTGAGGGTTCCAATCTTTCTTCTTTGTTTCCTAAGCAGCATCTCTTCTTCTCATCCTCAAGGTCATCCAGATGTTCCCTGACAGTATAAGACAATCCATACATTTTAGTGAAAAAGAGAGAGAATCACTCACTATACCTCGGGCCCCTTGAGAGATAAATCTTTGCAGGGTTTAATGATAGCCAGATAGGTTTGACACGAGACATAAAATTTTGAGCCAGACAATCTTGGCAATGTTCAAGGAAATAAAACAAGAGTAATAATAAGGACCAAGGTCATACCATTCTGCTGTGGGTTTCTGTACTGTAATCCAGTGTTATTGAAGGTTATGATGACAAGGAACACTTAAGACAGAAAGGTCTCTCAGTTGAGGATCTGGACGCAGTGCAATGATGAATCATAGAAAGCAGTTTGCCATCTTGGATCAGCTGTTGTTTGAGTATCAGAGTCTTGTGTGACAATTGGGGTCCTGGGTTTAGTTCCCTTTGGAGTCAACCAGGGCAAGGAACTGATCTAAATGCAATTTAGAAAGAAGAAGCTTTCTAAAGGTGCTTTAAGAAAAGATGGACTCCTTTTGAATGTAAACATTTGACAAACCTCCACAATAGCCACATAAATGAATGATTGGTGAACCATGAAGGGTGGATGACATTTAGAAGAATGTTTTTAGCACCAAAAAGCCAGGGAGAAACAACTAATTATGACAGCTACTGGCTGCAGCTTGCCTGCCTACAACACTGGGATTGTTTATTGGCATTATAACAAGCCCAGTAGTTGCTTATTTGAAAGAAAATGTGAGTTTCTGACCGAAACAAAAGAAGACTTGTACAAATCTATGTGGCACACAACTATCTGACAGAATTATTCTTAAACATTCAAAGAAAAGAAAAACGAACCTTTTCATAACTCGGATAAAGTATAAAAGGGTAGAAGTAATATCACTGAATCATGGAGGGGCTTGAAAACAAACACAGAGCGTAATAGATCAGATATTTCTGCTATATGAAGAAGACTCATTCTCTGAAGTGGCACACTTTGAGACAGTCAAGTTGATGAAAAGCAACAGGAGAAAATTACAAAATAGCATGATTTGCAAATTGAAGTCAAAAGGGTATGGAGAAAAAACAGATCAATTGTCACATCTACTGTAATTGCAGTTTTTGGTGCAATTTCAAATGAATTCACCAAATATTTAGAAATGTTACACATAATGGCTCTCCTAATTGTGCAGAAGATCTTTCTCTTCAAACAGCCAGCGTCTTATGACAAAAGCTCCGATGACTCTCCTTTTTTTGGATACTAGCTCGATACCTGTGCTTCGCTACAAAACTATGTAGTCGGGCTTAGTTTTTGAGGAGGAAAATAAGGGGAAAAACATCTGTCTCTGCCTACCAGCATCCATTGGTATTCATCTGGCTAGCATCCTGTCAGTGTGTGAGACAGTTGAGGGTTAGGGCTGTTTGGAAACTGAAAGAGTATTTGCTGTGTGAGCAAGAAGGAGACAGCAAGGAGCCTGGACACGGCTTAGTTCAACTGTTCTGTACTTAAGCTGCTTGGTGCTGTGAAACTAAAACTGAAACTCCTCTCCTCTGCTTGTGTTTTGCATTTGGAACAGATTTCTTTTCAGGTGGGGAGAGGGAGTAAAACTCCTTAGTATCAGAGCATGTTAATAATAATATACGAAATACAAATGATCTGATGTTCATTTCGAATAATCCTTTCTTAGTGAGAACTTAGAAGCCAAGAGGAACATACGTGCCAAATTTCAAGCTTGTAGGCTTTACGGTTCTGGAGATTTTGTGATGATGCATGAGTGGTATTTCGCTTTTATACATATCGCTTTATCACTGGAGTTAAGCCCCAGTTGATTAGATTGTATTACTCATTGAGATGAATAGAAAACAATAATTTAAATGGCTGACCCTTTTCTTAGCTTTCATGAGGCTTTCTGCCCTCATGAGGTCATCTTCTCCTTAGCCTAGTGACATAATTCGCCCTGAACCTAGAATTCAGACAGGAGTCTTCTATGATCCTGTGATGTTCTACCCAGGTTACGCATCAAAACAGCAACACCCAAAACACATTTATCCAGGTTCCAAATATCATTAGGGACAAAACTCCAGAAAACTTGATAATGCAATGGAGTATCCTAGAGAAGGGCACTACTGTATTGATCCCCTTTATCCCTATCTGAGTTCATATATTTGATTGACACTGGAAAGTATTTTGGAGACATTTAGTTTTCATCCTCCCAGTACATCAGAAAAGTAGATTGAAGGTTAGATAAATCACCATTCTCATCTCTCTTTGTACTCTGGTGAAAATAGGATTTCGTCTTTGTCTCACCAGACGTCAGACTTGTCTAGCATAAAGCCAGACAGGACAGTAAATCTCAACTCTCCAAACCCCCCAAAACCATATTCAAGAACTTCTTACACCTGACATACATGGCACATTATTTGTTTTATTGCAGACAAGAATGAAACCATCAAACCATAGATCTGGCTAGACAGAAATCAAAGCTGCATCCAGTTTTGGCCACCACACTATAAAAAAGATGTTGTAGTTCTAGAACAGGCCCCTCCAAACTTGGCGACTTTAAGACTTGTGGACTTCAACTCCCAGAGTTCCCCAGCCAGCATAGCTGGCTAAGGAATTCTGGGAGTTAAAGTCACAAGTCTTAAAGTTGCCAAGTTTGGAGACCTCTGCTCTAGAAAAAGTACAGAGAAGAGCAACCAGGTTGTTAGGGGACTGGAGACTAAAACATATGAAGAACGGTTGCAGGAACTGGGCATGGCTAGTCTAGTGAAGAGAAGGACCAGGTGAGACATGATAGCAGTCTTCCAATATTTGAGGGGCTGCTGCAGAGAGGAAGGGGTCAAGCTGTTTTCCAAAGCACCTGTAGGCCAGACAAGGAATAATGGATGGAAACTGAACAAGGAGAGATTCAACCTGGATATAAGGATAAATTTTCTAACAGTGAGAACAATCAACCCATGGAACAGAAGTTGCCTTCGGAAGTTGTGGGAGTTTCATCACTTGAGACTTTCAAGAAGAGACTGGATTCCCATCTGTCAGAAATGGTGTAGGTCTCTTGCTTGGGTCGGGGGTTGGACTAGATGACCTACAAGGTCCCTTCGAACTCTGTTAATCTGTATCTGTATAGATCTGTTTTCGCTCTAGACTTCCTCTAAACCAGGGGTGTCCAACCTTGGGCAACTTTAAGACTTGTGCACTTCAATTCCCAGAATTCCCCAGCCAGCATGAAATTTTCAATCTTTTCAAAGATTGAGAATCGTCTTTGGGGTGCGTTTTATAATATTTTCAGATATCTGGAGGGCTGTGAATGCCCAGTCAAATACAAGTTGAGTCTTCTTGGGGATCTGCAAGTTATCTCTGAATGATCCCTGGTCCTGAAGGGAGAACATAATGTATGCTTGAGCAGCTTGAGTTGAATAAAAATGTCATGAGTTAGCAGCTGGTTTATGTTGAAGTGCTCCAGTCTTCAGCACATTTAACATCTAACAAGAATAAAACCTCTCAAAAATGAACCTTCCCACCTCTTTTTAGCTCCAAAGGTGCTTTAGCCTCTTTTTAGGTCCATAGGTGACCCCCCGAAATAGCAATGTCATAGAACCTAACCGTAGTGAGCTACTTTGGAAAATCTGGAAGTTTGAAACTTGAAGCAGAAATGCCCATCTAGTAGCCCAGTGCTGGGTTTTAAACAAAGCTGGAGAACTGGAACTACATTTGGTATTTGGTATCTTTGAATTTGTCCTGTTTTTTTTAAACTCAGAATTTGTGGAAGAAGGAAATTCATTGTGCTGTATGGGAAATTTAGCAATCTGTGGGTGGCAGGAAGGAAGGAGACATTGCTGGAAATTGTGTAGCCTGCGGGCAAATGCATGAACTGCTTCTAAGAATAGATCAGAGGCTCTTGGGGAAACAACATGAGGCATGAAAGTTTCTTTTTCTTAATTGGAAAGTGCCAGAAGTAATAGGCTTCTCTTGAAACTCATTAAATTATTCAATGATTCCTCCCACTTTGCCCTGCTCCAAATCAGGGAGACTTTTGGACTCAAGGGTGGTAATAATTTTAGCCAGGAATACAATTAAAAATTAAACAAAACAACTCACAATGAGCTTATACTCCATTTTTAAGGCATAATGTGGTCTGAATAAAGGCATGGAACATCACTTGATGCTGCCGATAAGCTCTGCGTCATCCATCAAATTAGAGAAGAGCTAACTCAGGAGAACTTACCAAAAGGGGTTGAATTCAGCTGCAAGAAGTTTGCACGTAATTGCAGTTTTGGAAACCAAACATGGCATTGATCCCTCAAGGCAACTTTTGATGCTGTCTCATTTGGTGGTCCACTGTAGAAGGAATGGCAGAAACTGGGGGTGGAGTTAAAAGAGGAATCAGCCTAGAATCCCTACATAGCCACAAGTTAACGAAGTCCAACCTCCCTTAAAACCTGTTGACCCAAACAGGTGTTAACCATTAGTTGAAAGACATATGTGCATAGGCTGTTTATCAATAGATCAGTTTAGTTGGATCTTCATGTGTGGACCCCATCATTTGCCCCTGACATTCCCTACCTTGTTTTCCACCACACTGGTGTGCACAGCTTTTTCCTGGCAACTCTGAGGTTGCCATTCAGCCCTAAAAATGTGTTTGCTCTAAGAAGCAGCAGACAGGGGTATGTAAGCACCCCACCTCATCCCAATTCCATGAATCACTATTGGAGAAAGCAGGAAAATGTCACTCCAAATAATTTTCAGAATCCCATGACACCCTTGGTCAATAAATCTCCTTTTATTTGGCTGTATAAAGTTCAACTGATGAGATCATACAAGACATCGCTTACTTGGCACAAATGGAAGTTGGAAGAAAATACATAATTTGATTTGTATCTGATGTTGCCCAGTAGTTAGACCTTTGTATTTCATTTCCTTTGATTACACGAGAAAATAATCTAATGTATATGTTATTCTGCTATCCTCCGGTGTGATTCCTTCTTATATTTCCCGGAACAAATTTAGAGCTAGCAACTAAAACGAATTCCAACAAACTCTTTCTTGGAAAGAAAGAAGAAAGAAAGGGAGGACATTCTCAGGTTGTTGAAGGCCCATTAAAGTTTGAAGAGGACTTTAAACAGCAAAGCTCTCTAGAAGTGAGCTGATAAATTAGAATGTTGCAAATATCAAACTGAATATAATGTCTTTTTGTTATGTCTTTTTGTTAAAAAAAACCCTACTTTTTAAAGAATTGCATTTGGAGACAAGGTGTTTCCCATTTCATTTATTTGAATTACAATGTTTCTGAAATGGCTTCCCATCTGAGGCTGAGGAGAAGCTGCAAAGAAATTGTGAACAAGCAAAAGCAATGAATACACCTACGACAGTGAAGGTAGGTTAATAACCTCACCAGGAAAATAACCGCTATTCAGATCAATTTCCCAGAATTCAGGGATTTATGAATAAGATCACCACATCTGAAACTGATCTAGAAACCAAAGCTTTCCGTAAAGTTTCAGGCAAAGAGCCCCCTGCTCCAAAATTCTTTTTTTAAAAAAATAAATTTTATTGATTTTACAATTAAAACAAACCAACAACACATACATAAATGAAAGAGAGAAAAAGAAGAAAGGGAGAAGAAAATAGAAAGAAAAAAAATGGAAATTTTTTTGCTCCAAAATTCTAGACTTCCTTTTCTACTTCTGGACCCCAGCTCCAAACATCAGAGCACGAAGGCTGCAGTGCTTTCCTTGATGGAGAAATTGAGTATTTGTGAGAGTTTAGCTCTTAATGCCTTGGTGAGACATAATATCTTCATGCTTTGTCAGCTTGCCAGATAAACCAGACAGGAAACACAACTAGATGAACTAAATCAGACTAAATTCAGCAGGTTCTGACCAGTTCTGGAGAACCGGTAGTGGAAATTTTGAGTAGTTCGGAGAACTGACAAATCCCACCTCTGACTGGCCCCACCCCTATCTATTCTCTGCCTCCCATCGAGTCCCAGCTGATCGGCTGGGTCTTCTTTTGTTTCCCTGCACAGGAGAACGGAGCTGGAAAGCAGGTTAGTGGGGTGTGGAGGGAATGGGATTTTGCAGTATCCTTCCCCTGCCACACCCACCAAGCCATGCCCACAGAACCAGTAGTAAAAACATTTGAATCCCACCACTGAACTAAATCTACCTTATTGTAAAGCTACATTAACAGAATCTCCATAGTCCATAATGGGATTACCTCAGTCATCCATAACATCTAAGCCACTCCACTTTCTGTCATTGATAACCAGGTTGGGCCATGTGTAGCCATTCAAGTGTGTGGATGAACATCTTCCATCAGCCCTGGTCAAACAGTCCTGATGAGGGATGATGACAATGGCAGTCAATTAATTTTTTCCACAGCTGTATTTTGCCTATCAGCATCTGATGACGAAGATTTTCTGTGTTTTGTCAAGTTCAATATGGTCGCACTTAGTGAATTTTCTTGCACTGTAGACAAAAACAGAGCTATAAACTCTCTGCAGACTTCTAAGTACTAATAGTATGATCTATGCAAGTTCAGCACTTGGATGTAATTACAAATGCAAAGAAGGAATAAATACTGAGAAGGTCCTGGGGTAGAAAGCAATTTAAAATGAAGGAAGAGGATGAGAAAAGAAGGAAAGCAAATGGAATGAGTGAGAACAATAAACTACAGAAACATATAAATATTACTTTCATTTTTCAATCAGCTATCGGTAAACTGTTTCCTGAAGAAAGGAAGACAGACCTGAAAGTTGATGGTTTTTTTAAACTACTGCCTTCAAAACTGCTTGATTCCCACATCTGGAAATCAGTGGCGAGACTGGGTTGTAACACTGGGCTTTGAATATTATCAAACTCAGAGAAAGTTGTATGGACATATTAGGAGAGTTTTATCAGTGTGTGTGTGTGTGTGTGTGCGCGTGCATGTGTGTGTGTGTGTAAGTAAACTCAGGAAGTTAAAGCTGAGGATTTTGAAACAAACAGAGCAGGTCTCAATAAATTTCACAGGTATAGGGAAAAAACCCTATTTTTTTTCTTTGGAGAGGGGATAAGGTAAATTTCATTCCTGCAAATTTTCCCCCTAAAGACTGAAGATAAATATTGGTTGCATTTCCATCTCCCTGGCCAAAACAATACCCATGCCTTGCCTAAAATATGTCTAGCGGGAAGGTAAAATGCAGAAGTTTGGTCTTACTAATACTTCCTTTTTATGAGCCTGTAATCCTTTAATTCAGGGTAGAATTGGGGTGATTGGATGGAGGTGAGCATTTACTGGCCGGATGCCCTTCCTGATGCCACATGGAGTTCACAGCAAATATTTTTTCTTCTTTGTGGATTGAACTCTCAACCTTCCAAGTAGTAAGCGAGTGTCTTCACTAGGCTACCATGCTGCTCATATGGCTTACTAATAACTACTTAGAAATAAGTTTCACATGATGGAATAATTCAGTCATCATAACTATTGTGCTATTCTATTTTTATCTCCTTATTATTCAAAGACAATAATGAGAATACATAGAAGCATTATTTCTAGAATTTGGCAACTGCACACACACACACACACACACACACACACACACACAAATCCTATGGTATCTCTGGACAACTGCATAACTGGATAGAAGCATTCCTGTCAAACAGACAACAAATGGTCAAAATTGGGAGTGTCAAATTCTGTACCTGTCAACAGTGGTGTCCCCCAAGGCAGTGTTCTAGGACCAACTCTCTTCATATTCTAGATAAATGACCTCTGTGATCATATTAAGAGCAACTGCGTTCTCTTCGCTGATGATGTAAAGCTGTTCAATACCACAGACAATACTGCTACCCTTGAAAAAGATCTTGACTATGTATCAGAATGGTCAAACAAATGGCAACTTCAAATCTCAACAAATAAATGCTCTGTCTTACATATTGGCAAAAAAAATCAGAAAATAAAATACAAGCTGAATAGTCAAGACCTTGTTGATGATCCAAGCTCTGTAAAGGACCTTGGAATACTCACCTCTAATGATCTAAGTGCTAGAGCCCACTGTAACTACATAGCCAAAAAGGCATTAAGAGTTGTTAACCTAATCTTACGTAGCTTTTTCTCTGGTAATATCACACTACTAACCAGAGCATACAAAACATTTGCTAGACCAATACTCGAATACAGCTCATCAGTCTGGAACCCACACTACGTATCTGATATTAGCACAGTTGAGAAAGTCCAGAAATATTTCACAAGAAGAGTTCTCTACTCCTCTACTCATTGCAGAATACCTTATGCCACCAGACTTGAAATTCTAGACCTAGAAAACCTTGAATTTTCCCCAAAGGGAGGCCAAGAAAAACCAAGTGAATCTGTGCTAATTAAAGGAAAGTTAAAGAATTCACTGAAAGATTATGCAAAGTAGGTTTTCTAGGTCTAGAATTTCAAGTCTGGTGGCATAAGTATTGCTTATAGTTCCACTGTGGGAAGGAACTGTCGCCTCTCACTCCAAATCTTTCTGGACTGCACAAAGAGATGAATTATAGTGGGGAGTAAAAGACGGGGAGGGGAACCTTAAGCAAAACCACACTCAGAAAGTAAGCTTACATTGTCATTTAGATTTGCAAAAGGCTCACCCACCCTGAGCCATCAGGATAGGCCCGTCTTAAAAGGGGTCATGGATTTACATCTCAGCATCTGAATACTCAGCTGTGTGGAGGCTCTATTAATTCAGCCCTAGAAGTGGGGGGGACTGGGAGGGGGAAGGAAAAGAAGGAAGGAAGGAGGTTTCCATTGTGGTAACACAAAAACCGCTGCTGGTGAAAGAAATTGATTTTGTTGGGGAAGAAAGAAATGACAGAATCTGGAAATGTAATAAAAATAAGATGCAATCACAAGCAACACGAAGAACATATGTTTTAATGCATCTTAACACCACCATTCCATCCCCACTCCTTCATGTCAGGACTTTGCTTTAGCTAAGAGCCAGTTATTTTCCTAGATCAGTAGCAGAGACAAGCTGAAATACTGTTTCAATTATTTCATTATAGCAGCCACAATAATACTTCAGCCGTAAATAAGGTACAGATTTCTCCTAACTTTGGAGACATAAAAAGAACATTGGTATTTGGCATTGCTTCGGCTGTCTATTTCAAGCTAAACGAGCCAGCAAATTCACATGATTTGAAACAAATCCCAAAGGAGCTGAACATGGTTGGCTAGCAGAGGAGACCAGAAACCAGGAAGTTCAAGGACAAGTTAGTCTCAAAAGTGGAAGAGGGGAGAAAGCCTCCCCCCACTTTTTTTCTGGGCAAAATCCTCCCTGTTCCTCTGGAGAAAGAAAGATGCGCTCAAATTCTGCAAGAGGTAAAACAGTGGTGGTATTCTTTTTTTTTTTTACTACCTGTTCTGTGGGCGTGGCTTGGTGGGTGCGCTATGGCTTGGTGGGCGTGGTGTGTTTGGTGGGCATGGCAGGGAAAGGTTACTGTAACATCCCATTCCCTCCCCACCTGTTGTGGTTAGCCGGCAGCAGGTGCAGATGCCTGAGGAGAACGAGGACTCAGATGAGGGGCCAGGACCATTAGGGAGTGGACTGCTGCCTTCAGAGATTGTGGGGGCTGGCAGCAGCAATGAGGAGGTTCCCAAGGAGCCTGTGCCAAGTGCGCGTGCGTGCAGGATTGCTCGCAGGAAAGAGCAGCTGCAGCAGCATGGGCGACTTGGGAGTAAGGCTGCAAGGTCCCCTCCTTCAAGAAGATAAAAGCCAGCTGTGAATCGGACATTCTTTGCAGGAAGCAAAGACGTTTTGAAACTCGAGACTCATGGACATTGCAGTATCTTAAGTTGGTATTTGAAGACTCTTGTGTTGTAAAATATTTTTTATCTGTTATTCTTGGCAGCCTCCCACAGTTTTGGCGAGGCTTGTGCTTATCAAAGTTAATTAGTTTGCAGCAGCCTTTTAACCAGGGATTCATAAGAATCATTAAAAGGTTTCTGTTCCCTTTGGTTCGTGTTTGTTTTATTGGAAAAGGGTTTGGGTCAGAACACCACCCCACTAACCTGCTTTCCAGCTCTGTTCTCCTGTGCAGGGCAACCAAAGAAGACCCAGCTGATCAGCTGGGACTCAATGGGAGGCAGAGAAGAGATGGGGTCAGAGCCAGTCAGAGGTGGTATTTGCTGGTTCTCTGAACTACTCAAAATTTCCGCTACCAGTTCTCCAGAACTGGTCAGAACCTGCTGAATACTGCCTCTGATTCCCACTCCACTCTAGGGGAAGGTTACTGCAAAATCCCCATTCCCTCCCCATCCCACTAACCTGCTTTCCAGCTCTGTTCTCCTGTTCAGGGCAACCAATGAAAACCCAGCCGATCAGTTGGGACTCGGGAGGCAGAGAATAGATGGGGGCTGGGCCAGTCAGAGGTGGGATTTGCTGGTTCTCCAAACTACTCAAAATTTCCACTACTGGTTCTCCAGAACCAGTCAGAACTGGCTGAATACCACCTCTGAGGTATCTTTGTCATCAACCAAAAGCACACATATTGATTGGGTGAAACCAGGCTTAATAGCTGTAACTGTGAGAGGGATCTTGGAGTCTTAGTGGACAACCAGCTAAATATGAGCTAGCAGTGTCTGGTGGCAGCCAAAAAAAGCCAATGCAGCCCTATGCTGCATTAACAGAGGATACAATCAAGATCAAGTGAGGTCCTAATACCACTCTATAAAGCCTTAGTAAGACCACACTTAGAGTACTGCATCCAGTTTTGGTCACCACATTATAAAAAGATGTTGAGACTCTAGAAAGAGTGCAGAGAAGAGCAACCAGGATGATTAGGGGACTGAAGGCTAAAACATACGATCAACGGTTGCAGGAAGTGGGCATGGCTACTCTAGTGAAGAGAAGGACCAGGGGAGACATGCTAGCATCTTCCAGTATTTGAGGGGCTACCACAGAGAGGAAGGGGTCAAGCTATTTTCTAAAGCAATTGAAGGCCAGACAAGGAATAATGGATGGAAACTGATCAAGGAGAGATTCAACCAGAAATTTTCTGACAGTGAGAACTATCAACCAATGGAACATCTTGCCTTCGGAAGTTGTGGGAGCTTCATCAGTGAAGGCTTTCAAGAAGATATTGGACTGCCATTTGTCAGAAATGGTATAGGGTCTCCTGCTTGGGTGGGCGGGGGGTTGGACTAGATGACCTACAAAGTCCCTTCCAACTCTGTTAACCTGATCTGATCTTGCAGAACTCAAATACTTTGGGATTTGGGAGATGGCAAATGAACTTACCCACTTATGACAATGACGCCCAGGAGGTACTTCAAGTGCAGGTGCTTTAGCTCATCCTCTCATCTCCCTCATCCCACTCTGGAATGACCCATCGGTGATGTAAATATCATCTGACCAGGATGCATTGTGTGGTCACCATGTGACACGGAGAAGGAGACATCCAAATTGAAGACAGAGAATAATAGAGAGTATGAATCATAGTTTCACTACCAGTGGATCTGGATCTTAAGAATCATATACCTCCTACTACTCTCTTCTTTTCTGTGACTAATTTAAAAAATAATCCTCTGCTTAGTTCTTTCTGGAATAACTCTTATTTTTCTAAGATTTCTCTCCAGTTTTCTGCTTGCAATTCATTACCCAGCAGTTTAAAGACCAAGAGAAACAGAGGTCTGGCATGGTTGAAGTCCAGGAATCTTCAGAGGTGTTGCTGCTCAGCCTACCTGAGCCTTAATAGCACTGCCGTCAACTCTTGTCACCTTGGGCACAGCAATTCCTGTAGTCCCAGTTGTTCTGCTGCAATTCCGCCCCCCTCCCCCGACAATGCTCAGTAGGAGCTTTGACAGCATTAGTGTCAGATTAGAGATAAATCAGAGGCTTTACATTCCAGCTTTGCTTGGTTTGCCTGCCATCCATCTAGCTCAGGACCATTGTGTGGAAACTTTTTGATCCCCTCCTGAGAAACGAACATCTCAATTTGATAGCCCAGATCAGGGGTCGGCAACCTTGGAACACAAAGAGCCGTTTGGACCCGTTTCCCACAGAAAAGAAAACACCGGGAGTGCCACAAAACCCTTCCCCTGATGCCTGATTATTTCCTGAGCGGCCACAAAACTGGCCTATGTAGTTGAATTCAACATTCTGTTTTCTTCTGAAATGTTGCTTTTCTTGGATTTATCCATGCTTGGCCAAACTACCAGGGGTCAAAAAGCTCCATAAATCGCGTGCCGGCGGGTGTCACACCTTGGCAGGTGAGTGACAGGGAACTTCAGCAGAGGGATGAAAGAGCCACATGCTTGTTGTGGTTCGCCAGCAGCCTGTGCGGATGGCAGCAGAATCGGGCAGTGGGGAAGAATGGGGACCAATCCAGGAATTTGGCGAGGACTCAGATGAGGATCCTGCGTCCGATGCAGAGATGGGCCCAGGACCATCTGGGAGTTGTGTGCTGACTCCGGAGCCTCCGGAGTCTGGCAGCAGTGAGGCAGAGGAACAAGGGGAGCCTGTTCCCAGTGCACGTGTGTGCAGAGCTGCTAGAAGGCAAGAGCAGCTGAGACAAAAGGGGCGGCTTGGGAGTAAGGCTTGGAGGTGATTGCCTCTCCCCTAAGGTGTGCCTTAAGGTGTGGTGTGCGTGGCTGTCAATGGGTACATGGAAGAGCCCTGGGATGATGTCATCATGACGTCACTGGCCAGAGTGGTCACAGCACTTAGAGAAGATGGTTGACAGGATCATTGCCACAGTTAAAAGGGGCTGTGAGTGTATGCTCCCCTTGATGCAGCACGAGAGGCTCTCTTTCATCGTCTCATTATTTCAGCCATTGCTACTGGAGTATGTCCTGCATGCATGTGGTGCCCACTAGGGAAGACTGCTAGATGCATGTGGCATGGGGTGAATTGAACAGGTTCTCTTGAAGCCAGCTGGGCAATTTGTATGCCTGGAAAAAAAAACCCTCTAATTGTATTTTTGCCAGCTTTCTGTTTGCTTTCTCTACTTCTCCTCCTTTCTGTTATTTTTTTTTTTTAAAAGCTGCTTTTAAAGTGAGGTTTCAAACAGATACCTTTGATCTTTTCTGGGGTAATAGCCAGGAATCTAGCAACCTTTTGTGTATATCCATTGACTGAAAACTATTAATGCACCATTCAACACCTCTGTCCAGCTCTCTCATCCAGCTGAGGGCATTCACCTGCCATACTTCCAAGCTTTTTTTCATTTCCAAAGACCTGTCAGTCTCTGTAGACCTCTGATATTGTAAGGGGCCTCTATACACAGCAGAAGCAGAAGCTTTGGCATCACGGAAAAAGCCAAATGGAAATGGCATCGCCTTTGAAAAAGAGGTTCTTGATCTCATTTTAAAAGCCTCAAGGCGCTGCCCAGTTAGGCTTATTGGCAGAAGTAAATCACAGATGTGCAACCAAAAAATAATAACTGGAAAAGATGAATGGTTGGGGGAACTAGATATGTCTAGTCTAATGGAAGAGAAGGACTGGAGGGGACATGATCACAGCCTTTCAGTATTTGAGGACTTGTCACAGAGAAGACGGGGTTATCCTAGTCTCCAAAGCACCTGAAGGCAGGACAAGAAGCAATGGATGGAAACTAAACAAGGAGAGAAGCAACCTAGAACTAAGGAGAAATTTGCTGGCAGTCAGAACAATTAATCAGTGAAACCTCTTCCCTCTAGAAATTGTAGGTTCTCCATCACTGGATGCTTTTAAGAAGAGATTGGACAGTATTTGGTATAGGATCTCTTGCTTGAGCAGGGGTTGGTCTAGAAGACCTCCAAGGTCCTTTCTAACTCTATTATTATAGGTGAAACTCAAAAAATTAGAATATCGTGCAAAAGTTCATTTATTTCAGTAATGCATCTTAAAAGGTGAAACTAATATATGAGATAGACTCATTACATGCAAAGCAAGATAGTTCCGTGATTTGTCATAATTGTGATGATTATGGCTTATAGCTCATGAAAACCCTAAATCTACAATCTCAGAAAATTAGAATATTGTGAAAAGGTTCAATATTCTACGCTCAAAGCGTCCCACTCTAATCAGCTAATGAAGCCATAACAACTGCAAAGGGTTCCTAAGCCTATAAATGGTATCTCAGTCTGGTTCAGTAGGAATCACAATCATGGGAAAGACTGCTGACCTGACAGTTGTGCAGAAAACCATCATTGACACCCTCCATAAGGAGGGAAAGCCTCAAAAGGTAATTGCAAAAGAAGTTGGATGTTCCCAAAGTGCTGTATCAAAGCACATTAATAGAAAGTTACGTGGAAGGGAAAAGTGTGGAAGAAAAAGGTGCACAAGCAGCAGGGATGACCGCAGCCTGGAAAGGATTATCAGGAAAAGGCCATTCAAAAGTGTTGGAGACTTTCACAAGGAGTGGACTGAGGCTGGAGTCAGTGCATCAAGAGCCACCACACACAGACGAATCCTGGACATGGGCTTCAAATGTTGTATTCCTCTTGTCAAGCCTCTCCTGAGCAACAAACAATGTCAAAAGCATCTTACTTGGACTAAAGAAAAACAGAACTGGTCTGTTGCTCAGTGGTCCAAAGTCCTCCTTTCTGATGAGAGCAACTTTTGCATCTCATTTGGAAACCAAGGACCCAGAGTCTGGAGGAAGAATGGAGAGGCACACACTGCAAGATGCTTGAAGTCCAGTGTGAATTTTTCACAGTCTGTGTTGATTTGGGGAGCCATGTCATCTGCTGGTGTTGGTCCACTGTGCTTCATTAAGTCCAGGGTCAGTGCAGCCATCTACCAGGAGATTTTGGAGCACTTCATGCTTCCTTCCGCAGACGAGCTTTATGGGGATGCTGACTTCATTTTCCAGCAGGACTTGGCACCTGCCCACACTGCCAAAAGCACCAAAACCTGGTTCAATGACCGTGGGATTACGTGCCTGACCTGAACCCCATAGAGAATCTATAGGGCATTGCCAAGAGAAAGATGAGAGACATGAGACTGAACAATGCAGAAGAGCTGAAGGCCGCTATTGAAGCATCCTGGACTTCCATAACACCTCAGCAGTGCCACAGGCTGATAGCTTCCATGCCACGTTGCATTGGGGCAGTCATTGCTGCAAAAGGGGCCCAGACCAAGTACTGAGTACATATACATGCTTATACTTTTCAGAGGTCCGATATTGTTCTAGGTACAATCCTTTATTGCTTGCATGTAATATTTTAATTTTCTGAGATTGTGGATTTGGGGTTTTCATGAGCTATAAGCCATAATCATCTCAATTATGACAAATCATGGCTTGAACTATCTTGCTTTGCATGTAATGAGTCTATCTCATATATTAGTTTCACCTTTTAAGTTTCATTACTGAAATAAATGAACTTTTGCACGATATTCTAATTTTTTGAGTTTCACCTGTATATGCTCTAAGAATTCCTAATGAGAAGGCAATACTGCAGTGAGATTCCTTCTAAGATCATAGTTCCTAAACATCTGGCTGAGGATCTTCCTATAGGGTTCCTTCTAGGCACAAGAGATTTGGAAGATGAGAACTGGACACTAGCTATTATCTGTCTCTGTCTCTATCACCTACCGGATGGTACAGTACATCCCACACACAATTCCCTCATATTGCATTTGTCTTCTTCTCACCTTAGCTGCCTCTTCTATCAATTTTAATTGTAAATCAGGCTTTGTTTACCTTAGTCTACAAATTACCATGCAGAAAACAATGACAAGCAATTAAGCAATATTTCTTGTGTGGTGTGTGGTGTGTGTGTGTGTGTGAAGGGAAGACTTTTAAGACAATATTTTTGGCATGCTGCTTATCCACCTGCTCATGTAAATGTCCTGGAAAATCCAGAAGTAGAGAAGTAGAAGAATCACTGAGAAATAACTAGAAATAGTAATTATGATGAGAGCTTCTTGTTTGACATTGAGAGCCAATGAGAATAAGAGCTAAGGAGGTTCTGAAGCAGGGGCCTCCAAACTTGACAGCTTTAAGACTTGTGGACTTCAACTCCCAGAATTCCTCCTCCAGTCCTGTTAGCTCAGGAATTCTGGGAGTTGAACTCCACAAGTCTTAAACTTGCCAAGTTTGAAGACCCTTGTTCTAAAGTGAGCAGAGATTTGATGGATGTGATGGACACAAGAAAAAAAAATCTGCAGGGAATCCCAGGATCTCAGCAGAGAAAGAGAAGGGAAATTTGAGAAGCAAAGGGAAGGAAGGGACATCATTATCTAACAATAAGTGTCTTTTCATAGGGAGACACAGAACAAACAGATAGATTTGGACTCTTATTTCATTAGGCTGATTCAGCAATCCTTGGACTTGCTTTAGCTTCTAATTGCTGCTAATATTTTTTTGAAGGTCCTGAATGTTTCATTGAGGAACTTTAAAGCTATAACACTGCAAATATATTTTTAAATTTGTAAGGAATATAAGTCACCTAACAGCTGTTTGGGTTAGAAATATATAAACCAGGATAAACATTTTAAAACTGTATCTTTAAGAAAATGCAAAACTGTAATTCGGTGTGGTTTCTCAAACGGCCAAAAGATGGAGCCAGAAACCTGGGTTGTTTAGTCTGAGTCTCAGAGGAGAGTGTGAGTGTATATCTGTTTCCTTCTGTTGGAAAGTATTGCCGTTCCTCCATTTTTCCTAATTGACTGATATTCATGGATTTAATGTAAGTCTGATACTGAACTGTTTTTGACACTGGACTTTGTTACTGGATTATCCCTGGATTGAAAAACTGACTGATTTACCTGTGAATGACTTTGGACTGCCTATTTTGGACTTTGCTTAACGTTTCTGGAAGTAAAAACCTACATTTACTGTACAGTGTATCTGTGTTTTGTGTGTGCATTATTCAAACACTACTCTCAAATACATCTCCCTGTATGCGCTCATTCTCCTAACGGGGAATTACCTCAACACTGGTTATGGGTCCAGACCATACTAGGCACAGATAACTGAGAGTTAGTGTGAATGCACAGTACTGTATACAGACAGCTGTTTACTGTTTAATTGTGGGTTACTATCCTGATAAAGATGGCACAAGACACTTCAACAATACTATCACTCATAACTCGGTTGGATGGAACAAACTATGTTTCCTGGTCTATGAAGTGCAGTCTACTTCTGTGTAGAGAAGATTTATGGAATGTAGTTCAAGACCCACCAGATGTAAATGCTTGGGATCCAGCTAATGAGGATGATGCCAAGAAACTTGCTGACTTTAAACAGAACAACAAACAAGCTCTTTGTATAATTGGACTAACACTGAGTGACCAGCAGCTAGTCCATATTCGTGGAGAAGAGTCTGCTGCTAAGTGTTGGGAGAATTTGAAGAGGATTTATGTTCATGACAGTGTAGGTGCATACATACACCTTACACGTAAACTGTTTAGAGCACATCTTCTGAAAGGTGGAGATATGTTAGCTCATTTGAACTTCATGAAAAGAACTTTTCAAGAGCTACATGAAAAAGAACTAATATTTTCAGAGCTGCATCAAGTTTACATCATTCTTTCCTCGTTGGATAAAAGTTATGATGACTATGTATCTTCACTGGAAGTCCTGCCCAGAGATAAACTGACATTGACTGACATAACTGGAAGAAGAAACAATAACTTGTTAGAAGAAGCAAGAAGATGGCTGGATAGGGACCAACTGAGAAAGGAACAACCACAAGAAGAGGATTTATCTTCAACTGCCTATACTGTTAGGAAATGTTTTTCTTGTGGGGCTAGGGGACATATAACTAAATTCTGTAAGAAAGGAAAACAACAGAATATTAGTAAACACTAGAAGGCTAAGAAGAATGCTAGTTTGGCTATGTCTAGCAAGTCAACTGTAAACCATGATTTGTGGGTTGTTGATAGTGGAGCATCACAGTGCATTACTAAAGATAGAAAAAGGTTTGTAAAGATGTCCACGAGTAAACAACATGTATCATTGGCAAATGGATGGAAGATTAAAGCATCAGGTGAAAGTACTGCATATTGTTCTTTTATAAACAAACATTTAACTATGTTATATGTATCTAAACTGAAATTTAATTTGTTATCAGTAAGGGCTTTAGTTAATATTGGTTATGTAGTAACCTTTAGGGGAGATAAATGTATAATAAAGAGGGTAAAAGTGTTACTGCTACATTAGAAAATGATTTATATTGATACATGATGACCAGTTGAAGATGGCTAACTCAGTTTATAACAATGTTAAGCCACATGATGAATGTATACATTTACTGCATAGACATCTAGGGCACATTAATTTCAAAATGCTCAAACAAACTGTTGAATTATCAGAGGGAGTAAAATTGAAACCCTGTAGCAAGTATTTACACTGTAATGCTTGTAGTCAAGAAAAGAGTAAGGTTACTCCAGCAAACAGACTAAATGGGTTTAAGACCAAAGAACCTTTAGAGGTTGTGTTTGCTGACATAATTGGTCCTAAGAAACCAAGTTTAGGAGGTGCCTGTTATATTTTGAGTGTTATGGACCATTACTCAGGATACGGTGTCTGCTATCTTATGAAAAACAAAACAGAAACATTCCAACATTTCTTTAACTGGCTAAGGTTTGCTGAAAGAAAAATGAAAAGTAAAGTAATTACTTTAGTAACTGATAATGGGACTGAATTTGTTAACAAAAGATTCCAAACTATGTTGAAATTGGCTGGTGTTGAGCATAAACGTTCTGCACCTTACAGACCACAACATAACTTGTTTATAGAACGAAGAGGGCAAACATTACAAGCCATGGCTCGCACTATGTTATCTGATTCAGGTTTACCTGAAACACTGTGGGGTGAAGCCATAATGTGCAGCAACCATGTTTTAAACAATGTAGTAAATACAACAACTGGAGAATTACCTCATTCACTCATTCACTCATTGGCATGGCAGAAAGCCAAATTTACCTACACACATTTGGAGCTCCAGCATGGGTGCATATTCCCTCACAAGTAAGACTGAAAGGGCAACATAAAGCTAAGAAGTTATTTTTTGTGGGTTATGAGGCCAACCATAGATCATTTAGATTCTGGGATCGAGGCACAGCTCATGTTTATTTCAGTGCTAATGCAAAATTTCTCGAGCACGTTGGATGGGATAACTGGAACAGGAATCCAGCAATGATATTATTATTGACACCCAAATAGTCCCTAAAGATGATATCAGTAAACAACAAATAGCCATTAAAGAGGAAGAACAGGAGGTAATAGAAGAACAGGAGCAGGTGGCACAGGAAAGTCCACCAGTAAGCCCTGTATTACCAAGACATTCAACCTGAGTAACACGACCACCTGATAGATATCAGGCTAGTGTTGTATGCCAAGTGAATACAGTTCCAAGTAATTATAGTGAACTAAAACTGTATCCTGCTAAGGATCAGGCTGCTTGGCAGAAAGCAATGGATAAGGAACTGGAATCATTAAAAAAACTGGAGGTATACGAAAATGTTAAGTTACCACCAGGTAAACATGCCATCGGATGTAAATGGATATATAAGCTTAAGACAGGTGTAGATGGGACTGTTACCCAAAAAGCCAGGTTAGTAGCACAAGGGTTCAATCAGACAGCAAATGACTATGATGAGGTGTTTGCACCTAGTCTGAAGGCTACCACATTAAGGGCAGGATTAGTGTGGGCAGCTAAGGAGAAATATATTATAAATCATTTGGATGTAGAAACAGCATATCTGCATACACCATTGCAACACACTATATATTTAAAGAAACCTTTAAGTCTCAAAAATGATAATACTGATAATAATGATTGCTGGAAATTGAAAAAGAGTCTTTATGGTTTGAAGCAATCAGGATATGAGTGGAACCAATGTATAGTTAAAGAATTGACTAAAATAGGGTTTGTAGCTGGCATGGCTGATCCATGTTTGTTTAAAAGAGAAAGTAATGGTGTAATTTCATTATTGTTATTATTTACTGATGACATAGCATTAATCACCAAAACTGAACAAGAAGCTACTGAGATAATTTCACTATTGGAAAAGAAATTTAAGATAAAACAATTAGGAGAAATCAAACAATATCTTGGTTTAAAGATAAATAGAACTAGGGGAGGATACAAGATCTCACAGGCAGATAAAATTAACCAATTACTAAAAAGTTTTAAAATGGAACTTTGTAAACCGGCTAAGACACCAATGAGCCAGGAGTTTAGCCATAGTGATGTTCAAAGTCCTATTTTTGATAAAAACATTTATCAGTCCTTGATTGGTAGTTTATCTTATCTCAGTAATTGTTCAAGGCCAGATATTGCATATAGTGTTAATCAATTAGCGAGATTTAACACTGAGCCAACTGAAAGGCACTGGCAAGCTGCTAAACGTGTGTTAAGATATCTGAAAGAGACGATGCATTATGCATTGTGTTTGGAGCCAAAAGATGAACTGAATTTAACTGCATATGCTGATGCAAGTTTTGCTACAGACATAAATACATGAAAATCTACATCGGGTACTTCTGTATTATTGGGAAAAGCATTGATTGGATGGAGATCTATTAGACAGAAACATCTAAGTTTGTCAACAATGGAGGCTGAATTCTCATGTTTGTCTTTATTATGTACACATTTAGTTTTGTATAAACAATTATTAATTGATATGGGAATTAATATAACAGATTCTATTGTAGTTTACGAAGATAACCAATCAGCAATACAGATGACTTCAAATATTGCTGTTAAAACAAGAACGAAACACACAGATTTAAGATATTTAAATGTGAGACAATGTGTGCAAAGTAAAATGATTAAGCTAGAATACTGTATGTCAGAAAACAATATAGCAGATCATTTTACAAAGGCCCAAGGTTCTATAAAGCACAAGGCGTGCTGTGAAGATTATGAACTTAGAATGTAAGGTTGTATATATTATCTTACCCAAAGGGGAGAATATTAGGAATATGAGTCACCTAACAGCTATTTGGGTTAGAAATATATAAACCAGGATAAACATTTTAAAACTGTATCTTTAAGAAAATGCAAAACTGTAATTCGCTGTGGTTTCTCAAACGGCCAAAAGATGGAGCCAGAAACCTGGGTTGTTTAGTCTGAGTCTCAGAAGAGAGTGTGAGTATATCTCTATTTCCTTCTGTTGGGAAGTATTGCCGTTCCTCCATTTTTCCTAATTGACTGATATTCATGGATTTAATGTAAGTCTGATACTGAACTGTTTTTGACACTGGACTTTGTTACTGGATTATCCCTGGATTGAAAAACTGACTGATTTACCTGTGAATGACTTTGGACTGCCTATTTTGGACTTTGCTTAACGTTTCTGGAAGTAAAAACCTACATTTACTGTACAGTGTATCTGTGTTTTGTGTGTGTATTATTCAAACACTACTCTCAAATACGTCTCCCTGTATACGCTCATTCTCCTAATGGGGAAGTACCCTGTTTCTCCAACAATACAGCCTCCCCCAATAGGAAGTCCCAGCATGTTTTATAGGCATGAAATTAAATTAAGCCCCTCCCCCCAAATTAAGGCCTATATTAAAACATGCAAAATGGGGGGAATGGTGGGGGGGCTTGCCATTAGGAAGTACTTTTGTTGCACACCCGGATATGGTGCTGCCTGCATTGACCCCAATACGAAGTGTCCCATCAACGCTGAGGTCAACATCCAAGCCGTCGCCGCCCACCCGAAGATGCAAGGGGGGGAAATTAAGTCACCCCCGAAAAGACGGCCTAGCCATTTTTTTGGGGCTCAAAAAAAAATAAGACCCGGCCTTATTATATGAGAAACACGGTACCTCAACAAAATTTAATTTAATTTTAATTTAATCTTGTATCTTCATTTTTGTGGTCCTGAAATCTATAATGTCCAATATACTTTCTTTGTTTATTTGTGGTGTGAGCCCCAAATTTCAAATGCCTGGCTGGACTGAAATCTGAATCCTTAATTCATGTAGCATTTCTTTTTCAAATTCAGAAGCCTTCCTTCCAATGCCTTCTCCAGCTTTGAACCACCATCTATAACATGGAGTTCATACATAATGGCATCTCATCCTCAGAACAATAAGGTATCAATTGCCTTATAATTGCTGCATCTAAAATAAATTATTGCAAAACAAAAAAAACTGGCAATAGAACTTGAGAAAATAGGTTTCTATAATTTGAGATTAGTGTTCACTTACTTATTGTTAGTAGATGGGAATCTTGTTACCCAAAGAGGAGGCATATTTGCATAACATTTGCATGCATTGATTTGTATGCAAATGTAGAAATAATTGTTCCTATTTCAATTGAAATTGAATCGGGGGAGGGAGACTTCCCCAAATATACAGTATTTGCTTAGGCTGCAGTTCAGGTGCAGTTCAGAGTCATGCAGCTCAATTCAATTCTTCAATTCAGAATAGAGCTGGAAGGGACCTTGGAGGTCTTCTAGTCCAACCCCTAAACCATTTCAGAGAAGTGGCTATCTAGTCTCTTCTTAAAAACCTCCAGTGATGGAGCACCCACAACTTCTGAAGGCAAGCCATTCCACTGGCGAATTGTTCTCACTGTTAGGAAGTCCTTAATTCCAGGTTGCTTCTCTCATTGATTGGTTTCCATCCATTGTTTCTTGTCCTGCCCTCTGATGCTTTGGGAAATAAGTTGACCTCCTCTCCTTTGTGACAATCCCTCAGATACTGAAATATTGCTATCATGTCACCCCTAGTCCTTCTTTTCTCTAGATTAGCCATATCCAAATCCTGCAACTGTTTTTCATATGTTTTAGTCTCCAAGCCTTTAATCATCTTAGATGCTCTTCTATGCACTTTTTCCAAAGTCTCAAGATCTTTTTTTTTAATAATGTGGTGATCCAAATTGGAGGCAGTATTCCAGATGTGGTCTTACTAAAGATTTATAAAGCATTTGTAATACTTCACCTGATTTTGAGTCTAGGCCTCTGTTTATACAACCAAGGCTTGGATTAGTTTTTTTTTTTTTTTTTTTGGTTGGTGCTGCAAAAAAAGCTAATCCAATCCTTGTTTGTATAAACAGAGGCATAGAATCAAATCTTCTCAGGAAGAGAAGATCTTGAAGGGGACAATTAGGTGACTGAATCCACAGTTGATTCCATTACAAGTCAGCTTTTTTTTAAAAAAATATTGGAATTATATTCCTACAATGTAAGAGAGTTGTTCTATGTTCTGGAGAACAGAAACTGAAATAAACCTTCTTCTGGCTTATCCTCTGAAAGACTTGACAAACTGTCATCTTTGCTTCTTCAGTCTTCTTGTAGAAACTGATGCTGATGTGTATACTGATTCTCTGCAGGAACAGAGGCTGAATCTGTAATATTCCCCAAAGGATTGTCTCCATACTAATATTGTGAGATCGGTTGGAGTTTCCATACCACTGAATGCAGTTGGCTACTTCAGGGAATGTTTTGTTGTGTAAATCCAACAGAAGTGGTAGTTGACAATTCAGTGTATTGTGCAAATCCATTTAACTAGGTTAATTTACTGATTCCATGATTGGTGTAGCCATCTCCCAGCATGACCAGCTGGGAATTTCTGGGAGTTGAAGTCCACAAGTCTTAAAGGTGCCAAATTTGGACACTCCTGGTCTAAGTGGAGCTATTTCAGACATCTGCTGAAGGAGAAATACAATCCACTTGAAGCTAGAAAGATAGTCATCCCATCCATCAGTCAATAATTATTTTTTTCTTAAACTGCCCTGCCAAAATCCCACAAACTGCACTCAACTTTCCTTGCCAACATGGAACCTCTCATGCTCTGCTGAAGAATGAAAGGAAAAAAGTTTAGTTTAGCTTACTTTATTGTCATTGCACCTCATACAACGAAAGCATTGACTCAGAAAACAAGAGGTTCAACATTGACTCAGAAAACAAGAAGGAAGGATGTGGGCTGAGAAATTAGGAATTAAAAACTGCCCAACCCAAACCATTCCAGATAACCTTATACAAACTAGGACAGTGATGGCTAACCTTTTCAGCTTGGTATGTCGAAAATCGGGAAAAAGTGTAGCCTTCCTCGGGTCGTGTGTCACTTCAAGAAGTATCAATAATTTGGTTTATGACGGACTGGGCTGGGGTGATCACACAGGGCTGTGAAACTCGTCTCCCTGGTCTCAGGACTGCAGGTGCAGGATGTGGGGATCGGAAGGCCACCTTACAGGGCTGTGAACCTCATGGATCTCCTTTCCTCCTGTAGCGTTCCTGAGGTAATGAAACTGACAAACCTCAGTTTATGGCGGTTAAAACTGGTTCTCTGCTGCAAAGATCTTGCGGCAGCGGCGACACCACGCCTCCACACAACAAGCAGGGAGCAGGGATTGGAGCAGAGCACAGGCAGCCTCTAAATGTGCAGGTTTTCCCCACACCAACAGGCGTGTCAGTCAAAGTGCCTTGGCGTGTCACGAGTGACACGCATGTCATAGGTTAGCCATCACTGAACTAGGAGAATATGGACAATAACATAAATTTCTTCTGTCTTGTTGTGGTTCACTGGCAGCTGGTGCAGACAGCAGAGGTATTGGACAGTGAGGATGAAAGGGAACCAGTCAGGGAGTCTGGCAAGGACTTGGACGGGGGTCCTGCATCCAATGCAGAGATGGGCCAGGACCATCTGGGACCCTTCCTTTGGACCCTTCAGAGTCTGGCAGTAGTGAAGCAGAGGACCCAGGGGAGCCTGTTCCCAGTGTGCGTGTGCGCAGGGCTTCTAGAAGGAAGGAGCAGCTGAAGCAGAGGGGGCAACTTGGGAGTGAGGCTGGAAGGTGATTGCCCCTCTCATAAGGGATAAAAGTCAGCCCTCGGTGACATGCTCTTTGCAGGAAGCAAAGAAGTTCATTACATTCTGATTCCTCATTGAAGCTCTGTGAACTCTGGTTTGTCTTTGCTGGAATTTCTGTCAGTTTATATTCTAAGTAATTGGACTTCTGTTTCTTGGCAGTCTAATGAGTTTTGGCTGGGAATGCAAGAAACTCCCAGCATTGCATTAAGATAGGTTTGATTTTACACTCAATTTCTGTTTCCTTAATTTGGACGACGCCTGGGTCAGAACATGTCTATAGACTACAACACATACACAAACAACAATATAAATGAAAAAAAAATATGTCAAGTTACTTTTCCTACTTGGTAGGCAAAAGATAACAGAGATTCCCTAAGTTTTCCAGAAGCTTTCAATGTCTTTTCCCTCTCTAAGTTTAAAGATAAAATAATATGATAGCTTAATGTATTGTTGGCCATTCAGATATAATCCAAAACACAAGAGAATATTTCTTTGCTTCAGTAACTGTTCCCATACTTCTATGCTCCAAACTGTAGCAGTTTTCTATATTCCTGGGATGCATAAATGGGGAATATTATAACCAGCTTACATTTTGCATCCTAAAATAAACCTGTGTAACTCAATTTGCATAAAGTTCAGATAAGACATGCTGTTTATGCAAATTGCACTGGTTAAATGCCTTATTTGGACCATATTTTGCAGAAGTTCTGTCCCTTTGCTTCCATATATTGTCAAGGAAAATCTGAATAAAGGGTTTCCAAGCTATTTGTTCATTTTTATTTTTGAAAGATGGGAGTAAGCAAACACACACAGAGACAGCCTAGGATTATGGGTGTCTTTTGCACATCATGAGCAACATACATTCTACTTATTACAGAGGAAGAACAATGACATATTTCTGTCTTGAAGGTTCCTCTTGAAAAGCAGGGATAACTCTCATTGATAACATCAAAGATGCTGTTTCATATTTCCCTGGAAATGATGGTCTTTCAAATTAAAATAATCAATTGACAGGGATCCTAATAGAACCAATCTAAAAATGAGACAAAGGCATAGGATTCCCAGAAATTTATCATTCCTGCTTGTAATTTAATCTTAGTGCAGTTATGCGATGAAGATGTGATGCTGCTAATGTAATTTCTGTATAACCAAAGAGCCAAAAACATAAGCTGTTTATAACATTGATATTGTAGACAACCTTGCAAAACTCTTAACTCCCAGATTTATCAGTATCATGACTATGTTGGCTTCTAGTTCAAGAGCATAAATGGAACAAATGTAGAGTTACAGGCCATGATGGGTAGGAATTACAAAACAGAACTCCAGTTGGTATAGATGACTGGACCTCTAACTTCCCACAAATGCTAGAGCAATAGTCTACCAAGAGAAGTATGAGTAATAAAAACACATTCTTGGTTCCCTTATAATTTTCTCTATGAAAACAGAATGATTTAGTTGTCCATTATGTCTTAGAAGTTGAAGATGGAGAAATATAAAAATGTGGGAGTTGGATGTCCATGGTTCAGAATACAGAACTCGCTCTGATTATGTGAAGACAATGCTCATCTATATACCAAACAAAGGAGATTTCTACAAGAGTTGAAATCTTAATTCAGTGAATAGGATCCAGGGAACTCCTTCAAAACTCCCATCAGTTCAGTAGTTGTTGATCTGATAGCTGGCCAATGAAAGGAAACAGTGGTGCATGAACAGCACACTTAAATGTATTTATGATTCTTGTATGAAGATTGGCATGGGATCGTTCTTGGGTCCCGTCTTTTGTTGAATCAAGAAACGTTTAGTACAAGAAATATAATTATTCTCTTATTTAATAAAAGAATTTTAGCATTAGAAGGGCATGACCTCCAGAGAGGGTGGCATGCCTTCTTATGGGAAGCGGGGAAACCCAAGCAGTCTTACTTTCATAGACACCTCATTAGGGACTCATTATGAATTAATTGGAAAAAATATGCAAAAAACACTATCTAAAAATTCCGATCTGGCTATCAACAATGGAGGCGATGGTACACCCCAATAATTTGGACATAACAAAAATGATTAAATATAAAGATTTATTAGATCCGCAAGGAAAATTAAAAACTCGACAAGAATTACAGGAACAGGGATTTAAAATTGATCAGTGGTTATATATACAAATCCATAGCAGATACAAACAAGATATAAAAGACTTTGGAATTTATAACAAACTGCAGTATTTAGATAAAATTTTACTAGGATCAAACAAAAAGAACATATCCAAATTCTATAAATACTTACTGGAAGTAGAATTAGAACAAGAGATAGTCAAAGGGAACATGATAGCCTGGAGCAGGAATGTCGGAAGAAGTATTACATTATCAGAATGGGAAAAGATTTGGAACAGAAATATTAAGATTACAAAATCGGTAGCATATAAAGAAAATACATACAAAATGTTTCATAGATGGCACTTGCCCCCTTCGAGGTTGGCAAAAATGAACCCAAACAAATGTAAAAGAAATGTAAAAGCATAGAAGGAACCTACTTTCATATGTGGTGGTCTTGCAAAGAAACCCAGAAATATTGGCAAAAAATCAGAAAATGGTTGGAGGAGATAACCAAAGAACAAATCGAATATAAACCAGAGTTCTTCCTACTAGGGATCTCCGATAAACATTTACCCAAAAAGATGAAATATGTAACAATTCATATCCTAACTGCGGCCAGATTAGCGTTCGCCCAGTGTTGGAAATCACCCTATACACCTACAGAACAAATGGTCATCCAGAAAATATGTGATTGTGCAGAAATGGATAAATTAACTATAGCACTTAAAAAGAGCCTTCAACATTTTACGATAATTGGAAATCTTGGTATAATTAGTTAGTCCAGAGATATACTGCTTAATGGACAATGGGTAATTTAAGCATAGATATCAATAAGATGTGTGTATTCAAATTAAGGTAGGAGAATTGGATCTTGCAGACTGTCAAAAAAGGATATTGTCTGTTTTTAAATGTATCCCTTTCTTTTCTTTTTTTCTCTTTCTTTGTTTGTTTCTTTCTTTTACATCTCTTCTTCTCTTCTCTTTCTGGTTCGCAAGACTGAGAGTTCTTTTTTTGTTTTTTTCCCTTTTGTGTATGTAATGTCGATATGTTTTTAATTGTAAATTTAATAAAATTTATTTATAAAAAAAATAAAAAATAAAAAAAGAAATATAATTATTCAAAGAACAGAGTAACAGGACCTTTTGCAGAAGAAAGATGTCTGCCAATGATTGTTTAAAAAGAATACTGCTGGAATTTCTCCATCAAATTAGCATGATTTTCACTGTGCCAGAAAGCATTTACTTACTTATTCCATCATGCCTTGATGAGGGAAGTACTAAAGCAGATGAAGAACATAACAGAATGATAAATAACATCCAGCAATCAAGCTGGTTTCCATCTGAATCACACACACCTTCCTGAAATGAAATGAAACATTTTTCATCCAGGGTTTTAAACATTCCCAAATGTTGTTTTGAGTAGACAAAAGCAGTTGCTGCTGCTTATTTTGTTACTCTGTCCTCAAAAAGCAGCCTTGGCATAGGAAGATGCTGCTATTTGATGTCTTAAAAGGTATCACTGCAAGATGTAAAATGTCCGAAGTACGGCTGCTTTTGCAATTATTATTATCATCATCACTGAAATAGAATATTACTCTTATAGATCATTGGAACAACTACCACTGGGACCAATTGAAGTATCTCCTCCTCCTCCTACATTGTCTTCTTTCATCCCCACACTTTTTTGTTTTCATGTTTCACATTCGGTGCAATCCCAAGAAGAAAGGGAGTCACAACCTTTCTGCAGGTGAACAGATGAAATCTTCTCGGAAGAAACAGTCTCAAGGAGAACTCAATAAAATATACTTCCCTTTATTCAAGGTCTGGCAAAGCTTCACAGCTATTGATTGTTTTCTTCTTCAGGCTAGAACAGTTCTATGATTGGGTGCACGTTGCAGCAAACAAACCTGACAGACTTGTACTAAGAACTGTAGCTCATTCTTCTCACCGAGACGGTTGTATCTCTTCTGCCTCTTTCTGTCATTTTCAAATTGGGTAACACTAAAAGTGATTCAAACTACCCATCCATCCAGCCGTGCATTGATCTGCCTCTATTTCTTCCTTTCTTCAAAGGAGTTTGTAGAATTGACTCTCTTTAGAGATTAATCCTGCACCCTTAAAGCTGGCCGATATTGGCAACCCATGCAGTGTTAAAGATTCTGGCCTATATTACAACAATGATAAAACTGAAGTTACTTGAGTATGCATCAAGGCATATGTCACTGTGGTTAAACACTATCTCGAATTTCTAATAAAATTTTATTGGGGGAAAGTCCTCTGCTCCTTATGGTTTATTATATGGAGAATCTGACAACTTATGCCATTTTTGTGAGTTCAAACTTTGCTGTAAGTTAAAATTTCTTAGGAATCATAAACTATAGCTCCCTTTATGAAAAAGTACTGCCCTTTTACATAACCACTGGATATTCTAATGAATTCTAAATTCTAAAGAGAAAGAAAAACATATTTTAAAATAAAATCAAGATGTTCTTGCATAGACTTGGTCCTTTCCTTTCCTTTCCTTTCCTTTCCTTTCCTTTCCTTTCCTTTTTTCCTTTCCTTTCCTTCTTTATTCTTTTCCTTTCCTTTTTTCCTTTCCTTTCCTTTCCTTTCCTTTCTTGCTTTCCTTTTTCCCTTCCCTTCCCTCCAGATTTTTTTTTTAAAGACAAAGATTTGGCTTCTTCTGAAATAGCAAAAAGAGAAAAGAAAGGGGGAAAAAAAGTAATATTCCTTTCTCTGCATTATTTTAACAGACCGCTTTCCTAGCAGGAGGTGTCCTCTTGTTTTTAAAATAAATTCTTCACAGTTTCAATTCTGGCCTCCTACCGACCAGATTTCACTGAGCAAAACCAACAAACTCTTTTTGAAAGAGGGGTGAGGCAGAAGGGAAGTGAGTGGGAGAGAATGAAGCAGCTGATAGATGGAAAGGCCAAATAAAAATCAGCTGCTGAATGTAGAGGTTAAAACCTGGTATATTTTCATTTCGACAAATGCAATTAAAAAGCTTTAGTTTTAGCATCTGAAGTGAGCCTGTCTTATATCAGAAAAGAAAGAACACCAGGAGGTTTAGCAGCCATTTAATCTTTACAGAAGGAAAGGAACTTTCAGAGTCAATACATTTCTGAACATGAAATGCATGGGAGATCTAAAAAAAGGAGGCACTGTCTATTTGGCTCAGTTCTTGTTTGATAGCTCAAAGCTATCAAAAACTCAAGAAACCTAAGCAAATGTTTGTGGAGATTCTCAATCATCCAACTCATGATTGTCCCAAAGAGGTGCTTTTTCCAAAAGGCAACTGGACTTTCTTAGGTTTGTTTTCCCCTTGAAAACTTTTACCTTCTCATTCAAGAAGCTTCTTCAGTTTTGAACGAATGGTTAAGGATTTATATTCTTTTCAGTCCTTTGCAATCCTTCCATTCTCCACCATTCTGTGGTGCCTTTGTGGAGCAGTGGTAAGAATGCAGTACTGCAAGCTACTTCTGCTGCAGCCAGCTGCCTACAATTTGGCAGTTCGAATCCCACCAGGCTCAAGGTTGACTCAGCCTTCCATTCTTCCGAGGTGGGTAAAACGAGGACCCAAATTGTTTGGGACAATATGCTGACTCTGTAAACAGCTTAGAGAGGGCTGTAAAGCACTATGGTGTATATACCGTGTTTCTCATATAATAAGGCCGGGTCTTATTTTTTTTTTGAGCCCCGAAAAAATGGCTAGGCCATCTTTTCAGGGGTGACTTAATTCCCCCCCTTTGCATCTTCGGGCGGGCGGTGACGGCTTGGATGTTGACCTCGGCATTGGTGGGGCACTTCGTATCAGGGTCAACGCAGGCAGCACCATATCCGGGTGTGCAACAAAAGTACTTCCTAACGGCAAGCCCCCCCACCATTCCCCCCATTTCACATGTTTTAATATAGGCCTTAATTTGGGGGGGGGGCTTAATTTCATTTCATGCCTATAAAACATGCTGGGACTTCCTATTGGGGGAGGCCGTATTGTTGGAGAAGCAGGGTAAGTCTAAGTGGTATTGCTATTCAGTTAGAACTGAAGGAGCTTCTTGGATGAGAAGTGAAACATTTTTAAGGAATGCCACCCCAACCAAGAAAGTCCAGTTGCCTTTTGGAAAAGCACCTTTGGGACAAACCTAAGCAAATGGACAAAAAGGGTTACTTAAAAGAAAGGTCCTGAAGTACTGTATTTCAACCACCATTTTGAAAGACCTTAAATGGAGAAATTCCGTGATTGAGTTGACTCTTAAGTCCAAGGATCTCAGCCAGCAGGGAGAAAACCTTGTGGAATGGGGTTGGAGTCAGTTGTGACTAAGGAATCAAGTCCTTTCTCTTTTTCTTATCTACACCCAGAGGTGGGCTGCTACCAGTTCTCCCCAGTTCGGGCGAACCCGTAGCTGGTTTTATGGCCGATTCAGTGAACTGGCAAATTCCACCCCCTGGCTGGCCCTGCTCACCCCACCCCGCCTCTCCCAAGAGTCCCCACACAGCCCATTTGGATGCCAGGAAAGTGCAGCACCTGCGTGGAAGCTTTGGGAGGCAATAATGGGCCTCTTGGTGGTTCTGGAAAGCCAGAAACGGGCCGGTTTCTGGTTTCTGGAGGGCCTCTGGCGCTCAGGGGAGGCTGTTTTCACCCTCCCAGAAGCTCAAGGAAAGCATCCAGAGCCTGGGGAGGGCAAAAACGCTTCCCTCCCATCGTGGTGCAGGAGGCTGACTAAGCCCACCACGCCCATGCCTACCTAGCAACCGGGCAGACAACCTGTTGCTGATATGTTTGAAGCCACATGTGTAATTCACAGAAAGAGAGTTGGGCTTTTGATTGGCAGTGTTCATGTTTGCCACCATGACAGAGTGTGTGGACGCTCCTGAGTCGTGGCTTGAGAAATGGCTCTCTTTGTGTCTCCCCCTCCCCCTCTAATGGCCACTCAGTGTTATCAGTGGGGTGGGATTCCTGGTGACAACCATAAAACTGCCATAATTTGAAGGCCAGTGAAGAATGGAGGAACACATTCGTGAATATTGTTTTATTTTCTCAGCTGATGTTACAGAGCATTATTTTGCAACCTTATGATCGTTGATGATGACCTATCCCAACAGATCGAGATTTCAGAGGCAGTGCTAATTGGGCACCATGGACAGACCAGCACACCTTAAAAGTAAAGAGGAACTGAATTAATAGTTAAGGAGCCCAGCATTGAGGGAAAAAAAATCACAATCTTACGATATATTCCTTTGCAGTAGAGGTTGCCACTTTTCGGATCCCAATGTTTTTAGTAGCCTCTTTGGTAAGAAAGATTTTACTCTTGGTACACATTGCTATGGCCTCACTGTAAAACTTTTATGATCCAATTATGATGGAAAAAGCAGCTGGGAGGAGAAATAAAGCAGAAATAGTTCTCTTGGTCCATCAGACAAATTTGAAATAGAGGTAATAAAACTACATCTTTATAAGGACTGTACCATCTCAGGTTGTGTTCTGGTTAAATGAAGGGATTTTTTATTGCAAGTTTATCAGTTAATCTGAAATAAGAAAAAGTCAAAGGGTTTCTATATATATAAAATAACTGATTACAAGAGGGGCAAACTCAGCATAAATTTCTTGCAATTGGTTGAACTGAATCGGATCAAAATAACAATAGCAATAGCAATGGCACTTAGACTTATATACCGCTTTGCAGTGCTTTTACAGCCTTCTCTAAGCAGTTTACAAAGTCAGCATCTTGCCCCCAGCAATCTGGGTCCTTATTTTACCAACCTTGGAAGGAGGGAAGGCTGAGTCAACCTTGAGCCAGTCAGGATTGAACTCCAGGCTGTGGGCAGAGTTTGCCTGCAATACTGCATTTTAACCACTGGCCACCACTGCACAGTGAGAATAATTTCATTTCATTAATTATGTTTGGTACTCTCTTCATTTGGATATAGCCCTAATTGATTGAAATGACATAAAACTAATCAATATATTAGTGGGATAGAAATAGTAAAAAACTACATTATGCTCATGATTTTAGAGCAGATAAATAGATAGATATATAATAGATGGATAGATAGATAGGAAAAAAACTATGCAAAAAGATAGATTGACTTGAGATTATGCAATCCCTTTGCTTTGCCCGCACATTTGCTTTCTAATGGTCCAATGCTTAGATATAGATAGAACAATTCAGTTTGGTAATGGGGGAGCCAAATGATCAACTCTTGCAGGTTTCTCTTTGCCTCCAGAAATGAAAATTTATTTTCTGAAACCTGCTGTGTTTGCATGAAATTGACATTCCTGACAACTTTTCCTCCTCTGCTCATTTGTTGCATTCTGTGTCTTTGTTGTCATTGTTGCTTTTCTTGCCTGATGTACAGAAAGAAATTTGAGCGTAAAACTATACAGGAATGGGTACAGCTTCTCTCATCCTGTTTTGGGGGTATTATTTGCTATTATACCCTTTTAACTTTTTGACACCCCACCCTCCAGACACTGGCATCTTCCCAATTATGTGGACTGATACTAAATCCAGAAAAATGTCAGAAAATTGTGGGGAGAAAGAAAACAACAGTTAGTCTGTCCATGTATTTGTCGTTGCCACGTCTGGTTCCAAAAATAAAAGCTTACGGAGAAAAAAAAGAAAAAGAAAAGAATTCTGTATGTGTGGCTACTAATTCTGAGCTCCCCCTTCAATGGGACCCACAAATAAGGTGTAGAGTTTGAGAAGGAATTTGCATTCTGTTCTATAAAGTATGAATTATTTGAATAGGGTTGGAGAGGGAAAAGAATGACTGCGTAACATGGATCTAAAGTCAAAATCAGATCCTATCTTAAGGAAGAGTCTGAAAAGGGTTTTAATTAAGGTCAAGAAATCCTTGAAATGGCTTTTGGGGCACAAGTCGGCACAGGAACCCAGGACCTCTCATGAAGAAGAGGTGGAAACCTGTTCAGACCAGATGTTGTACACAATTGTCTTTGAGATGGAGCGATCTCTTGAGGCTTTTCATCCAGCCGTATATGACGGTAGCAAAAACTTATCAAGCTGCAACCAATTTGCATCATTCACTTACATGAAGGGAATACAATAAAAGTAGCAGGCCAGTGAACTGGGAGTCACTTGTTAGTTGGCAATTTTTAAACTTTCAGAATAAAAGAATTGGAAGAAACCTTGGAGGTCTTCTAGTCCAGCCCCTCAATCAGGAGACCCTACTCCTTCAACGTCAAACTAACCACTGTTGACCTCATCCCATTCCTAAGAGGTCTGTAAGGGGCATGCATAAATGCACCATTGTGCCTCCCGTCCCTGTCCTATTGTCCCCATTTAACTGTACCTATTTCCTGAATTCTTACTCATGTTTCTACTTACACCTATTATCTTGTAAGCGATTGACAAATCAAATCAAATAAATAAAATAAATATCATTCCAGACAAATGACTGTCCAATCTCTTCTTAAAAAATTCCAGTGATTGTACAATGACAATAAAGTTCTTCTTCTTCTTCTTCTTCTTCTTCTTCTTCTTCTTCTTCTTCTTCTTCTTCTTCTTCTTCTTCTTCTTCTTCTTCTTCTTCTTCTTCTTCTTCTTCTTCTTCTTCTTCTTCTTCTTCTTCTTCTCCTCCTCCTCCTCCTCCTCCTCCTCCTCCTCCTCCTCCTCCTCCTCCTCCTCCTCCTCCTCCTCCTCCTCCTTCCTCTTCTTCCTCTTCCTCTTCCTCTTCCTCTTCCTCCTCCTCTCCTTCTCCTTCTCCTTCTCCTTCTCCTTCTCCTTCTCCTTCTCCTTCTCCTTCTCCTTCTCCTTCTTCAGAACCCACAACTTCTGAAGGCAAGTTATTTGGGTAAATAAATTATCAGCTCCTAAAGCAAAAAAAAAAAAAAACAACACCTGGGAAATGATAGTTTAATACACCTAGGAAGACTTAATTTTCATAAGAATATTCATTGGCACAAATCAGGAATCTACCTACTAGCCTTTAGATAAAAGCATTTTGACCTGATCGTAAATTAACTCTATTGTAGTTTATGGGTATACCACTAGATGTCACTCTTTATCCTTGTGGAAAGTCTTAGTTTGCGGTCAAAAACATTGTAAGAAGGAAAATAGGAAATTGTCAGTTTCACTATTCTGAGATTCACATTTTACACAGTGCAAGCAGGCTGACCCATATAATCAAGCTTATGATGTGTGCAAGCAAAAATGTGAAAGAAAAGCAAACTGATATTTATTCAAGCAGATCCGAATCAGCTTTGTATGGAAATGAATACTTCTCCAATTCATTTGAGTTTGGTGAATCAGGTGGGACATTTCTTAAAACTTCCAGTGCTTGGGAAGGTGAAATGGCAGTGTATTTTAGGAATTTAGCAATAATCCTTCTATTACCAAGGGAGTTCTTGAACCATTGAGACTTCTGTATTTCCTTGACGGTGTATAGAAAATTGTATGTAATCTCCATTGTGATTTTAAGTTACTTCTTTCTACTATTGCTGTAAGCTGGCACAGCTTTCTGGCTGATTTCCTTCAGCTGAATACTCTTTTAGAGCTTTTTATTATATTTTCCAGTTTTCTCTCTCCCTTTTTCCCTCCCTTCCTCCCTTCCTCCATATGAATTCTCTACAGGAAAATCCATTGCAGTTAATTGTTATATTCTGAATATGCTCAGATGCCTCAGTCCTTAAAGGAGACTCTATTTTACAATATATTTTCATTTTTCCTTATACAAATTGAAGGATTCTAAACAAGTTTTCCAACCCGCTGTTGGAACAAATAATACAAGTACAAATACAAGTATACATAGTACAAATAACCAGGGATGGGATTCAAATTTCTTAACAACCAGTTCGGTGGCGTGGCCTAATTTGTGGGTGTGGCTTAGTCATATGACTGGGTGGGCATGGCTTGTATGTAAATATTGTAAATATTTATGTAAATATTGAATTTGGGGCCAGCCAGTGGCGTGATTTGCCAGTTCTCTGAACTGCACAGAATTGTAATAACCAGTTCTATAGAACCGGTCCGAACCCCTGCAAATAACACTGTAAATCTGTATTCCAGATTGTATCCTGATATTGTGGTGCTCATGGGAGGTATGCAAAGAGCAAACAAAGATAGATTGGACCTGAGAAAAATACATTGACAAGGGGAATCTAAAATCAAATCAAAAGAATGGATGGCAAAAGGATATAGCTGTCAATGGTTCACTTATTTACAACTGCTAGAAAGATTTAAAATAGGCAAAAGAGTTTATGCTATTGAACATTGTGAGATTGATTTTGAAATAGAACTGTGTACAAATGATGTATATGTAATTGATAAAATGTATAAACTTTTATTAAAAATTGAAACTGAAGAAGAACAAGTGAAATAATGTATGAGAAATTATTGGAATTTTACATTATGTTATGAAGAATTTTTTTATAAACTGACATTCTGCTGATATATGTCAGCAGAGAACTTGTCTAGAATGCCTAAAGGGACTTCAAATTTATGTTGGAAATGAGAAGAAGAATAAATAGAGTCATTTTATCATGCTTGCTGGATGTTCAAAAAATTAGAAAAAATCACTTCTGAGTGCATAGAGGGATTCAGAAGATTTTAAAGAATAATACCCAACTGAAACCAGATGGTTTCCTGATGGGGCTGATGAATAAACAGTTTTTTGGGGGGAGGGAGTCATGGAACTTTAGTTTTGTATATTTTTTTTTTATATTTATTTTATTTTGTCAAGCGATTATAAGATAACAGGGATGTATAAACATAGTTATGAATACATGAAATGGATACATATAAGAAAAATAAAAAGAAACAATAGGACAGGGATGGTAGGCACGTTGGTGCTCTTATGCACACCCCCTACGGACCTCTTAGGAAAGGGGTGAGGTCAATAGTAGACAGTCTAAGGTTAAAGTTTTTGAGGTTTGGGGAAGAAACCACAGAGTCTGGTAGAGTATTCCAGACATTGACCACTCTGTTGCTGAAGTCGTATTTCTTGCAATTGAGTTTGGTGCGGACAGAAAAATAGCAGCCATCCAAAGAAACCCAAAAGATAATATTGACCTGGAAAACCAAGGCATATATGAAGTCCCCTGTGCATCATGCCCTGCCACATACATTGGACAGACCAATAGAAGAATAAGTACCTGCCTTGACGAACAGAAAAATGCAATAAAAAAGCTGGAACACACTTCCTCACTAGTCCAACACATGAAAGCCACAGGTCATAGCATCGACTTCAGCGGCACCAAAACCCTAGCCACTATAGAAAACCCCAGCTACAGAATTATCAGATAAGCCATAGAAATTGAAAAATGACCTGAAAGCATGAATAGAAGAGATGACTCCACCAGACTGTCAATTACCTGGAAGCCTGCACTCACAAACAAAAAAATCTCCACACCACAAGCCAAACAAACACCTGGGCACAAACAGACCCCTCCCTGATACCTCCAGCCCAAACACATCCCAACCAGACACCCAGATGAAACCTAGTTTCCTAATAAACGATAGCTGGCCATTCACCCAAAGCCAAACTGTGCTGAAAGCCCCCAATACACGAAACACAATGTTGCCAGCTAATCAAGACAAAAAAAGCCACAAAACAGACAGAAGATATTAGAAACACCAATCAAGCAGAACACAACAAACTCCAAGACCAATAAACACAGACCAAGACTCCCAACCAATCAGGATGAAGAAAAAAATATTCTAACAAAGCACGAGGCTAGCACCAAATTTAAAACAGAAACGCCTGTGAAAGCCTGACTCACAGATGAACACAATACACAAGCCTGATGATGGCAGATGAGATTCTGCCGAAACGTCGCTACAACTTTAAAAGCACAACTATAATGACGTGGGAAAATACCCAAACAAATACCAAAGCTGAATACCGTGTTTCTCATATAATAAGGCTGGGTCTTATTTATTTTGAGCCCCCCCAAAATGGTTAGGCCGTCTTTTGGGGGGGTGACTTAATTCCCCCCCTTGCATCATCAGGCAGGCAGGTGGCGACGGTTTGGATGTTGACCTCGGCGTTGGTGGGGCACTTCATATTGGGAGACCTTCCACCACCGTTGCTTTCCCTTCTCCCCATGCTGCCATGGCGTTTGGAGCAATGCCGCAGCGTTTGGCGCAGCCATGTGCCATTTGGCGCAGCCACACGTGGCCAGCCAGGGTTCCTCCCAGCAACCGTAGCCCAGTGGAGACATTCAGCTTCAAGCGCTTCTGTCGCCACCTTCCTGGGCATCATTCAAAGGCAAAGCCCATTCTTTTAAAAACAACGCCCTATTACCAGTACGACAAAGCCTCCCCTGCCCGAGAGGGCAGCCCAACCCCACGTGGGGAGGTGAATCTCCGGGGGCTGCAGTGCAGGATCGGCCCACCCTGCGAGAAGTGCCCAGCTACCATCCCTGCCTGGCGCCAGGCAGAGCGTGAAGAGCTTTGCCTGGGGTGCCCAGCGCAGCTGACAGGCGGGCCCTCCTGCCCGGCAGCGGAGCTCTGGCCAAGGCAGCGAGCACCTCCCCACCAGACCCTCTGCTCATCCCACCAGGGCCGTGCCAGAGCCAGGTGGGCTGGGCAGAGCTGGGAAAGCGAGCTGTGGGTGTGCGCCCACCTGCCAAGCGAAAGAGCTGGGTTGACCCGAGCTTGGCTTCCCAAGTCCCTCCAGCCTGACCCTGAAGCAGCCACCATGAGAGGCTGCCCCAGGCAGTAATAGCGCCCACCCATTCCTGGACAGGGAGGTGAGGCGACGGCAGCGCTGCTTCCCTAGCCGGCGGGTCCGGTAGAGAGAGCCCGAAGCTGCCCATCCTTTCCACCCCTCACCCAGCCCGTCCCCATCCCCATGCATCTCCAAATGCACTGGCAGCTCCAAATGCTGCAACGGCACGGGCATCGGGCAGAGGCGCTCACTCAGCGGGGCTCAGCTCAGAGGAGGATGTGGCATGGGACGTCGCCTTGCCTCCCTGTCCACGGATGGGTGGGCGCTATCACTGCCTTCAGTGGCCTCTCCTGGTGGCCCCTTTGGGGTCGGGATGGAGGGACTTGGGAAGCCAAGCTCGGGTCGGCCCGGCTCTTTCGCTTGGCAGGTGGGCGCGCACCCGCGGCTCGCTTTCCCGGCTCTGCCCAGCCCGCCCGGCTCCAGCGCAGCCCTGGCGGGATGAGCGGAGGGCCTGGCAGGGAGGCGCTCTCTGCCTTGGCCAGAGCTCCACCACAGGGCAGGAGGGCCCACCTGTCAACTGCACTGGGTGCCCCAGGCAAAGCTCTTCGCTCTCTGCCTGGCACCAGCCAGGGATGGTGGCTGGGTGCTTCTCCCGGGGTGGGCCAATCCTGCGCTGTGGCCCTGGGAGATTCACCTCCCCACATGGGGTTGGGCTGCCCTCTTGGGCAGGGGGAGGCTTTGTCATAGGGTGTCATTTTTAAAAGAATGGGCTTTGCCTTCGAACGATGCCCGGGAAGGCGGTGACAGGAGTGCCTGAAGCTAGGTGTCTCCGCCGGGTTCCGGTTGCAGGGAAGAGCCCTGGCTGGCTACGCATGGCTGTGCCAAATGCCATGTGACTGTGCCAAATGGCATGGCGTTGCTCCAAACGCCGCGGCAACATGGGGAGAAGGGAAAGCAACGGTGGCGGAAGGTCTCCCGATACAAAGTGCCCCACCAACACCGAGGTCAACGCAGGCAGCACCATATCCGGGTGTGCAACAAAAGTACTTCCTAACGGCAAGCCCCCCTACCATTTCCCCCCATTTCGCATGTTTTAATATAGGCCTTAATTTTGGGGGGAGGGGCTTAATTTCATTTCATGCCTATAAAACATGCTGGGACTTCGTATTGGGGGAGGCCATATTGTTGGAGAAACATGGTATATAGTGAGTTTATATCTGAACAAAGTGACATATTTTTGTATATGATATAGTGAGTTTATATATGAACAAAGTGGATTATTTTTGTATATGATATAGTGAGTTTATATATGAACAAAGATGGAAAAATTCAGCATTATCCAAAATGGAGGAATAGTTGATGAAGAGGATGGAACTTCTGAGATGAACTGGTATATAATTTCTGGTTTTAATGATTACACAGAATATATTATAGAAAGAAAAGAGTTATGTTGTTTACCATAGGACAAAAGGTAAACTTGTACTTATAATTCCCCTAAAGAAATTGGAAACTATTTCCTTGTAACTTTTGTCTTTCTTTTCTATCTTTCTGTTACTTTTCCCCACTTTTTTAAAACCTTTAGATTTTTCTTTGATTCTTTCTTTTTTTTTTTACTTTATATTAGTTCATATTCCTTTAAATTTTTTTTAAATAAAATTACATATGTAATGGGAATATGAATATAAAGGATATATTGATTTGCAGGGCTCATGAATTCCTTTTCTTTTTTCTATTTCCCCCCCTTGATCCTAAAATGGCAAAGAATATCATCTGTGAATTAAGGGGACGGAGGAAGAGATCTGTCTTCTCCAAAAGAAATTTGTTTTCGCCACAGCTGGAAAGCAGATTTTATAATTATTATTGTAAATGGTTTCACATCATTTATTATTAAAATCCCAGTAAAAATTTCATTCTTATCTTATTGTGGCTTGGCCTAAGATGGGAGAGGCTATAACAGAATGCAAAGAAACAGCTGCTTCTTTATGGTAGGCTGTATTTCTTCACATCTGCCTAAACAGGGGATGCCATGAAAAATGCAACCAGTTTTGTTCACAGGTTGAATGCGAAGTAGTTACTACCAAGCATCCAGTGCACTCTGAAGATGCTTAATTTACTGAACACAGGTTTACATGTGGCTATGAAAACCAATAAGTTGTATTAGTACAGGGATCCCCAACCTTTTCGACGCCGCGGCCCGGTTCCGGCGTCAGCTGGGCGCCGCCATCTTTTTGACGAAAATCACTTCCGGTGACGTCACGGAAGTGATTTTCGTCAAAGGCGCAGCGTTTCTGGTGAGCTTTTCGGTAGAAATGGCTTTCTACCCGAAAAGCTCACCAGCGCTGGCGCCGCCATCTTTTGATAAAAATTGCTTTTTTACCAAAAAGATGGCGGTGCCCAGCAACCAGCGGCCCGGTAAGGCTTGTTCCGCGGCCCAGTACCGGTCCGCGGACCGGCGGTTGGGGACCCCTGTATTAGTATATATGGAGAGGGGTCTACAAACATAATCATCAAAATGGGCATAGCAAATGTAGTTTGGACAAGGCTGGTGATTTGATATAATATTCTATACCTGTGAAGTTGTGGCATTCAGAGGGAGTGGACGTCAATTGTTTACTCTACCTCAGCCATAAGAGAATGTCAAACCACTTCTGAAATCTTGCCAAGAAATCTGCAGAAATTTTGAGGCAATTTCCTCCACTTTTGATTTTTGATCTTAATAAACATTTGGCACAACCTACCCTTCTTCCTCTTCCTCCTCCTCTTCCTCCTTCTCTTCCCCTTCCTCCCCTCCCCTCCTTCCTGTGCTCTCCTCCTTCCTTCCTTCCTTCCTTCCTTCCTTCCTCCTCTCCCTTCCCGTCCCTCCCCTTCCTGCCTCTCCTCTCCCTTCCCTCCCTTCTCTGACTCTCTTCCCTTCCCTTCCCTTCCCTTCCCTTCTCTTCTCTTCTCCTCTCCCCTCTCCTCTCCTCCTTTCTCCTCTCCTTCCTTCTTTATCATTCCTGGAATCCTTGCTATTTCTGTCTCCTGACTTTGCCTCCTTCAAAGGGGTGACTGTTGCATTAAAGCAGGGCAGGGCCTTCCAGAAAAAGTAGAAAAAGAACATGGTGGTTGATCCACAGTCTTACCTCAGGCAGGAGCCCTTCTGAGCATTCCCTGACTGGCCTGGAGCTGAGCAACAAATATGATTCCTTTTGTCAGCATCTGTAACAGAATGTTGGGCATTTGTAGCTGCAACACCACAGAGAATATGACAATTATAAAAATGTACCCCACTATGGCAATTAAATGTGTCTCTGGGTAACCTGTTTTTTTAAAAATAAATACTATCACAGCTGCTTTGCAGGTCTGTCACCAGCTCCTCAAAGAGGTATCTTAGCTGTCACATGGTGCTCTTTTAATTCCATAGAGCACCGAAGTCCTGGGTAGGTAATGCCTGTTAGCTACAGATGCTGCCTGCATTCCCTAGAAAGGCTAATTGGAGAGTTCTTGGGGTCAAATTTTAACAGATCCCAAATTCACGTTCACAGAGCTTCCATTTGTAGCGATCTCGCTAAGCTTCCTGTGCCCGATAATTGGTTGATATTTTGCATTTTTTTCCTCTGACAAGCTCTAAATGGAAAGATCATGGGATAAATGTATTTTAAAAAAACTCAGAAAGTTTTCTTTTCCATGGTTTTGCAGCTGGTTTTAATAGTGAGGTTTAAAATAAGATGTGACTCCAATTCATTATTTCAGCTAGAAGGAAAAGAGTGGCAGGCAGAGCACAAATATGTCAATAGGATGTAGAAAACTCTAAGCAAGACCCAAATCTTTGTATCTCCGTTGATACCTGAAGCAGGAGGAAGAGGAGGAGAGGAAGGAGGAGGAGAAGGAGGAGGGGGAGAAGGAAAAGCAGAAGGAGGAGGAGGAGGAGGAGGAGGAGGAGGAGGAGGAGGAGGAGGAGGAGGAGGAGGAGGAGGAGAAGAAGAAGAAGAAGAAGAAGAAGAAGAAGAAGAAGAAGAAGAAGAAGAAGAAGAAGAAGAAGAAGAAGAAGAAGAAGAAGAAGAAGAAGAAGAAGAAGAAGAAGAAGAAGAAGAAGAATTGTTGGAAGCTGACTTGAAATACTTTAGAAGGCAACAACATCATGTTCAATCCTCTAAAAGCGGCCTTTTAAGATAGACAGGTAGGTATATGATTATTTCAGGTGAGATTATTTATGTGCCCAGATATGGAAAGATTCAGCATACTATCTGTAGAGGAATGGTTGGTGTAACTAATAGATCTTGATGTTGTTTTGCCACATAGAGTTAGAACTGATGAATGATGGTATATGATAAATATATGATATGATAAAAATAGACAGAAGAAATTATTTTGCTCAGTACTGTTCAGATAAATATTGTGGAGAAGATGTTGCCTGGATGACTTTCGCACTGCTCTCTGTATGGTTTGAGCACAAACTGAGAATGGTCATCTTTAATCCTTGAATCCAACTTCTTGGCATCTTTTCTTTTTGTCTCAGTTTTGGGCTGGGTGGCCTTTTTGGCAGAAGAACTACGCCGGCTGCACAAATTCAACAGGCAAAGAAATCAGGAGAGGATTCATGTGACTCATTGCTTAGTAGGAGAAAAAAAATAGTGCCTTCGTGGAAAGGAGGCCCATATTTTGTGCAGTCACGGCTTTCCCGCTGAGTGTTTATTTATTTATTTGTTTTTCAGGTTTCCTGCTGATCGTTTTCCCCTTTAAAGCTCTCAAAGAAATAGTAATCCATTTGGTAAGCATAGGTTATAATCTAAATTGAGCCTAAATTAGAGTATTTAAATTCAATTAAATATACCCGTATGTACACCCACACTCTATGAGGAAAGTAGTCTCACCTGGCATAAATTTTAGCTTAGGCAAAGTTAAATTGCACTGGTTAATTTGGAATCTCCCTTGTGCTAGCATATTTAGGAGGCGTTCTAAATATATCTGGAAGACCCATCTTTCTAAATATATTTTCATATTAAAAGTGGAATGCTTTCATTCAGATCAACGATTGCTGATAACTAAAGCTGTTAAGTATTAAATGAATATAACAAAAAAAAATCTGCAATGTGTGTTATATTCTTTCTTTCTTTCTTTCTTTCTTTCTTTCTTTCTTTCTTTCTTTCTTTCTTTCTTTCTTTCTTTCTTTCTTTCTTTCTTTCTTGATGCCATGTCAGTCAAATACTTGCATGTTCCTTTCTGTCTATCACAAAGTTCAAATCAAATTATTATTTTAAATGTGTTCAGTGACCCAAATCTTCTCAAATCATAGATTTCACAGAGTTTTAATGTGTCTACCTAAAATGTTGCAACAAGAAAAATCTATTTGTATGTATGTGTTTGTGTGCATGTACATGCATAAGTAACGTACTCAATGGAGTAAGATTTTGGTATTTTTGATCAACATTTGAGGCCTACATCCTGAACCACCAGAAATTTCCACAGTATTCAGCCAGTTCTGACCAGTTCTGGAGACCCGGTAGTGGAAATTTTGAGTAGTTCAGAGAACCAGCCAATCCCACCTTTGACTGGCCCCGCCCCCATCTATTCTCTGCCCTCCAGAGTCCCAGCTGATTGGCTGGGTCTTCTTTGGTTGCCCTGCACAGGAGAATGGAGCTGGAAAGCAGGTTAGTGGGGTGGGAAGGGAAGGGAGATTTTACAGTATCCTTCCCCATCACTCCCACCAAGCCATGCCAACAGAACTGGTAGTAAAGTTTTTTGAATCCCACCACTGCTGTGAACCATCTACTGATGGTGTCAATCCTTGGAAGAAAGGACCTGACTGCTGATAGAGACCATCTTATCATGACACCGTTCTCTGTTCAAGCCAAGAGGATTAGGAAGTCATTTACATCATGTGTTATATTTGTGTAGAGAGAAAAGTATGTTTAAAACTATGTGCTTGTTTGAAAGGTTTAATATTTGGGGACGATGCAATGTATGAAAGGCAGGATTGGGAGAAAATCTTACAGGTTGTACCTATTTCACACATCAATTTGCCCAAATCACAGGCAGCACACACTAATAAGTAAATCATCCTAGAGAGAAGATAACTGCATTAACTGACAGAGGAGTAGTGTTCCTATCAACAGATTTCAGTATCATTATTACACCTTTATTATCTCAGCTATGCTCCTCACAGCTGTGAACTCTAGAGAAGAGAATAATGAAAATCCTCTAATTATGTTTCTGGCTTCCATGCAATTATTCTGCTATGTCCCCCCTCACTTCAATTTCAAAAAAAGTTATAGGATGCAGTCCTTATATAATTGTGCAAACATCAGTGTTGTTATGCAAGGGAAATAACATCAAATTTGGAGATAAAAAGCCTCTTTTTGTGATGTTTGTACTTAAAAGATGCACCTTACTGGGTTTCTGAGCATCTTTGAAGAGCTTTGTGGCAGACAGGTTGAGGTGGCTAATTTCCCCCCTGAGATTTAATATTATAGAAATAATTGCAGCACAATTTTGTAGATGAGGATTAAGAAATAAACTCTGTTCTATAGAATTGGAAAGAGAGCAGCATTAAAGCACCTAGAAAGTTTACCAAGGATTGAGGACCCAGATTATTGGGGGCAATATACTGACTCTGTAAACCACTTAGAGAGAGCTGTAAAGCTGTATATAAGTCTTAAGTAGTGCTATTGTTATTGCTATTGTAGTCTCAGGTTGAGTTTTTGCCCTATTGCTGAGCTGAAATTTGTCTTGCAAATTTTCTTCTCCTATGAAACAGGTTCCTGGGTTAATACATTATTCACATGATACTTGACAGTTATTTTGAATATCTTGGAAGGATGGCGGGAGAAACTGGAAAGGCTAGGCAGTCCCAGTGCTGTCAGGTTCCATGTGTCTCTGCATCTTTGGAGGCCACCAAGATGTCTCCAACTTCCAGTTTTACACAAACTAGAATTTTTTTTAAAAAAGGAAGGGAAGTAATAATTGGATGGTCTTTTTCATAGTCTCTTCTTTTGGACTTAGTTAAAAGGTGCAATGCCTTGGAGACTGGAAACCATTGAAGAGAATATGACTGTATAGTGTGTTAGTGTCTCCAATCCAAAGCTGGGATCCGACTGGCATAACAACCGGTTTGGGGAGTGCACGTATGCATGTCAAATGCACACTGCATGCACATCCATGCTACCAGCTCTGGCAAGCCTTTACCTTGTCCAGCTGATGAGCGGCACTCAGCTGTGCCACGCAAAATAGCTGAGGAGGAAAATGCAGCCACTAAAGGACAGCCTAGAGCCCAGGAGGACCAAATGGTAGACCAAAACCTCATCTCAGCCAACTGGTTCAGTGTCAGTTGCTCTTTGGAGCTACCAGTTCTATAGAACCAGACCAAACCCGTAGGATGCTACCCCTGCTCCAACCTCGGCAACTTTAAGACTTGTGGACTTCAACTCCAAAGCTGGCTGAGGAATTCTGGGAGTTGAAGTCCACAAAAAGTTGCCAAGGTTGGAGACCCCTGTGTTAGAAGACAGATCCTCATGGAACCCATCAGCTACCTTGGAGTAAGAAAACGCCATACACTTCATATTTGGTCCATGAGAAGTTCACATTTCATACAAATGTTTATTTTTCTTTGAAAGACATTTCCAGAGTGAATACTTTCTCATCAAACTGAGATGTCACCAACAGTCATGAATTATAACATCTGCTGGAGTCATCCAACCATTGTTGTGCCAAAGTGATAGAACTGGGGACAGACTATCAACAGAAAGCAGCTGGGTTGAAGGTGTTGTAAGTTACTAGGGGAAATGGACTGAATGAGAATCGGTGGAAGAAATGCAAAATGCCTGTCATTGCTTTGCAGGGTTCTTGTCTGCAGACCCAGAGTTTATTCATTTATTTACGTTTTGAATAGTTATTGACAAACTGTTTCCATTACTCCTATTGTTTTTTTTAAAAAAATTATTTATTTTTAATCCTCTTGTCCTTCTCTGTCCCTCAAACCTTCTTTCATCACAACAAAGTAGCCTTGATAACTCTTGCCAAACATGTGGATTAATGGCCTGTAGAAGGCTTCTGAAATGTAATTAAGGGCTGCAGGTTCCTTTCCCTGGTCCACTAGCTTGATGTGCCTCATTTGTACGGTCTCTCCTCTCCCTCTGAGTGTCACCTTTTGCACCTTGAAAGGTCCTTTCTAGGTCTTCCCAACTTTCCTGGCAGGGGCAGTTGCAGTGGTCAGGACAGTTTCAGGAGACAGAGCTTCTGGAGAATGCAACTCCTGGGAGGAGGAGGAGGAGGAGGAGGAGGAGGAGGAGGAGGAGGAGGAGGAGGAGGAGGAGGAGGAGGAGGAGGAGGAGGAGGAGGAGGAGGAGGAAGGATTACAGCCCTCTGATAGAACAGTTACCTGTTATCCACTGCAGATAGATTTGCTTCCAATGAAATAAATACACCTGGTTTTAGTCTGCAAAAGGGGGAAAGGAAAACATCAGAAAAACCTACTGAGAACAAGACTGGACATCAATCCATACCTTCCCCACTCCATCCTCTCCAGACAAAAATGTTACTAATTTGGCTTCTGTCCAGTCTCAAGTATGCAGTCATATCTTCTTACCTGTCTGCCTAACACCCGTTATTTCATTTGATAAATGTGAAGTTGCGGTATCTAAGATTTCTTCCTTCAGCCACAACTTGCAAGCAATACTTGATAAAGTCCCCCAAGGATGAAGAGTTAATTGTTTAGACTAGGGATGTCCAAGCATGGCCACTTTAAAACTGGTGGACCCCAACTCTCAGATTTCAACTGCCATGCCATTGGGGAATTCTGGCAGTTGAAGTCCCCAAGCTTGGCTAAGCTTGGACACCCCTGATTTAGAACAAACCAGTGGTGGAATTCAATTTTTTTTACTACTGGTTCTGTGAGCGTGGCTTGGTGGGCATGGTATGGCATGGCTTGGTGGGCATGGCAAGGGAAGGATAATGTAAAATCTCCATTCCCACCCCACCCCACCCCACTAACGTGCTTTCCAGCTCCGTTCTCCTGTGCAGGGCAACCAAAAAAGACCAAGCCAATCAGCTGGGACTTGGGAGGCAGAGAATAGATGGGGGAGGGGCCAGTCAGAGGGGGTATTTGCTGGTTCTCCGAACTACTCAAAATTTCTGCTACCCGTTCTCCAGAACTGGTCAGATCTGCTGAATAGCACCTTTGGAATAAGCTGATTTTTGGGAGTTCAATTTCCAAGCATGTGTGTTTCCTGGTTTTAATAGAAGAAAATTGATCTTGGTTTGTAGCAGTTATAGGTCTGAAGCTCCCACTGTAATCTGTAGATGTTGAAGGAAGAGGACTCTAATCAGTTTACACACTCAGCTCCATGGCTCAAACCCACATTGTACTTTGACAATCTTTCCAATGATGTTGATTTTCATCTGGCAGTTCTAGTAGTTTCCACCATCTTTCTCATACCCCAAAAGTTGTTTCAACTACTTTATTTGATTCTTTTCAATTACAGAAGAGCAGAACATTTGCCAGCATTATATGATATTCATTAATTTAAACTTAGCCTTCAATGTTTGCTTACATATTCTTTTTTCAGAGCTTACAGAATTTGAATTCATTAAAATGTATGACAAGCAATATATCGAAAACTTCTATCATCTTTCCCAGGATTGTTCAATTTCGCTTATTAAAAAAAAGAAACGTTTCTCAAGTTTGGCATCCGCATTTAAATACAAGATTGAATTGCGAGCCCTTAAAGTTGAATTATTTCAAAAATCCTATTAGGAAAAAGGCAATGTCTCCTTCGAGCTGAGCTCATCTCCTGGTGATTTTATGAATCTGTTGCTGAAACTTTGGTAGGAACAATGTCTTTTGCAGGTCATTCTTCCTTGTTATGAAGCCCTGCAATCAACATATCCCTATGTATTTATCTGATCATCTTAAAATCCTTAGAGCATCATCATTATAGTTTCAATACAAGAAAAATTCTCCAGGCCCCAGTTTCCACTCCTGTTAAGTACATAGTTATGTTGACTCTGCCTGCCTGCCTGCCTGCCTCTCTATTCTCATCTAGCATCCATTCATCCAGCTATCTAGCTATCATCTGTCAACCACATGGAAGTTGTTTCTAGTAGAAAGAAGTTCTCTGAGGATGGCCTTTCCAGCACAAGTTCAAAAGCTCGAAAGACTAGATCTCTGCTCCCAGTGCCCGGCCCAGATTGGATCCTGCAACATGGAACCACTGCTTTTCTTCAGAAACTGGTTTCCATTTCCCACATTAATCAACAATTCTGGAATTTCCTGGAATATCGTATCTGCTAACGAACCCTAAGCTTGTTTAGCATTTGGAACCTGGGCAAAGAAGCTCCATGCTCCCATTTAGCTGGGCAATGAAGAGCTGCATATTAGCATTGTCTTGTCTTAGGCAATATTTATCTTCCAAAAAAATACCCAAGATTAGCAGTTAAACTCTACAAAGATTTCCATACAAAGTTTCTTTATTGGATCACACCAGAGCATCCTCAAGGTATAACTCAGTTGTGTTGAGATTCATCTAATGTCCAATCTTTGCATAGTTGTCTTCACAGTGTGAAAATATGGTTATCTTCATCCCATAATGGTACAGCAAGGGATCCAGCTGCTGGGTCCAGGCAAGGAAAAGAACAAAGGCTTCCCCCAACCCAACTAGAGGTCAGTTCAGTGACCAATCAAGATTACAGATGTGACCACATGACATGAACCACATTTCCCATGAGGCATTCCCTTAAGGGGACAGCTCCCAATTCCCAATTAACTATATACTGTCTGACCAGCACAAGCATAGTACTCATAGACACCTCCTGGCATTGACTAGATTAGTTTAGGAGGTATCAAGCAATTTTTGCAAGAGGGCCAGTCCCACCTCCACTCCCTCTTGCCTGCTTTGCTACCCCCTGAGAGAGGCAGCCGCCTTCATTGGCTTAATGGCGGAGGCTAAGCAATGAATCAGAGAGAGCTGTTCCGAAGGCTTTCCCCTGTGAGTGATAATCCCGCCTTGTGGATGGGTCGGCAGGGATTTAATATTCAAAGCACACCAAGTGCAGCAGAATTCTTTCAAGAGTGTTCTGTGTTCTTTCAAGGGGCAGCAAAATTAGTTTCCTCCATCAAAGGCTGATGTGGAGGAGATCAGAGGAATACCTCATGCTTATTAAGATTCAGCTTTCAGCAATTTTGTCTCCAAATGTGTACTGTTTTCAGGAGGAGAGTAAGGCTGATTATATAATCATTTTAGTTCCCGCGCTCACTTGGTGTTCTTGTTCAGCTCATGGTTTCTGAATAACCTTTCCAGGAAAACAAGTAAGCCCAGTGATCAGCTTAAAGTTAACCCCTTACTTTTCAAAAATAATCCTCCTAGGAAATTTAATTGCCTAGAGAATCCCTAGTCTCTTTCTCCTTGACCCGGACGATAAATATCACTCATGTTTCTAATCATCTGGAGAAGCTAATGATCCATGAAGCCTCCTGAGAAACAACAGGTGCATCTAAAACAGGGCTCTTCAAACTTGATAGCTTTAAAACTTGTGGACTTCAACTCCCAGAATTCCTCCTCCAGGCATGTTAGCTCAGGAATTCTGGGAGTTGAATTCCACAAGTCTTAAACTTGCCAAGTTTGAAGACCCCTGGTCTAAAACAACCCTGCACCGGAGCAATGAAGAAAGATTAAAGATCAAGTTTCCACCAGGTAAAAATTGGACCCAAAGCAGAATTTTAAGACTCTACAGATTGAAACAAACTCAAGTTTTTGAGCCTTCCCTGAAGAAAAAACAAACAAAAATGTTTTCGGAAGGATAAGGACTATCATTAGGAAGTGCTGGAAAATAAAACCATATATTTATAAGTTATGTGTGTGTCTTAAGAAACATCTGAACTTCCCTCTTTAGGGGGCATGTATGTATATGTGTGTGTGTGCGTATTCTGTAAAATAGTGACAAAATCATGTGTAATATTAATAATAAGAAACATTGATGGCTTTAAAAAGAGGAGTTTGGGATCTCACATAGAGATTTTATCAATTGGCTTTCCATTTTTTCTTTATTGTAATGGAAGGTTAGCTGCTGATTGTGCACAAATTCCTTCCACCAAAAAACTCTGATGGTGAAGAGAAATTAATCCTAAGTCTTTGATGACCCATTCATCCTTTTTCAGATGCCATGCTCTTCTAAACCAGACTGGTGACTTAAGAAGATTAGTAAAGGATGATTATCTAAAATGTTTAATTCTTGCCAAATTTAGCAGGATTTGGAGAACATATCCTTTCATGGTTTGGACCAAATGACTATAAATAAATGGACCAAAATGAAATAAATAAATCCATATGTGCACATGATTTATCTAACATTCATGTCCATAGGCCTGAATTTCTACTGAGTGAAGAAGAGGAGAAATAAGTTAAATGGTTGATAATGTATTTTTTTTTCTTGACAAGCTCTTTGGACTGGTTTAGATTTCCTCCAATTTGGAGAAAGAAGGAGATGTTTGATTGTGCATCACTGACACATAATTCCCAAGGTACCAAAAGTCCAGGAGAAACACATATATCCAGGAGAAACACATATATATAGACGCAATCTACATAGACTTCTGTAAAGCCTTTGATTCAGTGGTACACGACAAACTACTCCTAAAAATAAAATCTTATGGTATCTCTGGACAACTGAATAACTGGATAGAAGCATTCCTGTCAAACAGACAACAAATGGTCAAAATCGGGAACGCCCTATCAAATCCAGTACCTGTCAATAGTGGTGTTCCCCAAGGCAGTGTTCTAGGACCAACTCTCTTCATAATCTACATAAACGACCTTTGTGATCATATCAAGAGCAATTGCGTTCTCTTCGCTGATGATGTAAAGCTGTTCAATACCACAGACAATACTACTACCCTACAAAAAGACCTAGACTATGTATCTGAATGGTCTAACATATGGCAACTTCAAATCTCAACAAATAAATGCTCTGTCTTACATATTGGTAAAAAAATCAGAAAATAAAATACAAGCTGAATAGTCAAGATCTTGTTGATGACCCAAGCTCTGTAAAGGACCTGGGAATACTCACCTCTAATGATCTAAGTGCTAGAGCCCACTGCAACTACATAGCCAAAAAGGCATTAAGAGTTGTTAACCTAATCCTACGTTGCTTTTTCTCTGGTAATATCTCACTACTAACCAGAGCATACAAAACATTTGCTAGACCAATACTCGAATACAGTTCATCAGTCTGGAATCCTTATTACGTATGTGATATTAGCACAATTGAGAAAGTCCAGAAGTATTTCACAAGAAGAGTTCTCCACTCTTCTACTCATTGTAGAATACCTTATGCCACCAGACTCGAAATTCTAAAACTAGAAAACCTTGAATTACGCCGTCTTCGGTCCGACTTAAGCATGGTATATAAAATCATACATTGCAATGTCCTACCTGTCAATGAATACTTCAGCTTTAACCATAACAACACAAGAGCACACAACAGATACAAACTCAAAGTAAACCGCACCAAACTTGATTGCAGGAAATACGACTTCAGCAATAGAGTGGTCAATGTCTGGAATACTCTACCCGACTCTGTAGTCTCTTCCCCAAACCCCAAAAACTTTAACCTTAGACTGTCTACTATTGACCTCACCCCTTTCCTAAGAGGTCTGTAGGGGCGTGCATAAGCGCACCAACGTGCCTACCGTCCCTGTCCTATTGTTTCTCTTATTCTATTATTTTTCTTATATGTACCCATTTCATATATTCACAACTATGTATACACTTGTACTTATCTTGTAAACAATTGACAAATCAAATAAATAAATAAATAAATAAATATACCTCTTTTTCCTCCTTTGGCAATAGCATCAAGAAGCAGACCTAGGAAAATCTTTATCTATTATCTGGGATAAGAATTTTTCACAATATGAATATAAAGCTTATCGTTGTAATTCTCTCTTGGAAAGACTACAGCTCCCATTACAGCACTTTTGAGAACTTGTCAAGCTTTCAACTCGGTTTGAGAGATATTTTTGTGAACTGCTGAAGTTCAGGTCCAGGTGCATTTCTCAAGAAAAGAATCTAACATCTCTATGGAATTCAGGATAGAGTAACAACTAGTAGCTATCATCACAGCAGGAAGAAAAACCTATTGGAACTTGGAAGATCTCCAGAAAACTAAGGAAGGATGGATCTGATTAATACATAGATGGGAGACCTATCAGATATCTTGATGTTATGGGTTAGGGTTACACACACACACACACTTCAGAAGGGATTGCCAAACTATTTCTATACAGTTGCCATGGTTAACCTCAACTTGAGGGAACCTTTACTTCTTTGAATAACTAAATATTTTCAAGCTAAATATAACTAAATATTTTCAAGCTGTCAGAACTGCCTGTAACAAAAGCTCCAGATGAAATACAAATTCAGAGCTAGAGATAGTGATGCTCACATGGTAAATCTCTCCAAAAATATACAGGTCATTTTTATCTAAACAAGCTTCCATAAAAGAAAGTCAAAATCTTGCAGGATTGATGACATTTTTAAAAGGCTCTGAAAAGTTAATTGAATGTTGTGTTAAAAAGGGCTGAGTATTTCTCACAGTGATGCAGTTACTAGTGATGCAGTTACTAACTAGTTACTAGCTGATCACAGGTTTAAAATCACCGGGCAGAAGAAAAATAAGAGAGATTCTCAAAACCCTCAGAGTCATAGAATTGGACAGAGGGAAAAACTGTCTGGAAAAAAACCATGATATCCATAGTGTAAACTGTAGTTCTGAATATTTCTCCACCTAAGATCTACCTTTTTTAAAAATCTTGGACAGACTTTATAAGAAATTGAAGTTCCTCTTATCTCTTTGAGGTTTTCAGTGGGAAAACTGCTCTGCTGAGAATTTTACATTTCTCATCCTTTTTCTTATTTGTGGATTGCTTATTTTTATTTGGATTGTTGCCACTCAAAAGATCTCTTTGAATAGTTTTAATCAGTGGGTGGGGGAGACTTTACATGGGGAAACAGGGTGTCCCTATTAGCCCCTTCAGCTTCCACCTTTCCCTGATCTCATCATGGAGCCTTCAAGGGATCAGAACTCCCTTTTACTTCAACATGAAAACACTTCACAACGTGCTGAGATACTGCAGAAATGTGGCCCCAAATTGATGTAAATGTGAGTTTAGCTTTCTTTCAGAATTCTTCGCTTCGCTTCGCTACAAAGTTTGGAATCCTATCTTTGTGAAGAGTGTTTGAAAAGGGTGATGTTTAATTTGCACCATATGTGGCACTTGGAAAACTGGTGGAAGAGTGGGTTACAAATCACTCATTCATATTCCTCCTCACATTCTCCATCAGCTCCACGACATCCAAGATCAGCAGGTACAGATTGCAGCAGCACAACCTGTTAGTATATTTTAGCACACCATAAAAGCCTTGTGACTCCAAAAATCATCTCTTCAGGACAATTCCTCATGCAGGATTTAAAGGAAGTTCTCCATGGAAGTGAATAGAGGTTGTGTTCTGACCCAGGCTTCATCCAAATTAAGAAAACACAAACCGAGTGTAAAATCAAACCTATTTTAATGCAATGCTGGGAATTTCCTGCATTTCCAGCCAAAACTCATTAGACACAATTCTCTGAGATAAGCTCATGCCTTTCAGGGTTGTAGAAGGCTGCCAAGAAATAGAAGTCCCATTATAAACCGACTGTCAGCTGGTGCTCCATTCAAAATCCAAGAAAGAAATATTTAGACTCCATTAATTAGAGAAAAGATATCTTTTACTGGAAGTCAAGTGGTAGCAACAAAAGAATTCTGAATCTGAGAAAATGGGCGCGTAAATCACATATACAAAGTGATGGCAACGTTCCCACCCCCAATAGTTCAATTGGCTCATCCAATTAAAAGTTGTGTATATCATCATGTGGGCATCTCCAGGTGGTGATGAGGCTTCTGTCCATTGACCTTGACATAATTTGATAAAGAGTTGCAGCTGCGCATAACATAGGATAGAAACCTAAGTTAGCCCCCCAGCTTATACAGTTCTATTTTATAACAACCCCAGCTCACTTCCCATAACCATATCCCCCCTCCTCCCCCCATTACTTATGACAGCCGAAAGATGCAAAGCAAAGGAAGAAAATCTTGAAGGCTGACACCGACAGAAGTTCCAGCAAAGACAAACCAGAGTTCATAGGGCTTCAATGAGGAATCAGAATCTAATGAACTTCTTTGCTTCCTGCAAAGAGCATGTCACTGAGGGCTGACTTTTATCCCTTATGGGAGGGGCAATCACCTTCCAGCCTCACTCCCTAGTTGCCCCCTCTGTTTCAGCTGCTCTCTCCTTCTGGCAGCCCTGCGCACACACGAACTGGGAACAGGCTCCCCTGGGTCCTCTGCTTCACTGCTGCCAGACTCTGAAGGCTCCAAAGGCAGCACCCCACTCCCAGATGGTCCTGGCCCCATCTCTGCATTGGATGCAGGACCCTCGTCCAAGTCCTCGCCAGACTCCCTGACTGATTCCCTTTCGTCCTCACTGTCTGATACCTCTGCCATCTGCACTGGCTGCCGGCGAACCACAACAGGTTGGGCTAATATACAGATACCGTACTTTCATGAATCCAGTATTCAAAATAACAATAGGCCCATTATTTATTTTTTTCTTTAATAGCAGATTTAAGTAGTGATCACAGAATTTGAGGCTAAAGGAATCACCTGTTACATGAGAACAGCTCATTTGGGGAATTCTACAGTTTACAGAAAAGGAACCAAAAAGGACTTTACCAAATTATGAAAACAGCCCCCCCCCCCTCCAAATTAACAGTCTATGCATCTGATAAAGTGAGTTTTGGTTATGAAAACTTTGTGCTTTCAATAAAATTTGTGAATCAGACAAGCCTTCTGACTCAAAGATGATAAAAAGAACAGAGACCCACAGATGAGGAGGAAAAATGCACTGAAGATTTTATTTAAAAATCACTCCTTTTGCTGCACTGTTTTCTGTTGCTGTTATAGAAACGGTACATTTCATTTTGGGAAACAAGAACAGAAATAAACATTATAGCAGAAGGCTGAACTTATTATCTGTGAAGTCTACAGCATCCTGAGGCCAAGCCCCTAAGATCCACTTATGAATCATGCATTTCTTTTCCAGATGTTCCAGATGTTGATGCTGATGGGGAAATGGCCTTAAGATACCAGCAGGCTGTTTGGCAAATCAAGATTTAATTTTTTGCTAGAAGGGTCTTTGCTATCCTTCAGGATATTTGCATAAGATTCTTCTCCAAAGGAAACACAGATATAACTAGTTTCACGTTTTTGCTTTCTGTCCCATTTTATCAAGGTGCCCTGAAAAGGATTTTGGGACACAAGTTGCAACTGTTTTGAAAACCATACTAAGTCTTCCATTTCACCTCAAGAATCAATACAGTAATAGAGACAGCTGGCTTTAAAATGATTAGGAGAAAAACAATTTCAAGAAGATTCAAGGTAGACTTTGCTTCTACCAACATTAGGAATTCTAGATCTGCATTGCTCAAACACAGATGGCCACTAGAGGGCAGGAAAAAGACACAGAGAACTAGCTTTCCTTCTCTCTCCTGCCCTCCAGTGGCCATCTAGATTTTTGCAGCTATAGCTGCGAATGGAGAGCAGCAGGAGACAAATAGCCTTGCGCGTGCACACACACACACACACACATGAATATAAAATAAAAATAAAAAATAATACTTGAAAATGTTTCACTTCTCATCCGAGGAGCTTCTTCAAGTTCTTCTTGGATGAGAAACAAAACATCTTTAAAGAAAAACAAAGTTCAGTTGCCTTTTGGAAAAGCACTTTTGGGACAACCATGACCTGGATGGCAGAATCTCCATAGACCCTTAGATGACAGAAAATGTCCTTATTTGGAAGCACCCTTAATTTTACATTCCTGAGCAACTTTTATAAGATGTTATATCAGCTTAAATATATTCTCATTATGGCTGATTAATTTTCTTCTAGAGGATAATGCTAATTTTTTACTACCCCAAGGCTGCTCTGTCTAGACTCTAGATTGATTGATTGGTTGGTTTCATTTATTTCTTTAGAGACCACCCAACTCATTCTCATATCAATAATAAGATAAATAATGCACATTAAACTAGCATTTGCATCTTCAATATACTAATTAAGCAGAATATGGAAAAAGGAGGGTCTTGAATATACTCATTTCGAAGTGGGATTTATAACCAGTATTTTCAAGATTATCAGTATTTTGATCTCAGCTCAATAAAATAAAATAAATACATTCGTTATTTTCCTAAATAAAAGAGGTCTTGTGCTCCTAACATTAAGAATTAACGAGGCACCTCCATCAATAACCATCTGGATGTGTGCACCTATTGATCCCTCCTTGTACATCTGTCACTTTGGCAATCTCTAAGTAGCCATGAATAGGAAGGGGGAGAGAAAAAAGGCTGAGAAGGACACAAGGAATTGGCTGGACACTTGGATGGATAGAGCTCTCAGAACAACTTCTGAAGGTAATTAAGGATAGACAGATAGATCTGTCACGGTTCTTCATTTCCCCTCACGTAAATTATTCCATTATGTTTCCACCGCATCTGCCACATTTTTTGTAAGTGTGCGGGAAAATTTGCATGTGCTTTTTTCCGCATTTCTCACCCTATTATGCATATAGCATATTATTATTTTGCCTGCTGCACTCAGCCCTGCCAGCATTCCTTTGTGCATATGTTTTCCTAACAGAGATAATTGAGAAAAGAGAAACAGATTACATAATATTAATTTTTCAGGTCCTGGGTTTTTTTGTCCCCATGGACTAACAGTCCATTGATTGCTTTTTGAGGGGAAGCAGCATTTCACGATCTCAACAACTTTAAGATGGGTGGACTTCAACTGTTGAAGTCCACCCATCTTAAAGTCACTGAGGTCGAGGACCACTGTTTTAGGGTAAAGAGAAAGAGGAGAAAGTGGGCTCTTTGGCAGTTAACTTGTTCCATAAAATATTTCCTCTGAAGGGCTTTGAATCATGGAGGAATATGCTACTATATCTTTTGTTCAGACTTCTATGCCTTATCCTCTGCTATATCACTCTAGGAGAAAACCTATAGTTGTTGTTGTTACTGTCATTATTTCATACCTTGGATTTGCACACAGAATTTTAATTAATTTGGATTATCATGTATTTAAATAACATGATGCAATTGGATTTCCCTCTCAAGAAAGCAAGACCTTTTTTTCCCCCAGGCTCCCCACGTTAGTTAACACAGTCTTTGCGTATCTCCTAGAAACGGCCACACCTTCTTTGGCTTGAATCTGACTTCCTATGAAGAGCAGCATTTAATGCCCTTCCGCTGCATATGGTGTCCTTTTCAAATGCAAATGCTAATGGCACCATTTGGCAACGCTCGCCTCAGTAAGATAATGCAACATAACTGCAAATTGGAAATGGTTTGAACTTTCAAATTTGCTGTATGCCATTACACTTTTTATCTGATGGATCATTTGCCTTTTTAATTGTGTGCTGCTCTTAGACTTTTGCTGTAGCAGATTTGCAAAACAAAACAAACCTTGCTAGCTATTATATTCTCCTTCGTGCTTGCCCCCTCCCCACTACCTGGAGACACTAAAACACAGGAGCTGAAGGAATTAAAGGGTAGGTTATTCACATGCTGGTAGTGCCAATATGGCACAGCTCTGGGCCAGGTTATCTCCAGAACTGCCTCTTCCTAACGACATTTACCCATCCTACCAGATCAGTATCAAGCTTCCAAATAATATGTCCCCAGAATAAAAATCTAAGGTGTCCATTTTTCACCAAAGTCTATTTATTAGGAAACATATCAAATTGGCAAGGTCTTGGTGTAATTCTGATTCTGACTAGACCCCAGAATTACACCCAGTAAAAGCAAAATTTTGAAACTCCCCCCCCCATAGTCACATTCTCCAATCAGTACACGGTCCATCAGTTGGATGACTCTAAGGTCCACCTTCCGCCAGCTGCAGGCACCTTCTCAGTTCCTACAGGAAGGAATGCCAGCTAGGCATAACATTTCCCCTTATCTCTACAACCCGCCTTCTTGCTGCTAGAATGTGGCGAGCCTGAAGCACCATTAAAATCCTTTGCAGAAACCCTAAAGAAAGTTAAGTAAAAGAATAGACAAAGGCTACAATAAAATATGGCTACACATGTCAGCTTCAGGGTTGACAGGCTGCCTCCCTTCAAGCGAACAGAATCTCCTGCAAAGAAATAACCATAACAGATTAGTTAAAGCTCTAACCACCTCTGCCACCCCCAGAAGCCCCCTTAGGCTTATGAGGATTCTTCTCATGAAATCTCTTTATTAACCTGTCAGCATTTACTTTCCAACTCTCCCAGGTTTTAACGTGAGTCTAAGAAGCTGCTGCTTGATCTGCAAGCAAGCAGGCAGGGATCAGCAAAAAGAGGCACCAAGAAGTGAAAGGAACATTAAATGAATGATAGCCAATCGCACATCAGAGAAACCAGGAGGCACTCTGCTGTAGCACAACATCATCGCAGTGATGTTCCCCACTGTGAGCAAAATTGGCCCAAATCAAACAAAACAAAATGCAGATAGACCATAGTGCCTTCCTACCAACACCTCTACCTTGTCACTTTTTGCTATGACAACATTTCTGCCCCCCCCCACCAATAATGATGGTGCATGCAGCCTTCCCTTCAGTCACAGGAAGACATATGTAAAATTCCCACAGTAAAAATTCTGGATGCTCAGTTGCTGTGAATAGATGTTTAGGGATACCCGAAGGGCCACGGTTCCCTGTTTTTGATCATAGAGACACAATATATTTATTTCTCTGTAGCTTGCTCATGTTTTTATCTCTTCCCTTATCCTCATTTAGAGATGTTCTCTGTAGACTTGTCACCACCTTCTCTGGCCCTCAAACATCTTCAAATATGTCACCACAGAATATCAGCTCATTCCTTTTCGTTCTGATCCTTTTTCATTTTCTCTAAGCATAGCAGATCAGGGCTGCAAAAAAATTACCTCCAGCCACTTGCTCAAATTTGGGAAGCCCACATCCGATAGTGCTAACGAACACTTTCTTGATTGTGAGAGTTAATTTGCAACTATTGACTGCGTAGGATGACACTCTGGCTTAATTCTTTGTGGTTAGTTGCGAAGTCGTGTCCGACCCATCGTGATCCCATGGACAACGTTCCTCCAGGCCTTCCTGTTCTCCACCATCCTCCAGACTCCATTTAAGCTCACGCTGACTGCTTCAGGGACTCTGCCATCCCCTCTTTCTTCTTTTGCCTTCCATCTTTCCCAGCATTAGACCTTTCTTCTCCAGGGAGTCCTTCCTTCTCATGAGGTGGCCAAAGTATCTGAGTTTCATCTTCAGGATCTGGCCTTCTAAAGAGCAGTCAGGGTTGATCTCCTCTAGGACTGACCGATTGGATCACCTTGCAGTCCAAGGGACTCACAGGAGTCTTCTTCAACACCAGAGTTCAAAGTAAAAAAAAAGTTAAAAAGTTAAAAAAGTTCATAAGTTCAAAGTTCAAAAAACAGTTCATAGTTAAAAAAAATGGCTTAATTCTTACACCACAGTAAACTGGATCTTGGTGGGATCAGTATATCTTGTATTACAACAATCACCAATCAGCTAGATTTTCTTTGAATCTGAGCTGCTGATTTCCAGTCCAGGTTCAGGCATAGGTCTTATGAGTGGGAACTTCTCAACTAAGTAACAGAAAAAGGAAGTTTAAAAAAAGACATCTGCTTCATCTTTTTCAGGATGGATCTGGCATCATTCGGCTGGAGAGCCCAGGTGGTGGGTATGTCAATCCCAAATGTGCTTTTTTTTTTTCATGTAGCTAACTGGAACAGATTGGATGTAGCAAAAATCTGAGATTTATTTTAGAACATTTCTTTTGAACTAGGCAATGCTATTTTCATAAACAAGGGGCTTGTCTATTGATATAGAATCTAATAAAGGAGAATATTTTGTAGCCAGGATTTCTTACAGATCTTTCATTAAACCAAACCAGATAACATCATCAGTGCTAGTGTAAAATCTGTTCCCCACCAGGATTTTGGATGAAAGCTTTATGGCTTATGAGACACTGCAATGGGGGCCTTAATGCTTTGTACTACTTGCAGAAAATTCACCCCAGCTCAAGGACTTTGGTCAGATCTGTGTGTGTCAAAATTTACAAAATGTTGGATGGAGCTCCACAGTGGTAATCCTTTCCCCTTTTGTATGTGCATTGTAACTACTGTTTTTTGTTTTTTTTAAAAAAAATCATGATGAAAATGGCTTTTGAATGGAGATTTTTACCTTTTTATTTTGTTTTGGTTGTCTACATAAAAGTCCCCAGGTTGCAGGATGCAGAAATGTAACAACTACATAAATGTTCTCCATTGTAATGGTAGGCTTTCAAGGCCTTTGTTTGTAGTTCTGCATAGTTCTATCTCTGCTAATAAACACAAACAATGTAAATGTCATGACAGAAGCTTTTGCTCTTCAAAGACTCTGGTGCCATTATATTTACACTGAGATTTTTAAATGTTCAGAAGGATGAAAGAGAGCTCTTGGGAAATTCATAAAGTTTAAAAAGCAAATGCTACTCCTTATGAGACCCTTGACCCAATCTGGTGAATTTCTATTGATTTCTGATGCTTTAAAAATGTGAAATGCCACCCTTGAAAGACCAAGTTATATAGAATGGAGCAGCTTCATTCTAGTCTATTAGGCTCCATGGTGATGGACAGAGAATTTATGTGATGGGCATTGAGTAGTCTTTCTTATGGAAGAAATAGTTTGGAAAATCCTGATTTATTAGCTTTTGTGTACCCTGTTTTTTATAACAATGGGACAACTTGCCACAGCCAACTTGCCATGGCCATCTCGCCATAGTCAACTCACCACAACCATCTCACCATGACGAACTCACTACGGCCATCTCACTACATGGCCAACTTGCCACAGGACAATTCCACGCAGGATAATTTAACGTGATAAATGTTAACCACCACTATTTCTTCGACGTTCTTTGCATTGACAAAAATGGAAAGAATGTAGAAGAAACTATTGTGGTTCACCGGCAATTGGTGCAGATGACAAAGGTCTCTGATAGCAAGGATGAAAGGGGACCAATCAGGGAGTCTGGAGAGGACTCAGACGAAGGTCCTGCATCCAATGCAGGGATGGGGCCAGGACCACCTGAGAGGGCCTTCGGAGCCTTTGGAGTCTGGCAGCAGCGAAGCAGAGGAACTAGGGGAGCCTGTTCCCAGCGTGTGCATGCACAGAGCTGCTAGAAGGCGAGAGCAGCTGAAGCAGAAGGGGCAACTCGGGAGTAAGGCTGGGAGGTGATTGCCTTTCCCATCAGGGATAAAAGTCAGTCTTCAGCGATGAAGAGTTTTGCAGGAAGCAAAGAAATTCATTAGATTCTGATTCCTCATTGAAACCCTACGAACTCTGGTTTGTCTTTGCTGGAACTTCTGTCAGTTTCTATTCTAGTAATTGGACTTCTGTTTCTTGGCAGCCTTCTACAACCCTGAAAGGCATGAGCTTATCTCAGAGAATTGTGTCTAATGCATTTTGGCTGGGAATGCAAGAAATTCCCAGCATTGCATTAAAATAGGTATGATTTTACACTCAGTTTGTGTTTCCTTAATTTGGATGAAGCCTGGGTCAGAACAGAAACAGTGGCAAATGGTGATTATTGTTTTCAGTTGTCCCACATAGATTGTCTCTCAGTAAGTTGTCCCGTGCCGAATTGGCTGTTAGGGAGATGGCTGTGGTGAGATGGCTATGCTGGATTGGCCATGACAAGTTGTCCTAGACTCATTTTTTGTATACTTTCAAGGATTTCAGGTATCCTACAATGCTTTTCCCCATACTTAAAGAGTTGGTTTAGAAATACTGCGACATGTAAGACCATGACTGGTTTAGGATTTACATTCTAGTCTCTCTGGCTCAAAGAACTTCATGTGAGCTAATTTCATGTCAAAGAACTTCATGTGAGCTGCAAAATGCTAATACTTGCCTTTTTATAAATGCAGGTTCTCTTTGTTCTCTTTGTGAAGAAGATGAAGCTGGTGGAGATACTCTCGATTAAGACCACTGCACAAGGTCAGTGGTGGCATGGAAGGTTTCCAAAATGGTGTAGGGTCTCCTGCTTGGGTGGGGGGGTTGGACTAGATCAGTGGTCACCAACCAATGGGCCGGGGACCACTGGTGGTCCATGAGAAAATTTTGGTGGTCCACAGAGAAATGTCACCCCCAAACACCCCCCAAAGCAATTAATCCAAGCTGCATGGGAACACAAGGCTGTGTTGCCCACATGGCCCATGGGAACACAAGGCTTGCATCACTTGCATTGCGAACAACACGAGGTAGTGAGGGGAGGGGGGGAAGGACAGAGGGGGAGAACTTGCCCCACTCACCTCACGTGCCTCACCTGGACACCGGGCTGCTTCTTTCCGCTTCTTTCTTCTTCTGCTTTTGGCTGCATGCAAGGAAAGCAGCAAAAGTCTTTTCTTTCTCTCCCTCAAACTCTGCCAGAAATGAGTCTTTGGGACCCTGCAAGGCCTCCTGCTCCAAGAGCAAAGATTCATTTCTGACGGAGTTTGGGGGAGAGATAGAAAGACTTCTGCTGCTTCTGCTGTTTTCCTTGCATGAGGCCAAAAATTTATCTCCCCCCCTCCCCCTGAGAATAGAGCTGGAGACGGTATCTGTGATCCCAAATAAAGAACGATCGATTGGTACGAAAACGGGTGGGGAATTTTCCTGCAGGCTTTTGGGGGGATTTTCCCAGGGTCTCTGGTCCACGGGATTTAAAATTATGATTTTGGTGGTCCCTGAGTTCCAAAAGGTAGGCGACCCCTGGACTAGATGACCTACAAGGTCACTTCCAACTCTGTTAAATCTGTTAAATCTTAGGAATCACATTTATCTTTCAAACTGCATGCCAAAAATATACTTACATATTAAATACTCTAATATTAAAAATAAATCAGCATCAGATAATTGACTGCCTTTAATTCTGAAGTTTGTGCTGCTCAAAATATACAACCAGACTATTTGCTTATCTTGCATTGCCTGACTGCTATAATGAGGCCTTTTAAAAGTTTGTATTAGCTGAGTTTGAAGCACTGATTAATATTCTTGTTGAGTCTAATCACACAACTGCAGAAAGAACTGTGTGCTTGCATTTTGCTTGTATTATTTCAAACATAATTTGGATAACAAAGCTGGAAGACTGAGAAAGAGAACCTAAAATTATAGGTTTATATATAAACACACGGCTCCTATAATCCCCCTGTGTATTTGAAGGAACTATGTAAAATATTTGAACATTGAATGCCCAGCCTGGTGCTTTGGTTGGTTTTGCAGGTGGCACCTCAATATCTTCACACTGAACTTACTGTTCAGCCAAAAGATCTCCTTTTTGACACACAAGGTTTAATTCCCCTCCACCTTAACCAGGATTATGATATTTATGGAGGTGAAGGTCCACTGGCATCTATTTAGCTACAATTGGTGAATGGATGTTCATTATCATAAACAATAGTGCTTGAAGATGGCAAAAAAGACATTTCCATTGAGCTTGGAGGGTGAGTGGTAACATCATCTGTGCTATGCTGTGCAATGCAATGTCTGCAAGAAAACCACCAAGCTCAGAGAGCACAAAGAACCCCTGATTTCAATCCTGAGCTACAAATATTCTCCTTTATAACCCACTGAGATTTTTTGGGATGGAGATCCCAGAGATATTCAGGAAATAAGGCTGAATGGTGCATTGATAGTCCTAGAATAAGCCACTTTAGTGTTCCTCGGTCAAGGGTTTCCAAACTTGGCCAGTTTAAGACTTGTAGACTTCAACTCCCAGAATTCCTGAGCTAACATGACTGGAGGAGGAATTCTGGGAGTTGAAGTCCACAAGTCTTAAAGTTGTCAAGTCTGAAGACCCCTGCCCTAGGTCAACCTTCTCAACCATTTTCCAATGCAATAGTGCTACATTTAGATCAACTTCTGATTACCCAAACAACCTTTTCTCTTTTGACTATTATGCAAGCTTTTGGATATTCAGGTCAAGTGATACTGAGAACAGAAAATCAGAGAAGTACGTTTCTAGCAGGCAGAGGAAATTCATTTTAAGTGTCATTTCAAGAAAGACCTGGGAAGTGGAGTGGTTAGTTAAAAAAAAAAAAAAGCTCCCCAAGCATTAGACACCTGTAGAGTAGGATCTTTGGAGGAAATTAACTCATAACTACAAAAGTGAAAGGAAAGAATGGAGTGAAATGGAATAGAGAGGCAGGAAGTGATTTGAAACAATGGCTTTGCAGCATTAATGAAGTTTACAGTATATGTTAACATTTTCCTACCAATGAGATGAATGTCGCACTGCCTGCAGTCTTTTAAAGCAAAGGTCACCAACCTTATGGACCTCAGGGACCACCAAACTCATAATTTTAAATCCCGTGGATCACTAATATGAATTTTGACTGACGGTGGCTTGCTGACGTTGGTGGGAAAGCCGGTCCCATATTCTGGAGCTGCAGTAGTCACAGGACTGGCCCTTTGGTCATCCCGGAGCAGCTGCTCCTCCACCTGGGTGCACCGGCCTGCCATGGACTGGAGCAGCTGTTCTGGGATGACCAAAGGGCCAGTCCTGTGACTACTGCAGCTCTGGAATATGGGACTGACTTTCCCACCAACGTCAGCAAGCCACCCCGGGGCGGATTTCCCTCCCCTGCTGTTGGTCTTACCTTCCAGTTCCAGCTCGCATGGCTCTACTCAAGGTAAGGTTTGTGCTTGGCCGAAGGGTGGGTGGGCCAGTGGGTGGGTGGGCCATGTGGGTGGCGCAGCCTTGTGTTCCCACACAGCCTGGATTAATTATTATTTTTGTGGGGGGGACATTTCTTTGCAGACCGCCAAAATTTTCTTGTGGACCATCAGTGGTCCCCAGCCCACCGTTTGGCGACCACTGTTTTAAAGGGCAACCCCAGATTTGTAATAATCTTTTCCTCTCTGTGTCTTTCTTATACACACAAGGTTTCCTTCCCTTTTACTTTGTAATGGAATCTGTAATTTTCAGGTGAAAGTGAAAAAGAAATGCCCAGACCATCAAGACTGGTCATGCTCATGTGGGAATCACATTGAGAGACAAGGAAGAGAGCTCTGGCCAGGACAAAGGTTGGCTAAGGGGCAGCTTAGCCTGCAGCAAGAATGTCGGTAAGGCCACAGGCTCAAAAGAGACCCTCCCTAGTCTCTTGAGCTGTAAAGGTGACAAGGGAGAAATGTACTTTCAGACTTGCAAGATTCTTTTAATGCAACCTTACAATAATGTAGAGCTTGTCCAGACTAACTTGTTGCAATGCATATATGTTAGCAGAATCTTCACACTGATGTAAAAACTGAGATTTTGAAGGGAGAAAAAAAAAACACCCTTTGTTGGTCAGAATTTGCACATGGCCGAATGTGAATCAGACACTAGATCACACAGTGACTAGCTGAGAACTTATACAGGAGGAAAAGCAGATTTTCTCCAATTAACAAATAATGTGCTTAATTGGATAAATGACCTAGATATTAACAAATGGAAAGTTTATTCTATTTCCATGAAGCAACATATTTTAAAGTGTAACTTGTAATATATAACTTCTTGAATTTCATATACCTTACAAAACTAACCACATATCTCCATCATATGTGCATCATACTACAATAGAATAACAGAGTTGGAAGTGACCTTGAAGGTTGTCTAGTCCAACCCCCCTGCTCAGGCAGGATACCCTATACTATTTCAGACAAATGGTTGTCCAATGTCTTCTTAAAAACTTCCAATGTTGCACCTGCAACTTCTGCAGGCAAGTCATTTCACTGATTAATGGTCTAACTGTCAGGAAATTTTCTCTTCATTCAAGGTTGCTTCTCTCCTTGATTAGTTCCCACCTGTTGCTTCTTGTCCTGCCCTCTGGTGTTTTGGAGAATAGCTTGACTCCCTCTTCTTTGTGGCAATCCCTGAGATATTGGAATGCTGCCCCCATGTCACCCCTACCTCTAAAATAGACATAACTAATTCAAGCAAGCATTCTTTATATGTTTAGTCTCCAGTCCCCCAACTGTCTTTGTCACTCTTCTCTGTACTCTTTCTAGAGTCTCAACATCTTTTTTACATTGTGGCAACCAAAATGGGACCAAAAATTATTATCTGCTCCTTCTACAGTGTATATCCTTATTATTGCTATCCATGCATTTCATGTCATAGGCAGAATAAATAAATGCAGATGGCAGACATGCATCAAGTTAAGATATCAGCAAGCCAGCATGCTTTGGATCTATAGTATCCAATCAGAATACAGAATAGAGCTGGAAGAAACCTTGAAGGCCTTCTAGTCCAGCAGGAGACCCTATCCCATTTTGGACAATTGGTTGTCCAGCCTCTGCCTCCAGTGATGAAATCCCCACAGCTTCTGAAAGCAAACTGTTCCCCTGGTTAATTGTTTTCACTGTTAGAAAGTTTCTCCTTAATTCCACGCTCCGGTATGGCTAATGTTACTGGTGTTCTTTTAATGGTGATGCTCAGATGACCAATTAATCCCAATGAGAAGTAAAAGACTCACATAGGGGATTGCTTTCCAGTGCTTGCTGGATTTTGTCCTATGTTCCCAGCTGAACCAGAGATTTAACTTGGGACATCCAAATGAAAAGCGTTTGTAGGCCTCCTCCAAAGATGGGCTTCTGATGGCATTTGATGACTCCTGCTTCAGTGGGAACTATCTCTACCCCATTCAGCTTGATTTATGAAGCCAAAAATGAGATGTCCAAGGGTAAAGAAGGGAAGAGGAGTATAAGAGTCAACTGTAATTTCTCACTTACTTGACAGAGAAATTTATGGTTGATCTTCAAATCTTCAAGATGTCCCCTTAATCTCCTGACAAGTGATTTAACAAATGTTTTGAACTACTCTCATATATACAGAAAAGATGACTTTACACTGATTCTTCCCATCCCACTATAACAGGGAGGCATTATATGCCTAACTGTGTTCTCTGGATTTAGGAATTTTACTGTCAATTGGGAAAAGAGCTTTTATTTTTCTCTTTTTCCATTCACCAAATGCTTTGCAAGGCTTTCAGAATTCCTTTAGGTGGTAGTTTAAAGCTTCTTTCATGACGAAAAGTGGCAAAAGCTGACTTTTTCTTTCTTTCTTTTTTCTTTTCCTTGTTCTGCTCCCCATTTCTGCACAGCTCTTCAGCCATCATGTCCATCCAGAAGTCTTCATCTGGTTATAAAAATTAATCTATAAACCTTCCCTCGTAAAGAATGAGAAAGCTTGAACAAATTGCAGGAATTTTCAGCACTGCCCCGTGGGGAATGTTCTCCTACATAGCCAGGCTCCCTAAAATGAACACAACCATTACAAAAATCCATTCCTTCATACACGCATTTTCCTTAAAGTTCAAAATGGTGTGGTTTCCTGTGCTGATAGTTTCAGACAGAGGGAGCAAGAAGAGTGACTCAGAAGTCCAAGGTCATACATGGAAAAAGCTCTGAGAGATCATGTAATATTGCATAGTTTTCCAGCACTTTTCTCTTTATAACTGTTTATGAATTGTCATGATAATTATTATGGTCATTTGTTGTGATATTATATAGGCAACGGTGTTATATGCACCATATATACATTTTTCTTTTGTTATTTAGTTAGACATACAATAAAAATAAAAGATGATTTAACCAGTATTCTTTTACAAAGGAATCTTATTATTCTTCAAGCTATTATTCTTCAAGATTATTGTAAGAGGGCAGAATGCTTACTCTGACCCAGACAAGACCAACCACATTTTAAGTGCTCATGAGATAGATTCAAGGCTGCTCAGCTGCATCAAAATAAAGATTCTAGAAAAATCTTGGATATCCGCATATACCATGCCTTACTTCAAGGGTGGTTCAAGCTAAATCAAAGATCAATCATTCCTTCCTCTATCAGTGACAAAGCTGATATAAACCTTTAGCAAGTGACAAATTTGACACATTGGAAGCCAAGCTTATTAACCTGCCTAATGATTTTGCTCATATTTTGATTTGCTGAGAAAGGCAGATGCCCATGATTTCTCTTTCTTTGAGCAGGAAGGAAAACAGGTGTCTTTTTTTAAAAAAAAAACAAACAAACAACTTTGCTGTCCTCTGCTATCCAGATCAATAGTTTTGTTCTTTCCAAGCACCTCGGAGGAACTGCTGTTCTCTGCTTATATAGCTTGAGCAACTGGAGGTATTCACATCTCTATTTATCTTCTGACCTTCTTGGATGGTCAAGGACCTTCTGAGACACAGAAGGCCTCACTTCTTTACTGATCTCATCCACTGATTGCCATGCCTGGCACAGAGTACTAACAAAAAAGACAAATATTTGAAATATGTCCTCTAGTAATAACAAAAGTCCATTAATTCATTAGCTTTCATGAACCAGCAGTGATGTGGAATTTCCCAACCTTTTGATCCTCTAGTAATAACCAATATGTCCTCTATTAATCACAAAACCCATTGATTTATTGGCTTTCATGGACCAGCAGGGACATATGGAATCTCCAAACCTTTTGGTCTTTTTATATCCAGGGTCCAAATATGGAGATGATTGATAGTCACAATAAAGGAATGATCGTAAGTTCTTCATTGTGCCTCTTGTAAAATGAAGAGAGTATTGTCGATATGATCTTCTTATTTACATGCTTGTTGGAGCCACATTGTTAGTAAAATACTTTGTCTGAAAAAGGAGAATCTGTTGCTTTCTGGGCAACATAGTTTACCTTTTCTTTCTTTCAGGATGTTTATTCTACTTCCCCATCTGGTGTTTTCTGGGGGTTCCTCAACTATAACCCAAACTCACCTCTGTTTATTTTCTTCAAGATCAACTACCTTCTGAGGGGATATTATGCATGACAAACTAAAAGTCCCAGAACCCAGTGGCTCAGAAAATAGTCTACTGTGTGCTCCTCATATTGTGCATTATTCCCATGCTTTCTTCCTACAATGCTTGTGAAGTTATTAGTGGGCTCTTCTTCTGTATCTGGCATTTAGTAATGTGAATGATGGGAAGTCAAGATAGGATAGTATGTAGGAGATGAGATCACTAGCAATTCTAAAACACTCATAGAAAGGCTACATACAGGTCATACTGACATAGTAGCTCATAATAATAAATCCTCTGAAGTTTTTGGAGCTTGGCTGGAGGCTCCAGACAGACAGTTGGAAGTGACAACCAACAGCGACTAGTGGTTGCTCTCTTTTTTTTTTTTGAAAATTTTATTTGGGTTTTCACAAAAACAAAATACAAATAAAACATCTTTTTTGAAAATAGCATGGTCCCAGGTTATCACTTCTTCATACAGACACAAAACTCAATTTCATGCTCATTTTTATATTCTATTCCATATCTTATTACCATTTTATATTTTCTACATAGTTTTTCCCCTCTTCTAATTTTCTCAACTTTGTTTTAATTATCTCAATTCAAATAATTATATTTATACTTTTGTCTGTCCTGTTACAATTTCACATTATCTTTTCTTATTAAGCAATTTTTTCCCTGTAGTTACCAATTAGAGTATGACACCTTTATGTTATGTCTCACCTTTCCAAGGAAGATGAAAAGTCCAAACTCCGATAAATACAGGCAGGCAAGAAGATTCAGTATTCACAGAGTTAATTCCTTTATACAGACAATGTTCTTGGCAGTATAACAAATGCTGCCTGCCAAGTCCGACAAGATAACCAAAAGAATTAATCACTAAAGCTTTCAAGAAACCAAACACACCGAAGCCTGACAGAAAATTAACACTTTGTCCCGTACAGAGTTTTCAGAGAAAACACACCCACTTTTATCCCCTGTGGGGTGTGTCTCAATAACTCATCTCACTCTCTGATTCGCCCACACCTCCTACGTTGCAGCTCACACTTCTTCCTGCGACGCTGCCTCGGATCAAGCCAACCTTCGTCTACTTGATTCCCTGTCAGAGGCTGCTCCGATATGCCCTCCTCCTCCTGATTAGTCTCAGGCTGTCCCTCCCTCTTGGTTATCTGCTGAAACCTGAGGTATTATCAGGGAGGAAGGCATTGCCGAAGAGGAAGGTCCTGGGGAGGAAGGCATTCCCAATTCCTCCTCATCATCATCTTCCGAGTCCTCTTCCTCTAACAACGCAGGCTCAGGAATCGGAGCCACAACACCTTTATATCCTTTAATTTTATCCATTCAAGCTCTTATTTAAGCTTCAATGTATAGCTTTAAGATTATAGCATTCAATATAATACATAACTTCCAATCGAATTTTGCTTGGTACATTCTTAAAGTAGACATTATATTCTTAAAAAGAAAAAAATTATATATATATATATATATATATATATATATATATATATATATATATATATATATATATATATATATATATATATATATATATATATATATATATATATATATATATATAAAACACATTCCATTCCAATTCAATTCTATCATTAATATGCATTAAAATCTTAACATCTTTAACATTTCTTTTCAATTGAATACCATACTTCCTTGGGAACACTTATAAACTTTCCATAGTTAATTCTTTTCCCCCCCATATTTCTCACTTATATTTTTATAAATCATTACTAATAATTAAAAATGTTCCCTTTTAATTCTCTCAATCATTTTAATTCATTTATTTATTAACAAACATCCCACTGCATTACAATAAATATTTTATCCATCATCATATTTTCTAAAGTTATTTCTATTTGTAATATAACAAAGCTATCTTATGTACCTTTGCAGAATCCCTTTTACAATTAAATTTTCACCCATTATCTCTAAACAAACTTATGGTTACAGTCCTTATATCTTTTCCCTGTTTCTCCATTTCTTGTTTCTGTCTTTTACAACTTATTTTCCTTGCCTTCTTCCCCCTCTTCTTCTCCCTCCCCTTTTACCCCCTCGTCTCTCTACTTCTAACTCTCTCATCTGTAATCCCTCTTCTGTTGCTTTCTAATATTATACTTATCTTTCAAATTGTTCTTCTTCTTTTTGGTTGTTTTTTCTAATCTTAAACCTTTCACTCTCTTTCCCCCTTTTCTCCCCCCCTTAAAATTATTTGATCATTAAAGATGGCTTCTTCTTTGTCCCAATCTTCTTGTTCTGCAAGCGTTTCTTGTTGCTTCTCATAGTTCCAGATCTCCATTTCTAAGAATTGAAACATGAAGCCAAAAGAACTTCTCCTTTCTTGTGCATCTTCTTTCCATTTTTTAAGTTCCATTTTCAGTTCTTCTAAGAGGGATACCATTTTAAAAACGTTTAAACAACCACCCAGTTAATTTAAGTCATCTAGATGCAAAAACCAAAAATCACCAAGTAATCCAAATAATCCAAGGCTATTTCTACTTGCTTCTTTTTTCCACTTTCTCTTCCTGGGGGGTTCTATTATTTTGTTACCAAGTTTCCATTAAAATGTATCTTTGAGGAATCTTGTTAAAATTTCACTGTAAGTTCCTTTTAATTACAGTTCCATTCCTTAATTCCAGGCAGTCTCCTCCATTTTTCCAGATCCTGCCCTTCTATTCTGTTTTTTTTCTCCTTTCCAGCTTTTAAAAACTTTTAAATGCCCAGAAATCTTTATTATCCCTTTGACTTTTATTTTCAGCTTAGATGCCTATTAATGTCAAAGTGGATTTTTTTTCCAGTTTCTTGTTTAAGTCTGTGGTTGCTCTCTAAAGTATGCAGGCAAGTTTGACCATGCATTCTTCAAAGTATGGCCTACTGTATACCATTATTCTCATAATCCATCACAGACTCCATATAATTCCCCAACACACACCTTCAATGGAAATGGATTGTCTATTATCTATTGTCCATCACATGATGGGGTATCACATGATGTTGGGACATGTGTGTGCAGACTTCTACAACTTATGACCTGCTAAGTTGGAAGTTCAACTCAGCAGGCATGGACCACAAATGTCCAGGACCTTGACCACCCAACTTGAGAAGCCCAGAAAAGCACCCAAGTTCCCCTTGATGAGCAGAAGTCATGCCCAGAAGTCTGTACATGCAACCTGTAGAACATGACTCAACTTTTCAGTGGAAGATGGAGCTTTCTTGAAATGGTCTTAGGTAAGTTGGGATGATTTCTTGGGCATTTCACTAAAGAAAAACCTCATAATCAGAACTGGTTTGGAAGACAAATCATCTTCCTCACATCCAATTCTGTCACAGCAAGATATTTTGAGAAAAGCTTTCTGCCCAGTACTGCTACCTGATTTGTGTAATAAAAGAGGAATTCATCCCAGGAGCCTGTCAATATGCTCTAAAATTCACTTTAAGAGATGAAAGGTGTCGTATTTATACATATGACTTTCTGATGTGGTGGAAGCAACAACAAATACTTGGAGCTAAAAGAGAAAACTTCTGCAAGAAACAAAGGAGAAAGATAAGTCAGTTCAAATTTTCATTCTAACCTCATTACTATCTGAATGCCAGAGTGGAAAGGTTATTCATATTTCTCATTTGGAGTGCTGGTCTCTGCCTGCCTGCTTTTCTCACAGTTCAGAAGTGCTCAAGTTTATTCAGAAAGGGTTGGTTGCTGGTCACGATGTAGTGACTTCTTACAAACTGATGGTTAAAAGTAGGTTAGGGGTCAGGAATGTAAGAGTTGAATAGTTAAAAATGATCCCTCCCTTCCTCCTCCTTCCCTTTGTATTTCTACTGGAATTCTTTCGAATCAATACATGTTATTTAAAAAATGATTTAAGCATCAGTGTTATTGATATTATCATGCTATAAAAGTTAACACCAAATTATTTCACATTAAGTGAGTGGAATATTTCCTTGTTCTCTTTCCTGTGAGAGTGAGACTGTCACAGGGGAGAGTAACCATCTTGGGTTATCTTCCTTAAACATCCTATCAGTTCTGTTCTCTTAGGTTTTCAACGTTTGCTGCCAGTTGTTAAGAGCTAGGGTAATTTTAGCTTGCTTTTGTGCACAATGGGACTAACAGTCATCATAATGAAAAAATGAACAGTTGAAATTTGATTTTAAAAACCTACCCTCAGCCCGATGGTAGGAGAAGGCCTGCAAGGGAAAGCATAAGGGTAATGTAGGATCTACCTCTTTTTTTAGGCTTTACCATAGTTCTTTTTCCACCAGATCTTTCCAAGTATCTTTCCAAGGTTGACTCAGCCCTCTATCCTTCCCAAGGACCCAGATTGTTGGGGGCCATAGGCTGACTCTGTAAACCACTTAGAGGGGGCTTTAAAGTACTGTGTCATGCCCCCGTTGGAGTCTGAATCCGAGGAGGAAGATGAACAGCCATCAGGGAGCAGGAGAGTGGTCCAATTGGCTGTGGAGGAAACTGGGGAAGGGCAAAGTCAGTCTAGACAGAGCAGGAGAGAGATAGAACAAGGGAGAGGGGGTTCAGAGGAAGACCAAGGCCCACTCCCTCTTCATCCTAGGGCATGCAGGGAAGAATGGCAAAGAGAGCAACATGCGTTGCATGGCTTATGAAGGAGGAAAGGGCCCTGATTCCCTTCACAAAGCATACCTGGGAAGGGAGTTTACAGGAGAACCAATTGAGAGAGGTGTTTGTCGGGAACAAACATTGAGTTTATCTAAGGTTGGCTGCTGTTATCTGAGTTCCTGGCATTCTCCCAACTGGTTTGATTTACTGTTGTGTTATTTCACTTCTGGAACTTCTTATCTTGCCCTGCCGAATTTATTACCTTATCTTGCTTTGCAGGAGTTATAGCTTAAAGTTTTCTGTTTACACCATTTTGGATTGGAATATCTGCAGTCAAAGGCTGTTGCAGGTTCCTGGGAGAGTTTTTCTCCAGACTGGAAAATAACTGGAACATCGGGGGCAAAATTGGAGCTAATAAAGGGATCTCTTACTTATTATCTGCCTGGATTGCCTTTGTGCCACCCCTTGGGTCATCACACACTGTGAAGTGATCTATAAGTCTAAGTGCTATTGCTATTACTAAGTAGGTCACTTGCAGTTCAGAATATGTGGGAATTTGGAGGATTGTTCTTTCAAGGTGCTCTTCCCTCAAATGTCCACTGCTTGAATCTTTAAAGCAAAAAAAAAAAAAAAATGCTTGATGTCCTTTCTTCTCCCATACCAAGCAACAGCTCTTTTGACTGATATTTGTTGGGGCTGAGGAGCAGTCAAGATCCAATGGGAATCTGGGGAACCTTTCAGTCAAAGTTTGAGATGCTATGCTCTGCAACAGAGCGGGAATCTGCCATTTTCAGTGAGAAGTGGAAATGGAGATTAGTTGAAGCAGCAAGCTAAAGAAAAACGAAAAGACATCATCATATCAAAAGGGGTAGAAATTCTAATGAATTTGAGGGCCAGGCCAGTGGGAAGAGAAGCAGGCTGGCATGCTGATGCCACCTCTGCAACCCTGGAATTCAGAGGTCCCTCTCTTACAAAGCTAACTCTGAAGATGAATCAGAATGATTTATAAGGGTTCAGCCCAGCCTGACAACACAGTAACATGTGAGGCTATCAAATGCCTCCAGCTCTTCAGCTTCACAAGAGGCTTCTGGCAGAAAAGAAGGTGACCAACAGCATGAATTTCCTCAGGCAAACTATCAACACACTGAGCAACCAAGCTATGGCGCCCATGCCTCGTAAATAACAGGAAGGCGGAGGGGATGGCTGGTGGGAAATTGATGTTCCTGTGAGCTCACCCTGATGGCTGGAATCTCACCTTGTTGGTCTCTCCTCTCCCGCTTTTATTTTGACTGCAGTCAAAACAAACAAGGAATATGGAATAGACTTGGTCAAAGCTCAGAGTCTACAGTCCAGACATGTTTTTACGGAAGCACAAGACCAAAAAATAAATAAAAAATAAATGAGAGCATTCATGGAATCAGCACATACATTTTTTAAAATAAAAGGAAAAAATAAAATAAAATAAAATTCTAGTCTTTCCCTCCCACACCATAATGTTAGAAGTAATTGTGTAAACTGCATCTTTTACTGCTACAGGTTTCCATGTTGGGAAACTACCAATCCTTCTCCAAGTCTCTGATTGGTTTCTCCACAACAGCAGACAGTAGCAAAGTCATGCTCAAGATAGAAAAACATGAATTAGACATTCATCAAAGGCATCTTTAAGACTTGTGGACTTCAACTCCCAGAATTCCTCCTCCAGTCCTGTTAGCTCAGGAATTCTGGGAGTTGAAGTCCACAAGTCTTAAACTTGCCAAGTTCGAAGACCCTTGATCAAAGGGATCTATAGACCCAGCTCCCAAACTATCCATGGACTTTAAGCTAGGAAATGTGGCATTAGCTGGACAGACAACTTCTTATTCATAGCTAGACTTCAAAGCTTTAGGTCAGTTTGATCTTATTTATAACACTTGATCCTAAAGGCGTGGACATGTTCATTATTCAAAGCAAATTTTTCTGACTGTGTCTCACAATAATCTAGAGTCACAAGAGAGAGAAAGAAAAAGAGAGAAAGACAGACGATTGTGGTGGTAACAGTGATAATACTTTCAAATGTATGAGAAACTAGACAAAATCTGTTAGTAATGTCTAAGGAATATTGTAATTTGTCATTTTTCCCCGAATGCCATCACTCTGCTAAACAACTAATTCCCCCAACACTGTCCAACTATTTACAAAGTCTGCACTACTATTACTGTTAATCTTCTCATCACTCCTTATCACCCATCCCCCAGGGGTGGGATTCAAATTTTTTAACAACCGGTTCTGTGGGCGTGGCTTAGGTGGTAGGTGTGGCTTGGTGGTCATGTGACTGGGTGGACATGGCTTGGTGGTCATGTTATTGGCTGGGCGTGGCCAACTCAATATCACTCATATCGAGGCATGCATCTCCTCGCCTGGCCTCTCATGACTGTGGGGATGCTGCAACAGTCATAAGTGTGAAAAATGGTCATAAGTCACTTTTTTACAGTGCCATTGTGACTTTGAATGGTTACTCCACACAAGCAAAGTACTAGCAAAGGAGGGGAAAAAATTCCAGAGAAGTTCCTGAGACAGGAAGTCTAGTCCTGCCAAGAATGTAATAAGGGTTAACGGAGAGGCAGTTTCTGTAAGCAACACCAGAATGTTTCCTTCCTGCCTTCCTTACAGGATTAGGCCAGTAATTTCTTCTAACAACCAGTTCTCTGAACTGCTTAGAATGTTAACAACCGGTTCTGGCGAATAGGTGCGAACTGGTAGAATCCCACCCCTGCCATCCCTTCCCACTTGTGACTGTATGACTGTAACTTTGTATCCTTACAATTTTTACTGACTATTTCCTAGTATGATTTGATTGCTTATTGTACCCTATGGTTATTATTAAGTGTTGCACCTGATGACTCTTGACTCTTGATGAATGTATCTTTTCTTTTAGGTACGCTGAGAGCATTTGCACCTAAGACAAATTCCCTGTGTGTCCAATCACACTTGGCCAATAAAGACTTTTATTATATTCTATATTTCCCCTGTGCTCCTGGCCAGACTTTCCAAAAATGATATTGTCCAAAATAATCCTAATCCAAAGGTGCTTGAAGATTAAAGATGATTAATCTGAAATCCAATTAAATTGGATTTAGAGGGGAACCACTTGGAAAAAAGACTATTCTGGCTTCTTCATCATCTAAAGTTGTTCCAGGAAATGTGATCTCTTTCATGAGAAACTTTAAGTAACTCTAAGTAACTCTAAGTAAAGCACAGAGTAAGTATTCATAATAATGAAAACAAATGAAGTCCAAAGTGATGGTAGCATCGTTTCAGTATTAGTTTCTGTTGAAATACATGATTTGGATGGCCATATGACTTTTATTCAGTAACTACATAACTAAATAAATAATTCCCCTTGAATTTCATATTATGTAAAAATTGATAACAGCAGCCTCCGGGCAAGTCACATTAAATAAAAGTGTCAATCTTTAATCTTTTAATGCACAATTTAAAAACTGCAATTATAAACCTTTTGACAAATTATTAATAGAGGAACACCAGGGCTGCAAACCGATATTCACCTGCCTTGGATTAACTCCACTGAACACAGTAGGAGTTATTTCTAAATTGACATGAATCAGATTGTATAATAAGTCGTGTAATAGCAAAAGGCCAAACGGATTGTCTCAACAATGTAATTAAATATAGAGCTATGTGTTGTGAAGTTAGCAAAAGGTCAAGATTAGGCCGATGTTCTATTAATAAAGAGTAAGTTATGCTATAAACCAAATAATTAGAACTATATTTAACTGAAGCTTTTTTAAAACCGACAAACTGCTTAGATTTTAAAAAGAAATGTATTAATAAGTCATGGTCCTTTGCATAAACATGAATCCGCAGCTTAAATTTTCAAACAGGGCTTTTTCTTTACAACGAGAGTTGGGAAGTTAAGAAAAGGTTTTTACAGAAAATTAGAAAGAAACTAGGACACAAGGGAAGAAAGAAACTTCATCACTAATTGCCAATGCTTTCTTTTCCTTTCGGTAAGGAAATATTTATATATGGTGTGCGCACAGATGAGTTACAAATACTGTCGGTCAAATAATTTAGGTAGAACGGCAGTAAATTCCTAAATTCCAGCTTAACCCAAATCCCCAATTCCAAAGAATCCTTGGAAATCATGGCAGCACAAGAGATGTTCAAAAGAGATGTGTGTAAAACTGAACCACTTGATAATTTACCCTCCTCTTAGAAAACCTCTTACTCTTCTCTTACTCTTCGTACACATCAGTAGAGAGTGGCCATCGCATTGGGACTGCTCTGTGTGCCTTATCTCACAGACTTTTCTCAAGGTCTGTATTTATTGATTTGCAACTGGCATCAGTAGATAATTCTGCTTTTCAGCCGAGGCTGCTTTGCTTCTCCGAGTTTGGCAGTTTGTAAGATTTATATGTACGCAGAGGGAAGAAGAGATGAGGTTTGGTTTCCAGAGAGATTGCTTGCTTTGCCTATTCATTCTGCCTCCATCTACTTTGCTTCGTGTCATGATCCCGGTTGCTGTGGAAATGGCTAAGCTGTCATAACTGAGAGCCAGGTGGGAAATGCTCATTGGGGGAAAAAAAAGATGCAACGTCCCACCCTCCTTATGCAAATGGCTGTGGGGAAAAAAAAAGAAACAGAAAAATACATTGTGGCTGTTTTCTCCAAACTGGGCATTCCCCAAAATCACCCCCTCTGCTCTCCCCCAAATCAGAGGTGTATTCAGCATGTTCTGACCAGTTCTGAAGATTTTGAATAGTTTGGAGAACTGGCAAATCCCACCTCTGACTGGCCCTGCCCCCATCTATTCTCTGCCGCCTGACTCCTGGCTGATCGGCTGGGTCTTCTTTGGTTGCCCTGCACAGGAGAACGGAGCTGGAAAGCAGGTTAGTGGGGTGGGGAGGGAATGAGGATTTTGCAGTAACCTTCCCCCAGGAGTGGGGAGGGAATGGGGATTTTGCAATATCGTTCCCTTGCCATGCCCACCATGACACGCCCACCAAGCCGTGCCACACCACACCCACCAAGCCATGCCTTCAGAACTGGTAGTAAAAATTTTTGAATCCCACCAGTGCCCCAAATGTGTTGCAAAGCTGTGAAAATGCACGTAGAGGGTTAACAAGGGCAAGGGGAGCTGAACAGACTAATCATGCAATTTTGCTAACTCCAGAAAGTCTCTCTCTCCTACATTAATTGCAGTCAGGGTGTCTTGTTGTTATAAAACATGTTGTCTCTTTTTGCTGGCATTATGCAGAGTTTTGGATGTTGGAGCAAATAGGTGGAGGGCAAGGGCAACCTGTTTGCAGCGCCTTTATCCAAATGTGTCTTTTACTTCATTGGCATATTTATTTGAAAATATTTGTATTCTCGGGAACCTTGGGCTGTTGTGAATCAATAAAAGTGAATAACCTAAATGCAAATTAGGGGTTGAAAACCTGCACACTTGATTGGTCCTTATACAACAACTTGGGATTGGGCCAGAACCAGTCCCCGATTGGCCACTTTTGGGACTGTCCTTATTGGTCAGTAGTGGGAACCTGTTGCACATTTCATTGGTTAATAAGGCAACAGCTAACCCTATAAAAGGGTTACTGCTGCCCATAGCATTGCTCTGTTATGTCTATCACTTTATTAAAGAGTTGAAGTCACTGGTCAGATGTCTGGTCTCCCTTATTCTCCATACTTAACACTGGCGACGAAGGTGGGATACGGAGACCGAAGAACTGACTAATCTACAGAGCAACAAACAGAGCACGTGGTCGAACACGCACCATCAACGGCAACATGGCCAGCGGTGTCGTACCACCCGCTCCATTCGACCCAGAAACCGAAGACTGGGAATCGTACATGGATAGGTTCCAGATGTTTCTGGAGACCAACAATTTGAAAAATGCAACAGCCGGAAAAAAAAGAGCTATATTTCTAACCCACTGCGGCCCGACCGTGTTTAAAATGGCAAAGTCACTTGCCAAGCCAGCAGAGGTAAAAGAGATGGACTGGGACGTCCTCGAGCCTTTACTACGGGCTCACTATGCGCCCGCCGTGCCAACCTTAGTCCGAAGACACGAATATTACCAGAGGGACCAACAGAAAGGTGAAAGCCTTGCTGATTATATCACGGACCTCCGAAAACTTGGAGGCCTCTGCGGATTCGCAGACTTAGAAGAAGCTCTCCGGGACCGTTTGGTTCTGGGCCTAGAAGACGGCACGATCCAGAGTAAAATTATGGCTAAGGGGGACATCAGTCTCACCGATGCCCTTAAAGAAGCCTCGGCAGCAGAGGCAACCAAGAAGTCGGCAGCTCAAATGCGCCGCACTAACGTACCGCTACGTAAACTCGCCACTGATACCTCGCCTCGCACAGAGAGACACCCGGTATCAACTCACCACGAAGACCTAGAATCCCCGTCCGACAGCGATGAGGAAGAGGTCAACCGACTGCGAACGGAGCGAGACCAGTCCACACAACACTCCTCTCGACCATGTGCCGGTTGTGGGTCCAATCACCCACGATCCGGTTGCAAATTCGTCGACGCGCTCTGCCGAAATTGCGGGAGACGAGGTCACATCGCAAAGGTTTGCAGAAGCAAACAAAACACCAAACCCCGACAAGCCGAATGCCAATCTTCAGGATTCTTCAGCACACACCGAGAAAAATTAAACCACTCCTACAGAAATAAACCATCCACCACTTCCACCAGGCGTGAAGAAACCCAGCGGGAAGAGACCCACCAAACAATCACCATAGGCCACGCTACATCCCTTGATGCCGGGAAAATCCGAGTGAAGGTCGCTATCGAAAGCAAACCTTGCGTGATGGAGGTAGACTCGGGATCCTCCCTCTCGATGGTGTCATGGAAAACGCTCCAACAGCTTATTCCATCGATTCGCCGCCAAGACCTTAACCCTCAAAGGGTGATACTCAAAGACTATCAGGGCAACCGAATCCCCGTCGTCGGGTCCCGCAGATTCCAGGTCTCATTCAAGGACCGCACCGTCGCACTACCACTAACGGTCGTGGATCGAGACAGGCCTAGCCTTCTAGGCCTTCAATGGTTCCGGCCGCTCGGAATCACTGTAGCCGGAGTCCACAAGGCCGAAAGCGTTGATTGGGAGGAAGCACTCGTGCAAGAATTCCAAGACGTTTTCGCGAACGGACAAGGCAAGTATAAAGGGACCCCAATCTCGTTTAACTTGAACCCTAAAATAGCACCCATCCGCCTTAAGCCGCGTCGGGTGCCGTTCGCCTTAAAGCCTAAAATCGACGAACAACTCGATAAGCTGATAGCGCAGGGCGTACTGGAACCCACCGACCATGCCCGTTGGGAAACCCCGATAGTGACGCCTATCAAGCCTGATGGGTCCCTAAGAATTTGTGGAGACTACCGGGCCACATTAAACCACGCACTGCAGCAAAGTGCTTATCCAGTACCGGTAGTGCAACATTTACTCCATTCCCTGGGCGGCGGGAAAGTTTTCGCCAAACTAGATTTAGCCCAGGCGTATCAACAATTACCTGTAGACCCAACCACAGCCGAGGCGCAAACGATCGTAACTCATAGGGGCGCATTTAAATGCAACCGGCTCCAATTCAGGGTAAGCGTCACCCCTGGAATCTTCCAGAGTTTAATGGAAAGGTTGTTACAAGGGATAAAAGGCGTTGTCCCATATTTCGACGATGTACTCATCGCCGCACCTAACAAAGACATCCTAGAAAAACGACTCAGAGAGGTTTTACGAAGATTCCAAAATGCAGGCCTCAGAGTAAAAAAAGAATCGAGGCCTGGGTCGCTACGTGCCAACGTTGCCAGGACGTCAGCAACGCCCCACCGAAAGCAAGCCCAACAGAATGGAAAACGCCGAGGGGACCGTGGTCCCGTATTCATATTGACTTTGCGGGGCCTACCAAAGGCCACACTTTCCTGATTACTGTCGACGCCTATTCTAACTGGCTCGAGATTCATCGAATGCACACTACTACAACCGACTCAGTTATTAATAAATTAAACAGACTATTTGCGACGCACGGGTTTCCGGACGTATTGGTCTCGGACAATGGCCCACAGTTCACTGCATTGCCCTTTGAACAATATCTGGCTGATCGGGGCATCCGCCATGCGCTGACCTCGCCCGTGCACCCTGCGGCAAATGGACGTGCAGAACGCATGGTACAATTTGTGAAAAAGACCCTGCATAAAATGGAATTTGGCAACATTGACGAGAAAATCAATCGAATCCTCTTATTGCAGCACATCACGCCCCACAGCGTAACCAACAAAACACCCGCTGAACTTCTTATGGGGCGGAAAATACGATCGCACCTTGACCGGCTCCACCCCGCTTTCGCACCAGAAAAACCTTTCGGCTCCAGCAGCAAATGCCGGGAATTTAAGGTAGGCGATTTAATCTTTGCAAAAAACTTTTCCGGCGACCCGTTATGGATACCCGCAACTGTTACCCACCTCACTGGGCCTAGATCTTACCGCCTGCTAACAGACGATGGGAGGGTGTGGAAACGCCACATAGACCAACTCCGATCGAGATTACCACCCAGCGGCCATGACTTCCCCAGTTCACCAACTCAAGGGGGAGGGAGTATCGAGGGAATTGACTTTGATACGACTAATAGCAGGTCAACGGGAGCCCTACAGCCCAGCGAAGCACCGGAACGTGAAGCGGGGAGGGAGTTGATGTCTTCAGGGAACTTTAATACGGGGGAAAACGAACTGCAAAACCCCGAAGAAACACACAGTAGCAGAAACAACCTCAGTGAATGCAGCACGGAATCGCCGTGCAGCAAAATAGAACTCAACAATGCTCATCCAAACGCTCCACCGGAACCGGACATTGGACAAAACTCAGTGGAGCCTCGGAAATCATCCAGGCAGACCAAATGGCCTGCCTATCTTGAGGATTTTATCACAGCTCCCCTCAAACGGAACCCAAGGGGGAGGGGTGTTGTGAATCAATAAAAGTGTATAACCTAAATGCAAATTAGGGGTTGAAAACCTGCACACTTGATTGGTCCTTATACAACAACTTGGGATTGGGCCAGAACCAGTCCCTGATTGGCCACTTTTGGGACTGTCCTTATTGGTCAGTAGTGGGAACCTGTTGCACATTTCATTGGTTAATAAGGCAACAGCTAACCCTATAAAAGGGTTACTGCTGCCCATAGCATTGCTCTGTTATGTCTATCACTTTATTAAAGAGTTGAAGTCACTGGTCAGATATCTGGTCTCCCTTATTCTCCATACTTAACATGGGCAGCTTGCAAAAACACATTAAAACTGAATGAAAGGACTGTCAAAGAAAGCCATACCATTACAGCCAATAAGTGTCCTTAATTATAAGTCCATCCTACTGCTGTCATCAGAATCTCTTTCTTTCAGGGTTACACTGGCATTGCAGACAACCAGCTGATCGTGAAAAAGAGGCAGTTACTTTAAAGAGTCACAGAAAGATTCAACACTAATGATCCAAGGCCACCTTCAGCCTCTAGACCTGAAGAACTGCAGTGAACCTTCGCTTTTCTAAGAGAGCCAAATCAGGTCAATTTTTACACTTTCCCCAGTGATAAAAATAAGTAAGTAGAAAAAAAGGGGGGGGGGAACGCAGTGGCTCAGTGGCTAAGACACTGAGCTTATCAATCAGAAAGATCAGCAATTCGGTGGTTCAAATCCCTAGTGCCACATAACGGAGTGAGCTCCTGTTACTTGTCCCAGCTTCTGCCAACCCAGCAGTTCGAAAGCATGTAAAAAATGCAAGTAGAAAAATAGGGACCACTTTGGTGGGAAGGTAACAGTATTAGTCATGCCGACCATGTGACCACGGAGACATCTTTGGACAGTCCCTTTGGCTTTGTAATGGAGATGAGCACCACCCCCTAGAGCTGGAAACGACTAGCACATGTGTGCGAGCGGAACCTTTACCTAAAAAAAGAGAGAGAGAGAGAGAGAGAGAGAGATTTCCTCTCTTGCGATGCTGCATCTGTTCAACCAAGAACAGCATTTTTTGCCATTCCTTTTTTGCTGAGAGAGAACTGTCTCTGGCCTTCAGCTCTGTTTGTTCCAGCCTCAGTTCAGGTGGGATTGCCAGCCGTTTCTGATTCTATTTCTGCCTGTCTTCTCAGAGTTTTAATGGATTTTGGGGGATGGCAGGAGGTGTTTATTGAATGACCATTTTTCATTCAGTGTTACAAACATTTTAATTCAATTGTTTCCTTGTTTCTGGGCTGTTAAAAAGACACTGAAGTGATGGGCTGTAAATTTTGTAACTATGTAAGAACAAATAGAATGTCACTCTAATTGCGTACATCTTTCGGTTAATCTTCCTTTTATTCTTTCCCCTTCTCCTTTGCTCATTGTGGCTGCTCTGAAGCCCCATTTTTCAATGGTTCTTTTCCTTGGAGTGCCAGAACCTGGGGATGGAGTCAAAAGAGGAATCAGCCTAGAATCCCTACATAGCCACAAAGGAACTAAGTCCAATTTCCCTTGAATACCATTGACCCTTATCTAACTCTAATCAAGTGCTAACCATTATTTGAGAATATACCCTGCATAGCAAAGATGATATTCAGCAGGTTCTGATCAGTTCTGGAGAACCAATGGAAATTTTGAGTAGTTCAGAGAACTGGCAAGTACCATCTCTGACTGGATATTTTACACTATCCTTCACCTGCCATGTCCACCAAGCCACACCCACAGAACCGGTAGTAAATTTTTTTGAATCCCACGACTGCTACATAGCAACAAATCAATTTAATTGAATCTTCATTGGTCTTTCACACAGGACACTGGGTTGCTTACCCCTGCATCCATTCCTGTTAGCAATGCCCCTAGGGATATTTTAATCATAGTTTGTCAACTGGGCTTCCAAAGAAGATAGCTCAATCCCAGAAATGAAGGCTATGGAGCAGTGGTGGCATTACTCAACTACTCAAATTTTCTGCTACTGGTTCTCCAGAACTGGTCAGAACCTGCTGAATACCCACCTTTGCTATGGGAGCATTTCCAAGAGAGGCTATTCAGGAGTGTCTACAGATGGGATGAAAAAAAAATCAAGGTGGCAATTGTAACTGTGCAATCAAAGCCCCAACAAAGCCATGGCTGCCCTTGACTTTTTTTGACACCTCACCATGCCAATCAGAAAAAGTTATCTTTATCATTTGCTCTGTTGCATTTTCGTCCCACTCACCTGTTTGGACACTGTCTATTGACAGCCTTCAACCACATTTGATTTTTCAGATTACAAAAGGTCTTTTTACCTATGCAGTCCCTTTTAAAAAGGGTTTGTAAAGGACCAACATTGCACAGCATCAGTTTATTAGTCAGTCTGAGATTATCGGGGTTTCAGCAGGTGTTATTCAGCAAAAGCTGACAGTCTCATTGATCCATCAGCTCATCTTTTTTTGAGGGATGTAGCATCAAAAGTGAAAACACTCAGAAATGGCATTTATGAGAATAAATAAAACTCTCCAATAATAATAATTAAAAAACCTACAACAGCAAACAAGGAAGATTTTTACATCATTTCCAAATAGATTTGATGATAAACTGAACAAATAGAAGCCAAAAGGGAAAACAACCACAGCTAGGGACAATGCTATTTTGGAAAGGGAGGAGGAGGAGGAAGAGGAAGAAGAGGAGGAGGAACTGAAGGAGCTTCTTAGAGGAGAAGTGAAACATTTTCAAAGACAAAACAGTTGTGTGTTTTTTTTAAAAAAAGCTCCTCTGGGACAACCATGATCTGGATGATTGAGAATCTCCATAGACATCAAGTATTGTGATAATAAATTACATGACACTAAAACTAAACCAAAATGTTCTTTAAAAAAAATCCGTATCAGAAGGCTTGAACTGATTTCTCATTTTGTCTTATTTGTTTCATGTGTTTGTTGTAGTGAATAAAGAAAATAATACAGCAGTTTCTTCAGAAAGTCCAAGATTTGGACAAGAGGCACTTGGTGGCTTTAAAAGCTACCAAGAGCTTAGGCACGTTATGATCATTCAATTTGATAAAAACATCTAATCATTACTAAAATAATATTGCATTCTATTTGTTATTGCAATATTCAAGTTGATAGATTGGTGACAGCTTGCTCAGAAGGTTAATTGCAATATTACATCCTTTCATTGTCCTTCATCTTCAGCCTAACCTTTTAATTCTGAAAATGGGTAGCAACATTTGTTCTCATAACTGAAATGTCTTCTTCCTGGTATCAAATTGGAAATATGCTCCAGAACCAGAAAGGACCATTTGGTTTCCTGCTGTTTATCTTGGTGCCCCAAAGTTACCATTCTAATGGATGAATGTATGTGGGGATGATGATGATGATAAAGATGTTATCAATTCAGTCATGTCAAACTCTTGGCAATTCTACGGGTCAGAATGTCTCCCCACATCTTCCAATCTTGCACTGCTTCTGTGTTGTGACTGGTGCCAGCTTCGATGGTACCCGAGCACTTTGATAGCCTGGTTTCCTTTCACCACTAACTCTTCCAAACATAACTGCTTTCTCCAGTGAATTCCTCTGCATGACAGTATGTGGGGAAGGGCATAGCGACTTCCCAATCATTTGTCACTCCCTAGGTGGTAATTCAGATGCGTTCTTGATTGAGGTGCTCCACACATTTACACTGAGCTCCACAGGTCCTTGGTTCCTTCAAAAATTTGCATACCTGCCCCAGACTACTTCTTTCCAGGTCCTTATACTTGTTACATGCATCCAAGCTCACCAGATTTTGGTTGATTGCAGGCATTACAAAACCAGCTTTGCCTTGATCCACTCTCTATCTCCGTGTTTGAATTTCAGGGGACTTAATAATCCACCTGCTGTTTTTTTTTCCTCCCCTCTGGAAGGATTCTGCCAAATCTATGGCATTGCAAGCCACTTCCTCTGGACAATAAGCTTTTGTTTCTCTGTTTTGAGTCCAGCTATGCCAGTTTTATTCTTCTAGGTAGAGCAATGGAAGCAGTACAATAAAAGACCAAGAAAATGGTCTGAATTTAAAACCAGAGAATGCTTCTTTCTGGGGGTGCTGATTTCAGTCTGTTGATTGACTAGCTGGTTAACATCTTTGGAGAATCCAGGGTCCACTGAGTATCCTATCCAGCGAAAGGCCTTTGAAGTGAAAACTAAAGAAAGCATTAAAAGGAACCTTTCCCCTATCAGATGTTGTTCCTCCATTATTCACATCCCTTTGTATGGATATTTTTTTTACTTTGGCACAAAAATTGGTACAAAGAGGAGCAGGTAGCTCCATGGTAGTGCTTGTAAATCTGATGAGGTGGGTGGATTTGACAGGAGGCAGCTGGCATCATCCTGCCTTGGGCTTGGCTGCCGTCCAGCAGGCAGCTAAATAATAATGTGATTGTCCATACAAGAAGCCTAATCCCTTGTCTTTGTGCAAGGCTGGAGAATTGCCACAATGGGTAGTCTGGTCAGGACTGTTTTGTGAGGACATTCAAAGCACACCTGATGAAAGCAGGAGCCATTTTGCACAATGTGATGAAAATCACTCAACCGTTTATAATGGCTTCTTAGGCACTCTGTCTGTGGGATATGAGATTCAGTGAACATCACAGTGGTGGTGAATATGGGGCCTGGGCCAGTGGTAGGATTCAGCCAGTTCACACCACTTCTGGAGAACCAGCTGTTAACTTTCTGAGCAGTTTGGTGAACTGGTTGTTGGAAGAAATCATTAGGGCAGAGAACCGGTTGTTAAATTATTTGAATCCCACCACTGGCCTGGACTTCATCCCCAACTCCACACCTGCTACAGCACTTTGCACTCCTGCCCTCCAGAAATAACAAGGAGAAGAAAATATTCTTTCGGTTATTGGTGATGGACACCTGTTGTGGCCTTCAGAAGGCAAATAAGCCTTCTCTCCCAGGCCAGTTCATTACTATTTGGTGGTGCTTTCCAAAGCAATTAATCAGCAATTACATTAAAGTAACTAATTTCACTTCAAAAAATCACAAATCATCTCACTTATTTTGGCCATGTCATGTGGGAGAATTCACAGAAGAAAGCAATTGTGTTTGGAAGAACTACTGGTAAAAGGAAGCCAGGCCAACTAAGGACAAGGTGGCTGGATGCCATCAAAGCTGACACCAGCCAGAGCATAGAACAACTCAAAGAAGTAGTGCAAGATTGGAAGATGTGGAGAAACCTGACCCACAAAGTCACCAAGAGTCAGACAGTAATGAATGGATAACATCATCATCAATTTCACTCCAAAAAATACATTGCTAAATGCTTTTGAAAAAAGTTTAAAGCATAAATAAAGGAATTGAATGAAACAAAATCTGTTAAATTTCTTTACAGGTCTACTTTAGCTGGGTAGGTTTCATCAAGTCAACCCTGACTCCTAGCAATGATATGGACAATTGCCTTCCACCTCAACCTGCAGATTTTCCAAGCATACCCTCTCATCTCCTTGGTCCCATCCATCCCTACATCCACTGTTTCCCTCTTCTTCTACTTCCTTCTGTCTTGACATCATATTTATTTATTTTCCTAATCAATTATCAACTCATGCCCAAAGAATATGAGGTTGTGCTTGTTAATAATTGCTTCAAGGGAGCAGTTAATCTTCCTTTGAAGGTTGGTTGGTTCTTCCTGAAATCCATGGTACTCTTAGTAGTCATTTTCAAATCTGTAATTCAAAGTGATGCTTATTGATTTAATAAATAATGAATGATGTGATGTTTTCTTTCTCTCATCTTTTCTTAATGCCCATCTTCCACAGACATACATTTCCAGTAGAAAAAGTGTGCTTTAATTAATCCATTCTTTTCTTTTGGGAGGATCGTAAAACATCTTCAACCTTTATAAACTTATCATGGCTTGCCAATGTTTTCCTCTCTAGGATTAATCTCTTCTTCACTTCTCAAGTCTATTGTCCACCTTTATCTGTAATTGAGACAAAGAAATTAAACTATCACCTTCCCTTTCTTGATATCAACTCTTCGTTCATCAAGAATGTTACTTTTTGTCTTAATTTGTAACATCAACATAGATTTTTCACTGTCCAGTTCTTTGTGTTCATAATAAGCTGTTTGATGGTAGATCTTCTTTGCAAAGTGGTATCCTCTATCTATCTTTGTATCCCAACCTCCAAACTTGATTCTCATAGTCCTCTCTTCCAATCCAAAATATATATTTGCTGTAGAAATATCTTCCTTCCTTCCTTCCTTCCTTCCTTCCTTCCTTCCTTCCTTCCTTCCTTCCTTCCTTCCTTCCTTCCTTCTTTCTTTCTTTCTTTCTTTCTTTCTTTCTTTCTTTCTTTCTTTCTTTCTTTCTTTCTTTCTTTCTTTCTTTCTTTCCTTCCTTTAAAGTTCCTTCCAGTAGTAGTCAGAAAACATTCAGGGAGGTGCATCAAACTAAAATTTGGAACTCATACAGAGTCTTGGGTACTTGATTGTCCATCTTTTCTGTAAAAATTATATGAAACAATTCCAACTTTGGCACTTTGGCAATTACCACTTTATCCCAGCTGAGTCAATCCAGCCTAGAAGAAAGAAGATCTTTATCAGTTTCAACACAGAAGCACACACACACTCCTTTTCAAATGTCAGGTGTGCTTTTCATATTTATTTCTCAGTTCCGCTGAACTTTATCATTTTTGTGTGCGCTCATAACCTTTTATTATGTCAACCTCAACCTCAAAATTGCAGTATAGATATACCAGAGTTCCCTCAGTGAATGGAAGAATTCACAATTCATCCCCCACACCTTCAAACAGCATATTGCACTTCATGTGAAATTTTACAATCCCTAATTTACAAAAGGCTAGAAGGAAGGTTGCTGCAAAATTATTGTTACAATATAAACTTTACAATCTAAATGTGCAGACAGATAGGACAGCGGATTGACTTCTTCTCTGTACCACTGGGTGCAACAAGGGAAGAAATATAGGACTAAACTACAACAAAATCTGTTTATAGGCACTATGTGTCAAAAGTAAGGGATGTAATTCTTCATTGTTTTATTTATGTATATGTTTCCAGGCATACAGTATAGATAAAGGGAGTTCGAATCCCTCCCCTTATTTAGATGTGGATTTTGTCAAACAAAGAAACAACATGTTAATTCCCCCCTCCCCTTCTCTGGGAACGTATCTTAGCAGAGTTCCCAGGAGTGTCTTCCAGAGCTGGAATTTTTATGGTCCCTTCTCCTCTTGTTAGCTCTTCAAGAGGTGACAAGTTTCTAGACTTCTGGCTCCAGTCCTCCAGTTGTATATCATGTGAAAGTTATACAGAATCAATATAACATTTAATATATTCAGGTTATATCAAAAAGCATTACTTATACCAACTCCCCCCCTCCCCCTTCTTCTTCCATTGAAGAATGGCAGATACACCGATCTGACAAAAACATATGAAGAACGGTTGCAGGATTTGGGTTTGGCCAGTCTTGAGAAAAGCTGCTATAAAGAAGGGGTGGGTGGGTCAATCTATTCTCCAAAGTACCAGAAGGCAGGACAAGAAGCAATGGATGGAAGTTAATCAAGGAGAGAACCAACCAAGAACTAGGGAATAATCAACCAGTGGAAGAGCTAGCCTTCAGAAGTTGTGGGTGCTCTATCATTGGAGGCTTTTAAGAAGAGACTGGACATCCACTTGTCTGAAATGTTATAGGTTATTTAAGATCTTCTGCTTGAGCAGAGGGCTGGACTAGAAGACCTCCAAGGTCCCTTCCAACTATTCTATGCTATGCTATGCTATGCTATGCTATTCCATTCCATTCTGCATTCTATTCTATTCTATTCTATTCTATTCTATTCTATTCTATTCTATTCTATTCTATTCTATTCTATTCTATTCTATTCCATTCCATTCCCCTGCAAATCTCTGCTGTAAAGCAGGAGATATCACATTGAGGTGAACAAGGGAGAAGAGAATCTAGAGATGGATCCTAGGGGATCAATGAGATCAGAACCTGTGAACATTTGTAGCATGGTTGTGTTCCCTGAGCAGTCCATTCCTAGAAAATATTACACTTTCTGTTCTTCTCAGTCACAAAGCTGAAACAGTTTGTGTATCTGGTATTACAAAAGGGAGAAAAATCATATGCAGTAAGACAGCTACAGTATTTCTCAGGGTTTTATGCCCCCTGAGATGGCTGTTTGCCTCACAATATCTCAATTTTTGCAGTTTGTCACTTAGAGGCTGCAATTATATGATTTGAACTCACCATCTGCTAAGATTCACCTCTTACAACACCTCTAGAGTTTTCCTTCTCCCTGATTCACATCCAGATGGTGTCTCTTGCTTGCCGGAGGGTGATAATGTTTGATTCGGCATGGGATGTCAGCATCTTCCCTGATCCAATCTGAGGACTGTGATCAAGCACACTGGAAGCTCAGATTCACAAAACACATTCAGAAGATTCAAACAACTGCAGGATAAAGAGAGAGAGAGAATTGGAAAGACAACTCTAGATTAACCATTCCTAACTTAGATATAGATGGGAGAATTAGAAATCTACTTGGTCTAGAGCAGTGTTTCTCAACCTTTTTTCATGCGTGGTTTCCTTCTGTTTTTTCTCAATCAATCAATCAGAACCAAGCTGGAAGGGACCTTGGAGGTCTTCTAGCACAACCCCCTGCTCAAAAAGGAGACTTTACGTCATTTGAGATAGGTGGCCCTTCTCCTGGGTAAACATTGTATAAAAACAGTCATGAGATAGCAACAAGGTGCATTTTCTGGTGCAACCAGGCAATCATCTCCTTCTAATGACCCCATAATCACTTGTGGGGTGAAGTCAGGGCAACTGAATGGAACTGAGTGCTTACTGGCCGGATGCCTTTCCTGTCACCAATGTGGAGTTATATTCAGCAGATATATTCTCAACAAGCCCAGAGAGAGAAATATCTGCCTCTACCTAGGATCGAACTCATAGCCTCCTGATTGTGAGGTGAGAGCTCCACCTCTAGGCCACCGCACCACTTACTGGTGTAACAAGGCAATATTTGGAATATAATATACAAGGCTTTTCTGTGGCCCTCTTGACATGTGCAACAGCCTCCCTGCTCCATGCATTTTCCACCTGTGGCCTTCTTCTTTTTTTTTAGTTACATTTTTATTTTATTTTAAACAAACCTAGACAAACAAAACATAAAACCATCTTCCAGTTACATACAGTGTGTTGGTTGGTTTCAAGTCTTTTGTGCTTCATCTCTATAATCCTCACTTATTGTTTGTATAAATTATCATATTATCCATCTAGTATATGTGCACATATATATGTATTATTATAATTGTTAATCATTTATTTGACTATAACTATTATTCCATCATTTTATGCGAGACATTCAACATTTTGGATTAATTTATAACATTCAATATCTCATCATAAATCCATCCAATAATAATACATCCTCATTTTATATCCTCTATAATTCTATTATCCTTGTATTATAAAGTTATCTAAGATATATCATTTCCATATTTTTTTATCTAACCAATGATAAAATAAATCCCATATTTTGTATATTGTTTATCTTCTTGTTCTCTAATTTCTAATGTCAATTTACTCATTTCAGCACATTCCATTATTTTCTTAATGACTTCCTCCTGCGTTGGTATTTTCTCATTTTTCCAATTTTTCCCAAACACAATTCTGGCTGCTGTTAATACATTTACAATCAAATATTTCAATTCTTACTACATATTTCTGGTAAAATACCCAATAAAAATATCTCTGGTTTAAAGTCTTTTTGTCATTGCCTTCTTGAAGGGTTCTTGGATCTAGTAACCCTAATTCTAGAAGATTCTGGATAGGATTCTGGAGTTAGAGTTACAGATAACTGATCTTATAATTAATCTACAGTATGTTTACAAAAAATAAATTAAATAAAACTAGAAAGGACAACATAATTTGCTGGCATTCCTTCCTAGTTAATTTATTTCATCACTGTCCTTTATCTACAAACATGTGCAAGTACATCAATATTGTTGTTACTTCCAGTTTGAGCTTCTTCAGCAACAGACTGAATCCGCGATCGTGCACGGTTTCGATCCGTGCTCACCACCGGAGTGCCCCGAGCCAGCTGAATTTGGGGCTAAGCCATCCCATAGAGATGGTGAAGAGGGGGGAGACTGACAGCAGGGTCGAGGAGAGCCACATCTCTCCTCCTCAGCTGGCCATTACTCCCTTTCCCAAAGGTGGTTGCAGTGGTGATCAGAAATGGCCACCTCAAAGAAGAACTCGACCGAAAAAGAATGTGCAGGAGGAAGATAAGAAGAGAAAGTTTTGGTTGACCGGGTTGAACTGAAAAAGCAACAACGTAAGGTACCCTGGAATTTGAACTATAAAAAAAAACATTGTTCCCAAAGAAAACTTTAAAGCAGCGAAGGAGAGAGGGAAGGGAAAGGATTTGGCTTTTTTTCCCCTTTCCCTTCCTTATACTGACAGCTAAGAGATTTAAGTAAGAAATTGACAAAACACTTTGACATCAATAGGCATTTAAGCTGAAAATAAAATGTCAAAGGGATAATAAAGACTTTTGGATACTCAAAAACCTTTAAAAGCAGGAAAGGAGAGAAAAGGAAAGAATAAAAGGGCGGGATCTGGAAAAATGGAGGAGACTGTCTGGAACTAAAAGGAACTTACAGTGAAACCTTAGCAAGATTCCGAAAAGACACATTCTAACTGAAACTTTGTAATAAAATAATAGAACCCCAGGAAGAGAAAGTGGAAAAAAGAAGCAAGAAGAAACAGTTTTGGATTATTTGGATTACTTGGTGATTTTTGAATTGTTGGCTATTGGATTTAAATGACTAAAATCAATCAGCTGGTTGTTTGAAAGTGTTTAAAATGGCATCACTTTTAGAAGAACTAAAAATGGAACTTAAAAAAACAGAAAGAAGATGCACAAGATGGAAGAGGTTCTTTTGGCTTTGTATTTCAATTTTTAGAAATGGAGATCTGGAACTATGAGAAACAAAAAGAAACGCTTGTAGAACAAGAAGGTTGGGACAAAGAAGAAGCCATCTTCAATGACCAAGTATTTCTATGTGGGGAAAAGAAAGGGAAGGGGGGAAGAGAGTGAAAAATTTAAGATCTGAAAAAACAACAACAAAAAAGAATAGTTTGAAAAATAATTACAATATAAGGAAGCAACAGAAGAGAGGATTACAGAAGTGAGAATTAGAAGTAGAGAGACAAGGGGGCAAAAAGGGGAGGGGGAAGAAGATAGGGGGAAGAAGGAAAGGAAAAGAAGTTATAAAAGACAGAAACAAGATATAGAGAAACAGGGAAAATGTATAAGGATTGAAAGTATAAGCCTATTTAGAGATAATAAGTGAAAATTTAACTGAAAAAGAGATTCTGCAAAGGTACATAAGATAGTATTGTTGTATTAGAAATAGAAATAATTTTAGAAAATATGACACAATGTATTAAAATGATGGATAAAATACTTATGGTAATGCAATGGAATGTTTGTTAATAAATAAACGAAATAAAGGGAATGAGAGAATGAAATTAGGAAAGGATGGGAATATTTTAATTATTATTGATTTATAAAAATATAAGTGAAGAGAAATATGAAAAAGAATAATTAATTATGGAAAGTTTATAAGCGTTCCCAAGGAAGTATGATATTCAGTTGAAAAGAATTGTTAAAGACATAAAGATTCTAACTAATATTAATGATTGAATTGGATTGGAATGGAATGAGTGTTTTATTTACTATTGTTAAAGATATATATGTTTTCTTAAGTTTTCGTGGGTACTTACATGTATGGTATTCAGCTTTGTTTGGGTATTTTCCCACGTCATTATAGTTGTGCTGACTCACAGATGAACACAATACAGAAGCCTGATGATGGCAGATGAGATTCTGCCAAAACATTGCTACAACTTTAAAAGCACAACTATAATGACGTGGGAAAATACCTGAACAAAGCTGAATACCATACATGTAAGTACCCGCGAAAACTTAAGAATATATATATATACACATACATATACACACACACACACACACACACACATACATACATACATACATGCAGGTCTTGGCATGTTCAGGTCTTTTCACGTGTAAGATTGAGAATATCTTGGCAACATTTCGACGAGGTCCCACTCACCATCTTTTGGCTGGTGCTTTCGGCTTCGTGCTTCTGCGAGCAAAGTGTAATCATCTCCCTATATCTACTGGTGGGAAGGTTGGCTGTGTTGTCATTTCTTGATTGGTTGATGGAGTTGATGTTTGCAGATTGGCTGGCTTTTTCGTAAGAACATGTGCGGCTGAGGTATTGTGTCTGTCAGCCTCCTGTGTTGTAAAGAACTGGGTAATGGGCTTTGTGATGACCTTCTGAATTCTATTGTTTTGACATCCTGGGTCTTGTGTTGTAATCTCCTGGATCATAATGACCTGGGTCATGGGCTGGGTCATATATATTTAAGAACATAGTGTGTATTTTAAGAATGTACCAAGCAGAATTCGACTGGAAGTTATGTACTATATTGGATGTTATAATTTTAAAGGCATAAATTGAAGTTTAAATAAGAGCTGAATGGATAAAATTAAAAGATATAAAGGTGTCATACTCCAATTAGTAACTACAGGGGAAAATTTGTTTAATGAGATAAGACAATAAGAAATTGAAACAAGACAGACAAAAGTATAAATATAATGATTAGAAAGACATTGAAATTTAGAAAAAGATATATAATTGAATTTAGATATGAGATAATTAAAAATAAAGTTGAGAAAACCAAGGGAGGGGAAAAATTATGGAGAAAATGTTAAAATAGTAATAAGATATGGAATAGAACACAAAGATTAATATAAAATTGAGTTTGTGACTGTATGGAGAAGTGATAACCCGGGATCATGCTATTCTCAAAAAAAGATGTTTTATTTGTATTATGTTTTTGTGAAAACCCAAATAAAATTTATATAAAAAAATTCCTGTTGTTAGAAAAAGCTTTGGAAAATCATCTCGGAAACTTTGAAGATACAATTGATGACAGAATGCATCTTTTGGACAGAAAGTGTTGGAAGAAATATCCTCATGGGTTCAGTTCCAAGTGGGGGAAAAGACACTGGAAACATGGAGGCTGTTTGGAAAGATGGTTTAATGGTGGACAGGACCACATAGCTTGGAGCTCCAAAGTGAAAAGGATGATCACATGCTTCAAGATGTTGGGTGAAGGGCAAAGATGCTGATGGTCCCTTAGTTTTATACCCTCTGTTGGGCCCCACCTTAGTGTTTCCTGTTCCTGTGTAAGAAATGTATCCCATTGGCTGTCAGACTCCCAGGGGCGGGGTCTTAACTAACTTTGTAGGCTTTGTCTGGACCACATGGCTTCACCTGAGTGTTGGCTGATGCAATCTTCCCAGGCCAGGTGGTGAGATGGGTAGAGGCCTTTGTTACGTAGAGTACTCCGGCCTAGGCCTTAATGGTCCATTAGCAAAAGGTGGGGTGGGGCTGATTTTCTGCCTCTGAGGTGAGTTTCTGCTTCTGAGTTTTTACTTTTTTTTAGGGGAAATACTCTGCCTTTTTAATATTTCCCAGGATATTTCATTTTTCTAGGAGAGGGAAGGGTGCTAACTTCCTACAAAAGGTTTAGCATTTTCAGCTGTACTGTAGCTGTAAATCCCATTTCTGATTCCCTGGAAAACGCTTTCCAATCTGGATTATATAGATTTAACATAATATACATTCCTAGGTTATACACTAACCCATTGTTGTTGTTCAATAAGGCAGAATTGGCCTGGTTTCCATACTGTGTGAAGCCAGAAACTATGATTGTCAGATGGAAAAGCCTGGGCTTCACTCAATATACCAGGTGTGACCTCAGTAAGTGGCAGTTATTTTAAAGGAAAAGGAAAAGCATCTTTTCTACATACAAAGTTCAGTGATACATTTAACATGCATAAAGCCTTCCTGAGTTATTTCTGGGTTCCTTTACCATGTTTTAAATTTTCTGCTCCAGGAGGAACCCGCCTGGACCAGAACGCAACGTTGAGGATATGATCTGGATTCTCAGTTGTGAAAATTGTCTGATAGATAGATGCAAGATCTCGGAGTGCTGCAATACCAAGGGAGAGAATCGCTTGCCTAAACTCAAAAAAGCTGTAAAGTCTCTTTGTCATGAGGACAGCAGCAGTAAACTGAATGTAAACACAGTGATTTTAGCTAATGAAGCAGGAGGAAACAGGTGCAGACTGAGGCTTCCACTTATATATATATATATATTTCTTAACCCACAAGCTACAGATTTCATTTCTCCAGTTCTGCAGGGAAAACAAATCTGCTGCTTGTGATAGAACACTTGGCTTCCATTATGTATCATGTAATGGTGTGTTTTCAATATTTTCTCAATAGAACAGCAAAGAACGGCGCTATTAACTAAGTGAGGACCATCTTACTCCACAGCTGTAAATTGGGCTGCAATTACCAAATTGCTGGTAAAGGGTATTTGAAATACGAGTGGCTTGACAAAGAAAGAAGAAGAGAGGAGGAGGAGGGATGAAAGCATTCTATTACAAATGGTCTTGAATATAAAAGGTCAGCCCACTTGTATCCTTTCTGGAGGATGGATATTAAGGAGTTCTTCATGGCCCAGGACAAATCCAAGTTCCTCTGACAACCTATTTATAATAAATGGATTCCATGTTATGGAACAGAAACGTTATGGATTTAGTCATTTGATCATATCAAAAATATACAGGTAGATGCAAAAATATACAGGTAGATGCAAAATAGGCATTAGTACAGTGTAATAAACCACTCCTCTTTTGAAATAGTCTCTTACTTCATTATCTTATGAACTTGCTTGAATTGGGCAGCTCTGGATTTTAAAACTTAGAATGTGCCAACTTTTCTAGTGGACACCTGATAAAGGGTTTAGATGCAAATGGAAGAAGCAGATCCCAAAATAGAGAGTGGCCAACCTACCATGCTCAGGTATGGTTGCCAGTAAGGTTGAGAATTGTAATTAATCTGTAGTAGAGAATATTAGGTTGGGACTAGTTTTTCCTGAGCATCAGTTTGTCTTTATTGTGCTCTTCTCAATTCATTATGGCTGGTTGCCAGATGTTTAGAGTGGATCTGGTATTTTTGTCCAGCTATCAGCCTATGGAGATTCTCAGTCATCCAGGTCATGGTTGTCCCAAAGGTGACTTTTCAAAAGGTACCTGGACTTCCTTTGTTTTTCCTAGAAGATGTTTTTCTTCTCATCCAAAAACCTTCTTCAGTTCTGACTGAATGATGGACAATGGAAGGACTCTCAGAAAGAGTGCTAACAACCAGATGACTGCAAGGAATATAAATCCTTCCATTCTCCAACATTCAATCAGAACCGAAGAAGCTTCTTGAATGACAAGCAAAGTATCTTCAAGGAGACACAAAGGAAGCCCAGTTGCCTTTTGAAAAAGCATAATCGGGATGTATCTGATCTAATGAGAAGGAAGGACTGAATGGAGAAGAGCCTAATGATGGGAACGATTGAGGGCAAAAGAAGAAGAAGGGGACAACAGAGAATGAGGTGGATGGATGGAGTTACTGAATAGAATAGAATAGAATAGAATAGAATAGAATAGAATAGAATAGAATAGAATAGAATAGAATAGATTATAGGAATAGAATAGAATACAGGAATAAGACTAGACTAGACTAGACTAGACTAGACTAGACTAGACTAGAATAGAATAGAATAGAATAGAATAGAATAGAATAGAATAGAATAGAATTCTTTATTGGCCAAGTGTGATGACCCAGAGTGGGATACAAAAACAACACAGGCACAAAAACAGGTGAGGTCCCTTTAATTCCTTCAACTTGGCTTCAAAGCTCCAAATATCCTTGACTGGAGACAAAAAACTCCCCCACAAACACTTGCAAAAAGGAGGAAATGTCATTTAAACTAAAAATACCTATACATTTTAAATAGAAAAAACAACACAAACCACACTGAAGCTGTTCTGTACAGTCATTTACATACTCGTAAGCCCCGCGTTGCGATTGGCTAAAACACACGGCGACCGGATTGGTCGAGCGAGCCGCACTGATTGGCCCGTTGTGAATCCCCCGCGATTGGTGGAAACTAATCGCGGGAGATTCGAAGCGGTGCCATTGGCCGCGGCCGCCACGGCTTGGGAATAAAAAGCTGCAGTTTTTCCTTCCAAGCTTAAGCTGTACCCGGAGCACAATAAAGAGCTGAAACCAGTCACTGACTCCGAGCTTCCTTCCTGCGACGGACACAACACTGGCGACGAAGGTGGGATTCAGGGAATAACCACCGAGCACGTGTCCCGAGGAAGACAAAGACCGACTAGATGGCCAGCATCACCCCGCCCGCGCCGTTCAACCCGGCTACTGAGGATTGGGAATCGTACACGGACCGATTCCTAATGTTCCTCGAGAGTAGCAACTTAAAGGATGCGAACGGGCAGAAGAAAAGAGCCGTCTTCCTGACGCACTGTGGGCCCGCAGTGTTCAAGATGGCCAAAGCCCTCGCAAAACCTGCGGACGTGAAGGCGATGGACTGGGGCGATCTCGAGCCGTTACTTCGGAACCACTACGCCCCCGCCGTGCCCATCCTCATCCGGCGGGATGAATTCTACCAGCGGAACCAGCGGCAGGACGAGAGCGTCAGCGATTTCATAGCTGACCTGAGGGACCTAGGGGGCATGTGTGAGTTCCGGGATTTGGACGATGCCCTCCGAGACCGCGTGGTCCTAGGCCTCAGGGACCAGGCACTGAAGAGCCGACTGATGGCAAAGGGCGACATCGACCTCGCCGACGCCCTTGCAGAAGCCGCCGCGGCCGAAGCCACCCGGAAGTCAGCCGCCCAGCTTCGGAAGGCAGACATGGGGACCGCACCGAAAACCCCGAGGCGAGCCGACGAGAGACCACCACCCACCACGGGGACCTGGACTCCGCCTCAGACACCACGGAAGAGAAGGAAGACGTCCATCGGCTCCAGGCAGGACGGGACTGACGAGATCAACGAGGTCGTAAGTCGGGGCCCCAGTGCGCCGGGTGCGGGGGCAGCCACCCTCAATCAGAATGCCGTTTCATCGACGCGATCTGCCGGCATTGCAACAAGAGGGGCCACATCGGCCGAGTCTGCCGACTCAGAAAAACATACAGCCCCCGACGCCGAGACCAGAGCAACCGGAGGCGACGACACCCCCCCAGACCCAGAGACCGCCAAGCCGAAAATCGCTGGAGCCGAGATGCCCGGGGGTGACGAAACGGGGAAGGCCGCCAGAGGGAGGAAACCCACCAGACGATCACAATCGGTCACGCCGAAACCACCGATGCCCGAAAAGTCTACGTAGAAGTGGACATCGAGGGCGAGCCATGCCGGATGGAGGTAGACTCCGGGTCCTACCTCTCCATGGTCGCCTGGAAAGAAATCAAGCGGCTGGTGCCAACCATCCAGAAAGGAGGGCTGGAGAACCAGAAGTTGGTGATCAAGGACTACCAGGGGAACCGCATCCCCGTCATCGGGACCGGACAGTTCGAAGTGACCTTCAAGGGCCGCACCGCAAAACTTCCCCTGACGATCGTGGACCGAAACCGACCCAGCCTCTTAGGGCTCCAATGGTTCGCACCACTCGGCATCGAGGTTACGGGCATAAACCACATCGCGGAAGCCGACTGGGAACAGCAACTGGCAAAGGACTTCCAAGAAGTGTTCGACGGCACCCTAGGCAAGTACCGAGGGCTCCCTATCTCTTTCAGTCTAGACCCCAACATCGCCCCCATACGCCTAAAACCGAGGCGGGTACCTTTTGCACTCCAACAAAAAATCGACGAACAGATTGACAAGCTCGTCAAACAGGGGGTCTTGCAACCAATCGACCATGCCCGATGGGAGACCCCAATAGTCACCCCAGTTAAGCCAGATGGGTCAGTAAGAATCTGCGGGGATTATAAGGCCACCCTCAATTGCGCCCTACAACAAAGCGCCTACCCCGTCCCAGTAGTGCAACACCTACTACACTCGCTGGGGGGGGGGGCAAGGTCTTTGCGAAGCTCGACCTGGCACAAGCCTACCAGCAGCTGCCGGTCGATGCAGAAACCGCCGAAGCGCAAACAATAGTCACCCACCGGGGAGCGTTTCGTTGTAACTGACTCCAGTTTGGAGTCAGCGTGGCCCCGGGAATTTTCCAGAGCCTCATGGAGAGACTGCTGCGAGGATTAAAAGGAGTGGTCCCCTATTTCGACGACGTACTAGTGTCGGCAGCCAACTGGGAAGAACTAGAGGGTCGCCTAAGGGAGGTACTAGAAAAATTCAAGGGGGCCAGGCTAAAAGTAAAGAGAGAGAAATGCCAGCTATGCACAGAGCAGGTCGAGTTCCTAGGGTACCTCCTAGACCGACATGGCATCTACCCAACCGGAAACAAAATCAAAGCCATCAAGGAAGCCCCCACACCCAAGAACAAAACAGAGCTGCAGGCATTTCTGGGACTGCTCAATTTTTACAATGTGTTCTTGCCCCAAAAGGCGACCGCAGCGGAGCCATTGCATAGGCTCCTGGATAAGACGGCCAAATGGACCTGGGGAAAACGTGAGGACACCGCATTCAGGAAAACCAAGGACCTGCTCACCTCGGATGCCGTCCTCATACAATATAATGAGACCCTACCCCTCGCCGTCACATGCGACGCCTCACCCTTTGGCGTCGGCGCCGTCCTCAGCCATACACTCCCGGACGGAAAAGAAGCACCCATCGCGTTCTTTTCAAGAACACTCAGCAAACCAGAAAGGAACTACAGCCAGTTGGACAAGGAGGCCCTGGCCATCGTTGCAGCAGTAAAGAAGTTCCACGAGTACCTCTACGGCTGCCGATTCACCATCATCACAGACCACAAGCTGCTGCTGGGAATCCTGGCTGGGAACAAGGCCACCCCGAACATCCTATCCCCCAGGATGACAAGGTGGTCCGAGTTCCTCGCTGCCTATGACTACCGGCTCACACACCGACCCGGTAGGACGATCACCCATGCAGACGCGCTGAGCCGCTCGCCACTACCCGACCTAGACGCCGACCCAGCCCCCACGACGACCACCCTCAGCATAGAGGCATTGCCCGACCTACCCATAACCGCGTCAGACATTGCCCGAGAGACTAATAAAGACAAACGTCTGGCGCGGGTATTACATTGGGTAGAAAAAGGGTGGCCGGAACAAGACAACGATGAATCATTCAGGACATTCCGGAACCGGCAAACAGAACTGTCATTACAGAAAGGTTGTTTGTTATGGGGGGACAGGGTGGTCATACCAGAAAAATTGCAAGGGAAAGTATTAAAATTGTTGCACGAAGGGCACCCGGGCATCGTGAGGACAAAAGCCTTGGCCAGAAGTTACGCTTGGTGGCCAGGCATGGACAAGGAAATCGAGGCTTGGGTGGCCAAGTGCTCACGCTGCCAAGAAACCAGACCAAATCCTCCCGCCGCGCCAATCCTAGAATGGGAAACCCCCAGGGGGCCATGGTCCAGGGTCCATATAGACTTTGCCGGGCCCACAAAAGGAAACACATTCCTCATCACGGTGGATGCTTACTCCAATTGGCTGGAGGTAAGCAACATGAAAACCACCACAACAGAAGCTGTCACCAAGGTACTCAGCAAGCTCTTCGCAACCCACGGCCTCCCAGATGTCATCGTGTCAGACAACGGGCCCCAATTCACCTCGCTAGAATTCGAAAAATTCCTAGCGGAACGGGGCATAAGACACGCACTGACAGCGACGGCACATCCGGCGGCCAATGGTAGGGTGGAACGGATGGTTCAATTTACAAAGAAAACCCTCCAAAAGATCGAACACGGGGAAATACAAGAAAAAATAAATAAAATGCTTCTAATACAACATATAACCCCAAACACAACGACAAACAAAAGCCCGGCAGAATTACTAATGGGGAGGAAACTAAGGTCCCCACTCGACAGACTACACCCCACATACAACCCGGAAAAACCCCCGGACTCATCAAGCAAGCACCGGGTTTTTGCACCAGGCGACGCAGTCTACGCAAAGAACCTTACCGGAGACCCACTATGGGTACCGGCAACCATAACCCAACTGACAGGCCCCCAATCCTACCGGCTGCAGACAACGGACGGACAAACATGGAAACGCCACATCGATCAATTAAGATCAAGGACAAGAAACACAACCGACACGCAATCAAACACAGACGACCCCATTAACACAAACCAAGAGGGGAGGGAATATACAGGGGATCAAGAAATAATAGAAAATAACCAGCAATACTCACCGGTTAACAGCCAACTCGAAGCCTCACCAGGAAGAAACAGCCAGGCCAGCTCAACCAGCCCGGAAAGACTAGGCGGGAGCGGCGAGAGTCACAGCTCGACCAACCCGGGTAGACCGGGAGGGAGCTGCAACAAGAGGCCCGGCGACACCTTCCAGGCGGTTCCATCGACGAGACCAAGAGAAACAGAGGACCCGACCGAACCGGCCGAGAGCCAAACAACAACTAACCTGCGCAGGTCCAGTAGGCAAGTACGGAGCCCCGCCTACCTACGGGACTACGTTACGTAGGACCGAACCAAGAGGGGAGGGGTGTTCTGTACAGTCATTTACATACTCGTAAGCCCCGCGTTGCGATTGGCTAAAACACACGGCGACCGGATTGGTCGAGCGAGCCGCACTGATTGGCCCGTTGTGAATCCCCCGCGATTGGTGGAAACTAATCGCGGGAGATTCGAAGCAGTGCCATTGGCCGCGGCCGCCGCGGCCTGGGAATAAAAAGCCGCAGTTTTTCCCTCCAATCTTAAGCTGTACCCGGAGCACAATAAAGAGCTGAAACCAGTCACTGACTCCAAGCTTCCTTTCTGCGACGGACACAACAGAAGCAATTAAGGGAACCAGGCAAGATAAGGGCATGAAGACGTCCACAGATATCAGAACACACACTGGGAAGGACGTCAAACTCAGGTAAGAATGAACAGACTAGAAATATTTTCACATTTTGTTTCCAGCACTGGATCATGCACAGTCTGTCCTTTTAACCAGTTCTCACAGCTGCAGCCCATGAAGAGGATCAAGGCCCTTTCCTCCCCCGTAGACCACGCCATTCATGATTCTCCCTTATTCTTTCCTCCCTGTGTGCCCTAGGATGGAGAGGGGATGGGCCTGGGTCCTCCTCTGACTGCCCAGCCGGCCTGTGCCCTTCCCCAGCCTCCTCCACAACCTCCGGAGCCACACTTCCACTCCCTGTCTGCTGTTCCTCCTCTCCCTCGGAGTCAGTCTCCAACAGGGGCATGACACCAAGTGTGATTGGACACACAAGGAATTTGTCTTGGCGAAGCAGTTGGTGTGAGCTTAAATGGATTCTGGAGGATGGTAGAGAACAAGAAGGCCTGGAGGAATGTTGTCCATGGGGTCGCAATGGGTTGGACACACGATAGATTTCACGGCTAACAACAACAACAATTAGGATGTCCATTTATCAAGTCCTTCCCAAAGATCTGAGATAGGCAGGTGCTCTTGTTCAGTTTGTTCCATCCATTATTCAGTTTCTTTTGGGTTTGTATTTGGTATTTGTCAGACAAATGGAGTCTTTTGTATGTTTGCATTTTGTATGATATTTCCCAAACAAGCAGGCTTTAGCAACCAAATACATTTTCATAGATATTTGCAGCAAGGGCAAATGTTTGTCCTTTCCCCCCCTCTCTATCAGAGGAGTTCTTGTAATGAGACGTTCTTTCTGACGGCTTCTTGGAAGCTGTGCAGCAGAAGTTGGAACCCTGCAAATGTCAAAGGACAATAGAGCCATGTCTTAGTTCACACAGAGGCCTAATACAATTTAGGTGAGCTGACAGTCAGATGTGCTCCGAATGAAGAGCTCCTTTTTCCTAACCTTTAATCATGTACAAAGAGCAACAGGCCAACATGGCTGTTATCTCTCTCCATCGCCAACTTTGGCACATGAAATGTGCATCCTGAACTTAGGGTAGAATTGTTCAAATGAACAGAAATCTTAATAAAACAACCCCCCTCTCTCTTCTGTGTGTAAATGTGTTTGCACACTTGGACAAACACTGAGTTTATTTCATTTTGGTTCAATACTCTTTCAGTGCAAAAGAGGGGAGGTTAGTTTCTTGTAAAAACACAGACCCCCTGAACAAGGCTGCAACAAGCCTTTCTAGCAATGCTCAGCATCCAAATGGTTGCAGTCAGATCTTTTCTCTGTTTTCCTCCTCAGAGATCAATTTTCTCATTGTCATGTGACTGGCAATTATAATGACATTGCATCAACATTACGTTATGCAGAAGCAATATGGAATTAGTCAGGAAAATCTAGGGAAAATATCTAACACATTACAATCAGGATGTACCTTCATTGCTACATGCAGTGCTGTTAAGAAACCCTACTGTATCTTGGAAACCAGCTCAGGAAATTACAAATTTGCTTTTTCCCCCCCCACTCATGGTGATGACACTGAAGATGGTAGATCACTGAACACACACCTAGAATAATTGATCACTAATGGGGATAGTGCTTACCACCCAAACCTGTGATGACCCGGGGCATTGCACAAAGGCAACACAGTCAGTTAAGCAATAAGAGTCCCTTTATTATCTCCAACTTTGCTCCCAATGCCCAGGTTACCTTCTGGCTGGAGAAAAACTCTCCTAGGAACAGCCTTTGACTGCAGAAAATTAAGTCTAAAACATGAGCAACACAAACTGTAACTTAAAATCCAAAGAAGCCAAAATGAAGTAGTTAGTTTGGCAGGACAGGAGTAAGAATTTCAGACTTGAAGGCACGGCAAAACTCACACAGTTGGGAAGATGCCAGGAACATAGATAAGCCACAACAACACAGGATAAAGTCACATTTGCTCCCAGCAGCCTGCCACACGCAACTTGCCTTTCTTATCAATTGTCTTCCCATATGTGACTAATGAAGGGAATTAGGACCTTTTCCTCCCCCATAAGCCACGCAACCCACGTTGCTCTCTTTTCCGTTCCTCCCTGCATGCCCTAGGTTGAAGAATGGGTAGGCCTGGTTCTTCCTCTGAACTCCCTCTCCCTTGTTCTATCTCTTCCCTGCTCTGCCCAGCTGGACATTGCCCTTACCCAACCTCCTCCACAGCCATTGGGACCACACTCCCATTACCTGTCAGCTGTCCAGCTTCCTCCTCAGATTCAAACTCTGACAGGAGCGTGACACTAACCTCTCTACTGTATATAGTTGTATCTGGCAAAATAAACCAGTTGCTTTTAATAAAAAACATTAACCATCAAATAATAATACTAAGAAGAGAAGTCTTCATACAGGAAATTATAAAAACTTCCCTTGCATAAAAAAAAATTCATGGATAATGTTGTAAGCAACGTTTGCTGTTAACTGCAAACTCCAAACAACTCAGACCCTGATCTAACTACAGTCCATTATTTACCACAGTTGAGCTTTGAGTTAGACCCAGCTTGAAGCCAGCAGGGAGCCACCCGAAATAGTATTAAACAATAGGGTTTTTTTTAACAATTGTCCTGATTATTATAGTTATTCACACAGTCGGCCAGATGTTTAGACTGGATTTGGCAGGGGATAGGCACAGGTTTTGGTTTGATGATGTTGAAGGTCACAAGATGTAAGCCAGGAGTGTTAAACTCAAGGCCTGTGGGCTGAATCCGGCCCACAGGGTGCTTAGATCTGGCCTGCAGGGCTGCCCTGGAAACAGTGAAGGACCTGCTTGCCAGTGAAAATGGAGCTTGGGAGTGCCGCACGCAGAGGGTTGCAGGAGGCCGTCGCAGCCAAAAACGGAGCTGAGGACAGTTTTCACTGGCATAATGTTTGGGTCACCTGAGGCACTATCGACACAAGTAACATCGAGCTGGCCATACCCAACCTGGCCATACCCACTGCAGCCCCCTGAGGTCAAACACAACCCTGATGTGGCCCTTGATGAAACCGAGGCTGACACCCCTGATGTAAGCTGTTTCAAGGAAAGGTGCCTTTTTCCATTGACTGATGGTTGCTTCATCACCGATGTTATAAATGGGGAAATATTGGGGAGGCAGAAATTTGGGGCATCTTCCTAAATGTTTCCTGTAGGGTGAGCAACTGGGGATACAGCTTTGGGATTGCTATTCCTTTTTTTTTTAAGAGTGCCCCAAACAGGCAGCTCTGCCACTCTTCTTTGTGCAGTCTCTGTACTTCATGCAGTAACCATGCTCGATTTTTTTTTCACAGACTTGAGGACTAGAAGAGTTGAAAATTAAATATAAATTGCTTTTTTACGTGTTTCAGGCTTATTCATCAACTCATACAAATCCACAAAAAGCTTCACTTCTCGGCTGTCCTTCAGTATCTCTTATTACTTTGACTGGTCATGTTGTTCATGCTTAATGTCACTAAGGGCCTTGCATTCATTTCCTCTCTCGTTTAATAAAACCCTCGGCTTTTATATAATGTATTTCAAGGGCTTGCTGAACTTCAAATATCTTATCTCAGTCAGCCTTGCAAATATTGCCATAGCTAAACTTTATTGCCATTTTTCTGGCATATGACTAAGGCTCAAGAGAACATCTCACTATTTAAGGCATGCTTGCTCAGAAACAAACAGGACTTCCAAGTGAGGATGGATAAGATATGATGTTATCTACAATGTTTAAAATGTTTGCTTCAGAAGTATCTGTCCTGAAGAAGACTAAACCAAGGTTCTTGGACACAGATCTTGAAAAGGATGACCTCAGTTCATGCTCCTTAATGCTCAACAGGTGTATCTCCTCCAGACCCTATTCTAGAGCATAGCAATAGAACCCCAAAAGCTCTCAGAGTTAACCTCTGTTCTCACCATCCTATGTGAAATACAGTCAAAGTGGGATTATTTTTGAGATTCTTTCTCACTCCATGGGGTATGAGATCTCTTCTCCAAGTTCCTCCATAACAACTTTCTCACACCCTCCCCAGCTCTGGAATCTATTATACAATGCAATAGTACTGCCATTTGGTCGGGCAGATGACTCACAAAGACCAAAGAAACCTCACTCTCCTCTCAACCCTCCAACATGACATGTGTGAAGGAGATCTTCCCAGTCCAGCCCCATTAGAAACAATCACAGCAGGAGCGAGATTAGGAATAAGGATTGGAAGCCCATTGGTAACAAGCTGGAAACCAGGAGATGGTGAGTTCTAGTCATGAAGGTCAGCTGGGTGACTTTGGGCCAGTTACCCTCTCTCAGCCCATGCCACTTCACAAGGTTGTTGGTATGGGGAAAATAGGAAGATGAAGGAGTATTATATATGTTCATAACCATACTAAATAAAAGCAGAATAAAAAAGTAAATAAAATAACTAAATAAAAAAACCAGTTTTCCTTACAGCTTCATCAAAGGATGTGAATATTTAATGTGCCTAGTTCTCATACCCTCATTTCAAATCAGTTTGATTATATTTCATTATATTTCCCTTCTTTCCATAGCCTATGTCAGAGTGTTTGCAATGTGACTGTTATTGAGAGACAACCCAGGAGCAAAACACACACACAGAGGCTTAGGCATTAACAGTGGTTTATATACAAGACATATACAGAAATATATGTGGTAGGCAAATATCTGACAAGCAATCAATCTTCTTAAGTCTACACGGAGAATTCTACAATGGAGACAGGACACAAGGAGAGAGAAATATACCCTCTAATGGCTGCCTTATATAAACACCTCTTAAAGTGGTAAAACCTCTGTGGACACATACATAGTCTTAAAAGGGCAACACCTTTGCTGATTCATCCTTCTTGTATTCTTCTTACATTTCATCAGCCTTACACTGCATTAGCCTTACAGCAGGTGGTCAGCTCTTAAATCTCAATATCTTAACAGCCTACTTTTTCTAAACTTCAAAACTATAAATCCCAAAGTCATTGTCTTCCTCATGCAAAAAGTCCATAAGTGGTTTCCAGTCATTGACGAATGTAATGGCTTGTCTCTAATCAAAGAAGTCAGTTCGTCCATCTCAGCAAGTTCTGTCAATTTCACCAACCATCCCTCCATGATGAATCTTTCCATCTTTCTGAATATAATAATCTTGCCTCGCTTATCATGCATAGAAATAATTTTCCAGAACTCTTTTCTAACTTTTTAGCCATCAATCCAGTTTTTGTGTTTTATCTTAATGAGTCTTTAACCCAGTGGTGGGATTCACAAATTTTTACTACTGGTTCTGTGGGTGTGGCTTGGTAGGTGTGGCAGGAGAAGGATACTGTAAAATCTCCAGTCAGAGGTGGTACTTGCCAGTTCTATTAACTACTCAAAATTTCCGCTACCAATTCTCCATAACTGGTCAGAGCCTGTTGAATACCACCTCTGCTCTAACCATTATTTCATTTCAGTTGGTATGAAATCCACTTTAAGATTTATTTAGTGTTCCATGATACTTCTCTTGGCGGCTGAGTAGGGAGAAACTATAATTAATCTGCTAATAAGGAAATATTTGCCAACAGACTGAGAGACTTGTTCATCAACTCACAAAAAACACATATCCTCACTGAGAAAAGTTTTGCATGAGAGGTATAAATCTTTAAAAAAAAAACCTCTATGGAGATTCTCAGTCATCCAGATCATAGTTGTCCCATAGTTGTTATAGTTTTTCCTTTATTGATTTATCTAATTTCCTTTCTGATAAATGCTTTCAAAATAATTCTGCTGCTGCTGCTGTATTTAATATTGCAGAATAACCGGGTTGGAAGGACCTTAGAGGCCTTCTTGTCCAACCTGCTGCTCAAACAGGAAACTCTACATCATCCCAGAAAAATGGCTGTCCAGTTTCTTTTTTAAAATTTCCAGTGTTGGAGCACCCACAACTTCTGAATGCAAGCTGTTCCACTGGTTGATTGTTCTAACTGTCAGGAAATTTCTCCTTAGTTCTAGGTTGGTCCTCTCCTTGATTAGTTCCCATTCGTTGCTTCCTGCCTTGCCTTCTGGTGCTCTAGAGAATAGATTGAACCATCTTCTTTGTAGCAGGCTCAATACTTTAAAACAAACAATAAGCATAGAATTTCTTTTTAATTGGATATTTTATTGGATTAGGAATATTTCTTTCTGATGATTTTAATGTTTTATGCTGTAAGCTGCCCAGAGCCCTTTCAAAATGAGATGAATGGCAAATAAATTTAATTAATAGAATACAATAAAATTCTTTATTGGTCAAGTGTGATTGGACACACAAGGGATTTGTCTTGGTGCAAATGCTCTCAGTGTACATAAAAGAAAAGATACATTCGTCAAGAGTCAATAATCATCAGGTACAACATTTAATAATAGTCATAGGGTACAATAAGCAATCAAATCATACTAGGAAACAGTCAATATAAATCGTAAAGGTACAAGCAACAAAGTTACAGTCATACAGCCACAAGTGGGAGGGGGTGGGCGATAAGGAAAGATGAGAAGATTAACAGTAATAGTAGTGCAGACTTGTAAATAGTTGGACAGTGTTGAGGGAATTATTTGTTTAGCAGAGTGATGGCGTTTGGGGAAAAACTGTCCTTGTGTCTTGTTGTTCTGGTGTGCAGTGGGAATTGAAACAGTTTATGTCCAGGATGTGAGGGGTCTAAATATTTTCACAGCCCTCTTTTTGACTCATGCGCTATACAGATCCTCGATGGAAGGCAGGTTGGTAGTAATTGTTTTTTCTGCAGTCTTAATTACTCTCTGAAGTCTATATCTGTCTTGTTGGGTTGCAGAACCAAACCAGACAATTATAGAGGTGCAGATAGACTCAATAATTCTCAACAAATACTAATTAATAAATTTCTGCCTTGCTAAAATAATAACATTGAAAGGACCATTTAGATGTTGAAGCGTGACAAACAATGTCACTCTACCATGTTATCTAGCTATCAATTAGCACAAAATACATTTGAGAACCCTGGCAACAAATTGCAGGCTTGCTGTAGTTGTGTCGACACAATAGCTCCCCAAAGAACACCAATGCTCATTCCAAATCAACAACTGTATTTGACTGTCTTTGAAGACTGAGAAGAACCAATTGCGTCAGCAAATTAGTTGGTTTAACAAATCAAAGAATCTTTACAGCTGCAACTTTCTTGGCTACCTTTTACAGATTTCTTGGCTCAACTTCACAACTTGGCTCCCTCACATTCTGTAACATCCTGAGAGACCCCCAAAGGTTCTTACAGGAAGCAAAGCAAAGTGAAATCCAGTGGTGGGCTCCTGCTGGTTTGGACCAGTTCGAATGAACCAGTAGTTCCAGTGATCAGCTGGCCCCACCCTATCCTGTCCTATATTTCTGTGTTTTTCAGTGCAAAGCATGCGCTCACAGAACCAGTTGTTAAATTGGTTGCAGCCCACCATTTGATGGGATCCATTCCATATGACGGAAGGTGTACATTTAAACAACTTTGAAAAGGATGAACCCATGGAGGATAAGGCTCTCAATGGTTACAGGAATGGCAAAAGTTCCATCTGGTGAGGCAGGAACCAGCAAATTGTAGGCTGGAGAGGACTATTATGAAGAAATCTATGGAGAGTCTCAGTCATCCTGGTCCTGGTTTCAACAGTTTCAAGAAGGCTTCGCACCCATTTGCACTACTCTGGTGACCCTGAGGATACAGATAAACCTCCAAGTAGCCTCAATGCTCTCTAAAAGGATGCAAATAACCAGCTGTCTGCAAGGAGGATAAACCCTTCCATTCCACACCATCCAGTCACAGCTGAAGAAGATTTTTGGATGAGAAGCAAAACGTTTTGAAAGAAAAAACAAACAGAAAATCCAGTTGCCAATTGGAAAAAAAACAAACACCTTTTGGACATTATGAAGGTACATCTATACTACCCAGGGCTATCAAACAAGATAATAGGGATCATTTTGACCATAAAGCTGGACCATAAGAGCTTTGTAAAGCCTTTGAATTCTGTGTGCCAACAAGGCACACCCTCTGGGGGTAGATGGCTCTAATCTTCAGTGAAGAGCCTGATGAAGCTTGACAGCCATTTGTCCAGAGTGGTATAGGGCCTTCTGCTTGGACTCGGACTAGAACAAGGAACCTTCCAATTCTGTTATTCTATACAAGTGGAGAGTCTGAGAGTCTTCTGCCATCTCTGCTTGACACATCTGGAAAAAAGCCACTTTGAAGAGGCCTGGGAGAACCAGAGCAGGGCTTGAAAAGGAGGCTATGCAGTGCCAGGAGTTCAGTGTTTGGATTCAGCCCTGTACAGTTGTTTCACAGCCTGTAGGAAAATGTAGGTCACCTCGTCTTTGCCCTTGTTCCTTGGATTGCCCATGGATGGATTCGAAGTGCTTTCAGGTCCTGTGAAACAGATGTTGGAGCCAATTCAGCCCAAGCGTATCTTCTGCATCCTCAGATTACAGCCTGGAAATATGCCTTTCCTGTGTGCAGACTTAATTATGCAGACTTAATTATTTTTCTCATGTTCGGAGAGAGAGTGAGTCAAACAAGAGCTTTCATTACAGTGAATGCCTCTGTCTTTCTAATATGTTTTGCATGTCAACAAGTGGCATCAGCTAAATGCAGGGTCAAAATTAACTTAAAATGACCTCATTAGGTGCATGACACATAGTTTTGGAAATCCCTTCCCTTTCTCCTTCTCTTCCTCTTCTCCCCCCTTCCCTTCCCTTCCCCACCCTTCCCTTCCCTTCCCTTCCCTTCCCCCTTTTCTTTCTCAGCTTTATTTCCTAAACTGCTGTTGATATGCTGCAGACATCACTAAGTCCTATTTCTTAAATGAGTCCTTCTACAATCATCCCTGAATGCTCAAGGAAAGGAAGAGGAATGGGGAGATGTGATCACATGCCATACAACCCACACAGTGGAGCTATTGTTGGTAGCTGACCATCTTAGAATTCAGTGCCTGTCCCTGGGAGAAAATGTACATTTGTTCAAAACAATTTAGCTGAAAAAGTTAAACAAAATTGCAAGGGCATTCATGATATTTTCATAAAGACTAGTCCGGCCCTTTATTCCAGGAGGACCTCTGAGCTTTGAGCAATTGGGAGACCAGTTGAAATTTAATAGGGGAAATACAGCTGAACTGGTTGAATTTCTGCAGCAGTCAAGCCATCCTAGAGTTCAGTGGTGGGATTTAAAAAATTTTTTACTACTGGTTCTGTGGCATGGCTAGGGTGTGTGGCTAAGGTGGCCATGTGACTAGGTGGGGGGGTATTTTTTTGCTTTTTGCAGCACCCCCCTGTTTTTTGGGGCCTTCTGGGCCTCAAGGAAGCCTCGGGGGGGGGGGGCATTTTTGCTCCCAGAATGCTTCCCTAGGGCTCAGGAAGGCAGAAAACTGAGCCTTGTTGCTGCGCAGCACCTCCCCACTCTTTGTTTTGGGCCCTTCTTGGCCTCAGGGAAGCCTCCTGGGGGGGATTTTTGCTCCTAGATGGGCTCAGGAAGGCAGAGAACTGAGCCTGGGGGGGGGGGGAGGCACAGCCTCAGGGAAGCCTCCTGGTGAAGCAGTAAGTAAGGAGAGGAATCCCAGGACAGCTGATTGTAGGAACAGCTGATTGTCGGGAGGGGAAAAAAATACCTTAAGGAGTGACTGGGCAGGCTAGCGTCAGGCAGGTGGGGTGAGGGAGCATCAGGTGGGCGGGCAAGTGAGCAAGTGGCGACCGGGTCAGGGGCATGGGCAGCCAGCAGTTACTACTGGTTCGGCAACCCATGCCAAATCCTTGCTACCAGTTCGTCTTAACCGGTGCGAGCCATGAATTCCACCACTGCTAGAGTTGCACCAGAAGATAAAGTGGTAATCCAAAATGAGGAGGTCCAGTCAATTTCCTGACCATACACAGCAAAACCCCTGTTCTGGTAGCCTGAAAGTCATACCCCACAACCCAAATCTCTGTTTTGTAGTTCCAGACAGGCATAAAACTGGCATTTATTGAAATCCTATTGGGTGACTTGATGTCACCATTAGTTTCCATGGTAACTGCTGAGACCCCAGGTTTGATGTTTCTGAAACCTTGTTATGTCACGCTATCGGCAAGAGTAGATGTTTGGGTTCTACCAGTCCCAAGCTCATACAAATTGGTCAATTTCTGCCTGAAACAATGTATGCACACTGGTGTGTTTACACATCTCTGGCCCTGATGCTTCACATCCAGGCCTGAATTAACTGCTTTTACTCAGAAGAAGTCCCTCGGCTGATTATCACATAAATTACAGTAAGCTCAGGGGATAAACTGTAATGTAACATATTTTTCTGGCATACATTTGAGGCACAATCCACTCAGGGATTCATTCAATGGGTATATAGCCTTCTGGCTGACATTGAGCTTTTGTTTTTAAGGGATATGTCATCTTTGAGAGAGAATAAAGCTGAACCAAATCTATTCTTGGTCTTTTGTCACCTCAGCTTTTCCTCAAGCATTCCTTTGAAATGCTCGCCACGGAGCTCACGTTCCTTATTTTTTCTCATGAATAGGCCTTTTCTTCCTTCTGAAATTCTGCTCCTTCCGTCTTCACCCTTTCCAAGGAAGAACATGATGGAGACATGCAATGATTTCAGAGGTGGAAGCTTCCTGGCCCTCAACTATCCTGTTCTGAGTGTGGGAGAAACCGGACATGGCTCTACCTCAAGGTGGAGATTTCTGTTTGGGAAGGAAAGTTTGGAATTGTCTACTCTAAAACCCAAGAGGGGTAATTTTGTTATTATAGAATTCACGCACCTGTGTGGAGTCTTTGTAACACTGGGCACTAAAGATATTTGTAAAAACTCACAAAATTTGGAATATCCCTCCACCAAACAAAATTACTCTGGATTTTAACAGTTCTTTTTGGGTATAGAAATCCCTTCTGGAACAAATCTATAATGACCTCAATTAGAGCCCCTTGGAACATGAGCAAATACCATTTCCAATTGCCACAACTCCTACGAGACAGACACATTTAAAATTCTGGAATGTTCTTAATGGTGTTTTCTCTGTTCATTTAACAGGATGAAAGCAGACAGAGAGGTTTAAAAACTGTATGTTTTACCTTTGCTTCAGACTTAATATATTCGCATCCACCAAGGAAAAGAGTCTATTTTCTATTAAGTTAACAAACCATGATGGATGGGATTGGAAGCTGGTGGGACTTCATTTTATCCCCTGTTTCATTTTGTTCGCCTGCTGAGCCTCTCAGAATTGTTTGTGAACTGATGGCTGTAGGCTGCAGTGAAGTCTGCCAATATTTGTCATGCCTCGAGGTCCACTTAGAAACAGGATATGCAAACATGGTTCTTTTCCACTTTTTTGGTCAAATTGAATGCAATATAATAAATACAGGCTTCATAATCACATGGTACCCTAAAACAGACCTCTGTAATCTTACAATTCCAATCACATCCTAAAAACTTTCAGTAAAATGCTGAGGAAAGGAGCAATTAAGTGAAGATCTGTTCACAGTTCCCTAAGTTGATGATTTCCACATTTTTAAACCACTAAATCCCTTATGACCTAGACCAATGATCAAGCATCTGGAGAACACAAGATTGGAAAAGGGCATTTTAGTAAACATTTTCCACAGTTACTAGCCTCAGGATGAAGGAACAGAACCTCCATTAAAGAGGAGAAATTATCCTGTAGGATCTTCTTTAAATAAAAAGCAGAAGACATATATGAGAAAAGGACATTCACTTGCTGATTTCTCTTCAGTTCCCATTTTAGATGAGTAAGTTTAATGAAGTCTTATAAGTGCCTACACAGAAGCAAGTTCCATCAAGCTCAGTAGACTTTTACTTTTAAGCAAATTTAAATTTATGTAAATGTAAATTTAAGTGCATTTAATAATTCAGTCAAAGAGTCCGGGACTGCAGTATCTGGTCTTTATTTACCCCAGCATCTTAGAATGGGGTACGAAATGAAGACTGGCTGCATATTTTGGGTCTAGCTAGTCTAAATAAAATAAGACTTAGTGACAGGGATGGGATTCTACCAGTTCGCACCTATTTGCAAGTACCAGTTGTTAACATTCTAAGCAGTTCAGAGAACTGGTTGTTAGAAGAAATTACTGGCCTAATCCTGTAAGGAAGGCAGGAAGGAAACATTCTGGTGTTGCTTACAGAAACTACCTCTCCATTAACCCTTATTACATTCTTGGCAGGACTAGACTTCCTGTCTCAGGAACTTCTCTGGAGTTTTTTCCCCCTCCTTTGCTGGTCCTTTGCTGGTACTTTGTGTGGAGTGACCATTTAAAGTTACAATGGCACTGAAAAAAGTGACTTATGATCATTTTTCACACTTATGACTGTTGCAGCATCCCCACAGTCACGAGAGGCCAGGCGAGGAGACGTGTGCCTCGATGTGAGTGATATTGAGTTGGCCACACCCAGCTAATAATATGACCACCAAGCCATGTCACATGACCACCAAGCCACACCCACCACCTAAGCCACGCACACAGAACCGGTTGTTAAAATTTTTGAATCCCATCCCTGCTTAGGGGTGACGTGATAGCAGTATTTCAGTATTTGAGGGGCTGCCATAAAAAAGAGGGGGTCAAATTATTCTTCAAAGCACCAGAGGGTTAGACAATAAATAATGGTTGGAAATTGATCAAGGAGAGAAGAAACCTGGAATTAAGGAGAAACTCCCTAACAGTGAGGACAATTAGCCAGTAGAACAATTTGCCTTAAGAAGTTATGAGTGCTCCATCACTGGAGGTTTTTAAGAAGAGACTGGACAGTCTCTTGTCTGAAATGATAGAGGTTCTCCTGCTTGAGCAGAGAGCTGGACTAGAAGACCTCCATGGTCCTATTCTATTCTATTCTATTCTATTCTATTCTATTCTATTCTATTCTATTCTATTCTATTCTATTCTATTCTATTCTATTCTATTCTATTCTACTCTATTCTATTCTACTCTACTCTACTCTACTCTACTCTACTCTACTCTACTCTATTCTAATGTTTGGTTAATAGAATGTTCAGGAACTATTAATTGTTGTGGACTTACTTCTGTAACACTTCCATGTTTTGACTGCAAAGAATCCAGGTGGTCATTAGTTGGCAACAAAGAGCTCAGGTTTCCAGATCTCACTGCTACCATCTGGTGACTGTACAACATTTTGCAGGCTAAATATGATAATTGTATGCCTGTTGTCAGCTGTCAATAAAAAGTATGCTCTATCACCATGTTTGTCACACTATATCAAAATCATTTTCAGTATGAGTCTTCCCTTATGTATTTATACTTGTAAATGTTTTTTTATGCCCAAGGATATACTAGGTAATTATTCAATCAAAATTTCCTTGTAAAAGAACATGTCAGTGAGTTATCCAAGTGCTTTATATATGCAGACAAACTTGATGACTAAATTATAGGTTGGGCCTAAGCTTCAGCCTTTGCTTAGTGTGCTTGCCCGGATGGCTTCTTTTTAAGTCACCGATAGCTATTTATCAATACAACGAAGCCTTACGAGAAGTTTTTCTTGCAAAGTCGGCCTTGACATTAACAGATAGGATTTTGCCACTAACCTAGCAAGAAGATTACAGGGCTTGGATGTCATGGGAAGAAAAGGATTACAGTAATCTTTTTCTTGTTCTACAGAGCCTTCTCTTGAAGGAGGAGGAAGAGCACACCAGGCTGCTGTAGGAACATGAACAGGATGGGGAAAATCATGGGCAACAATTTTGAGTAATGATTAGGCATGCATTAGAAGATTGTTTGGCTTCCCCTTTCACTGAGAATTGCCTGTTTTGGAGGATGGAGATTGAGAACGATTCTTAAGTAGATGATGGAAAGCTATTTCTCAAAAGACTTCAAAGGAATTGTTCCTGGATGTATATAAGAAACATCCCACAGACACTCATTTGGTGGAGTATTCTCTCTTTCAAAGAAATCTCAAAATTTAAAGCATGCACTGGTATGATTTTTTTTGTGGGTTTTTTTTTTTTTTGGAATTATAAAAAACAAACCAAAATAATAAATCCAAGCCAGTTGATGGCAACAATTAGGCTGCTGCATTTCTAGAATGATCCAATTTCTGCTCAGAAATGTTCCCTTTTAATGGAGAGAGAAGGAATGAGACCTTTCAAGAATCACATCCTTCTGCAGTTTCCTTTCTAGACTAGCTTTCAGGACTGGAGGAAAGCTTGGCCCTTAACTATATGATACAAGAGGGATAAATTATGGAAAGGACATAATCCACCTGTTGAGGTTCTTCCAAACTGGCTATGGGAACAGATTAGTAATAAAAGGGGAGGGAAGGAAAAGGGAAGGAGAGGAGAGGAGACAAGAGAAGAGAAGAGAAGAGAAGAGAAGAGAAGAGAAGAGAAGAGAAGAGAAGAGAAGAGAAGAAAAAGAAAAAGAAAAATGAAAAGAAAAACCAATATGTGAGAAGAGACTTACATTTAAATCTGGAAAATGTAAAACATTCCTCTTCTCTGCTCTATTGATTGAATATTGGATTTTGTGACTTGAGCCACAGAAATATAGTAATAGAGACAATATAACAAAGTATTTTCTTCATCATTTGACGTATTAATCAGTATTTCATTCCAGCAACACTCCCGTATGTGTTTTTTATTTCATTTTCCTTGAAATATTATACAACAAAATAAGAACTCTGGGATATAAAAGCCTGTGGTACGGTACTTAGGTAATATGTATTTATGGCATTCATTTATGTAGCTTCTCCTCACTAAGTAGTCAAAAGAGAAGTTCAATTTATTCTATTGGAGAAATAAAATCTTGAATATACATTACCACCAGCTTCCAAATTGATAGCAGTTTCTTCTTCTTCTTCTTCTTCTTCTTCTTCTTCTTCTTCTTCTTCTTCTTCTTCTTCTTCTTCTTCTTCTTCTTCTTCTTCTTCTTCTTCTTCTTCTTCTTCTTCTTCTTCTTCTTCTTCTTCTTCTTCTTCTTCTTCTTCTTCTTCTTCTCCTTCTCCTTCTCCTTCTCCTTCTCCTTCTCCTTCTCCTTCTCCTTCTCCTCCTCCTCCTCCTCCCCCTCCTCCTCCCCCTCCTCCCCCTCCTTTTTCTTCTCCTTCTTCTCAGATCATTGAGCACCATTTTGCATGGTCAGCTGCATCTCCAGAGTGTAGGCCCACAGCTTGCATAGCTTTGTTGATGATGCCTTGCCACCTCTGTTTTGGATGCCCATGAAGTCACCAGCCATTGACTTCTAGTTGGTAGGCAGTCTTGGCAACAATGGAAGGTGCTGCTCTCATGACATATCCATATCAGTGGAGCCGGTCTTCTCTCATCTTCTTTTTTTTTTTTTTTTATAAAAAATTTATTTGGGTTTTCACAAAACATAATACAAGTAAAATTTCTTTTTTTGAGAATAGCATGGTCCTGGGTTAGCACTTCTCCATATAGACACAAATTCAATTTCATATTCATCTTTGTGTTCTATTCCATATCTTATTACTATTTTAACATTTTCTCAATAATTTTTCCCTTCCCTTAGTTTTCTCAATCTTACTTTTAATTATCTCATTCCTTTCTAAATTCAATTATACATATCTTTTTCTAATTTTCAATACCTTTCTAGTCATTATATTTATACTTTTGTCTGTCCTGTTTCAATTTCATATTTTCTTTTCTCATTAAACAAAATTTTCCCCTGTAGTTACTAATTGGAGTATGACACCTTTGTATCTTTTAATTTTTATCCATTCAGCTCTTATTTAAACCTCAATTTATGCCTTTACAATTATAACATTTAATATAACACAAAACTTCCAGTCGAATTCTGCTTGGTACATTCTTAAAATACGCACTAAGTTCTTAAAGAGAAAATATATATATAACAATAATAAATAAAATACTTATTTTATTCCAATTCAGCTCTATCATTAATGTTAGTTATAATCTTTGACATCTTTAACATTTCTTTTCAATAGGATATCATACTTCTAGGAACACTTATAATATTTCCATAATTTTTTCATGTTTCTTTCCATATTCCTCTTCACTTAAATTTTTATAACACATTTATAATAATTAAAATGTTCCCCTCCTTTCCTAATTTCATTCTCTCATTCTCTTTATTTCATTTATTTATTAAACATTCCATTACATTACAATGAGTATTTTATCTATCATTTTAATCACACTTGTTTCATATTTTCAAAGTTCATTTCTATTTCTAATATAACAATACTATCTTATGTACCCTTGCAGAATCCCCCTTTCAATTAAGTTTTCACCCATTATCTCCGTGTCTTGTACATTTTCCCTGTTTCTCTATGTCCTGATTCTGTCCTTTATAATTTCTTTTCCTTTCCCTCTTCTCCCTCTTCTTCTCCCTTCCTTTTTTGACCCCTTCTCTCTCTAATTCTGATTCTCTCTTCTGTAATCCTCTCTTCTGTTTCTTCCTAATGTTATAATTACTTTTCAAACTATTCTTTTTTGGGGTTGTTGATTGAGATCTGTTGCATTAACCATTGCTCACTATTTGAAAGAGAAAGTTGCAAATGAAAATAGAGGTGTTTCCATCAAGCTTGAAAATGTATGTTTAATGCTGATCTAATAGGTTGTATGGATAAGTGACCAGATTGATATATTTGTCATTAGGAACTGTTTCAGTTCAGTCTCCATAACTGAATCTTTTTACCTTATAAGCTTTCAGATGTTGACAGGTTGTGTGAAGAGATGAGAGTTACCACTTCCTGGCTAATTAATGTGGCCAGGCGAAGACAGGGCCATAATTAAGGGTCTTGATTGAGTCCTTAGTTTAGTTTAGTTTATTGTCATTGCACCTCGTACAACAAAATTAAATACCATCTTCACTGTACATTATGACTATGAAAATAAACACCAACTCACATCCTTCACATTCCATACATTGAATTGAAAACCCCTGATATTGCATTAATATTTCACTATACAGTAGAATTCAACAGAGTTACTGCCCTGGGATAGAAGCTGTTTTTCAGCCTATTTGTCCTTGTTTTTATTGTCCTGTACCATATGCCAGGTGGTAATAGTTTTTTAAAAAAGGGTGCCCAGGATGAGATGGATCTTTGAGAATGTTTTGAACTTTCTTAAGGCAGCGGGAGCTATAAAGCTCTTCCAAAGAGGGGAGAAGGCAACCCATGATCATCTGGGCAATGACATTAACCCTAACCCTAACCCTTACTGGATATATGCAATTCTCTCTACCTAAAAGAGACATTAACAAACTTTTATTGGTGAAACTTCCCTTTGATCTGAAAAATCTGTGCAATTACGGAACAACATTATATGTTCCATTTATGAGACAGGTAATTGAGAAGATGGTGGCCTCTCAAATATACATGAATTTAAATGGCATTAATTTTCCAGATCCTATTCTGGGATTTTGTCTGTGTAAGATTGCTTTGGACACCTTAACAGAGGAAGTATGCCAAAAGAGTCTTCATTAGTTCTTCTGGATTTCTGAACACCTTTGGATATATTTCCAAACTCTCCAGTGGTCCTTTCTACCATCATCTTCTGGGAACTGTTAGAAATATGTTGCATTTCTTAGTCGTGCTATAAAGTATTTGCTTCTCTGCACAACTGCCACATTCTGTTGTCCACTCGTTTCAACCACTATATTACTGTACCTTTCAACATACCCCAGCTGGTTTTCCTCAAAGCTCCAATGTTTTGAAATCTCTGGTTAGTACATAGAACAGTTCCCAGGTGGGGATTCATTCTTCATTCTTCAAAGACCCAGATGAAGCCACCAAGAGAGAGAAAAGGAGAAACTGCCCTTATGGCAGGAGTGCAGGTCACAAACTTCAACTTATAATTTAAGACATTAAAGAGACAGTCTTATCATGCTGTAATTATTTATTGATTTTATACACCATTGCCTCTATGCACGGCCCAATGCGATGGTCAGCAAATGTGAAAACTCTCCAATATGATCTATTTTTACCAGAAGATGCCAATTACACTTTTAGTAACAGTGGCATTCTAAATTGTTATAAATGAAGATGAAGGGAAAACAAAGAAATGAAGAAAAATCAATAACCCTGAAGCTTTTTATTCTAATCCCCTCTGCCTCTTGAAGTGACAGCCACCTTCCCAATATTTTCTGTGAAGCATTGGCCTTACTTCTGTTCTCCTTGCTAACTGACCACAAATTCCATCCCATTTTGATCACTCCCCTTTTTTAGAGTAGCTGATTGCTATATGCCTTGGAAGGAAAGGCAGTGCTCACACAATGGAAGCACTGTAAAACATTCTTAAAAGGAAATTTCGTCCCTTCTTACATTCGTAACAGATGTGAGATTCCTAGGTGTTCATAGAAGGAGTCAAAATCAACAAGATGGTCATCATCATTGGTTCCTTATCCAGATATTTATTTATTTATTTATTTATTTGATTTGCCAATTGTTTACAAGATAATAAGTATAAGCGTATACATAGTTGTGAATACATGAAATGGGTACATATAAGAAAAATAAAAGAATAAGAGAAACAATAGGACAGGGACAGTAGGCACGTTGGTGCGCTTATGCACGCCCCCTACAGACCTCTTAGGAAGGGGGTGAGGTCAATAGTAGACAGTCTAAGGTTAAAGTTTTTGGGGTTTGGGGAAGAGACTACAGAGTCGGGTAGAGTATTCCAGACGTTGACCACTCTGTTGCTGAAGTCGTATTTCCTGCAATCAAGTTTGGTGCGGTTTACTTTGAGTTTGTATCTATTGTGTGCTCTTGTGTTGTTATGGTTGAAGCTGAAGTATTCATTGACAGGTAGGACATTGCAATGTATGATTTTATATACCATGCTTAAGTCAGACTGAAGACGGCGTAATTCAAGGTTTTCTAGTTCTAGAATTTCAAGTCTGGTGGCATAAGGTATTCTACAACGAATAGAAGAGTGGAGAACTCTCCTTGTGAAATATTTCTGGACTTTCTCAATTGTGCTAATATCAGATACGTAATGAGGGTTCCAGACTGATGAACTGTATTCGAGTATTGGTCTAGCAAATGTTTTGTATGCTCTGGTTAGTAGTGTGATATTACCAGAGAAAAAGCTACGTAGGATTAGGTTAACAACTCTTAATGCCTTTTTGGCTATGTAGTTGCAGTGTGCTCTAGCACTTAGATCATTAGAGGTGAGTATTCCAAGGTCCTTTACAGAGCTTGGGTCATCAACAAGTTCTTGACTATTCAGCTTGTATTTTATTTTCTGATTTTTTTTGCCAATATGTAAGACAGAGCATTTATTTGTTGAGATTTGAAGTTGCCATTTGTTTGACCATTCAGATACATAGTCGAGATCTTTTTGAAGGGTAGCAGTATTGTCTGTGGTATTGAACAGCTTTACATCATCAGCGAAAAGAATGCAATTGCTCTTAATATGATCGCAGAGGTCATTTATGTAGAGTATGAAGAGAGTTGGTCCTAGAACACTGCCCTGGGGGACACCACTATTGACAGGTACTGGATTTGATAGGACGCTCCCGATTTTGACCATTTGTTGTCTGTTTGACAGGAATGCTTCTATCCAGTTATTCAGTTGTCCAGAGATACCATAGGATTTTATTTTTAGGAGTAGTTTGTCGTGTACCACTGAATCAAAGGCTTTACAGAAGTCTATGTAGATTGCGTCTATTGCTTTGCCCTGGTCGAGTTGTGTCGTCCATATGTTTTTTGCAGTGTAAGAGTTGCAGATTACAGGATAGTTTTTTTTTGAAACCAAATTGTTTATTGGAGAGTAGGTTGTTTGTCTCTAAGTGGAGGATAATGGATTGGTTAATAATTGATTCCATGACTTTACAGGTGACGCAGCATAAGGAGATTGGCCTGTAATTTTCAACTAGGCTTGGGTCTCCCTTTTTGAAGATGGGGATGACTGTGGCTTGTGACCATAGGTTAGGCAAGGAGCTGGTCCTGAAAGATTTTTCAAAGATTATGCTTAGAGGTTTGGCTATGGCAGTGGATAGCTTTCTTAAGAAGTAGGCACATATTCCATCCGGTCCAATAGATAGAGATGGTTTTAGATTGCGTAGTGATTTTTCAACATTGTCTTCTGTGAAATCGATATGTATTAGATCATTGTTGTTATCTGTGGTACGACTAGGAAATACTGGGCATGATCCATTGCTGTTTACAAATACTGAGCCGAAGAATGTGTTAAAGATGTTGGATTTAATGGTGTCGTCGTTGCAGTCTTTACCATCAGGTCCTATCAAGGGAGGGATGGACCTTGAGTCTTTTAGTTTGTTGTTTACAAAATTGTAAAAAGCACGGGTGGAATTGGTGCTTAGAAGGTTTTCCTCTTGTTTAATGTGATAATTGGTGCATTCGGTCTTTATCTGGTGGCATAAATTTTTGTATCGGTTTTTGAAATTGGCAACGTGACCAGATTTGTTTTTCCGCCAGAGTGATCTCTTTTTGGATTGAAGTTTCCTTATTGATATGGGTAATCTGCTTTTTTGTTTTGTTTTGGGAGTTGTTGTTGGAACATATAGTTTGATGACTCTTTTGACTTCAAGTAAAAATATGTTGTAATGGTCTTCAACAGTATTGCATCCAGTGAATAGAGATTGCCAATCAAGGGATGAGAGATCGTTGTCTATAAGATCATAGTTGCCTTTTTTGAAGTTACAATTGGGGATGACATCATAGTGGTGATTTTTGTGTGGACGTATGTTGAGGCAAAAGTCAATCATATTGTGGTCACTACTGGAAAAGGGTTCTTTAGTTTGTATTCCGTAAATTAAATTCAAACTATTGCAGAAGATGAGATCAAGGCAGTTGTTTAGTCTAGTGTTGTTGGTTACTAGTTGTTCCAGTCCCAGATTTGTAATAGTATTATAGAAGGTTGTGTGTATGATTTCAGTTGTACAGTCATTTAGGGTCCAGTCAATATGAGGTAGATTGAAATCACCAAGAAGGATAAAAGGGTATGGGCAGGATGCAGCCCATGTTAGTAATGTATTTAGCTTGTTTACATGTTCGATGTCATAATCAGGTGCTCTGTAACATAGTAAGAATCGAATTGTGATATTTAAGGATAGTTCACAGATGATGGTTTCAGGAAGGGCAAGCTCCTGGGTAACTTGGATATTTTTTTAGATGTGAGGATTTTTTATAGAATATAGCAACACCACCTCCTCGACGATTTTCACGATCTGATCGGTAAACATGATAGTCTCTTACTGTGGTAATGGAGTCAGGGAGAGATGCATTGAGCCATGTTTCACAGACAAATATAATGTCGAAGTTAGCCATATTTAGGAGGATGAGAAATTCAGGTATTTTATTCATGAGGCTTCTTGCATTGAGTAGTTTGCATTTGAGGCCGGCAGTAGTTGGAATTGAGGTAGTTGGGGGCGTGCATGCCTAGTCTTGTGTGATGGTGGATCGGTTGAGGTAGGGTTGTGGTTGAGGGTAAAAGCTGAGTATTGGGTTGCGTGGCTTACTTTTGATACAGTCAGCATGGTAGTCAATGTACAGGTCCTTCTCTCCATTGTCTAGACGGTTTTTGAGTTCGATGCGGAGTACACGGGAGCGGGCACGTTGCTGTATGGTTAGGTCAGGGCGGCAATGGAGGTTCTTATGGTTGGTGTTGGTTTTGGCGAGTGAGTTTATAGTATAAATGAATTTACGTTTGCTTGATTCATTTTTGCAAATGACCCTGCACAAGCGTGGGGCCACAGAGCCGTCTCTATTTTTGAGGTCTCGGTCGATGCGGGAAATGTCAAGTATTTCATCAGCGGAGATGGTTGATGCTTGATAATCTCTGATGATGTGTTTTCTAGATGTTCACATGATATGTGAACATCTAGAAAAATTAAAGTTATAACTAGTAGCCAGCACGGGTTTGTTTAAAAAAAAATCATGCCAAACCAATCTTATTTCATTCTTTGACAAAATGACTAAATTAGTAGACCAGCAAAAAGCTGTGGACACAGTATATTTAAACTTCAGCAAGGCATTTGACAAAGTAGACCACAACCTACTTCTTGGTAAATTAGAAAAATGTGGGATAGACAGCATCACCACCAGATCGATTTCTAACTGGCTGATAAACCATACTCAATGATACTCTTTTAATGGTACTACATGCAAGATATGAAGAGCAGGGGAGGTATGGCACTCCCAAATTGGGAATTATACTATAGCGCAGCCTCCTTACTTTGGTTGAAAGAGTGGGTAAATCTGTCGAATAAAAGGATCTTATTTTTAGAAGGCCATGATTTAAAGAGGGGATGGCATGCATTTTTATGGGACACTGGAAAAATTAAGCAGAAGTACTTCCACAGACATATAATTAGAGATTCCTTATTGGCTAATTGGAACAAAAAAACCCAAAACATTATTTAAAAATCCCAATCTGGATCTCAACGATGGAGGCGATGATACATCCAAATAATCTAGATCTCAATAAAATGATAAAATACAAAGACCTTCTTGATGCGCAAGGAACTTTAAAATCATGGCAAGATCTCCAAGAACAAGGGCTACAAGTAGACCAGTGGGCTTATTTGCAAATTCAAAATAGATATAGCCAGGACAAGAAATTTTTTGGAATTTATACTAAGGCACAACAATTAGATAAAATCCTATTAGGTCCAGATAAAAAAAATATAACTAAATTTTATAATTACTTATTAGAGATGGAATTAGAAGAGGAAGTAGTCAAAGGCAACATGATAGCTTGGAGCAGAAACATAGGACGTAACATTACATTATTAGAATGGGAAAAGGTCTGGACAAGGAATAATAAAATTACAAAATCAGCAACATATAAAGAAAATGCCTATAAAATGTTTTATAGATGGCATCTTTTGCCCTCGAGAATAGCAAAAATGTTTCCTAACATGAATCCGAATTGCTGGAAATGTAAAAAGAAACAGGGAACATTCTTTCACATGTGGTGGCCCTGCACTGAAGCCCAAAGATACTGGCATAGAATAAAAAAAAATGGTTAGAGGAAATAACGGCGGAGCAAATTGAATTAAAACCAGAATTCTTCCTATTGGGGATATTTAATAGACAAATTCCTAAAAATGTTAAATATATAACACTGCATATTCTTACTGCAGCCAGAATAACCTTTGCACAGTGTTGGAAACAAGCAGATATTCCAACAGAGGAAATGGTTATTCAGAAGATAACAGCCTGTGCAGAGATGGATAAGTTAACCTTAGCACTTAAGGAAAAAGAAACATCAGAATATTATAGAAGCTGGGAATGCTGGTATGACTGGATAGAACAAAAATAGAAAATATATTAGTAAACAACGTAAAATGTAAAAGAGGTAGTAATTATATATTCACAATAAGATGTATTTGTAAATATATCACCAATATTGATAACAAACAAGGAACCATAGACTGTCGATAGTAGAATTGTTAGTTTTTAATCATTTTCTTTTTTTCCTTTTCTTTTTTTTCTATGTGTTGTGTATGTGTTTGTTTGATATTTTAGTTCTATAATTAATAAAGTTTGTTTAATTTTTTTTTTTTTAAAAAATGGTACTACATCTACATGAAGGGAAGTAAGCAGTGGGGTACAAGGTTCCATTGTAGGCCCAATACTTTAAATATCTTCATAAATGACTTATATAAGGGAATAGAAAGGAAAAACATCAAATTTGCAGATGACACTAAGCTGGCAACAACCCCGAAGATAAGCTCAGAATCCAAAAAGACCTTGACAGACTTGAACCATGGACCCTACCCAAAAACATGAAATTGAATGTGAAGAAAGGCAAGGTTCTCCTAAGCAGGAAAAACCAAAGGTACAAGTACAGATGAGGTAAAACCTGGCTCAAAAACAGTAACTGTGAGAGGGACCTTGGAGTCCTAGTGGACGATCACTTAAATATAAGCCTGCAGTTTGCTTCAGCAGCCAAAAAAGCTCATACAATCCTATCTTGTATAAACAGAGGCATAGAATCAAAATCACAAGAAATATTAGGATTGCTTTATAAATCCTTAGTAAGACCACACCTGGAATCCAGTTTTGGTCACCACATTATTTATTTTATTTTATTCATTTATTTATTTTGTCAAGCAATTATAAAATAACAGGTATAAGTATGTTATATCCATAGTTATGGATACATAGTTATGGATACATGAAATGGATACATATAAGAAAAATAGAAGAGATAAAAAAAAGAAAAAGAAACAATAGGACAGGGATGGTAGGCACGTTGGTGTGCTCATGCATGCCCCCTACAGACCTCTTAGGAAAGGGGTGAGGTCAATAGTAGACAGTCTAAGGTTAAAGTTTTTGGGGTGTTGGAAAATGTGCAAAGAAAAGGAACTAAGATGATTAAAGTCCTGGAGACTAAAACATATGAAGAACAGTTGCAATATTTGGGTTTGAGTCTAGAGAAAAGAAGAACTAGAGTTGACATGGTAGCAGTGTTCCAGTAGTGGAAGGGCTGCCACAAAGAAGAGGGAGTCAATTTATTTTCCCAAACGCCTGAAGGAAAGACAAGGAACAATGGATGGAAACTAATCAAGGAGAGAAGCAATCTGGAATTAAGGAGAAACTTCCTAAAAGGGAGGACAATTAATCAATTGCCTTCAGAAGTTGTAGGTGCTTCCTCACTGGAGGTTTTTAAGAAGAGACTGGGCAATGGACAATCACCTATCTGAAATGGTGTAGAGTCTTCAGCTTCAGCAGGGATTGGACTAGAATATGTCCATTCCAGCTCTGTTCCAGAATTTAATCAATTCTGATTGATTGAATTATTTCAGGCTGCTTTTAGAAAATTGCGTCATTCAACTATTTTTATAGGATCAAAATTGCACATATGAAATATTTATTCTGCATGCCAGAATAAAAGCCCCCATTTGCTTTTGTGTGTCTCTTTAAACATGTGCTAAATAAATAAATGTGAGATTCCAAAAATCTAAAGAGCAGAATTTAGGGTAGCGTGTGGGAAATTGTTTGGGGTACCCTGCAAGAATTGGGTATGTCTGAGTCTATAAAAAGTATGTCTAGGGGTGACATGATAGCAGTATTCCAATATTTGAGGGGCTGCTGCAAAGAAGTCAATCTATTCTCCAAAGCCCTAGAGGGCAGGACAAGAAGTGAAGGGTAGAAACTAATCAAGGAGAGAACCTAGAAATAAGAACTAAGGAGAAATTTCCTGACTGTAAGAACAATTAAGCAGTAACTTATCTCCAGAAGGTGTGGGTGCTCTGTCACTGGAGGTTTTTAAGAAGAGAATGGTCAGCCATTTATCTGAAATGGTCTAAGTTCTAGACTCTAGGGTTTGAGCAGGGAGTTTGAGTAGAAGACCTCTTCCAGATCTTATTCTGTTACCCGAGATTCCAAGGAGGGATCATACTGAAATATTATCTCCTCTTGAAAATAATTCCAATAACACAGATTTGGGGTTTGTTCTTGTTCTTTTAACAGGTTTATGGCTGATTAATGAATCATCCAGGAACAGCCTCATCTCCTTACAGAAAGAGGTCATCGTATTTTGATTCTTCCCTTTTAATTAGTGGGTTCTCATTATCTTTGGTCAAATGTTTTAAGCTGGTAGGTAAGAAGCTCTCTATAAACTTCATCAGGATGGCCACTTCCACAGGAATTAATATACTGATAGCAATCCACTTCTTTTGCTTCTTATTCCTTTGACCTCACCAGCTGTGAAATAACATGTAGTAATTTATAATGCCTTTGTAAAATACATCTTGACCTGCCCTTAACAAAATTAATTAGCACATGTTCATTAGAAAAATACAGTTTGAATAATCTGAAGTATATAAACAAGTTAAGGAGAATTAATGTTTGTAAGAAATGCTTAAATATACATAATTTGTGGTTTGGATTTTTTTTAGAAAATGCATTGCTAGAATATGGAAACCAATCTTAAGTCCATATGAATTAAAAAGCATTTACACCTCTGAATATTAAATGCTGTGGACTAATGAGTGAGAGAAACCATTGCTTTCCATTCAAGTCCTATTTTGAGGCTATTTCTCTTGCATTTTTTTTTAATTCCTAAGCATAGAAATACACATTTCAGTCAACAGGGATCTTTCTGCCAGTGATTGGATCTCTTCCAAGATGGAGATGACCAAGAATTGGAAGGAGGTTGTACTTTCTCATAGAAGATGAAGTATTTGCAGTGTGGACACCGAGTGGGATTAAAAAATGTTTACTACCAGTTCTATGGGCATGGCTTGGTGGGCATGGTGTGGCATGGTGGGCGTGGCAGGAGAAGGATACTGCAAAGTCCCCATTCCCTCCCCACTCCACTAACCTGCTTTCCAGCTCCGTTCTCCTGTGCAGGGCAACCAAAGGAGACCCAGCCGATCAGCTGGGACTCAATGGGAGGCAGAGAAGAGATGGGGGTGGGGCCAGTCAGAGCTGGTATTTGCCAGTTCTCCGAACTACTCAAAATTTCCGCTACTGGTTCTCCAGAACTGGTCAGAACCTGCTGAATACCACCTTTGATACAGACGTTTTCAGAGTACAAATAACCAAAAAGAATTTGCTTGAGTTTGATGGCATCCAAATTAAACGAAACAAAATTTAAACATCCTTAAATATCTCCCCCCCCCCTTCCTCCAAATCAATGGTGTTTCTCATCCAAACATTGGCTCCATGTTCTTGGAAGTCTTGGAAGCCACCTAAGTTCCAGGATCAAGAGGACAGGACAAGAAGCAATGGATGGAAACTAATCAAGGAGAGATCCAATCTAAAACTCAGGAGAAACTTCCCAACAGTGAGGACAATTAACTAGTGGAACAGTTTGCCTTCAGAAGTTGTGGGTGGCTCCATCAATGGAGGTTTTGAAGAAGAGACTGGACAGCCACTTGTCTGAAATGTTATAGGGCCGTGATGGCGAACCTATGGTACGCGTGCCACAGGGGGCATGCAGAGCCTTTTATGCGGGCAGGTGAGCCCCAGCCAAGGTTACCTGCACTGCACATGCGCATGCCTCCCAGCTGATTTTCGTCCTCCTGGAGGCTCAAGAGAAGCCTCTGCAGCCTCGGGAGGCTGAAAAACGGGCCTTCCGAAAATACTGGAAGTGCCGAAATGGGCCAATTGTAAACCTCCAAAGGCTTCCCTTGAGTCTCCAGGAGGGCGAAAACAGCCTCAAAGAGGCTGAAAATCAGCTGGGAGGTGCGCACATCTGCAGTGCAGGTAAGAAGGCGGGGCGGGGGTGTTGCACGGGCATGTGTCGGGGGGCAGGGCACATTGTATTGTGGGTGCCGGCACCCACACACTTTCAGCACACCCTACCCAAAAGGTTCTCCATCACTGGTTTAGGGTCTCCTGCTTGAGCAGGGGACTGGACTAGAAGACCTCCAAGGTCCCTTCCAGCTCTATTCTGATTCTGAATCTGATCACCATCACGAAACGTTCTGCTTAGCTTTCTGGTGCATGCTTGGGACCTTTTCAAACAATGTCTCAGTCTTATGTCCTGATTAAGATTCTTTACATTCCTTGCCATTTAACAATGCATTCTCAATTTTATCCCTCAGAACAAGGCTCACCCTGTGTTTCTCTTTCCCTAAAACTTATCCTAACCTTGCATTTAAGGCAAGGAGAAACATTGTTGAGGAATACAGCTGTCATCGTGCCAGGATGAGAAATTGGGTATGGTTTATTTAACGTACTGAACAGAGTGTGCTGCGCAGAACGTTATTTATTTATTCACCTATTTAGATTTCCTCCAGAATACATTCCTTGAGGCCCTAAATACCTAAATCCAACAAAACAAAACATTTGCTGCTGCGGTTGAAGCAGTGCTTATCACCTCTCCCGCTAAGCACAAATCAAGAAATGGGCTCATATAATGAGAGTCTGCTGCCTAATATAGAACAGCCCTTCGCTGCAAATTGTGCTGCAAATAGAAACAACTATTTTAATTCTGTGTTTACACCATTGTTGTATTTTGTAGATTTGGCCAAGAGCTCATCAACGCTGACAAAAGTTTTATTCCCAAGTGGCTTGGTGGCCCGGGTGGGGAGGCGGGAGGGAACCAGGACATGCGAGCAGTGGGTTCTAAATATGCCACAGCCCAATTCTGGGCCACCTGCGGTTGGAAACTCCTGCTTTAAGTAACGAATTCTACCATGGAATATTAAGACACTTCAGCTGCAGGCCTCATAAAGGGAGTATAACTTTCCTTTCTCCTTTTTCTTTCATCCCCTGACTTTCAGGAACTGAACCAATTTGGTCAGTGGTGGGATTCAATATTTATAATATCGGTTCTGTGGGCGTGGCTTGGTGGGCGTGGCAGGGGAAGGATACTGTAAAATCTCCAGTCTGAGGTGGGATTTGATGGTTCTCTGAACTACTCAAAATTTCCACTACTGGTTCTCCAGAACTTGCTGAAGTTTGGTGTATCAGCCTAGAACCTGGAAACCATATAGTCTCTCTCTCTCTCTCTCTCTCCCTCCCCTCCCCTCCCCCTCCCCCTCCCTCCCTCCCCCCTCCCTCTCTTATCCCCTCTCTCTGTGTAAAATATCTTATCAAAGATTCCCTTTCCCATTTTCAACATTTTTTTGAAATAACTTTGTTATTTTTGAAGCTAGGCAGAATCACATCCGATACCTGTACAATCAGCACAGGGCCTCCCCCCAAGTCTGTGTGCTATCTCCACTTATCTTCTCCCTATATACCAATGACTGCATCTCAAAAGATCCATCTGTTAAAATACTGAAGTTTGCTGATGACACAACAGTGATAGGTCTCATTCGAGACAACGATGAATCTGCATACAGACAGGAGGTTATACAACTTGCCTCGTGGTGTAACCGGAACAATCTGGAACTGAACACACTCAAAACCGTAGAAATGGTGGTAGACTTTAGAAGAAACCCTCCCATACAGCCACCTCTTACAATTCTAGACAACACAGCATCAAGAGTAGAGATCTTCATTTCCGGTTTGCAAGGTTTCAGCGGTGGCAGGAATCCACGATCGTGCGCGGTTCCTGCTGCGCTTGCCGCTGGAGTGCCCCCGATCCAGCTGGATTTGGGGGTTAATAGTTACCCCATAGAGGTAACTGAAGACAGGGGAGATCCAGCAGGTGTCCGGGGGAATTGCAACCCCCCTCCTCAGCTGGCTTAACTCCCTTTTCCAAAAGCGGTGGAGCGGTGGTCAGCAATGGCCACCACAAAGAAGCTTTCATCCGGACAAGAATGTGTAGGAGGAAGCTGAGAAAGTGAAAGTTTTTGGCTGAACTGGGATAACAAGTAACATTTAAATACCCTGGAATTTTAATTTCATTAAAGATACATTGTTCCCAATGAAGATCGGGAAAAGCGGCGGATGAAAGTTAAAAGGGAAAGTTTTTTTTTTTTTTTCACTCTCCTTCCTTACGGTGATAGCAGATGGGAATTGGAAAAACCCGTTTTGGCACCAGCAGGTAATTAAATTTGAAAATTAAAGCCAAGGGGACATTAAAGATTTCTGAACATTGGAATTAAAAAAATTTTTTTTTTGCTATAAGTGGGAAGGGAGACGAAAAGAATTAATATTAAGATTTTGCTGGAGGAGGCTGCTTGGAACTTATAAGATCAGAGTTAAATTGTAACAAGACTTCTAGAAGATATACTTTGGAACTTTGCAATTGAACTGTACCCGAGGAAGAGAAAGTATAAAAAGAAGAAAGTGCTAAATGAAACAGTTTGTGTCTATTTGGATTGCTTGGTGACTTTGGGACCTTTGGAAATTATTATTTGAAAGACTAAAAACATTTGGGTTGTTTAAAAAAATTTCACAATGGCATTACTTGTTGATGAACTGAAAATGGAATTTAAAAAGCTAAAAGAAGAGGAACAAGAAGGGAAGGGCTCTTCTGGATCTGTTTTTCATTTCTTAGAAATGGCGATTTCTACCTATTACAAGAACAAGAAGGTTGGGATGATGAAGAAGAAGCCATCTTTAATGAACAAAAAACTTTAGCTAGGGAAGAAAAGGGAAAGAGGGGAAAGAGAATGGAGAATTTAAGACTTAAACAAACAACCAAAAAAGGGAAAAATAAGGTGAAAAATCGATACAATGTCAGAAAGCAACAGATAAGAGGAATACAGAAGAGGGTGGAGATTAAGAGGGTGGAGATCAAGAGACGGGGGGGGGGGGTAAAAAGGCTAGACTGGAGAAGAAAGGAAGGGAAAAAGGGAAGAGAAGTTACAAAGGTTTGAAACAAGATGTAAAGAAACAGGATTTATTCAGAGATAATGGGTAAAAATATAATTAAAAAAGAGATTCTGCAAAAGTACATAAGATTGCATTGTTGTATTTGTATTTGAAATAATGTTAGAAAACTGGAACATTATATGATTATAAAATGGGATAAAATATTAAAAGGAATGTGTAAAATGCTTAAGATTTAATGATAATTTGCTATGGATTATTGTTTTAATTATATTATAAACTTATTATTTTCCTATTTTAAAATATAGTACGTAGCTTTAGAATGTACTAAGCAGAATCAGAATGAAAATTATATATTATTTTAAGTGTTAAATTTAGGGGAAAGATATAAAGGCGTCATACTTCAATCAGTGATTACAGGAGAAATTTTGTGTTAATGAGAAAAGATAATAGATAATTGAAATAGAACAGACAAAAGATACAAGTATAATGATTTAAATTGAGATGAAATAAATAAAATAGAATTAAGAGAGTGAAAAGAGGGGAGAAGCTATATAGAAAATGTAGAATGGTAAATAAGATATGAAATGGTATATAAAGTGAGCATGAATTTGATTTATGTCTGTACAAAAAGATGTAACTCGGGACTAAGCCGCTTTCCAAAAAGAAGTTTTATGTTTTCATGTTTTGTGTTTTGTTTGTGTATGTTTGTTTATTGAAAATTAATAAAAATTTTATAAAACAAAACAAAACAGTAGAGATCTTCAAATTTCTAGGTTCTATCATATCACAAGACCTAAAATGGACACCTAACATCAAAAATGTAATAAAAAAAGTACAACCAAGAATGTTCTTTCTGCGCCAACTCTGAAAGCTCAAACTGCCCAAGGAGCTGCTGATCCAGTTCTACAGAGGAATGATGGAGTCTGTCATCTGCATCTCTATAACTGTCTGGTTTGGTTCTGCAACCCAACAGGACAGACACAGACTCCAGAAAGTAACTAGGACTGCAGAAAAAACAATTACTAACAACCTGCCTTCAGTTGAGGATCTGCATACTGCACAAGTCAAAAAGAGGGCTATGAAAATATTTACAGGCCCCTCACATCCTGGACATAAACTGTTTCAACTCCTTTCCTCAAAACGATGCTATAGAGCACTGCACACCCGAACAACTAGACACAAGAACAGTTTTTTCCCGAAAGCCATCACTCTGCTAAACAAATAATTCCCTCAACACTGTTCAACTATTTACATAGTGTGCACTACTATTACTGTTAATCTTCTCATCGCTCCTTATCACCCATCCCCTCCCACTTGTGATTGTAGGACTGTAACTTTGTCGCTTGTACCCTTACAATTTATATTGACTGTTTCCTAGTATGATTTGATTGTTGATTGTACCCTATGACTATCATTAAGTGTTGTACGTTATGATTCTTGATTCTTAATGAATGTATCTTTTCTTTATGTATACTGAGAGTATTTACACCAAGACAAATTCCTTGTGTGTCCAATCACATTTGGCCAATAAAGTCTTCTATTGTTTTACATGCCCTACATAAAAAGGGCTTCTTTTTCAGCACTGGAAAACTAAACATGTGACCATCACCACTCAATTATTTGCAGTGTTGCTGCTATTAACAACTTACAAATTGTTTAACCAAGATACATTAGCTTTGAATGACTATAATGAAATATGGTTACCTTTTACTATAATGTTTATGTAAAAAAATTATAAATGTATATGTCTGTTATACATAGGGCTTGTTAGGGTAGCGATGGTTGGTCTTTTTTTTAAATGTTGTTTAGTTTTATATCTTTTTTGTATCAAGTTAATAAAAGCAAAAAATAAAAGCACCAAATTAGTAATGACAAAAGCAATCATACATTTTCTCTCTCTCTCTCTCTCTCTCTCTCTCTCTCTCTCTCTCTCTCTCTCTCTCTCTCTCTCTGTTTCTCTCTATGTCTTGCTCTCTGTGTGTTTCTCTCTCTCTCTCTGTTTCTCTCTGTCTCTGTCTCTCTCTGTTTCTCTCTCTGTCTCTCTCTGTTTCTGTCTCTCTCTGTTTTTCTCTCTCTCTGTTTCTCTCTCTGTTTCTCTCTGTCTCTGTCTGTTTCTCTCTCTGTTTCTCTCTGTCTCTCTCTGTTTCTCTGTCTCTCTATGTTTCTCTCTCTCTCTGTTTCTCTCTCTCTCTGTTTCTCTCTGTCTGTTTCTCTCTCTGTTTCTCTCTCTCTCTCTCTCTCTCTCTCTGTTTCTCTCTGTCTCTGTGTTTCTCTCTCTGTTTCTTTGTCTCTCTGTGTTTCTCTCTCTCTCTCTGTTTCTCTCTTTGTGTGTTTCTCTCTGTCTCTGTCTCTCTCTGTTTCTCTCTCTGTTCTCTCTCTGTGTGTGTGTTTCTCTCTGTCTCTGTCTTTCTCTCTCTGTTTCTCTCTGTTTCTCTCTCTGTCTCTGTCTCTCTCTGTTTCTTTCTCTGTTTCTCTCTCTGTTTCTGTCTCTCTGTATTTCTCTCTCTGTGTGTTTCTCTCTGTTTCTCTCTCTGTTTCTCCCTCTGTGTGTTTCTCTCTGTCTCTCTCTCTCTCTCTGTTTCTCTCTCTGTGTTTCTCTCTCTGTTTCTCTCTGTGTGTGTTTCCCTCTGTCTCTCTCTGTTTCTCTCTCTCTCTCTCTGTGTGTGTTTCTGTCTGTCTCTGTCTCTCTCTGTTTCTCTCTCTGTTTCTCTGTCTCTCTGTCTCTATCACTGTGTGTTTCTCTCTGTCTCTGTCTCTGTCTTTCTCTGTCTCTCTCTCTCTGTTTCTCTCTCTGTTTCTCTGTCTCTGTTTCTCTCTCTGTTTTTCTTTCTGTCTCTCTGTGTTTCTCTCTGTTTCTCTGTCTCTCTGTGTTTCTCTCTGTGTGTGTGTTTCTCTCTGTCTCTCTCTCTCTCATAATGGCCTAGCTCCAAACAGGGTTTTCCTAACAATAGAGTGTCTGCGTAGATAGGCCTGAATCCTGAAGACTATAACATGTTCATCTTACATTGACTGTACTTTCCTACTCATTAATAAATTAAAAACAACAACCCTGGGCTTGGATAGATTATACTCTGTGCCAAACACTTTGGTCTATGCACATATTCAGTTTGGATATTTGGAACAGAATGCAATTATACCAAACTCTCTAATCAAATCAACTTTCTGATTCAAATTGGAAAATCAGTTCTAGCCACCTAATTGAAGGAATTGGCTGCCTTCAAACCTTTCTGCACATTGGAAAGAATGGTGTTTTCCACCTGGATGGAAATGCACATTGATGTGACCGGATTTAGCAATTCAATTTGAATGTCCAAATTGAACTGGATTGATTTTCCTGAATTAATTCACTCAGTATAATCAAATTGGATCCATGGGATTTTTGCCTGGTGTGCTGAAAGAAGTCCCCAAATTTTGGAGAGAGGATTTTAACTAAATGTTACCAATAACTAAGCAAATGATTGAATTACCACTAAATTAAGGCTTATTGCATGCATTCTGCAGGAAGAAATATGCTATAGCAGCTTGGTCAATATTTGTCTGCACAGGGAAATACATGGTTATTTTTATTTTTTGAGCTTCTGCATAAATGAGTGAGGGTTACATAGAGAGAGCAATAAGCAGAAGAGACACCTAATTCCAATTAAACTTTCTATAAAGTTCCTTGGATTCATATTGATTCTAAATAAACTCTCAGGAGAAAGTTAATGGGTCCTGTTTCCATGCCTGTTTTAGATTCCAGTTGACAGAAAAAGGATTTGTACCTTTCCTTGTATTGCTCTGTTCCCCAAATATTGAAAAGTTTCAAAACAATTTCTGATTATGTTGTTTTGTGCATGTGATTTTTTCTTTAATTGTGAAAGCATTGTAAGTATTAGATTTGTTTCTTATCATGGATGTTGTTATGTATGGTGGTTTGGGTGTAGCAGAAGCAGGAGAAGATTGAGGCACTTCATCACTAGAGACTTTCAAGAAGAGACTGGACTGCCATCTGTCAAAAATGGTGTAGGGTCTCCTGCTTGGGTGGGGGGTTGGACTAGATGACCTACAATGTCCCTTCCAACTCTGTTAATCTAAAGGAGGCCATTGTAAGGTCATCCCGTGGGATTATAGAACCATAGCATCATCAGCCTTCTGATAATAAAGATCATACTATTAATAAAAGAGAATATTTATAGCTCAGGGTTGAAATAAGAGGTCTGTCAGTCTGTGCTCCCTTCACAATCCAAGAAAGAAATACTCAGACTCCATGGGTTAGAGCAAAGTTATCCTTTTACTGGAAAATAAAGTGGAAGCTACAGATTTAATTCCGAATCTGAGGAATTGGCGCACAGATCACATATACAAAGGAATGGAAATGTTCCCACCCCCCAAAATCCAAATGACTCTTCCAATTAAAAGTTCTGAATACGATCATGTGGCCATCTCCAGGTGGTGATGAGGCTTCTGTCCGTTGACCTTGACATATTTTGATAAAAGTTCGCAGCTGCGCAAAGGGCATAGAAGCTAGCCAAGAAATGGAAAGTTAAAGACAAGAATTCATATCCCCCTCCCCTTGCTACCCACAGCAAAGGAATGCAAAACACCTCCAGCTTTCTTCCCCTCCAAGTTCCCCCCTCCCTCCATTGCTAATGACAGCCGAAAGAAATAGTATGGCATAGCAGCAGAGAAGATGCAATAGTTAGGATACAGAAAATATTATAGTTAGGATGCAGAAGATATCTTGAGGCTGACAAGGTCCTTGGTGCTCGCTGCAGATGTTTCATTATCCAAACTAGGTAACATCTTCATCACCTGTAGTGATCTAGTGATAGTGATGATGATGTTACCTGGTTTGGGTAATGAAACATCTGCAATTAAACAACTGTGCTCAGAAAGACCAACAACTCTTCAGACATTACCTGTAAATAAAACCAAACAACGCCCCTTTAAAAGTCATCTCCCACCAACCCAGTATAAAACCAACAGCCAAAGAGAATTCCTAAGATCTCGCCAATCATCCTTCAATTGTGCCTCAAGTATCTGCTTCAAAGGAAGAGGCTTCATTCTGGAATGCAGGAACCCATGTGCAAGACTTAAGATGCGATGGGAGGCTTAAGTGAGTCTCGTGATACAGGTGCATCAATGCATTGCAAGCAGGAATAGAAAGAAATTCTTGCTTGAGAGCTACCAAGACTTCAGTTTTTAATAATATCCCTCCCTCAAAAATGGGAAGTAGTCAGAGTGGCTCTGAAACCCTGGCGGATCATGGAAATGGACCTCAAAGAAGTTAACATTGAAGCAATGAGAAATAACTGATGTCTTTTTATATTAGAAATTCACTTTTTGGTTTATCCTCTTCGGATGTAGGCAGGAAGGAGTCCCTAACTTGGTATGCATTGAACAGAGTTTCATGTGACACAGTGGTTAGAGTGCAGTACTGCAGGCTACCTCTGCTGATAGCCGTCTGCCTGCAAATTTGGCAGTTCAAATCTCACCAGGCTCAAGGTTGACTCAGCCTTCCATCCTTCCAAGGTGGGTAAAATGAGGACCCAGATTGTTGGGGGCAATAGGCTGACTCTGTAAACCACTTAGATACGGCTGTAAAGCACTGTAAAGTGGTATATAAGTCTGAGTGCTATTGCTATTCGTATGAAATGAAAAGCACTTTTGACTGGGCCTGGAAACCTACCAGTCCTTCTGGTAGTGCACTCCATGCTAAACAGGTGCTCTACTAGTACTCAAGTTGCTGCATCCTGGATCAATTATGGCTTCCAAGTCATCTTCCCCAGCAGCTCCAGTGGTATGCATTGCAGACATCAAGATACATGATAAAAGACCATGAGAGCTACCCAATGCAGGAAGAGACCAAACCAACCTTCCAGTTTAAGCTGGGCAAAGACACTATCTGTTGTTCAAGCAAGAGCCAGAGGTTCCAGGAGCACCTCCAAAAGGCTGCCTACGTGAAAGCATGTTCCATCTGGAACCAATGTTGCCACGCTTGTACCAAGTACTGAGTTATGTTTGATTCTGAGCCCATGTTGGATATTCCTCCCTGTTATGGGCCTGCTAGATGTATAATGCATCTATCATTGGAACTGTGGGGGTGGTCTGACCCAAACCTTGTTCCAAGGAAACAAACACAAAGCAGAGGTAAAAACAAAACCTTTTAATGATTCTTTATGAATTCCGTTCCTTCACGGTTAAAAGGCTATTAAAACTAATTGTGTCTGATAAGAAGGAGCCTTGCTAAGGTTGTGCAAGGCTGGAAAGAATACTAGATAAAGTTACTAAGAGATATTTCAAACACAAAGAGTCCCCAAACACCAACCAAGATAATCTGAATGTCCACCAGGCTTGAGTGCAAAAACTTCTTTGCTTCCTGCAAGAACTGTGGTTTCTCAGCTGGCTTTTATCTCTTAAGGGAGGGGCCATTACCTTGCAGACTTACTCCCAAGTGGCCTGTGCTTCTGCAGCTGCTCTTTCCTTCAAGCAGCTCTGTATGCACTGGGCACAGTCTCCTCGGGGACCTCTGCATCACTGCTGCCAGCCTCCACAAGCTCCGAAGGCAGCATTCCACTCCCTGATGGTCCTGGTCCCATCCCTGCATCACACGCAGGCCCCTCATCTGAGTCCTCGCTCTCTGAGACCTCAGCCGTCCGCTCCTGCTGCCGGTGAACCACAACAGGGGGACAGACAGCTTGGCAGGAGTTCTCCTGTCTAAAATCCTGTGCTAATTCCTCACGGATCCAAACTTCTTTACTGAGGGACACTACCAGAATGACTACCTCTGTAGATCAAGCAGGGGCACTTTAACTTATCCCCATTCCAAAGGAAACCCTTTGTTTCATTTGGTTTCTAGCATTGGATCAACCTGCCTAAGGGAAACCTTGATGTAATGGTTAAATTAGGATCTCATCCGCCTGCTTAAAACCCAGGTCAGCCTGCCTCCCTGAATTTGAAGTCTGCTGTCTTTGTTTGGGAATAATTTCTCTCCCGTCTTCATGTTCACTTTTAGTCAAATGAAAGAGATTATCCCTAATATTTGTTGCTATGGCTGAGCTACAGACTTGATAATGTCCTTTTGCTCAATCCCTTTTGCTTAATTAAGTATACTCACTATTCAGGACCCTTTTTGATAAAGGAAACATGAATTCCTGACTAATCTACCCATTGAAAATTTAATTTTCTAATTTTAATGTACATTTTGTAAAGGCATGAACAAAGTGTTTAAAATGCAAAGATGCCTCCAAATGTTAGATTATTTGAACAAACACATCCTGGAAACCAGTGGTGGGATTCAATTTTTTTTACTACCGGTTCTGTGGGTGTGGCGTGGTGGGCGTGGCAGGGGAAGGATACTGTAAAATCTCCAGTCAGGGCTGGTATTGGCCGGTTCTCCAAAGTACTCAAAATTTCCACTACCGGTTCTCCAGAACTGGTCAGAACCTGCTGAATACCCACCTCTGCTGGAAACTAACAATAACAAAGAGAGGCGTCTGAAAACATTCCAAGCACAAGGCTTCTGGTTTGGACCATCAAACGTCCATTCTGATGTCATTCCACTTTGACCACTTCTTACAAGGAATTCCTCCAATTCCTCCAATTCCTCCAATCAAAACAGTATTTAGGTGCGATAAACAATCCTGCATTGTTCAGCTACTTAGCATATGTCATCTGATGCAAATAGGAGAGAAATCTTACTTAATTGGTTCAAAAAAGTATTAATTTTCAATAAATTTGGTTCATTCAAGAACCTTGGCCTGCAGTAGGTAGTAGGAACCAGCTGACAATTGGCTGATCATGAGATAAAAAGTAAACAAGGTTAAACTTGATTACTACTTGGAAACTCCAGAGATGTACTTGTTCTGTCTCACCTGTGGCCACAAGGTGAGAGTCCAAATGTCCAAAGGAAAAAAACACGAACAGACAATATCAGGAACAACAGAATTAACTTTCCTCTGGCTGAAGTTGTCGTTGGCAGCTTTCCCAGAAGCTGTCTGCAAATCCAGATAATGAGCAGCACTATAAATCAGAGCCGAACGGCAAACAGAAAACTTTTTCCAAATTGCGAACGTAAATAACAAAGTTTGACCCGAACGGGGATTCCAAGCTAACACGCCTCCTTATATTCCTTGAAGGGGCATGTCAGTCTCTCTACTCAGTCCCTGATTTGATGTTTCCTTTCAATTTGTGCTTGACGTCTCAGCCTACGTCTAGTCCTTACATCAACCCAACATTCATCGGCTTGATCATCACCCAAGGACTCCAGCACGTTCTGTCGATCATCTGCTGACACCTGAGGCATAATTGATGAGGAAGTTTCTGGAGAGGATGGTGATTCCGACACTTCCTCATCCTCCTGGCTCACTTCTGCATCTCCCATTAAAGCAGGCTCAAATCCCAATGCCAAACCCTCCTCATCACTCGAACCTGTGTCTTCTGACACATCAGACTCAAAGCGCACAGCATGCTCAAACCTCCCAGTCACAACATGTACTTATAGTTGTTAAAGCATCTAAAAGAGGGTTGTTACAAAACAACTTCAATTTTGTTGCTGAGGGGGCAAAAAACCTACATTAATGGATATTATAGCAAGTATTGGTATGATCCGCACCGATATTTGTATTTACTGAATCTTTTAAATATGAATTTCAAAATCTATAGCTTTGGGCACTTTGATTGCTGCTATTTCCCGAATTAATTGTTTTCAGAGCAGTCAAAAGGAATCAACATGTTGCTTGTACTTTAGAGGAGATTGCTGTTGCCAGTTCTGAAGATCCTAAGCTATTTGAAAAGCAGCCCGAACCCACTTAACTTTTCTTGTCACTGTCTTTTAGTGCAATGTGCTCTTGGAATTGTTGAAACATTGTGGATCATTTTCTGAGTGGAATGATGGCTTAGTGGTGAAGATGCTCACTTCCCCACTCTGAAGGTTGACAGATCAATCCTACTTAGTGGCAGATATTTCTCCCCTAGGATGCAAAGAAAAAAAAAATGCTGTGAACTCGGCCAGTAAATGCTCAGCTGCATCCAGTCCAACTCTAGCCTGAATAATTAAGGAATTAAAGGTAAAGGTAAATGTTTCCCTTGCATATATGTGCTCGTCGTTTCTGGCTCTAGGGGGCAGTGCTCATCTCTGTTACAAAGCTGAAGAGCCAGCGCTGTCCGAAGACGTCTCCATGGTCATATGGCCAGCATGACTAAACACCGAATGCTGTTCCCTTCCCACCAAAGTGGTCCCTATTTTCCTACTTGCATTTTTACATGCTTTCGAACTGCTAGGTTGGCAGAAACTGGGGCAAGTAATGGGAGCTCACTCCGTTATGCAGTGCTAGGGATTCGAACCACCGAACTGCTGACCTTTCTGATTGACAAGTTCAGTGTCTTAGCCACTGAGCCACCACGTCCCTTAAATTAAGGAATTATATGATCATTAAAAGGGAGTTTATTGTGAATCGCTTTCTCTCCTTATACAGGTGAAATTTGAAAAATTAGAATATCGTGCAAAAGTTCATTTATTTCAGTAATGCAACTTAAAAGGTGAAACTAATATATGAGATAGACTCATTACATGCAGAGCAAGATAGTTCAAGCCATGATTTGTCATAATTGTGATGATGATGGCTTACAGCTCATGAAAACCCCAAATCCACAATCTCAGAAAATTAGATCAATAAAATAAGGATTCTACATAGAACAATATTGGACCTCTGAAAAGTATAAGCATGCATATGTACTCAGTACTTGGTTTGGGCCCCTTTTGCAGCAATTACTGCCTCAATGCAGCGTGGCATGGAAGCTATCAGCCTGTGGCACTGCTGAGGTATTATGGAAGACCAGGATGCTTCAATAGCGGCCTTCAGCTCTTCTGCATTGTTCGGTCTCATGTCTCTCATCTTTCTCTTGGCAATGCCCTATAGATTCTCTATGGGGTTCAGGTCAGGTGAGTTTGCTGGCCAATCAAGCACAGTAATCCCACGGTCATTGAACCAGGTTTTGGTGCTTTGGGCAGTGTGGGCAGGTGCCAAGTCCTGCTGGAAAATGAAGCCAGCATCCCCATAAAGCTTGTCTGCGGAAGAAAGCATGAAGTGCTCCAAAATCTCCTGGTAGATGGCTGTGTTGACCCTGGACTTAATGAAGCACAGTGGACCAACACCAGCAGATGACATGGCTCCCCAAATCAACACAGACTGTGAAAAATTCACACTGGACTTCAAGCATCTTGCAGTGTGTGCCTCTCCATTCTTCCTCCAGACTCTGGGTCCTTGGTTTCCAAATGAGATGCAAAAACTGCTCTCATCAGAAAAGAGGACTTTGGACCACTCAGCAACAGACCAGTTCTGTTTTTCTTTAGCCCAGGTAAGACACTTCTGATGTTTGCTGTTCAGGAGCGGCTTGACAAGAGGAATACGACATTTGAAGCCCATGTCCAGGATCTGTCTGTGTGTGGTGGCTCTTAAATGCACTGACTCCAGCCTCAGTCCACTCCTTGTGAAAGTCCCCAACACTTTTGAATGGCCTTTTCCTGACAATCCTCTCCAGGCTGAGGTCATCCCTGCTGCTTGTGCACCTTTTTCTTCCACACTTTTCCCTTCTACATAACTTTCTATTAATGTGCTTTGATATAGCACTTTGGGAACATCCAACTTCTTTTGCAATTACCTTTTGAGGCTTTCCCTCCTTATGGAGGGTGTCAGTGGTGGTTTTTTGCACAACTGTCAGGTCAGCAGTCTTTCCCATGATTGTGATTCCTACTGAACCAGACTGAGAGACCATTTATAGGCTCAGGAACCCTTTGCAGATGTTATGGCTTCATTAGCTGATTAGAATGGGACACTTCAAGCCTAGAATATTGACCCTTTTCACAATATTGTAATTTTCTGAGATTGTGGATTTGGGGTTTTCATGAGCTGTAAGCCATAATCATCCCAATTATGACACATCACAGCTTGGACTATCTTGCTGTGCTATCTCATATATTAGGTTCACCTTTTAAGTTGCATTACTGAAATAAATGAACTTTTGCACAATATTCTAATTTTTTGAGTTTCACCTGTATATAAAGCCAATATATCCACAGCTGCCCATTTCTTCTTTCTTCACTTTCCTCCCCTTCATTCTTCTGCTCTTCAACTCTTCTTTTGAATCACCACAAAGCTTTCTCACTTCTCTTTCTGGAAGCTGCCTTGATTGCAGCTATTTTACTAGACATTGTAAGAAAGAAGGAAATAACTGAAGCCATAGCATGTTCAGCTAAAAATAAAGGTAAGGAAAGGGTCACATCTATTCTGAATTAAATGAATGGCACAGTGTTGAGATTAAACACTCTTAGAGATTCATTGCCAGTTTTTCATAAATGGTTACCAGTGATATTGCTCTTTCAACATTTGAGTGAAAGCTGAAGCAGGGAAAAAGACTTTTTCAAGAGTGGGTTGGAAGTTTATGAGACCAAGCTAAGCACCAGACCAGCACCACTATTAGCAGATAAAAACCCACCATCAGAGAAGCATTAAAGATTGACAGATTGACAGAGTTGGAAGGTACTTTGTAAGTCATCTAGTCCAACCCCCAACCCAAGCAGGAGACCATTTCTAACAAATGGCAGTCCAGTCTCGTCTTGAAAGCTTCCAGCGATGAAGCTTCCACAACTTCTGAAGGCAAGCTGTTCCATGGGTTGATTGCCCTCACTGTCAGAAAGTTACTCCTTATTTCTAGGTTGAATCTCTCCTTATTCAGTTTCCATCCATTATTCTTTGTCTGGCCTTCAGGTGCTTCAGAAAATAGGTTGACCCCTTCCTCTCTGTGGCAGCCTCTCAAATATTGGAAGACTGTTACCATGTCTCCCCTGGTCCTTCTCTTCACTAGACTAGCCATGCCCAGTCCCTGCAACCATTCATTGTATGTTTTAGCCTTCAGTCCCCTGTTGGTTGCTCTTCTCTGCACTCTTTCCAGAGCCTCAACTTCTTTTTATAGTGTGGTGATCAAAACTGGATGCAGTATTTTAGGTGTGGTCTTACTAAAGCTTTATAGAGTTGTATTAGTACCTCCCTTGATCTTGATTGTATCCCTCTGTTAATGCAATTTAGGATTGCATTGGCTTTTTTTGGTTGTCGCTGCACACTGCTGACTCATATTTAACTGGTTGTCCACTAAGATTCCAAGATCCCTCTCACAGTTACTGCTATTAAGCCTGGTTTCACCCAGACTATATGTATACTTTTGGTTTTTCTTGCCTAAGTGTAGGACTTTACTTTTCTCTACATTGAATTTCATTTTGTTAGAAATGGCCCAGTGTTCAAGACTGTCAAGATCCATGTGGATCTTGAGCCTATCATCTAGGGTATTTGCTATTCTTGTAGCTTAGTATCATCCACAAATCTGGTAAATTCCCCTTCTATTCCCTCATTGAGTCGTTTGTGAAGATATTGAAGAGACACTACCATCAATCCATGCACATCTTGAAAATACAGAGCACACCATCCTGACATAAGTTGCATTGCAAAGGAAATCAAAAAGAGGAAATTTTGTACAGCAAGTTTCTTTTTTGCTAGTGATTTCTTTGGATAATTTTTTTAAAATAATATACTAAAGGAGTCTCGAGCAACCACAAGCATTTAAAATAAGTTTTGGGATGAGGTTAAAAATTAATGCTTTATCCTTAATTTCCAAAGCTATTACGCTTGCTTTTTGGTTAAAAGGAAATAAATTCTGGATTAACAAGTTTAAAAGAAGTTAAAATTAGACTTCAGATTTATGATGTAACAGATTTGATTTGATTTGAAGAAGCTGAATTCTCCTTCAATTACTAATTCATCACCAGATTTTGATTTTTTCTGAGCAGGTCATATAGTAATGCCTAGGGCAGAATTTCTCAACTGTGGCAACTTTAAGATGAGAGGCTTCCTGGGGAATTCTGGGAATTAAAGTCTACCTGTCCATCTATTTATTTTAAAGAATACATCCATTCACACACCCCTGCTACTGCTACAGGCTTTCTGCCCTATTCCACTGCCCACAAATTTGGTATAAAATTTCAAAAAGCTATTCTTCACTAGCTCTTACTGAAGTATCCTTACAAATGTGTGGAATTACTTTGGTCTGAATTTACAGTAGATCATTTTTTTCTCTCCCTTTATTCTTTTTTTCTTTCATCTTCCTAGATTTTTTTCCTCAAGTAATGATCATTAATAACTTTGTACCTCAGAAAACAATAAACACATTTATCCAAACCAAGAAAGAATAGACATCTCTTTCTCTCTCTCTTTGTAACAATGCAGAAGTTTTTATATAGGGAACAATAAATGGAAACAGATTATCTGCCAAAAAGTATTGAAGCAATTAAGGAGGGTTGCCTCCATTTATTAAGAGCTAATTTGTCAGGATGGGTCTTCTTTCTCCATTGAATAATTTTCACCCACTTATTATAATAATGGCTTTGTCATATGGGCAAAAATTAAAATGCAAAAGTATCCATGAGAGATTTTAAGGAGAAAAAAAAGGGAGAAAAAATTATTTATGGGCTTGATTACATTGAAAGAAGAAAACATTGAAACCTGGGATCCTTTATCTTCTGCCTCTTTCTAGAGTTCATTAGATAAGGAGGAGAAATTTCACTGGAATTCTGCTTTGGTAGGTTTTCAAAGAAAGGGAAAGAAGTCAGCCTGTGAGGAAAAACAACAACATAGTTTTGATACTTCAAGGTAGCGTCTTAAATCTGGAGGCCATTTTGATTTCCTTGGTCTGATTGTTTTTAACATTTTAAATCTCATAAATGCCAGTAGTTCTGCCAAATGATAAGAGATGTGCTTATGATCCAAGCATGGGAATGCCACAAGATCAAATTTGCACCCAAATACTGTGGAAACAGTATTTATCAGTTGGAGGGACTCTCAATCAAGAGAAACTCATGATGGTTATGTTCAGAAGTGTCCACAGGACAGGGTCAGGGAAGTTTGCTTTGCCTAAAAATAGGTACATCTTCCTGCCAATGATACCCTTTCCAAGAAAACATGATGGCTTAGGATATACAGAGCAATATAGTGTCCCAAAGGTGCTTTCCCCAAAAGATAACTGGACTTCCTTGGCTTTTTTTTGGGGGGGGGGGGTTGTTTTTCCTATGAAAATATTTCACTTCTCATTCAAGAAGTTTCTTCAATTTCTTCAGTTTCTTCAGTTCAGTCCAATTCAGCTGCCCGGATGATCAAGAATCTCCATAGACATTTGTGCCCAATGAGTTTTTTGAGTTGTCTTGGGTTGCTTCTCCTCCTCCACCCCACCTTTGCTCAAAAAAAGAAGAGAAGAAAGAGATTTAATCTGCACCCAATGAATTCAAGAGCAAGAAATAATACCGGACACCATTTTAAGCCTCAATACACTCTGGCCCATTAATAGCCTGCTTGTGGAAATTACAGTGCTGTGATGATGTAATTGTTGTTTTAATTGTTCTTGCCCAATAGTGGCTGAAGGATGAGAGCTCCCTTGGCAGACAGACCTTCATCTGGGCCAGCCAAGTCGATCTTTCCAATTGCCCTCTAGTACAACATTTGTCAAAATCCTGGGTCACATACACATCGGTAATTCTGCAATGATGAGCTAACGTTTTGCCTGCTGAAAAGTCTTTCTTAATCTTACAGGCCAAATTCATTAGCCCATTACAACAATGAGTCTCCATTGTTTAGAAGTGACTTTAACTCTTACCATTAGAGAATAAAACTGGGGGACTATGAGATCCAAATGCTAATGAAACAGACCAGACAAGCCAAAACAAGACCACCCTATTTGGGAAGTATGAGATGTACCTTCTTCAGGGATTTGGAGATGGTGCTGGAAAAGTTGGGTTGCGTTGATTTTACCTCACCTCTCTGGAAACAATTTTTAGTTTGATAGGAGGCAATGTATGTTGTATACAGAAGCTATTCAGTCCTGGAGATTTTTGCCTAATCAAGAGGTGTTTTTTGATACTCTTGATATTATTTTTACTACTTTGATACTTGATGGTACTTGATGCCACTTTTGCTACTCTTACTAATTGCGTTGTTTTCCTCTTCCTTTCCTTCTGCACCCCTCTTTTTTCTCCTTTAACTTTCCTAACCTATTTATGTTTTATCTGACAATAAACTTAAATAATATATATATAAAAATGCTTATGAGTACTTGCTGGTTGGACTGGGAAGGGTTTAGTTGACTTCTGCCCAGAACAAAGGATGGACCAGATGACCTCTGAAGTCCCTCCCAACTCCTGCAGACTGCCACAAGCCTTTCCCATTTGTTCCTTGGCCTAGGAGGAAAAACAACGAATGCATTTGAAATCCACACCATGCTTGTGAAAATGAGCCCAGAAGGCAAGTGTGTAATCTTTCTAAAAACAAACGAAGCTGTAATGAAGCAGAGCATTGAGTCAAGTCCCAAACGTGTTTGTGTTCCCCATCACCTTGGAATATTGTGTCTCATTAAGTAAAAATTAGCAAGTAGCATAAATAATCAATCCTGAACCAAACTGTAAATTGGGCAGACTCTACATGATGAGCAATTACTTGATACACAGACCAGAGCAAATTGCTCATCGCAATCCATAGCTTTTTATGTCGTCCATGAAACATGAGTGTCATAATTCCAAATAACATGTTCTTAAACATTACCCTTCTGTTCAATGGCAATTTGCGAACAGGAAAGCACTGGAAGCACTGAATTAATTACAATATGCTCAGATGAGATCAGTTGCAAGGAAGAAAACTTTAACTCCCTTTCTCATCCTTGTAAAAAATTCCAACAGCTTTCCTGTTGCAAAGCATCGAATAGAAACCAATTAAGAATAGTTTATACAAAAAAGGATCTATTTATATACTTTTTCATGAGTTCATCCCATCACAATCATTCTCGCAACAACTTAGAAAATAAAAAAGCTAAAATTATAGAAGCCGTATAAATACAGCCTTGTAAAACATAAAGCATTTGCATAAATTTAACTTGGAAACAAAAATTAAGTAATTGTACCAAGCAGAGGCTAAGGCATATTTTTTCCCCAAAGCAGTAAAGGAGCCCAGGAGTGAAAAGATTTGGATTAAAAAGCCTGCAGGGATGAAAGGATCTCTCCCTGAAACCACACAAATTTGAATGTGGTTTCCAGGTGAATCTCTTTAAAAAGGGATTGTATATAGGAGGAAAGCTGCTTTTCTTGGGTCACACGAGCAGCAGAAAAGACCTCAAGACATATTCACACAGGCTGCAATTTTGAAAACCAGTTCCTGAAATACTCTTGGTCTTCTGTGACCATTACCTGAAATGGGCCCAATCCAAAATCAGAAATCATCAATCTGATAGAATTCTTTATTGGCCAAGTGTGACTGGACACACAAGGAATTTGTCTTGGTGCAAATGCTCTCAGTGTACATAAAAGAAAAGATACATTCGTGAAGAGTCTAGAATCATCAGGTGCAACACTGAATAATAGTCATAGGGTACAATAAGCAATCAAATCATACTAGGAAACAGTCAATATAAATTGTAAGGATGCAAGCAACAAAAGTTACAGTCATACAGTCACAAGTGGGAGGGGATGGGTGATAAGGAGTGATGAGAAGATTAACAGTAATAGTAGTGCAGACTTTGTAAATAGTTGGACAGTGTTGAGGGAATTATTTGTTTAGCAGAGTGATGGAGTTTGGGGAAAAAACCGTCCTTCTGTCTAGTTGTTCTGATGTGCAGGGCTCTATAGCATCGTTTTGAGGGAAGGAGTTGAAACACTTTATGTCCAGGATGTGAGGGGTCTGTAAATATTTTCACAGACCTCTTTTTGACTCGTGCAGTATACAGGTCCTCGATTGAAGGCAGGTTGTTAGTAATTGTTTTTTCTGCAGTCCTAATTACTCTCTGGAGTCTGTGTCTGTCCTGTTGGGTTGCAGAAACCAGACAGTTATAGAAGTGTAGATGATGATTGAAAGAAGGACTAGGCGTGACATGATTGAAGTGTTCCAATACTGTCACAAAGAAGAGGGGAGGGAGTCAACCTATTGTCCAAAGAACCAGAGGGCAGGACAAGAAACAATGGATGGAAATTAATCAAGGAGATAAGTAATGTAGATATATAGAGAAATTTCCTGACAGTGAGAACAATCATCCAGTGAAACGGCTTGCCTTCAGAAGTTGTGGATGCCCCATCACTGGAGGCTTTTAAGAAAAGAGTAGATAGTCATTTGTTTGGAATGGCATAGGACAGTGTTGGCAAACGTTTTGGCACCGAGTGCTGAAATAGGAGTGCACGTGCAGGGGAGAAACTGGAAGAGCAGCTCTTTGGCACGTGCACGCAGGAGCACCAGAAACAGGAAAAGCAGCTCCCCAATGTGTGCATGCATGTCGGCCACCTGGTCTTCTAGTTTCTGGCATGCATGCGCATGCAAAGACCTGCTGGCCAGCATGCATGTACATGCCGAAAACCAGAAGCTCCATTTCCCAGGGCGCGCATGCATTCCAGTTTCTGGCACTCCCGCACGTGTGAAGATCAGCTAGCTGGCATGCATGTGCGCACCGGAACCCAGAAGAGCAATGGGCGATGGCTGGCATTCCCGGAGAGATGGCTCTGCATGCCACTTCTGGCACATGTGCCATAGGTTCGCCATCACAGGTATAGGATCTCTTGCTTGAGAAGGGTGCTGGACCTTGAAGACGGTCTCTTCAAGGTCTCTTCTGACTCTGTTATTCTTTATTCGGTTTGGAGTGCACATAACTTCTATTTGAAACTTATTCACAGGGCCCATGTTCTTAGGAGTCCTCTGAAAACTATTTTCCCTTCTCCAAATTCCAATTGCCACACAGGCGCTCACTGTTCCGTATGAACATCACCTGTTTTGCAGACTCATTTTTCTGCTTTAAATTTCTTTGCCACTTCTAAGTCTTCCAAAGCTGAACTGAACAATTATTTCCACTTATTCATGCTATAGGAGTGGGGAAATCTTCTTACATGCACTTGCCTAATGGTGGCATAAGATCAAGTGAGAAAACACTTTTTCATCCCTATTTTCTAAAACGTTCTGCCTCAAATGTAATTGAACACAGAATCCATATTGTGTAAATCCATTTAGGTAACCTTGGAGATTAACTCAGAGAGTTTCATTGGCAGCTGGTAACATTTCCTGCTTATTCTTGGGAATAAAAACTGTCCCGGGAAAGTACATGAGATGTTGCCAGCTTTCTTTTTGGAGTCTGGTTCCTTCCTTCTTGCAATCAAAACTGTTCATTATTTTTTTTTTAAATGTTTGTTTTGTATGATATAAAAAAATTATAATTTTGCCAGATTGACAGATAGTCATTGAAATGTAAAGACAAGGGGGAAAATGTCAGGGTGATATGAAAATACAGTATTTTGACCCACTTCTGTACAGTGGTGGGATTCAAAAATTTTACTACTGATTCTGTGGGCATGGCTTGGTGGGCGTGGCTTGGTGAGCATGGCAGGGAAAGGATACTGTAAAATCCCCATTCCCTCCCCAATCCACTAACCTGCTTTCCAGCTCCGTTCTCCTGTGCAGGGCAACCAAAGAAGACCCAGCCGATCAGCTGGGATTCAATGGGAGGCAGAGAATAGATGGGGGCTGGGCCAGTCAGAGGTGGTATTTGCTGGTTTTCCAAACTATGCAAAATTTCCACTACTGGTTCTCCAGAACTAGTTAGAACCTGCTGAATACCACCTCTGACTTGGGCTAACTTAAAAAAAAACCACCCTCAAATATTCCTAATTAGCCAAATGAGGGTTTAATTAAATTTCAAAATGCTGCCTATGCTGCCTTAAAGATAATACAAGTAGTCTGTAAAACAAGAGCTGGACAAAAATGGTTGAAATGAAAAGCCAATGGCATCAAAGCCAGTAGCTGCTCAGCTTTCACTGTTCTTCCTGGGTTCCTAAAACCAAGAACTTCTAGATCTAGAACCTAGAATTAAGGAGATATTTCCTGACAGTGAGAACAATTAACCAACAGAATGGCTTACCTCCAGAAGTTGTAGTTGCTCCAACACTGGAGATTTTAAGGAAAAGGTTGGACAACCATTTGTCAGAGATATTATAGACTCTCCTTCTCAACAGCAACATTCTAGGAGCATCTCATACTCGGTTTCATGAGATCTTCTAACACTTTAGAAGAACCAAGAGAGAAGAATATTTGTAGCTCAGGGTTGAAATCAAGGGTCTTAGGTGCTCTAGAAATAGTGGAAGCTCCAAGACTGGACATCCATTTGTCTGAAATGGTATAGGACAGAGGTCTCCAAACTTGGCAACTTTAAAACTTGTGGACTTCAACTCCTAGAATTCTCCAGCCAGCAGCTGGCTGGAGAATTCTGAAAGTTGAAGTCCACAGCCTTAAAGTTGTCAAGTTTGGGGATCCCTGGTATAGGGCCTCCTGCTTCAAGAAGATGCCTTCAAGGTGCCTTCCAACTAAATAAAGATTCTTCCAATAAAGATTCTGTTCTATTCCTTTACTGGAGATACACTTTCAACTTCCCCTTTGAGGAAATAGCAGTTCCATCAGGAATGGGTTCCTAAATCAGGATGACAGTTCTCGCGCAGGACGGTTGGCATTTCTGAATTTTTCATCAGCATGAACTCAAAGGAAAGACCCAAAATGAGCAAATGTCTGATGGGCTGAAATTAATTGAGACCTGGGTCCACAATCTGTTTCCCTCAGAAGGGAGGGAAGAAGAGAGAGAGAGAGAGAGAAAGAGACAGCATTTACCCTGCCAGAGAGTGGGGGAAGGTTTTTTTTTTATACATAACTGATGAACACACATATGGCGTCTCCTAAAAAATGTTCCATTACAAGAATCAGCTTCAGTTCTAAAGTAAGTCAGTCATTTTTCCCCCCATCAAAACTACAAAAATACTGTCTTGTTGGGAGAAACTTTCCTGCATGGTTGTTAAAATCCGAGCAAAGCAAAACTCAAAATACTTTGGAATAAAACTCCCCATCAGCACTTTCAAACGTGCAGGCAAAGTATTTTTGAAAATGATAATCACAACATTTTTGACACTATTTCAGAAAGTGGAGACCTTGCTGTTTTTGTGTGTGTGCATGATTCAGTCACCTGCTTTAGCCATTGTGTTTTTTTCTTTCCTGTGTCATTGCGATACCAACTTTCTATCTGTAAGAAGCACAGATAATTAACTGAAAAATCAAAATTTGGAAACCGTAGGATTGGGTGACTGAACAAAAGCCAACTCTAAGGGTGAAGGGAGGAAAAAAAATATTTTGCATTCAAAGGTATACTGAATTACAGATCTTTGCTAACTTTAACAAGAAAGAATTTCTTGGCATTTTGAAATCTGACATGTTTATTGTCTCATGAGTTGGATGAATTATACTTCATAGGAGACTTATTTAATAATAAATGCTTTGGATTTTTAAGATGTCACAAAACTCACTGTTTTGTGGCAAAAAGCTAATTCTATCCTTCTGGAAACAGAGAACTTTAATGATCTTTCAAGAGGAGCAGAAGTGGGTTTATTGGGGAATATATCCTGTTTTTAGCAATGGATAGGGGAGAACTTAGGTCAGCCTTAGCACATTCACTCATGTCATCAGAGAGAAGATGGGAAGGAATGTGACATTTTCAAAGAAAGAACAAGTAAAAGAGAAATTGAAACTATCCAGAAAGATGAAATGTGTAGCTTTTAAAGATCTAGAACTGATACGATACACTATACTCAAGGTTATTAGCATATCCAAATCCAAGTTGCAAGCATTCACTGTTTATATTATGGAGGGGTTTTTTTTTCATATTTTTTTTTTAATGAAAGTTTTTATTGATTTTAACGACAAACAAAAACACAAAAAACATAAAACATAACATAAAAAACATCATCATTCTTCATATATTTACAGACAGTGTATCGGTTGGTTTACCACTCCTTTTTGTGCATCCATTTCATAGTCATCATAATAATCATGTTACATAATAACTCATATTATCAATCAACAATTATATATCCTAATATCATTATTAAACAATCATTTGACTATAATTTTACTAATTCATACTTAAGCGAGATAACTGTAATTTAGTTACTTTATTTTATAACCAATCATAAAATCATACCAAGTCTATCTTAATAAAATATTCTAAAAGTGTTATCAAGACCAAAAAAAAATGTATATTCATTATTTCCTAAATTTCTAACTATTCTATTATTATATTGTATTATCTAACCATTGATAAAAAAGATCCCAAACTTCATAAAATTGTTTATCTTCTTGTTCTCTAATTTCAAATGTCAATCTACTCATTTCAGCACATTCCAATATTTTCTTAATAATTTCTTCCTCTAATGGTATTTTCTCACTCTTCCAATTTTTAGCAAATACAATTCTCGCCGCTGTTAATACATTTACAATCAAATATTTTAAGTTTTTATTATATGTATCAGGTAAGATTCCCAATAAAAAAATCTCTGGCTTCAAATCTATATGTTTCTTTGTCATTTTTTCCCACCATATGCGAATTCTAGTCCAGTATTTCCTGGCCTCCTCACAAGTCCACCACATATGGTAATATGAACCAGGAATCTGATGACATTTCCAGCACTTTTCAGATTTGTTCTTGAACATTCTTGCTATTCTTGTCGGGGGGAAATGCCACCTGTAAAACATCTTATACAAATTTTCTTTATATGCTGTTGACATTGTCATTTTATAATTTTGAGACCACAACTTTTGCCATTTCTCTAAGTCAATCCCATATCCAAAATTCTTCCCCCAAGCAATCATCGTTTCTTTAACTTGTTCATCCTCCAATTTAATTTCCAACAAATAATTATATAATTTTTTAATCACTTTTTCATCAGTACCTGTCAAAATCCTATCTAAATCAGTCATTTTATCATAAAATCCTTCCATTTTGGAATCTTTAAGATACCTTGAATGTATTTGCGCATATGAAAACCAATTCATCTTTATACCTTGTTCTTCTAAATTTTGCATCGTTTTAAGTTCACCCTTTTCATCTAGTAATTCCCCATATCTAACTGTTTGTTCCCTCTTATAAATTATAGGATAAGAAAAGGCTTCAATAGTTGATAACCAAACTGGAATTTTCAAATAACATTGTTTCTTAATTTTCTCCCAATTCAACCATAACGATTCCCGTATATAATGCCTTCTAAAATAACCCTGTGATTTAGTTCCCTTATACCATAGAAAAGCATGCCAACCCAATAGTAAATCATGTCCTTCTATTGCCAACAATCTAGTCTTTCTTAACGTTATCCATTCTTTAGCCCACATTAAATTTGCAGCTTGATAATACAACTCCCAATTAGGAAGACCAAATCCTCCTCTAATTCTAGCATCCTGTAAAAGTTTTAATTTTATTCTCGCTTTCTTACCTTGCCATATATACTTCAACACAATTTTATTTAATTCTTCAAAATAGTCTTTACCTAACCTAATTGATATTGTTTGAAACAAATATAACATTCTAGGTAAAATATTCATCTTAATTGTTGAAATTCTACCTATCAGTGACAATTGTAAGTTTTCCCATTTTTTCAGATCAGATGCTATCTGCTGCTTAAGTTTAATATAGTTATTCTCTTTCAGTGCAGTACATCTTGACGTCAAATATATCCCCAAATATTTAACTTTATTCGTAACTTGAATTTTCAATAGGTCTGTCAGCTCTTCTCTTTGTCTTAATAACATGTTCTTTGTCAAAATCTTTGTTTTGTCTTTATTTATTTTCAAGCCAGCCATCTCACCATACATCTCTATCTTTTCGAATAATTTTAAAGCTGTCTCAAGAGGATCTTCCAAAATAAAGACCAAGTTGTCTGCAAAGGCTTGCAATTTGAATTCCTCCTTTTTAACTTTCATTCCTTTTATATTTGTATCCTCTCTAATATTTCTATTTAACACTTCCAAAGTCAATACAAATAACAAAGGAGATAATGGACATCCTTGTCTTGTACCTTTTTTAATATTAATAGAGTCTGTAAGTTCTCCATCTATCATTACTTTTGCCGTTTGCTCATAATATATGGCTTCTATTGCTTGAATAAATTTTCTAGCAAAGCCCATCTGTTCCAATAATAATAGCATAAATCTCCAATTCACGTTATCAAATGCCTTTTGGGCATCTAAGAATATCAAAGCCATTTGTTTTTCAGGATGCGCCTCGTAATATTCCAATGTATCCAGAATTATCCTCATATTGTCTTTAATTTGTCTCTTTGGTAAAAATCCATTCTGATCAGGGTGAATAAAATTATTTAAATATTTTTAAGCCTCTCTGCCAAGATTGAAGCAAAGATTTTGTAATCTGCATTCAATAAGGAAATAGGTCTATAGATCTTAATTTGTAATGGGTCAACCCCTTCTTTTGGGATAAGTGTAATATAAGCTTCTGACCATGTTTTAGGTATTTTCTTATTTACCATAACTTCATTCATGACTTCTAATAGTGGAATGCTCAACAATTCTTGTAGTGTTCTATAAAATTCTACCGGGAGACCATCTGGTCCTGGTGCTTTTCCATTGTTCTGTCTGTTGAGTGCTTCAGTTAATTCCATCATTGTTATAGCACTTTCTAACATTTCCCCAGTTTCATCAGGTATCTTAGGTAGGTTAGCATTTTGTAAATACTGTTTGATTTTTCCCTCATCAAGATCCTCCTGTTTATATAATTGTCCATAAAAATCTCGAATGATTGCTTTTTTCTCTTTATTACCATAGCATACTTGGCCTTGATTGTCTATTAACTGTAATATTTTCCTTGATTCTTTCTCTTTTCTCAATTTATATGCTAACCATCTACCTGGCCTATTTGCATCTTCAAAATAATTCTGTTTAGCACTTCTAATTTTTTGTGCCAGTTCTTCTTTCTCTGCTTGATCCATTTTATGTTTAATTATGTCCATTTTAAGTCTGATATCTTTTTTTTTGTGGCGCTTTTTGTAATTCTTTTTCCAATTTTTTATGGTCATCTTCTAAAGCTTTAATCATTTGCCTCTTCCTAATGTTCTTTTTCTTTGAATAGTCTATTATTAATCCTCTTGCATATGCCTTCATTGTATCCCAAACATTCTGTATTGAAGTGTCCTCTTTTTTGTTTACATTGAAGAAGAAGGCCAATTCTTTTTCCATCCATTGTGTACAGTTTTTTTTCCCTTTAAAATAGTATTATTTAATGTCCATCTAGATCTTCTTTTTTGTCCTTTCCATTTAATTGTCATTGGATTATGGTCTGCCCATGTACTTGTTTCAATATTTATTTCTTGAATATTAGATAATAATTCCGTTGATGTCCAAATCATATCTATTCTGGACCATGATAAATGTCTATTGGAATAAAAAGTATATTGTTGAGTTTTAGCATTTCTTTCTCTCCATATGTCTTTAAGATTTAATTCATCTGTCATTTTAAAAAAAGATTTAGGGAGAGTCTTCCTATTTTGTCGTGTTGCTTTTGCTGTATAATCCAATTTATTGTCTACAATTCCATTGAAATCTCCCATCATAAGTATATTAGCGTAGTCCAGTTCAATTATTTTCATGTGTAATTTTTTATAAAATTCTTCTTGTTTATCATTCGGGGCATAAATTGCAACCAAAAGTGTTTTTGTATTATTATCCACTATTTCAACCATTAATACTCTTCCGTCTTCATCAGTAAAAGTCAGTTTTGCTGGAATAGTTTCCTTAATATACAAAACCACTCCTCTTTTCTTACAGTAAGTCAGAGAAGTAAATATTTTCCCTAATTTTGATCGTGCCAGTAGTTGTTCGTGTTGTTTTTTAATGTGTACTTCTTGTAGGCAAATTATATCAAATTTTAGCTTCTCTAATTTGTGAAAGGTTTTTCTTCTTTTAGTAGCTGAATTCAGTCCATTTATATTGATAGAAATCATTTTTTTTCCCTCCATGGTTATACTTTATATTTAGGTCTAACAGCTCTCGTGGATCTTACTTCACGTTGTTCTTTGGTCTCCACTTGTCCACCTATTGCACCTTCCTCTTTTCTCATTTCCATTTGATCCTCTTCAGATTCAGTTGAAATGTTCTCTTTTTCTATCTCCATTTCTCTTCTTTCAAAAAATTCCTTGTAGAATGTTTCTGCTTTCTCAATTGAATCAATTCTGTATCTCTGTTCTTGCCACGTAAACATTAATCCTTCTGGAATCAGCCATCTATAGTTCACCTCTTTTTCCAATAGCCTTTTAGTCAAAAATCGATATTCTCTTCTAATCTCTCTCACTTTTCTAGGTACTTGTTTTAAGACCACAATCTCTTTGTCTTTATACTTCAACACCCTCTCTCTTGCCACTTGTAATATTTGGGTTTTAATAGTTTTTTTGGTGAATCTAACATGAACCTATCTTGGTAATTGGTTCCTCGTCGTATATCTTGTGAAAACTCGATATATCTCATCTACTCCATCCATCATCTTTTCTTCTGTTATTTCCAAGGCTCCAGCCAAGATTTCAATCATTACTGCAGCCAAATTTTGTCCTTTTTCCTCCTCAATATTTTGAAATCTAAGATAAAATTATGACCTGTCCATCTCCCACTTCAACATCCCACTTTTTTTTAAAGCAAATACACAAAAACACAAATGTGTTTCTCTATCTTGTATACATGGTTTCAGAGAAAAAATAGTATAAAGTGCAATATAGTGGATTCATCCCAACAATGAACTTTCTAGCATAATTTGTGTGGCTTCTCCAATTAATGCTCTTTTTTTTCTAAATCCCCTTACTCCCCGTCCCTTTAAATGATATTAGATTGCTGTAAATGAGGATCTCTGAGGCTTTTTGCAGGGGTGGGATTCTACCAGTTCACACCTATTCGCTAGAACCAGTTGTTAACATTCTAAGCAGTTCAGAGAACCAGCTGTTAGAAGAAACTACTGGCCTAATCCGATAAGGAAGGCAGGAAGGAAACATTCTGGTGTTGCTTACAGAAATTGCCTCTCCGTTAACCCTTATTACATTCTTGTCAGGACTAGACTTCCTGTCTCAGGAACTTCTCTGGAGTTTTTCCCCCCCCTTTGCTGGTATTTTGTTTGTGTGGAGTGACCATTCAAAGTTACAATGGCACTGAAAAAAGTGACTGATGACCATTTTTCACACTTACGACTGTTGCAGCATCCCCACAATCACGAGAGGCCAGGCGAGAAGATGTGTGCCTCGATGTGAGTGATATAGAATTGACCACACCCAGCCAATACATGACCACCAAGTCATGTCCACCCAGTCACATGACCACCAAGCCACACCCACCACCTAAGCCATGCCCACAGAACCGGTTGTTAAAAATTTTGAATCCCACCCCCGGGAGAGGGCAACCAATGATCTTCTGGGCAATGACGTTAACCCTCTGGAGTGCTTTCCTATCTGCCACAGTGCAATTGGCAAACCATACAGAGGTGCAGTGAGTTAAGAGTCACCAGCAGTTTTTCATTCAGTCGTTGTTCCCTGAGAAGACTCAGGTAGTGTAATCTCTGCTGGGCCCCTTTGACCAGTGCTGCAATGTGAGCACCCCAGGTCAGGCCCTCTTTTAGGGTAACACCAAGAAACTTAAAACTGCCCACTTGCTCCACTCGGTCTCCATTGATAAGCAAGGGCTGGATGTCTGATCTCTTCCTTCTATAGTCCAGTCTTAAGGGCCTTTTGCCAGTGAGCCCTGAGTCCCCATCAGGCACAGCTCATCTATCTGAATGGACAACCATCCGTTGACTGGAAAGCTGGGAAGGAACAGAATTTGCCCCTTGTTTGGGGGTCTCCCTTGTACCTGGAATCTAGTATTAGAGAAGGGTGATGTGGCTTTAATTCCGGTGGATCTGCAGAGTGACCAGCCAATGTCTCGATTAATGACAGCGACTGCACCAGTGCAAGGGATCCACCTCTAGAACCTGAGGGATGAAGGTATTCCTCGACTTATGACCGCTTTCCTTTGCGAAGGGAGGGAGTTCTTGTCATTGCCCCATCGGAGCTGGTTCGGAGGAGGAGGAGTTGGAAGTGGAATGCCCCACAGGGATGCCCCATCTCCCTTGGCCTCTTTGGAGAGGCAAGGGGCTGAGGACGAGGCTGTCCAGGTCCTCAGGCATTGGGGGAGGTGGTCGACCGGACTGAGAGCTGCCTGCCCTCCAGACACAGGGGAGGATCGGCTGCTGACAGGTAGTGGTGCTGATAGGTAACAGATCCCTCTCTGAGGATAACAGATGAAGAGAGTTGGAAGGGACCCTGTAGGTCATCTAGTCCAATCCCACACCCAAGCAGGAGACCCTACACCATTTCTGACAGTTGGCAGTCCAGGCTCTTCTTGAAAGCTTCCAGTGATGAAGCTACCATGACATCTGGTGGCAACTTCTGTTCCATGGGTTGATTGTTCGCATTTTCAGAAAACGTCCCCTTGTTTCTAGGTTGAATCTCTCCTTGTTCAGTTTCCATCCATTATTCCTTGTCTGGCCTTCGGGTGCCCTGGAAAATAGTTTGACCCTCTCCTCTCTGTGGCAGCCCTTCAAACACTGGAAGGCTGCTATCATGTCTCCCCTGGTCCTTCTCTTCACTTGACTAGCCAGGTTACTGCAACCGTTCACTGTATGTTTTAGCCTTCAGTCGCCTAATCATCCTGGTTTCTCTTCTCTGCACTTTTTCTAGAGTCTCAATGTCTATTTTATTGTGTGGTGACAATAAACTGGATGCAGTACTCTAGGCTTTATAGAATGGTATTAGGACCTTTCTTGATCTTGATTGTATCCCTCTGTTAGTGCAACTTAGGTTTGCACTGGCTTTTTTGGCTGCTGCCTCATATTCAACTGGTTGTCCACTAAGACTTCAAGATCACTCTCACAGTTACTGCTATTAAGCAAGGTTTCAGTAAAGTCTTAGACTTAGGCAAGAAAAACCAAAAGTGCCCATACAGACATGTTTTTTTTTTTTGCCTAAGGGTAAGCCTTGACTTTTCTCTACATTGAATTTTATTTTGTTATATAGGGCCCGGTGTTCAAGTCTGTCCAGATCCATGCCTATCCTAAGCCTATCATCTTGGGTGTTGGCTATTCCTGCCAGCTTAGTATCATCTGCAAATTTGGTAAGTTCATCATCTATTCCCTCATCTAAATAGATTGTAACTGCATCATCGTGAATGCCTTGACTTATGGGCAACCCAGCCCTGGGTGTTGTCAGAATGATTGTTGTCCCACCTGCCAGATGATGCAATGGAGAAGGAGGCTCCTGGAGGAGACCCCATAGTTATAATGGCTTAAGCTCACTTTACATCTTTATGTCATTGTCCAGAAGCTGCTAGCAACACCGGGATTTCCTTGAGTAATCAGGGAGACAAATGTCTCCTTCCAATGTTGTAGATCAAAAGGCAGAGAGGCCATTTCTATGCTCTCTCCATCAAGATCCAGATAACTGAGCTGTAGTTAAAAAGGAGAAGGGCATTGGCAATTACTCTGAGCTATCGGTCCAAGTGAAAGTCCAAGGATGTGGTCACAATGTTGATGTCCCCTATTATTTTGGGTCTTCCAGGGCTGCAGCCCCAGACACAACCTGAAAGGCTCAGCCTCCGGTCTACCAACATAGCAGCACTAGTGTTGGGGTCTTCCTTCTCACAGGAAGGTAGCCTTATTTGTTACCATCCAGGAATCATGAGCCTGCACTAATTAACATCTGGAGGCCATCAGATTGGGGGTTCTAATTGATAAGCAACAACTAAGAGAGACTCAACAGCAATGAATTAACAGGTGGCAGACACCTGTCCAGTAATTGTCAGTTCTGTCCTATTTTTTTCAAATTTGATAACTGCAACCACAGTGTAATGGTGCATTTATTTAAGACACACTTATTGTTCCTTTACCTCAAGAAAGTGGTCACTGCATGAGGAACAGTCAACTTTATCATGGGTCTTTTTAGGTATAATTCTTGGTAAATGGAATCACATCCAACCCAATCCAATCACGTTTATTACAGTCAAAGGGCAGAGACCAGAATAAATAAAAAATACTCAAGGAATATCCAGTTAAAAATTCGAGAATAGAATAATAAATAACAGATAAAAATCTGTACTAAAATCACATATGTTCTAACTGCTTCTGCTGCCAATTGTTGATGTGCTTCTTCGTTTTCCTTCACATTCAGAATAGGGGTAATTTTCTCCTTCAGTTGGCTGCAGTGGCTTTTCTCAACATAGGAACTTTGGTTTATTTGAGCCAATTCATGCTGTAGACCGTACAGGTGGTTCATATGTTCTTAAGAAGTTTCCAGAACTCTTCTCGGACTTTGTCAAAGGTTCTAAGGCAGCCTCCGCATGTTTGAGGAAGGCCACTTGCACAGAGCTTTCTGGAGTTCTGCCATGTGTTTCACCAAAGAATTATTCTCTAGACCTCTCTGATGGATCGTTGAGGATGGAGGATTTGGGGAGAGAGGGAAGGAGGTGGGTGAGGGACTTGCTACCTTGTGTGCCAGGTGAGTCTAGCCAGAGTTGGATCTGGGAGCTGGAACAGAGCAACCGAATGGGCAGAGCAATCGGGGTCCAAGCAGCCTGCAGGAGAGGCGAAGAGAGGAAAGCAGCCAGAAGCTGAAGGGGAGCCGAGGGGTCCCCAGGGGAGGCCTTGGGGGAGCAGAGAGCCACGAGGCAGCAAGGCTGAAAGAGCAGGTGCCAGAATGGGAGGATAGGGCTGGGTGGAGGGTCTCAGGGGCAGGCAGATGATCCTGCTGCTCCAGAGCCTCTCAGGGGGAAGCAAGAGAAGGAAAAGGCCATGCCTACCATCTACCTGTCCTCTCCTTCTTTCCTGCTTTATATATGCCCACTTTTGAAAAGAAGTAAAAACAAACCTCCAATAACCGATATATACCTCTACGTTGTGTTTGTAATGTGTTATATATGTCAAATGCTTTACAAAGGTATTACTTAAAAATACTTCCAGTAACTCAAAAATCCTAATATGTGCCTATACTCTATTTCCATTCTCTATTATATTTGAATGACTAAAATCAATCGGGTGGTTGTTTACATTTTTTTACAATGTCATCACTTTTCGATAAATTGAAAATGGAACTTAAAAAGTACAGAGAAGAGGCACAAGAAGGGAAGGGTTCCTTTGGCTTCGTTTTTCAATTTTTAGAAATTGAGATTTGGAACTATGAGAAACAACAAGAAAGGACTGCAAAACAAGAAGACTGGGACAAAGAAGAAGCCATTTTTAATGAACAAGTAACTCTATGTGGGGAAGAAAAAGGAAAGGGGGGGGGGAAGGATGGAGAATTTAAGATTTAAAAAAACAACCAAAGAAAAGAAAAATAATTCAAAAAATATGTATAATACTGGAAAACAACAGAAAAGGGGAATACAGAAGAGAGAAGTAGAGGTAGAGAGACAAAGGGGTAAAAAGGGGAAGGAGAAGAAGAGAGGGAAGAAGGAAAGGAAAAGAAGTCACAAAGGTCCAGAGCAAGATATAAAGAAACAGGACCTATTTAGAGATAATGGGTAAAAATTTAACTGAAAGGGGGATTCTGTAAAGGTACATAAGATTGTGTTGTTATATTTGAAATAGAAATAACTTTAGAAAATTGGAAACAATATATGATTAGAATGAGGGATAGAATGCTTAGTGTAACTTAGTGAAATGTTTGTGAATAAAGTAAATGAAATAAAATAAATGAGAAAATTGAATTAGGAAGGAATGGGAACACTTTAATTAGTCAATGTTTTATAAAATATAAGTGAAGAGGGGGGAATTGATTATGGAAAGCTAATAATTGTTCCCATAGAGGTATGATATTTAATTGAAAAGTAACGTGAAAAATCTTAAGACTTTAATGAATTTTAATAATTAATGATAGAATTGAATTGGAATGGAATGTTGTTTTAATTTTATACATTTATAATTTTTTCTTTTTTATAAGAATATTGTGTGTAGTTTAAGAATGTACCAAACAAAATCCGAATGGAAGCTATGTATTATATTGAGTGTTATAACTTTAGGGAAAAGATATAAAGACGTCATACTCCAATCAGTAACTACAGGAGAAATTTTGTTTAATGAGAAAAGATAATAGACAATTGAAACAGGACAGACAAACAATATAAATATAATGATTTGAATTGAGATGAAATAAATATAATAAAATTGAGGAAATTAAAAGAGGGGAGAAGCTATGTAGAAAATGTAAAATTGTAATAAGATATGGAATAGAATATAAAAATGAGCATGAACCTGAAATTGTGTCTGCACGAAGAAATGTAACCCGGGATTATGCTGCTTTCAAAAAAGATCTTTTACTTGTGTTTCTTTTCTTTTTGTGAAAGCTCAAACAAAATTTACAAAACAAAAAACAAAAAAAAAGACGCGAAAAAATTAAAGATACCATGTGATACCAGCATGTTTGCACAAAAAGCTCTTGGACAAGTGGAGGGACAAAAAGGTCAAGAAGAAAAAATGGAAAGAGAGGCACAGAACTAAAGCAGAATACCAGCAAGGAGACTGAATTTGCAAGGATGGAGTCAGGATAGCAAAGGCCCAGAATGGGCAAAGTCCCTTCCAAAGTCCCTTCCAGCCCTATCAATCTATCTCCTATGTTCTACCATCCCTAAGACTACTTCACCACCCAGAGGCCACTGACCAACTCTAGTTGGCCTCGGTGTCCCCCGTCTTCTCCCTTCTGTTGCTTCTCTCTTGCAGGTTCTGGAGTAGCAGGAATTTCTGCCTGCCCCTGAGACCCTCAACCCAGCCCTGTCTTCCAGCCCTGCCACCAGCTCCGTTAGTCTTGCTGCCTCTGAGGGTCTCTGCTGCCTCAAGGCGTCTCCTGCAGATCCCTCAACTCCCAGTTCAGCTTCTAGCTGTTCTTCCCTCTTCTCCTCTCCTGTGGACTGCCCGGATCCCAATTGCTCGGGTCATTTGGCTGCTTGGATTTGGATCCCAGGACTGGGTCTGGCCAGATTTTCTGCTCTCCCCATAGCAGAGGCCTCACCCTCATCTCCAATGCCTCTGGTCCTCAGGTGGCACTCTGAGGCTTGGAGCTGAGCCTGTGGGTGCATCTCGCAACCTCACCACAGCCACGTCCATCACCTCCACCTCGTTCTTGGCTTGGATCCCTGGGATTCCTCAGTGTTCTGAGGACCTGATGCCCCGTGGCTGAGAGGCTTCTCAGCTCAGCTGACAGTGCTGCAGTGACTGGTAAGGTTGGGGGTAAAGATGGGGCTTCACCTGGTAAGGGTGGGGCTCACCTGACCTGGCACACTAGGCACACTAGGTGGCAAGTCAAGGGAAGGGAGGGAAAGAATTACTTTTCTTTTTCAAAAGGGCAAAAGGCCGCCATTCCTCCAATCCAGCTACGTGCAGAGAGAATGTCCCATGGGCAGGTCACTTAGGAGTGCCAAAGTCATTGCTGAGAAAGTCCAGCTTCGCTGGTGACCTCTCTGTGGAGATCTTCACTGCCTTTCTCCAAACATCTGTTTTGCTGCTCTAATTCTTGGATTGCCATTCTGACATGGTTCAATCCTTCTCTGTTGCCCTTCACAGTTTTCTGCTGCTCCTCCATTGTGGAACCAAGTCCAGTCCTCCTGCTGCCGATTGTTGATGTGCTTCTTCTTGTTTTCCTTCACATTCGGAATAGGGGTAATTTTCTCCTTCAGTTGGCTGCAGTGGCTTTTCTCAACAGAGGAACTTTGGTTTATTTGAGCCAGTTCATGCTGTAGACTGTACAGGTGGTTCTTATGTTCTTAAGAAGTTTCCAGACCTCTTCTCGGACTTTGTCAAAGGTTCTAAGGCAGCCTCCCCATGTTTGAGGAAGGCCCCTTAGATAATGACTTGCACAGTTCTTTCTGGAGTTCTTCAGTTTGTTTCATCAAAGATTTTTTCTCTGGGCCTAGTGCACTGAGGGATTGTTGTGGTGGCATGGTGCAATCTTTCTCTTTTGCCAAGCACAATTTTGCAGTTTTTCTGTGGTGCTGTGAAGTTGATCTACTCTCTGCTTGAGACACCTGTGCTGCTCTTTCATCCGTTGTTCATCTTTCTTGAATTCCTGGATGTGAAAGTCAAAGGAATCTCTCATCTGCTTAATCTGTAGATGGGGACCATTTCTGGTCTCTGAGAGATACCCAAGGATATTCATTATAGGACCATTTCTTCACTCTTGCTGACCTGTTTGAAAAATGAAGAGACACGGTCACTTCCTCTCTCAGTTCAGTGGAAATTTTGCTAACTGGCCTTAAATCCACAGATGCCTTCAAGTGGCCCAGTTTGAGAAACACTGACGAAATCCATGAAAACGGATCTCCATTCAGTCTATCCTGGCTTCCCATTTGATTCCCCTTTGATTCTGAAAGGATATCTCCCATCAAAACACTCCAAAGCAGCCAAAATCAACAATCAATCAATTAACCATCTCTGCACTGCTAGGCTGATTCTGATAAGAGTGAAAAGTAGTGACCATTCGAATTAGGTAAGGGCCCACCTCCTCCAAGGACTTACCAGTCCCATCCAAGGCACGAAAGCTTGGTGGGTCACCTTGAGACAATCCCTCGCTCTCAGCTGTAGCCTACCTCACCAGCTTCTTCTTGTGGGTTCGAAGGAGCCTTTACGGCCTTGAGCTTTTTAGAGAAAGAATAAAGGTAGATAACAATCTAAACAATAATAATGAAAAATAAATAAATATGTCAAGCACCAGGCCACGGTGTTTGGGAAATAACTATATTGCGCTGATAGAATCCCTTCTTAGGTTAATTTCCCAAAATCATTGAGTCAGGTGACTTTGTAGCTTTGTGGGGTCTCAGTGCCTCTCCAACTGGGACATCCCCAAGCCAAATTTTTTTCCTAGATCACATCACCACCCTGAACCAGCCAATTCCCCAACTCTGCCAAAATGTACCTTTGCCATGGTGCATCAGGTGTTCAGTCCCAGGTATGGAGGCTGCTGACACAGTAGTTATAGGCACGTCTGTGTTCTGGGGTTGAACCCCACTTTTCTAATCTCACCCCCTTAGTTCTTCCTTAATGGAACTGCCTCTTCTTTCTGCCAAGCCCGAACAAGGGAGATGCCCACTGTGCCATCCATCCAATCCACTCATTTCCAGGGATTTTGAGCAGAGCCTCCCAGCCCTGTGGTCCAGACTCACCAAGGATGCTGGATGTTGCCATGGCAAATGGCAGCCAATGAGCTTAGGAGGGGCCACTGATGTCACAAACCAACGGCTTTGATTGGCCTGGGCCTGAGAGTTGAAAAATAATCACCAACTGTCTGCCTTCACTTGGGGACAGGGAGGAGGGGGCTGGCTTATTAATTGATTAGCTGGCTCTTAGTTTACTTTATTGTCATTGCACCTCGTACAATGAAATCAAACACCATCTTCAGTGCACATCATGACCATGAGCATGACCATGAAAATAAACACAATCACACATCCTTCACACTCCACACATTGAACTGAAAACCCCCGACACCGCACCAATACTGCACTATACAGCAGAATTCAAAAGAGCTACTGCCCTTGGGACAGAAGCTGTTTTTCAGCCTATTTGTCCTTGTTTTTATTATTCTGTACCATCTGCCAGATGGTAACAGTTAAAAAAAAAGGGTTCCCAAGATGAGATGGATCTTTGGGAATGTTTTGAACTTTCTTAATGCAGCAGGAGCTATAAAGCTCTTCCAACGAGGGGAGAGGGCAGGGGTGGGAATGTAGCAGTTCGCACATATTTGTCAGAACCAGTTGTTAACATTCTAAGCAGTTCGGAGAACTGGTTGTTAGAAGAAATTACTGGCCTAATCCTGTAAGGAAGGCAGGAAGGAAACATTCTGGTGTTGCTTACAGAAATTGCCTCTCCATTAACCCTTATTACATTCTTGGCAGGCCTAGACTTCCTGTCTCAGGAACTTCTCTGGAGTTTTTTCCACCCCCTTTGCTGGTATTTTGTTTGTGTGGTGTGACCACACAAAGCTACAATGGCACTGAAAAAAGTGACTTATGACCATTTTTCACACTTACGACTGTTGCAGCATCCCCACAGTCACGAGAGGCCAGGCGAGAAGATGTGTGCCTCGATGTGAGTGATATAGAATTGACCACACCCAGCCAATACATGACCACCAAGTCATGTCCACCCAGTCACATGACCACCAAGCCACACCCACCACCTAAGCCATGCCCACAGAACCGGTTGTTAAAAATTTTGAATCCCACCCCCGGGAGAGGGCAACCAATGATCTTCTGGGCAATGACGTTAACCCTCTGGAGTGCTTTCCTATCTGCCACAGTGCAATTGGCAAACCATACAGAGGTGCAGTGAGTTAAGAGTCACCAGCAGTTTTTCATTCAGTCGTTGTTCCCTGAGAAGACTCAGGTAGTGTAATCTCTGCTGGGCCCCTTTGACCAGGGCTGCAATGTGAGCACCCCAGGTCAGGCCCTCTTTTAGGGTAACACCCAGAAACTTAAAACTGCCCACTTGCTCCACTCGGTCTCCATTGATAAGCAAGGGCTGGATGTCTGATCTCTTCCTTCTATAGTCCAGTCTTAAGGGCCTTTTGCCAGTGAGCCCTGAGTCCTCATCAGGCAGAGCTCATCTATCTGAATGGACAACCATCCGTTGACTGGAAAGCTGGGAAGGAACAGAATTTGCCCCTTGTTTGGGGGTCTCCCTTGTACCTGGAATCTAGTATTAGAGAAGGGTGATGTGGCTTTAATTCCGGTGGATCTGCAGAGTGACCAGCCAATGTCTCGATTAATGACAGCAACTGCACCAGTGCAAGGGATCCACCTCTAGAACCTGAGGGATGAAGGTATTCCTCGACTTATGACCGCTTTCCTTTGCGAAGGGAGGGAGTTCTTGTCATTGCCCCATCGGAGCTGGTTCGGAGGAGGAGGAGTTGGAAGTGGGATGCCCCACAGGAATGACCCATCTCCCTTTTCCTCTTTGGAGAGGCAAGGGGCTGAGGACGAGGCTGTCCAGGTCCTCAGGCATTGGGGGAGGTGGTCGACCGGACTGAGAGCTGCCTGCCCTCCAGACACAGGGGAGGATCGGCTGCTGACAGGTAGTGGTGCTGATAGGTAACAGATCCCTCTCTGAGGATAACAGATGAAGAGAGTTGGGAGGGACCCTGTGGGTCATCTAGTCCAATCCCACACCCAAGCAGGAGACCCTACACCATTTCTGACAGTTGGCAGTCCAGGCTCTTCTTGAAAGCTTCCAGTGATGAAGCTCCCATGACGTCTGGTGGCAACTTCTGTTCCATGGGTTGATTGTTCGCATTTTCAGAAAACGTTCCCTTGTTTCTAGGTTGAATCTCTCCTTGTTCAGTTTCCATCCATTATTCCTTGTCTGGCCTTCGGTTGCCCTGGAAAATAGTTTGACACCCTCCTCTCTGTGGCAGCCCTTCAAACACTGGAAGGCTGCTATCATGTCTCCCCTGGTCCTTCTCTTCACTTGACTAGCCAGGTTCCTGCAACCGTTCACTGTATGTTTTAGCCTTCAGTCGCCTAATCATCCTGGTTTCTCTTCTCTGCACTTTTTCTAGAGTCTCAACGTCTATTTTATTGTGTGGTGACAATAAACTGGATGCAGTACTCTAGGTGTGGTCTTACTAAGGCTTTATAGAGTGGTATTAGGACCTTTCTTGATCTTGATTGTATCCTTCTGTTAATGCAACTTAGGTTTGCACTGGCTTTTTTGGCTGCTGCCTCATATTCAACTGGTTGTCCGCTAAGACTTCAAGATCACTCTCACAGTTACTGCTATTAACCCTGGTTTCAGTAAAGTCTTAGACTTAGGCAAGAAAAACCAAAAGTGCCTATACAGACATGGTTTTTTTTTTGCCTAAGGGTAAGCCTTGACTTTTCTCTACATTGAATTTTATTTTGTTAGATAGGGCCCCGTGTTCAAGTCTGTCCAGATCCATGCCTATCCTAAGCCTATCATCTTGGGTGTTGACTATTCCTGCCAGCTTAGTATCATCTGTAAATTTGGTAAGTCCACCATCTATTCCCTCATCTAAATAGTTTGTAACTGCATCATTGTGAATGCCTTGACTTAGGGGCAACCCAGCCCTGGGTGTTGTCAGAATGATTGTTGTCCCACCTGCCAGATGATGCAATGGAGAAGGAGGCTCCTGGAGGAGACCCCATAGTTATAATGGCTTAAGCTCGCTTTACATCTTTATGTCATTGTCCAGAAGCTGCTAGCAACACCGGGATTTCCTTGAGTAATCAGGGAGACAAATGTCTCCTTCCAATGTTGTAGATCAAAAGGCAGAGAGGCCATTTCTATGCTCTCTCCATCAAGATCCAGATAACTGAGCTGTAGTTAAAAAGGAGAAGGGCATTGGCAATTACTCTGAGCTATCGGTCCAAGTGAAAGTCCAAGGATGTGGTCACAATGTTGATGTCCCCTATTATTTTGGGTCTTCCAGGGCTGCAGCCCCAGACACAACCTGAAAGGCTCAGCCTCCGGTCTACCAACATAGCAGCACTAGTGTTGGGGTCTTCCTTCTCACAGGAAGGTAGCCTTATTTGTTACCATCCAGGAATCATGAGCCTGCACTAATTAACATCTGGAGGCCATCAGATTGGGGGTTCTAATTGATAAGCAACAACTAAGAGAGACTCAACAGCAATGAATTAACAGGTGGCAGACACCTGTCCAGTAATTGTCAGTTCTGTCCTATTTTTTTCAAATTTGATAACTGCAACCTCAGTGTAATGGTGCATTTATTTAAGACACACTTATTGTTCCTTTACCTCAAGAAAGTGGTCACTGCATGAGGAACAGTCAACTTTATCATGGGTCTTTTTAGGTATAATTCTTGGTAAATGGAATCACATCCAACCCAATCCAATAACGTTTATTACAGTCAAAGGGCAGAGACCAGAATAAATAAAAAAATACTCAAGGAATATCCAGTTAAAAATTCGAGAATAGAATAATAAATAACAGATAAAAATCTGTACTAAAATCACATATGTTCTAACTGCTTCTGCTGCCAATTGTTGATGTGCTTCTTCCTTTTCCTTCACATTCGGAATAGGGGTAATTTTCTCCTTCAGTTGGCTGCAGTGGCTTTTCTCAACATAGGAACTTTGGTTTATTTGAGCCAGTTCATGCTGTAGACCGTACAGGTGGTTCTTATGTCCTTAAGAAGTTTCCAGACCTCTTCTCGGACTTTGTCAAAGGTTCTAAGGCAGCCTCCGCATGTTTGAGGAAGGCCACTTGCACAGAGCTTTCTGGAGTTCTGCCATGTGTTTCACCAAAGAATTATTCTCTAGACCTCTCTGATGGATCGTTGAGGATGGAGGATTTGGGGAGAGAGGGAAGGAGGTGGGTGAGGGACTTGCTACCTTGTGTGCCAGGTGAGTCTAGCCAGAGTTGGATCTGGGAGCTGGAACAGAGCAACCGAATGGGCAGAGCAATCGGGGTCCAAGCAGCCTGCAGGAGAGGCGAAGAGAGGAAAGCAGCCAGAAGCTGAAGGGGAGCCGAGGGGTCCCCAGGGGAGGCCTTGGGGGAGCAGAGAGCCACGAGGCAGCAAGGCTGAAAGAGCAGGTGCCAGAATGGGAGGATAGGGCTGGGTGGAGGGTCTCAGGGGCAGGCAGATGATCCTGCTGCTCCAGAGCCTCTCAGGGGGAAGCAAGAGAAGGAAAAGGCCATGCCTACCATCTACCTGTCCTCTCCTTCTTTCCTGCTTTATATATGCCCACTTTTGAAAAGAAGTAAAAACAAACCTCCAATAACCGATATATACCTCTACGTTGTGTTTGTAATGTGTTATATATGTCAAATGCTTTACAAAGGTATTACTTAAAAATACTTCCAGTAACTCAAAAATCCTAATATGTGCCTATACTTTATTTCCATTCTCTATTATATTTTAATGACTAAAATCAATCGGGTGGTTGTTTACATTTTTTTACAATGGCATCACTTTTCGATAAATTGAAAATGGAACTTAAAAAGTACAGAGAAGAGGCACAAGAAGGGAAGGGTTCCTTTGGCTTCGTTTTTCAATTTTTAGAAATTGAGATTTGGAACTATGAGAAACAACAAGAAAGGACTGCAAAACAAGAAGACTGGGACAAAGAAGAAGCCATTTTTAATGAACAAGTAACTCTATGTGGGGAAGAAAAAGGAAAGAGGGGCGGGAAGGATGGAGAATTTAAGATTTAAAAAAACAACCAAAGAAAAGAAAAATAATTCAAAAAATATGTATAATACTGGAAAACAACAGAAAAGGGGAATACAGAAGAGAGAAGTAGAGGTAGAGAGACAAAGGGGTAAAAAGGGGAGGGAGAAGAAGAGAGGGAAGAAGGAAAGGAAAAGAAGTCACAAAGGTCCGGAGCAAGATATAAAGAAACAGGACCTATTTAGAGATAATGGGTAAAAATTTAACTGAAAGGGGGATTCTTTAAAGGTACATAAGATTGTGTTGTTATATTTGAAATAGAAATAACTTTAGAAAATTGGAAACAACATATGATTAGAATGAGGGATAGAATGCTTAGTGTAACTTAGTGAAATGTTTGTGAATAAAGTAAATGAAATAAAATAAATGAGAAAATTGAATTAGGAAGGAATGGGAACACTTTAATTAGTCAATGTTTTATAAAATATAAGTGAAGAGGGGGGAAATGATTATGGAAAGCTAATAATTGTTCCCATAGATGTATGATATTTAATTGAAAAGTAAAGTAAAATCTTAAGACTAGTGAATTTTAATAATGATAGAATTGAATTGGAATGGAATGTTGTTTTAATTATATAGATTTATATTTTTTTCTTTTTTATAAGAATATTGTGTGTAGTTTAAGAATGTACCAAACAAAATCCGAATGGAAGCTATGTATTATATTGAGTGTTATAACTTTAGGGAAAAGATATAAAGGCGTCATACTCCAATCAGTAACTACAGGAGAAATTTTGTTTAATGAGAAAAGATAATAGACAATTGAAACAGGACAGACAAAAAATATAAATATAATGATTTGAATTGAGATGAAATAAATATAATAAAATTGAGGAAATTAAAAGAGGGGAGAAGCTATGTAGAAAATGTAAAATTGTAATAAGATATGGAATAGAATATAAAAATGAGCATGAACCTGAAATTGTGTCTGCACGAAGAAATGTAACCCGGGATTATGCTGCTTTCAAAAAAGATATTTTAATTGTGTTTCTTTTATTTTTGTGAAAACTCAAACAAAATTTACAAAAAACAAACAAAAAAAGACGCGAAAAAATTAAAGATACCATGTGATACCAGCATGTTTGCACAAAGAGCTCTTGGACAAGTGGAGGGACAAAAAGGTCAAGAAGAAAAAATGGAAAGAGAGGCACAGAACTAAAGCAGAATACCAGCAAGGAGACTGAATTTGCAAGGATGGAGTCAGGATAGCAAAGGCCCAGAATGGGCAAAGTCCCTTCCAGCCCTATCAATCTATCTCCTATGTTCTACCATCCCTAAGACTACTTCACCACCCAGAGGCCACTGAGCAACTCTAGTTGCTTTGGTGTCCCCCATCTTCTCCCTTCTGTTGCTTCTCTCTTGCAGGCTCTGGAGTAGCAGGAATTTCTGCCTGCCCCTGAGACCCTCAACCCAGCCCTGTCTTCCAGCCCTGCCACCAGCTCCGTTAGTCTTGCTGCCTCTGAGGGTCTCTGCTGCCTCAAGGCATCTCCTGCAGATCCCTCATCTCCCAGTTCAGCTTCTAGCCGTTCTTCTCTCTTCTCCTCTCCTGCGGACTGCCCGGATCCCAATTGCTCGGGTCATTTGGCTGCTCGGATTTGGATCCCAGGACTGGGTCTGGCCAGATTTTCTGCTCTCCCCATAGCAGAGGCCTCACCCTCGTCTCCAATGCCTCTGGTCCTCAGGTGACACTCGGAGGCTTGGAGCTGAGCCTGTGGGTGCATCTCGCAACCTCACCACAGCCACGTCCATCACCTCCACCTCGTTCTTGGCTTGGATCCCTGGGATTCCTCAGTGTTCTGAGGACCTGATGCCCCGTGGCTGAGAGGCTTTTCAGCTCAGCCGACAGTGCTGCAGTGACTGGTAAAGTTGGGGGTAAGGATGGGGATTCACCTGGTAAGGGTGGGGCTCACCTGACCTGGCACACTAGGCACACTAGGTGGCAAGTCAAGGGAAGGGAGGGAAAGAATTACTTTTCTTTTTCAAAAGGGCAAAAGGCCGCCATTCCTCCGATCCAGCTACGTGCAGAGAGAATGTCCCATGGGCAGGTCACTTAGGAGTGCCAAAGTCATTGCTGAGAAAGTCCACTTGGCTGGTGACCTCTCTGTGGAGATCTTCACTGCCTTTCTCCAAACATCTGTTTTGCTGCTCTAATTCTTGGATTGCCATTCTGACATGGTTCAATCCTTCTCTGTTGCCCTTCACAGTTTTCTGCTGCTCCTCCATTGTGGAACCAAGTCCAGTCCTCCTGCTGCCGATTGTTGATGTGCTTCTTCTTGTTTTCCTTCACATTCAGAATAGGGGTAATTTTCTCCTTCAGTTGGCTGCAGTGGCTTTTCTCAACAGAGGAACTTTGGTTTATTTGAGCCAGTTCATGCTGTAGACTGTACAGGTGGTTCTTATGTTCTTAAGAAGTTTCCAGACCTCTTCTCGGACTTTGTCAAAGGTTCTAAGGCAGCCTCCCCATGTTTGAGGAAGGCCCCTTAGATAATGACTTGCACAGTTCTTTCTGGAGTTCTTCAGTTTGTTTCATCAAAGATTTTTTCTCTGGGTCTAGTGCACTGAGGGATTGTTGTGGTGGCATGGTGCAATCTTTCTCTTTTGCCAAGCACAGTTTTGCAGTTTTTCTGTGGTGCTGTGAAGTTGATCTACTCTCTGCTTGAGACAACTGTGCTGCTCTTTCATCCGTTGTTCATCTTTCTTGAATTCCTGGATCTGAAAGTCAAAGGAATCTCTCATCTGCTTAATCTGGAGATGGGGACCATTTCTGGTCTCTGAGAGATACCCAAGGATATTCATTATAGGACCATTTCTTCACTCTTGCTGACCTGTTTGAAAAATGAAGAGACACGGTCACTTCCTCTCTCAGTTCAGGGGACATTTTGCTAACTGGCCTTAAATCCACAGATGCCTTCAAGTGGCCCAGTTTGAGAAACACTGACGAAATCCATGAAAACGGATCTCCATTCAATCTATCCTGGCTTCCCATTTGATTCCTATTTGATTCTGAAAGGATATCTCCCATCAAAACACTCCAAAGCAGTCAGAATCAACAATCAATCAATTAACCATCACTGCACTGCTAAGCTGATTCTGATAAGAGTGAAAAGTAGTGACCATTCGAATTAGGTAAGGGCCCACCTCCTCCAAGGACTTACCAGTCCCATCCAAGGCATGAAAGTTTGGTGGGTCACCTTGAGACAATCCCTCGCTCTCAGCTGTAGCCTACCTCACCAGCTTCTTCTTGTGGGTTCGAAGGAGCCTTTATGGCCTTGAGCTTTTTAGAGAAAGAATAAAGGTAGATAACAATCTAAACAATAATAATGAAAAATAAATAAATATGTCAAGCATCAGGCCACAGTGTTTGGGAAATAACTACATTGCACTGATAGAATCCCTTCTTAGGTTAATTTCCCAAAATCATTGAGTCAGGTGACTTTGTAGCTTTGTGGGGTCTCAGTGCCTCTCCAACTGGGACATCCCCAAGCCAAATTTTTTTCCTAGATTGCATCACCACCCTGAACCAGCCAATTCCCCAACTTTCCAAAAATGTACCTTTGCCATGGTGCATCAGGTGTTCAGTCCCAGGTATGGAGGCTGCTGACACAGTAGTTATAGGCACGTCTGTGTTCTGGGGTTGAACCCCACTTTTCTAATCTCACCCCCTTAGTTCTTCCTTAATGGAACTGTCTCTTCTTTCTGCCAAGCCCGAACAAGGGAGACCTTCGCGATGCCCACTGTGCCATCCATCCAATCCACTCATTTCCAAGGATTTTCAGCAGAGGCTCCCAGCCCTGTGCTCCAGACTCACCAAGGATGCTGGATGTTGCCATGGCAAATGCCAGCCAATGAGCTTAGGAGGGGCCTCTGATGTCACAAACCAACGGCTTTGATTGGCCTGGGCCTGAGAGTTGAAAAATAATCACCAACTGTCTGCCTTCCCTTGGGGACGGGGGGAGGGGGCTGGCTTATTAATTGATTAGCTGGCTCTTAGTTTACTTTATTGTCATTGCACCTCGTACAATGAAATCAAACACCATCTTCAGTGCACATCATGACCATGAGCATGACCATGAAAGTAAACACAAACATACATCCTTCACACTCCACACATTGAACTGAAAACCCCCGACACCGCACCAATACTGCACTATACAGCAGAATTCAAAAGAGCTACTGCCGTTGGGACAGAAGCTGTTTTTCAGCCTATTTGTCCTTGTTTTTATTATTCTGTACCATCTGCCAGATGGTAACAGTTGAAAAAAAAGGGTTCCCACGATGAGATGGATCTTTGGGAATGTTTTGAACTTTCTTAATGCAGCAGGAGCTATAAAGCTCTTCCAACAAGAGGAGAGGGCAGGGGTGGGAATGTACCAGTTCGCACCTATTCTCTAGAACTGGTTGTTAACATTCTAAGCAGTTCGGAGAACTGGTTGTTAGAAGAAATTACTGGCCTAATCCTGTAAGGAAGGCAGGAAGGAAACATTCTGGTGTTGCTTACAGAAACTGCCTCTCTGTTAACCCTTATTACATTCTTGGCAGGACTAGACTTCCTGTCTCAGGAACTTCTCTGGAGTTTTTCCCCCCACCCCTTTGCTCGTATTTTGTTTGTGTGGAGTGACCATTCAAAGTTACAATGGCATTGAAAAAAGTGACTTATGACCATTTTTCACACTTACAACTGTTGCAGCATCCCCACAGTCATGAGCGGCCAGGCGAGGAGATGCGTGCCTCGATGTCAGTGATATAGAGTTGACTACACTCAGCCAATAACATGACTACCAAGCCATGTCCACCTAGTCACATGACCATCAAGCCACACCCACCACCTAAGCCATGCCCACAGAACCGGTTGTTAAACGTTTTGAATCCCACCCCTGGCTTTTTGCCATTGAAGCTTATTATAAAGAAGGAAGCATGCTTCCACATGTGACTGCACATGTGTTCCTACACATGTGAGCAGGAGCTGTGTATAAATACCTGAGAAAATAGGCCTTTCCCTTTCTAGCTGCAACATTTGTCAGATGCTGTAAAACATCATGAAATGTAATATATCTATATGTACCTATATTTCTATAGATACATATAGATATATGTTTTTTGTGTATCTATATTTTTGACAAAGGAACTGAGTCTCAAAAATAAAACGATTCTCATTTTGAAATGAATTAACATTTTGATGTTTTGTAGATAGAATTAATTCAGAATAGTTCCCCAGTGCTTTATCACAGAAATGTTTATCAAATATTTTCTCATAGGTTCTTGTCAGTGGGCCCCTTACCTACCTACCTTCCTACCTACTCTTTCTTTCTTTCTTTCTTTCTTTCTTTCTTTCTTTCTTTCTTTCTTTCTTTCTTTCTTTCTTTCTTTCTTTCTTTCTTTCTTTCTTTCTTTCTTTCTTTCTTTTTCTTTCTTACTTTCCAGAAAACCCCTGAACAGACATAATCTACAAAACAATGTTGTCCTCTGTTATCCTTATTTTTTCCGTTCATTGTTTAGAGAAATATATAATGTCATACTTCCTAATACTATAGGATAGCCGGAATGCAAACGCAAATAGAGACAAAATTTTTACATTGGAGAAAATACTTGAACAAGATACAGTATATTATCAGGAAAATTTAAAAGAAAATATATAGAAATTTTTTTTAAAGACAAGTACTTGGTAGACATATATCATTCCATTTATAAATTGGAATGAGAACATTAGATTTACAGATTTGCTCACACCTAGAGATGTTTACTCAAAAGTAAGACTTCTTGAATACAGTGAGATATGTGATTGTAATCTAAAGATAAAAATTCTAGAATAACACAGTCATATATTGCCTGGTGCAATATAATGGTTAAAGTCTTGAACTATTACCAGGAAGACAGAGGTTCAAATCAACTGCACATAAGCTCAGGGCTGGGCCAGTCATAGTTGCTCAACCTAAGATATTCATTAATATGCCAACTTATTTATTCTGCTTCTTAATAGCTGCTCTTGCAAATAGCAAAGAAATTAATCACGCTTACAATCAAATAAAATCAACCTTGTTTTTCAGCAATTTTCCAAATGAGATTGCTTCACAAAACTGCCATTAGCCGTTGTGTTATAATAGGAGATTCATACATAACATCTTTGACTTTTCCCCCTAGTTATTAAAAAGCACATTTTTCCTCCTTTGTTCTGACTAAAGGGGAAAAAAAGAGAAATTCATCCAATCGCAACTGTTGTTTTTTTTAAACAAAGATATTCTGCCTGCCAATGTATAGGATTACTCAAAAAGAATATGCATGTATCCAGAATTGCCATTTTTAAGATCTGGTCATCTTTCAGCAGGAGAAAATGACACTTTCAAAAAGAGAACAGATGCTTGGAAAAAGGTGCGTGGAAAATGTGTACATTAAAAGAAAGGTGTGCAAAGATCATGAAAGTGTCTCTGCAAACCTTTTTGGGGCCAATTTTATCAACACTGGGGAAGAACAAGATGCGGTCCATTGAGCTGAGGAATTCAGAAGAAATAAAATTGGATGGACTGTCTCCAATTTAAAGTGGTAGGAACCTTTCACCCAATTTCTCTTCCTGGTGTGGATTCTCTTCCTATTGCTGTTCTAGTCTGATTCTCTGCCTTCCTGTAAACGTTAACATTATTTTTGTGGAGCTTTTCTTATGTCCTTCCATTCTCCCTTTTCTTATTTATTTATTTGTTATTTATTTGTTATTTATTTGATTTGTCTATTGCTTACAAGATAATAGGTATAAGTATAAACATAGTTATGAATACATGAAATGGATACATGTAAGAAAAATAAAAAGAAACAATAGGACAGGGATGGTAGGCACGTTGGTGCGCTTATGCACGCCCCCTACAGACCTCTTAGGAAGGGGGTGAGGTCAATAGTAGACAGTCTAAGGTTAAAGTTTTTGGGGTTTGGGGAAGAAACCACAGAGTCAGGTAGAGTATTCCAGACATTGACCACTCAGTTGCTGAAGTCGTATTTTCTGCAATCAAGTTTGGTGTGGTTAACCTTGAGTTTGTATCTATTGTGGGCTCTTGTATTGTTATGGTTGAAGCTGAAGTATTCATTGGCAGGTGGGACATTGCAATGTATGATTTTATATACTATACTTAGATTGGACTGAAGGCGGTATAGTTGTAGGTTTTCTAGGTCTAGAATTTCAAGTCTGGTGGCATAAGGTATTCTGCAACGAGTAGAGGAGTGGAGGACTCTTCTTGTGAAATATTTCTGGACTTTCTCAATTGTGTTAATATCAGATACATAATGTGGGTTCCAGACTGATGAGCTGTATTCAAGTATTGGTCTAGCAAATGTTTTGTATGCTCTAGTTAGTAGTGTAATATTACCAGATAAAAAGATACGTAAGATTAGGTTAACAACTCTTAATGCCTTTTTGGCTATGTAGTTAAAGTGGGCTCTAGCACTTAGATCATTAGAAATGAGTATTCCAAGGTCCTTTACAGAGCTTGGATCATCAACAAGATCTTGACTATTCAGCTTGTATTTTATTTTCTGATTTTTTTTCCGCCAATATGTAAGTCAGAGCATTTATTTGTTGAGATTTGAAGTTGCCATTTGTTTGACCATTCTGATACATAGTCGAGGTCTTTTTCAAGGGTAGCAGTATTGTCTGTGGTATTGAACAGCTTTACATCATCTCTTGATATGATCACAGAGGTCATTTATGTAGAGTATGAAGAGAGTTGGTCCTAGAACAGTGCCTTGGGGGACACCACTGTTGACAGGTACAGAATTTGATAGGATGCCCCCAATTTTGACCATTTGTTGTCTGTTTGACAGGAATGCTTCTATCCAGTTATGCAGGTGTCCAGAGAGAGATACCATAAGATTATAGTTTTAGGAGTAGTCGTGTACCACTGAATCAAAGGCTTTACAGAAGTCTATGTAGATTGCGTCTATTGCTTTGCCCTGATCGAGTTGTGTAGTCCATATATTTTTGCAGTGTAAGAGTTGCAGATTACAGGCTAGTTTTTATCTGAAACCAAATTGTTTATTTGAGAGTAGGTTGTTTGTCTCTAAGTGGAGGACAATGGATAATTATCCATTCTCTCTCTCTCTCTCTCTCTCTCTCTCTCTATCTATCTATCTATCTATCTATCTATCTATCTAATTGTTTTCTGAGGTTTTTGCGGGTATTTGTATGTGGATCTTTGATTATTCGGGTTTTCTCCCGCGTAAAATTGGAAGTATCTAGGTGACATTTCAATGAAGTCTCATTCATCATCTTCAGGCTTGTGTCTTCAGCTTTGTGCTTCTTGGAGTAATGTGAGCTTGCAGCTGCTTCTTCCTTTTAACTGCTAGTGGGGGTGTGACTTATATATATATTATATAATTATAATATAATAATATATATAATTATAATTCTCACATTATCTATTCCAGAATGGGGGTTGTTGGTCCTTTGTGTGCTGGTGTGTTTTAACCAAGATGCTCCTGTATGTTAGACAACATTTAAATAGAACTAACTGCTACCTCATCACTTGTTTGGAAGGTTTATCAGCAGCAGTAGATAATTTTTTTTTTTTGCTTTCTTAACAGAGAACGATGGCTTTTCCTAGCCTCCTAATTAAAAGAAGAAGCACCTTATAGTTTTCTTTGTGTTTCTGAGCATTTCCTTGAACTTGTGAGAGTTTCCTTGAACTCTGTAAAATAGCCCTGGGCTGCAGTGAATCACAAAAATCACAGAATTTTAGAATTGGAAGGTACCCCCAAGGAGCCACTAATCAAATCCTCTGTAATGTGTGTGAAAACAAATCACTGGGAGGTGGATGGCAGCCTTCCCTTAAGAACCCCCAGAGATGAAGAACCTCCATAGGTTGCATCTCCATGTCTATATCCAGTGTTGTACAGATCTGGCAAAATGTGAATTCATATACACACATGCAAATAGGGTTCATATGCAGGATTTGAATATCAAGTCAAGACTTCCCCCATGCAAACGTTCTTTGTAAAACTGAATTGGAAGATCTCAAATGCTTCATGTCAACCTCTCTTTGCAGGATCCAATCTGGGTTGGACACTGGAACCAAAGGATTAGTCTTCTGAGCTTTTGGACTTGTACTGAGAGCCCATCCGCATGGGAACTTCTCTCTCATCAGCTGCTACCAAAAATGCTTGCATGGGGGAACCTTGACTTTATATTCAAACCCTGCATATGAAACCTTGTCCCAGGATAACCTGCATTATCCTGGGACATGTACCACCCTTCATTTATCTCTTTATTTATTAATGCCTGATTTAGGCTGTTAAAGATCTTACTTTAAGGTTTGCAGGCATCTATTTTTAGACTGCTTGGTGGTGTCATTCTTGCTCCAGGTTTTCATCTAGCTTCTCTTATGCTGTGCAACATTATGCCATATCCTGTTGGCTTCTCTGCATTGGGGTGCCAGGGCAGATTAGGCTGTGCTCACTGTACTGTTTCCGAATCAGGTGCAGCCATAACAGATAACAGAGTTGGAAGGGACCTTGTAGGTCATCTAGTCCAAACCCCTTGCCCAAGAAGGAGACCCTACACCATTTCGGACAGATGGGAGTCCAAACTCTTCTTGAAAGTCTCAAGCGATGGTGCTCCCACAACTTCCAAGGGCAACTTCTGTTCCATTGGTTGATTGTTCTCACTGTCAGAAAATTTCTCCTTATTTCCAGGTTAAAACTTTGCTCGTTCAGTTTCCATCCATTATTTATTGTCTGGTCTTCAGGTGCCCCAGAAAATAGCTTGACCCCCCCTCCTCTCTGTGGCAGCCCCTCAAACACTGGAAGGCTGCCATCCTGTCTCCCCCCAGTCCCCCTCTTCACCAGACCATCACATGGACTCTCTAGCAGGTGGAGGGATGGAACTCTAATGTTATTGCAATCTCTTTCCTTGAGGCTGAACCAAAATGACTCCCTTGGATTACCCATCTCATTTTACTATTACTTCATAAGTTTGAAGGGAGGGAGAGAGAAAGAGAGAGAGGAGAGAGAGGGTGGGAGGGAGAGAGAGAGAGATCCAAAGCAGTACTGGATTTTCTCATCTTCTACTGGTTCTAGGCTGATACAAAGGCTTGTCATTATTAATTTGGTGCTTTTATTTTTTTGCTTTTATTAACATACAAAAAATATATAAAACTAAACAACATTTAAAGAAAACCCTAAAGGCTAACCAACCATCACTATATACATTTATAATTTTTCTACATCATCCTTACAGTAAAAGGTAACCATATTTCATTGTTGTCATCCAAAGCTAATATATCTTGGTTAATTAATTTGTTTGCAAGTTGTTAATATCAGCAACTCTGCAAATCATTGAGTGGTGATGGTCACATGTTTATTTTTCCAGGGCTGAAAAAGCTTAAGGACCTTTTTTTAAAAAAAAAAGCAGCAAAAAGGTAATCAAAACTCTGATTTTAGAAAGCTGCAAATGATAAATGCAGATAAATTTGAAATAAGATTTTCATGTTCATTATAATAATCTGTTCCATAGGTTAATCCTTTCATTTTGATTTCTTTTTAAAAACAAAAAAACCCCACACACAGTAGGATGGGACTTTGAAAGTTAGACACTAGAGGGAACTAGAAAGAAATAAACATTACAATTATAGGAGAAGAACACTTAAATTTGACTTACTAATGCAGAATGGAGAAAAAATACTTCAACATTTGGCATATTGGAAGGTAGTTTTGAACAACAGACCAAGAAATTAAGAGTGTCTGCCTCTGTGGATAGACCGTGTTTGAAAAATATTATGGAAGAAGATCAAGTTCTCCCAGACAGGACTGAGATTAATCTGAAAGTGGATTTAAAAATGAAAAGCTACACAAATGTTATGGGGGAAAAAAAGATGCTATGCTGGACATACAAAAGAAGTCATCTGTTCTGACCCAGGCTTCATCAAACGTACTTAAACACAAACTTGTTTTAAAAGCAAAACCTATTTTATTGCAACTCTGGGAATTACTTTCATTCCCAGCCACAACTAATTATAAACAATTCCCCAAGATAAGCACACATCTTTCAGTGCTGTGGAATGCTGCCAAAAACAAAAGTCTCCAATTATAACAGAAACCACCCGAAGTACCAGAAAATACCAACCAGATCTTCAAAGAGGATTCGGAATCTATCAAACTACTTTGCTTCCTGCAAAGCTTTCATCATTTAGGCCTGACTTTTATCCCTGATGGGAGGAGCAATCACCTTCCAGCCTTACTCCAAGTCACCCCTTTTGTTTCAGCTGCTCTCGCCTTCAAGCAGCTCTGTGCATACACGCACTGGGAACAGGCTCCCCTTGTTCCTCTGCCTTGCTGCTGCCAGACTCCAGAAAGCTCCGGAGTCAGCACACAACTCCCAGATGGTCCTGGCCTCATTCCTGCATCAGATGCAGGACCCTCGTCCAAGTCCTCACCAAGCTCCCTGACTGGTTCCCTTTCTTCCTCACTGTCCGATACCTCTGCCATCTGCACCGGCTGCTGATGAACCACAACATCATCATGACATGTTGAAGGAAGAAGGCTGAGTTGGTCTACTTAGTATTTGGCAGTCCCCAGATCCATTTGTCCCAATCTTTCCATTTTGGAATGTAAACTATGAAAGTTATCAAGAGGTCATGCAAGGATTATGTCCAACAACATCAATGAAGATGGTCTGATTTCTGCCTATCCTGAGCAATGCTACGTGCTTTTTAAAGGTAGGCCTACATTAACTTTCATACATCTATCCAGATTTCTTCTTCAAAAATGCTGAGATCTCAAGAGAGATCATCCTTCCTTTACTCTGATCCTGGAATAAAAAAGCAGGTCCTGAGTCAGAAGCAACTAATCTTCATATTCATATCCTCAGTTAGACCACACCTAGATGTATGCAGTACTCTAAAGTACTCTACACCTAGAGTACTGCATCCAGTTTTGGTCAACACACTACAAAAAGATGTTGAGACTCTAGAAAGAGTGCAGAGAAGAGCAACCAGGATGATTAGGGAACTGGAGGCTAAAACATACGATGAACGATTGCAGGAACTGGGCTTGGCTAGTCTAGTGAAGAGAAGGACCGGGGGGATATGATAGCAGCGTTCCAATATTTGAGGGGCTGCCACAGAGAGGAGGAAATCAAGCTATTTTCCAAAGTACCTGAAGGCCAGACAAAGAATAATGAATGGAAACTGGGCAAGGAGAGATTTAACCTGGAAATAAGGAGGAATTTTCTGACAGTGAAAATCAATAAGTGGAACAGAAGCTGCCTTCAGAAGTTGTGGGAGGTTCATCACTGGAGGCTTTCAAGAAGAGATTGGACTGCCATCTGTCAGAAATGGTGTAGGGTCTCCTGCTTGCGTGGGGGGGTTGGACTAGATGACCTACAAGGTCCCTTCCAACTCTGTTAATCTGTTAAATATCTCCTTTCATCATGCATTATGTTCCTTGGAACTGATCAATTGGATCGGACTCCAAGAAAGCTAATGTCGCAGTAAATTTGCAAAACTTTTAAGACTTTGCTGAATTTTCATATGAATATTGTAAAAAAAACAATAACAACAACAAATCAGAGAATGATGCAGAAATGAGACTGGATATACGTGTATGAATTTGTCGGGGAAAGAGACAAGATAAGACCTGTCCTTCATTAGTCTTCTACCCAGGGGTGGGATTCTACAGGTTGGCATCTATTCGCTAGAACCTGTTCTTAACATTCTAAGCAGTTTGGAGAACCGGTTGTTAGAAGAAATTACTGGCCTAATCCTGTAAGGAAGGCAGGAAGGAAACATTCTGGTGTTGCTTACAGAAACTGCCTCTCCGTTAACCCTTATTACATTCTTGGCAGGACTAGACTTTCTGCCTCAGGAACTTCTCTGGAGTTTTTTCCCCCTCCTTTGCTGGTACTTTGCTTGTGTGGAGTGACCATTCAAAGTTACAATGGCACTGAAAAAAGTGACTGATGACCATTTTTCACACTTATGACTGTTGCAGCATCCACACAGTCACGAGAGGCCAGGCGAGGAGATGCTTGCCTCAATATGAGTGATATTGAGTTGGCCACGCCCAGCCAATAACATGACCACCAAGCCACACCCACCCAGTCACATGACCACCAAGCCATGCCCACCAACTAAGCCACGCCCACAGAACCGGTTGTTAAAAAAATTGAATCCCAGCCCTGCTTCTACCATCCCTTGAGTTAAAACTTTAAAGCCCCATCCTACTTTAGAAGCATAAACTAGGCAATGATGGTTCCAAAGAAGTAACTCATGAGATAGGCAGAGGACTTCTCATTAGTCCAGGACCTTCCCGGGTGATCACAACCCTATCCATTCAGCCTCTGGAAAGCCATTGAACTAGTCACCTTGTAAGTATCACTCTGATGATCCTGTCCCTCCAGAGAACCTCTCAGATCTATGCAGGAAGGGGAGCTGCCGAGTTATACTCTAACTTCAGTGAAACCATTGACCTGGAGAGCAGTTTGGTAAGATAACAAGAGAGGCTTGATTGCAGTTCAGTATCTGTCACGGTCCACTGTCCAAACTGATTGCTTCATTGTAGCTAAAAGAAAAGCCAGCCTGGACAAAAGCTGTTGAAGTAGAGTTGCCTGCATAAGCATGGAAGACCATGAGCAAGCAAGATTGTAAGTGGGAGATTTAGAAGGAGAACATTGGAGAATGACACCACAACAATGCTCTGATGGGAGTCATCCTCAAATGAAACATTGTTGGATATGAATTCCATGCTCAAAATTTGTCTTCCTTCCTTGCTTCCTTGCTTTCTTCTTCCCTCCCTCCCTCCCCTTCCTCTCCCTCCCTCCCCTCCCCTCTTTCTTTCCTTCTCTCCCCTCCCCCTTCCTCCCTCTGTTCTTTTCTTCTCTCCCCACCTCCTCCCTCCCTCCCTCCCTCCCTCCCTTCCCTCCCTCTTTTCTTTCCTTCCCTCCCCCTCCTCCTCCCTCCCTCTCTCCCTCTATTCTTTCCTTCCCTCCTCCCTTCCCCTCTCTCCCTCTGTTCTTTCCTTCTCTCTCCTCCTCCTCCCTCCCTCTCTTCTTCTGTTCTTTCCTCCCTTCCTCCCTTCCCCTTCCCCCCCCTTCCTTCCTTTCCTTCCCTCCCCCCTCCTTCCAGCATTTGATGGAAGAAGTGTCTTGAATAACTATCAAGGCACTGGGAACACAACAATGAGAGTTTTAAGGCTGATGGATGTGAGTCAATCTAACCAGGTGGATGCTCCGTGCAAACTGCTTTTGTTGCAAGGTCTTGTGGCAGAAGTGAGATTAGCCATGGGATTTATTTGCCAAATTTATAGATCTGCCTTTTGTCAGGACGATTTTTATATTGTTCTTAACAGCAGTGGCAGTCTATAAATTACACTTGATCATATGCAGACACACGCATACACACACACACTTTTGAAAGAAATAGGAGAAATATGCGGCTTGAAGCAAGTGCCAGGCCCAAGAAAAGGAGATATTCTGAGCTGCAGCAGAAATAAACTCACATTTAGGCTTGGTACGATTTCCAAAGACATAAAATTTGGTGACATGCTGTCATTATCTACTTATCAGTGGAGTTATCTCCAAATGTTTTCACTTTCTGGAAATTGTCTTAATAATCTTGCATTCTCCCTCCCTCCCCCTCTCTCTGTAAAATATATTGTCAAAGACTCCCTTCCCCATTTTCAAGATTTTTTGAAATAACTTTGTTTTACCTCCATACTGTTTTCTTATTAAATAATAACTTGGCAAGTAGGTCATACTTTTTTTTTGGCCTCACATTTGTTCTGCAGACGCATAGTTTTATCTGAGTTAAAATGCTGTAAGAAACAGGTTATGGGACACCCAAATGGAAAAGTTGGGGTTTAAGCTTTGTGTGGCAGAGACAAACTAATTTGCATAACTGATGATGATTATGATCATGATGATGATGGGATGTGAATGTCCTCCAGGACTCAATTGTGTTGTTGGGTACCAGTGAGTGACATGGAAAAGATTTGAAGAAGGCAACTTTGTCATAGTTAGCACAATATTCATATTTCTCCAGGACAGGGAAGTGGGTAAGGTGTCAGATCCATGTATCTGCCATTCTTCAATGGAAGAAGAAGGAGTAATCCTTTTTGATGTAACCTGAATATACTGTATTAAATCCTATATTGATTCTGTATAACTTGCACATGATATACAACTGGAGGACTGGAGCCAGAAGTCTAGAAACTTGTCACCTCTTGAAGAGATAACAATATGAGAAGGAGCCATAAAAATTCCAGCTCTGGAAGACACTCCTGGGAACTCTGCTAAGATATGTTCCCAGAGAAGGGGAGGGGGGAATTAACATGTTGGTTCTTTGTTTGACTAAATCCACATCTACATAAGGGGAGGGATTCTAACTTCCTTTATCTATGACTGCATGCCTGGAAATATCTTAGACTCTGCTTTGCCTCGTGTTGGGTTTAAATCCCTTCAATAAAGGATTCCTTTTGAAACACCTGGTTTTCAGAAGTTCATTCTTTTCGGTTGAAGGGGAAAAGTCCAATGCTTACATAGGGATTTTCTGGTGTCTTTTTTCCCCCTCCTTGGTTCTAGAAGGGTGTTTAAAGCTTTGGTTTTTAAGTGAGGATAATAGTGCTTACATTGGTGGTTTTGTTTTCCTTCTCAAGAAGTTAGGAAACCATGCCATAAAGAACATGGCATCCTCTAACCTGAGATAGAGATTGGTAAAGAGTTGTCCTTAAGAGTTGCAAAGTCAAGTGCCAAATGGCACAACCCACAGGGATGAGCAAAACTCCTGGCTACTGGCATATGAACCAAATCTGGCTAAAAGGATGTCTCCAGAACTTCAGCCTGCAGTGTTAGCTGTGCTTCATCACAGTTTCCCGTGCAGAAGAGGTGTGAAGGCCTTTCCTTACCTGCACTGACCATCTCTCTTGTCAGGAAGAATGAAGAAGCATTTCATACACAACAGCTTGGTTAAATTGAGAAAAATTGATTTCATTCAAAGGAGATGAACATGAATTAAACAGCAGGAAGTTACTCTGAAAAAGGAAAAAAATATATATATTGTGAATTAGACCAGTGGTGTCCAACTTTTCTGGCTCTGTGGACCAATGGGGGTGAGCGGGTGTTGTGTAGGAATGGCAGGCACGTGCGAACATTTTATTACAAATTAGCACAAATGGAGTTTCACATGCAAGTGCCCACCATGTGCACAAATGGAGCTGCACAAGTGTGTGTGCCTGCCACTTGTGCAACCTGGTTACAAAAGGGCGACAGCCAGTGGTGGGAATTCCCTCTCCCTTGCTCTACCTCTCCCCTGCTCTGCCCAGCCAGACTTTGCCCTTCCCCAGTTTCTTCCACAGCCACCGGAGCCACACTCCCACTCCCTGTCATCCTGTCGGCCTCCCCCTTGGAATCAGATTCCTACAGGGGCATGACAACTTTACTATTCATCCTGTGCTTCTTCCACCTCCCATTCTTGACCATCAAGGCAAGTAAGTGTCAATTATTTTCCCTCCTAAGTATTTCTGGAGGAGATCTTGTTATCTTAACCAATTTCAATCTAACCCTTGTTGGGCAACTTTGGGAGTTCCAGATCTCCCTTCTTAGGGGAACGTTACTTTTCTGTAACAGGCTGTCTAATAGAGACCCAACCACTGCCCTCCATGCCAATGGAGTCTGGCACTTTTTCTGAGATGGTGAAGGAACAGAAGAGTAGGAAGAACTAGAGTGACAGACTGTTGGCATCTTAGCCCTGCCCAGCATCTGTGGAACAAGTGTACAAGCTGGAGCCATTTATGTAAACACTAAAAACAAAGTATTTCATTTTTGGATAGTAAGAATGTTGAGAGGAACAGGGAGACAGAGATGTTCACATATTTGAAAACAAAATGATGCTGCCAATTTCCTGCCATCTTCTCCTGGCAGTTTCCAGAATCAATCCTTTAGCTGTACAGATATAAAATAGTTGAACGTGCCTCTTCCTAGCTAACCAGTATTGCTCCTGAAGCTGGAAATCTGGCTACAGGCCAAACCTAATCAGCATAAAATCACTGAATTCCTTCCAAGGTCCTCAGTGACTTAGGTAGAAGCTTCTTCTCCTCATACTAAATATAATAAACCAGAGAGATTCTCTGCGGATCAGACTGTACTTTGGTATTGATTTCTCACAATGAAATATTCTCATCTGCAGATGAAGTTCATCCGCTGTGGGAGTTCCTTCTTCTTCCTTTTTCACTGACTTCAAAGTCTATTCGGTTATAATATCATGAATGCTGCTTGGCCAGAGTTACTTTAAAAGGGCTTCTCAGAGAAGACGCTGTTTCCCCCCAATTGAAGGCTACAAGTTTCCTTTGTATTTCCTTCATGTATTGATCCAGACAAAATAAACCCAAACCCACTTCCAGCAATCCTCAGGTGGTTGATGGGATTTGGAGTCCAAATCAATTGTATAGCATCAGGTTACCTACCTGTGGATTAAACCGAACTAACAGGTAAAAGCTTGTCAAAGAGAGATCCAAACTAGAAGTAAGAATTTTTTGAACAGTGAGAGCAATTAATCAATGGAATAGCTTGCCTCCTGGGGTTGTGGGTGCTCCATCAGTGGAGGTTTTCAAAAATAGACCATTTGACTGGAATGGTATGATATTGAACAGGAAATTGGACCAGAAGATATTCCTCTTGTCCAGAAAAAAGTATTCCATGGAGACAATTAATTGAACTTCAACAATACATTAGCCAGTAATATTCTGTCAAAGACCTTTCTATGGTGACATGCTACATCTCAGATTTTCTCTACTGCTACCTATTTAGTGATGGCAATACATGGATATTCTAGATTAAAAAAAAGAGGGATAAATTTGTTCATTTTTGCAGTTCCTTAACTAATCTAATGAAGAGAAGGACTAGGGGGCAACAGGATAGTAATGTTCCAATATTTGAGGGGCTGTCACAAAGGAGAGGGGGTCAAGCTATTCTCCAAAGCACTTGAAGGCAGGACAAGAAGCAAGAGATGGAAACTAATGATCCAACTTAGAACTAAGGATGATCCAACTTAGAACTAAGGAGAAACTTCCTGACAGTTAACCTGTGGAATGACTTGTCTCCAGAACTTCTGGGCGCTCCATCATTGGAGGCTTTTAAGAAAAGAAAGGACAAGCATTTGTCTGAAATGTAAAAGAGTCTTCTGCTCCAGCAGGGGTTCGACTAGAAGATCTCCAAGATCCCTTCCAACTCTGTTATTCTGTTGTAACTGGTACCCACAAGTCACTTATATCCAGTTACTACAATTCAGAACCTCAAGTATCTTACAGAAAATGTGTAATTTGGGTAAAAGTGTAAAATCCATGCAGTGGGGGAAGATGCACATAAAACCATTTAGTGCATTCTGTTATATTCTTCTATATTTGGTCACATCTTTTGTAAAAACATTCATATGGAAGGACTGTAAGACCTCCAAGTAACACAATATGCATGTGTTTTCTATTTTTCTAATCTACTCCAGCACCTTAAAGGAAACCAAAATCTCTGCTCCAGCAGGTGTGAGGATTGTGGTTTCTACTTCTCTCAGTGGGAAGCTGTCCTCTATATTATCTAATAAGATATTATTAGATTTCACATATTTTAGGAAAAGTCATACAGAAGTGCATGTTTTAGGAGAAATGTGTAGAGTTTTCATTCATTTTTAATGCAAACTCACACAAATATGTGATGGAAAAAATATAACATTAAAGAAGTGAGAAACTGAACAAAATCATATTTCCATCCCTATATATGGGATGAAGTTTCTCCACCCCTATGTCTGGAATGAAATTGAATTAACAGGTTGTCTAAGAGAGAGAGGTATGTGTGTGCACACACACAAACTACAACATAAATCAACTCCTGTGTCTGTATCTGTGCCTGAACCTTTTTGAGCAGTTTTCTTGGCAGCTGTATACTTACCATTCCTTTCTTTTAAGATGTTTTTCAACTTCATAACTCACCTCACACCACTGAATTCCCTGGTGGTTTTGCACTCCAGTCCATATTGTTTTCAAAAATGTAATTCTCACAATAAAAATTAACTCTTTATGTGGGGTAGTCTTATTAATCCTAGCAAAAATAGAATTGACCTTAAAACAATTAGAGATGAGTTTTAAAAACTTGGCTTTGTTTCTCACGTGAATGAAGAAAATTGTTGAGTTAAATTAAATGAAATAGTTAGTGATTGTATTGTAGAAGAAACCTAACAGAGGAAGTGGAGCCAAGGAGAACATGGAAGGTGAAGAAAAAAAGCAGGCATGGAAAGCAGGTGGAGAAAAGTGAAACCAAAACAGGACCTTGGACAGCTCCTGGCTGAGAATCAAATAATCAGTCCCCAAAGAACCAACTCAAATAAGTTGTTCACTCCAATGTGTTGAATTGATTCAGTTAAAATAATCAATCTGATTCAATAAGAAGAGGATCCATGTGCTTCTTCCCACTGTTCGAGAGCACCAAATTTAAATCAACACACTGCATCAATTTGATTTGTTCAGTGTGTCCATGAACTGCAACTTCCACTCAAAACTTCTTACAGCTATTCTGGCTGTGATCTGAAGCCAACGAAGAGTTACATGGTTAATCAAAGTCCATTCCACCACCTTTGGGGATCTTTTCAGTCTCCATTTCAATTTTTTAGTCTTAGAGCACTGTAAAGCTGGGGAATATGGGCATTTTTCTACTGTGAATGAGAGAAAGGCTTTGTCCTGAAGTTCAGCTGGGGAGACTAAATATATAAAGGAGTAACCTATTCCCAAGGATTTTTCACTGAAATCTTTTATTAAATATTGCAATGTCCTAGGCATTAAGGATGCCACTAAATTGTCTTCCACTCATCCTTTTAAAAAATTAGTGTCTCCCTCTAACCAACTTCTTCTAATTGTTATGGCACTTGAAGCTTTTAGGCATCTTGCTGTCATCTCAAACTCATCTTTAAAATCTGGAAGCTATGTAAGAGAGGTTTTTATATGGCCTAAGTTTTAAATTAATAACAGATCTGTTGGCTTTGAAGATGGGAACTATCAGGCTTTGATTTTGGAGTCGTGGCTGTCATCCTGATTTTTGACTCCTTTTGTGGATGTTCCCTGCCCTTCAGAATGAATCCTGCTGGACATTTTCGAGGATTTCATTCTTGAAATATTTACCCTGGATCTCTTATAAACCAGAGATAGAAGGAATGAGGAATAGGTCCTTGATCAGCCTATGAATCATTCAGAAAAACAAAAAACAAAAAAACACTTTCTTGTGCTGAGTCAAGTTCATAAAAGCCATACTTTAAAATAAAATAATAAATAAATACAACTAAACTTTTTTTATTTTCCACTTGCATTCTTGGAATGATGCAGAGACACTTCAATCATACAGTAGCTATAGAGAGAGGCCATTTATCATGAACCATTCATGAGTGAAATCTTGACTCTTTAATTCACAAAAAAGTGTCCTTGTGTTGTGCCTGGATCACAGACAACAGAGTAGTTGTTACACAGCCCAGTGCATTACCTAGCATCACAGCAGAAAGGAGCTCCCATGGGTATTGTAGTAACAAAGGAGATTGGGTACTTGAAATAAGGATCAACTGCTGTGTCCCATGAAGCTGTGATGTGTGAAAATGAATGACATTCCTATCAAAATAAGGGACAGCCAGCAACTTCATGTTAATCTTACTTTAAAACTGAGCCTAAATTGCAGCATTATTTTCAAATATTTGGACATCCTGCAAATCTACAAACTGGGCCTGTACCAAGCAACTGTCCTTTGATCCGAATTGGGGATCTGATATTTAAGAAGGCTCTGATTGATTCAAGTCTTTGATTCAAGGGGAAATCTATTTGATTTAATGTGCCTTGGGATGTGATTTGTTTTAAATGTCCGTAGACTACATGGGATGACCTAGGGAGTGGCATGAAGGCAACACAGTCAGATAATCAGTAGGAGTCCCTTATTAGCTCCAACTCTGCCCCCAGTGTCCTGGTTACCTTCTGGCTAGAGAAAAACTTTGGCTGCAGAGAATCAAGTCCAAAATGTGGTCAACAAAAACTGTAACTATAAATCCAATCCAATCAAGGCAAAGTGAGGTAATTAGTCTGACAGGGCAGGAGCAAGAATTCCAGATGTGAAGGTACAGCAATAACTCAACATGGTTGGGAAGATGTCAGGAACACAGATAAGCAAAGTCAACACAAGATAAACTCACGTTTGCTCCAAGCAGCTGCTGTTATGAAATGCAGCATGCATTTCTTTTAAACTCTGTTCCCAGCTATGTCTAATAAAGAGAATCAGAGGTCTTTCCTCCCTGCAGTAAGCCATGCAACTCATGTTGCTCCCTTCTCCGTTCCTCCCTGCGTGCCCTAGGATAAAGAGGGGGTGAGCCTGGTTCTTCCTCTGAACTCTCTCTCCCTTTTTCTACCTCCCACTGCTCTGCCCAGCTGGACTTTGCCCTTCCCCAGTTTCCTCCACAGCCAATGGAGCCACACTCCCACTCCCTGTCAGCTGTTCATCTTCCTCCTTGGATTCAGACTCCGACAGGGGCATGACACTGCAATAGAGAAGCTTCAAAACTCTGGGGCTCATGTATTTTTGATGTGGGATGGCAGACCTTTGGGACAGGGGTGGGATACGACAGGGTTAACTATCGGTTCGGGATTTATGAGCTTCCCTGCACGCTGGGAGCCACGTGCCTGTAAATCATTATCAGCATGCTGTGTGCAGAGATGCAGCTTTTGAAAGAGCCCTCTTTTCCTGCTTTTTTAACTGCAGCTGTGCCTCGTTCGGCACCTGAAGTTGACAAATCAGGAAATAAAGATCAGGTAAGAGCCCAGGTGGGTGGGTGGGCAAAAACATCAGCAGACATAGAACTGGTTCTATGTCTGCTGCTCTTCAGAGGTGGACAGAACCAGTAGAAACCCACCCCTGATTTAGGATGAAAATAACAGAGATGGCAGATCTTAAGAACTCAATTGTGCCAGGTTTTACCTGGGTACCTTCAAGGTTTTAGTGCAATCAGGTTTTGCAACTTTCCCCTTGAACCTCTTTTAAAATTAGGGATGAGGAATGGCAGCATAGCAGTTTCTGAATTGTCTAACTAAGGGTTGATAGAAAAGTTGATTGAATCAATGCAAAAAGTGTCCTTACTCTGTGTGATGACCTGGGGTGTGGCACAAAAGCAACACAGTCAAATAAGCAAGAAGAGTCCCTTTATTATCTCCAACTTTTCCCCCAGTGTCCAGGTTACCTTCGGCTGGAGAAAAATTATCCCAGGAACAGTCTTTAAGTGGAGGAAATTCAGTCTGAAAACAAAGTACATACAAACTGTAACTAAAAATCCAAACAAACCATGCTGCAGTAATTACCTTGACAGGGCAAGAGAAGGAATTGCAGACTTGAAAGAACAGCCAAACACACACAGTTGGGAAGATGCCAGGAACCCAGATAAGCCTTGATGATACCAGATAATTCACGATTTGCTCCGAACAAGTTGCTGTGTGCAGTTTCCCTTTTTAAACACTGTTTCCCCAGCTGCAGCTAATGAAGGGAATCAGGGCCCTTTCCTCCCCCCACAAGGCACACAACTCACATTGCTCTCTTCTCCATTCCTCCCTGAGTGCCCTAGGATGAAGAGGGGATGGATCTGGGTCTTCCTCCAAATTCCCTCTCCCTTGTTCTGCCTCTTTCTTGCTCTGCCCATCCCGACTGTGCCCTTCCCCAGTTTCTTCCACAGCCAATGGAGCCACACTCCCACTCCCTGTCAGCTGCTCAGCCTCCCCCCACAAATCAGATTCTGACAAGGGCTTGACACTCTGATTGAAAACTATAAGCAGCTGTTAATGTTATTAATGCTGTTATTTTTCTACCCACTTTGCTGACATGCCAAGTTCCATATCCAATCACTAGAGGTGGTTCTTCCTTCATGCCAGGCATGTTGGCTTAGCTGGTTTGGCAAGCTTGATCTCTCCTAGGGTAGATCCCACCCTTAACAGCAGAACTCAGTTGCATCAAGTTTACAGCTTGATGGAAATATTCTGTTAATTGCTTAGTCAAGGCAGCAGGCTGGCACAATGAAATAAAATGCCACCAATGGCAGCCCCTCAAATATTGGAAGACTGCTATCCCGTCTCCCCTGGTCCTTCTCTTCACTAGAATAGCCATGCCCAGTTCCTATAACTATTCGTTGTATGTTTTATCTCCAGTCCCCTAATCATACTGGTTGCTCTTCTCTGCACTCTATGAAGAGTCTCAACATCTTTTTTATAGTATGGTGACCAAAACTAGATGCAGTACTCTAGGTGTGGTCTTACTAAGGCTTTATAGAGTGGTATTAGTACTTCCCTTGATCTTGACTGTATCCTGTATCTGTTAATGCAATTTGAGACTAGAAAATCTCAAAGGTCCCTTCCAGCTTTATTTTGATTGTTGGAAGAATCAGGGCCTTGACGTTGCCTTTGGTACTTTTTGGTCACCAACGGCTACAGATAACCAAGTTTTGCATGTTGTTTAAATACTCTGACTAGTTTGGTAAAACTGGCCAGTTAACTCTGTTATCCAAAGATTCCTTGTCCCTCTTGCTTACCTTCCAAATTGAGGAATGTCTCCAAGAGAATGGGAGAAACCTGTGTAATGGGAGTTAAGGCAACCATTTGTAATTTATGGCCACTGTCACTTTTCCTAGCAGTGCAGAATTTAGAACAATGACCTCAGAGAGAAAGTGACTCAAAAGAGTTGAAATGACTCTAATTAATTTTCTTCAGCTTTAGCGCCATCGACAAACCACCAGGATGTCTGCGGCTTTTTGTAACACTCTCAGCATGCTCCATTACCGAGCTCAGTAATTAAAATTGGAAAGGTGGAGACAATAGATTACCTTAACATACACATGTTTGGGAATTCACAAAGGCTGAAAGGGAATTTTGAAGTCCACCCCGACCTCCTGTGGATGGATTTTGGTTTCCAACTGTTATTTACTAACAAAGAAGCATAGGGCTAGAAGGAGATTAACAGAGTTGGAAGGGACCTTATAGGTCATCTAGTCCAACCCCCTGCCCCAGCAGGAGACCCTACACCATTTCTGACAAAGGGCAGTGCAATTTCTTCTTGAAAGTCTCCAGCAATGAAGCTCCCACAACTTCTGAAGGCAACTTCTGTTCCATTGGTTGGTTGTTCTCACTGTCAGAAAATTTCTCCTTATTTCCACGTTGAATCTCTCCTTGTTCAGTTTCCATCCATTATTCCTTGTCTGGCCTTCAGGTGCTTTGAAAAACAGCTTGACCCCGTCCTCTCTGTGGCAGCCCCTCAAATATTGGAAGACTGCTATCATGTCTCCCCTGGTCCTTCTCTTCACTAGACTAGCCATACCCAGTTCCTGCAACCGTTCTTCATAAGTTTTAGCCTTCAGTCCAGGCTTTTAGTCCAACCTGCTGTTCACAAGCCTCATCCTACTCAAATAGTTGTCCAGTCTATTTTTGAAAACCTCCCATGATGGAGGTTACCCATAACCCCAGGAAATAAATTATTCATTGATTGTTCTCCCTGTCATGAAATTTCTCCTTAATTCTAGGTTGCATCCACCCATTGCTTTTTGTCCTGCCCTCCAGTTCTATGGAGAATAAGTCAATTGCCTTCAGATGAAAATGGTTTGCATGTGAAACATATGTTTACTTTCTTGAGGAAGTTGTTTCCAAGCCAAAGAGTGCAAAGCTTTGAAAAATCTTGATTTTGTATGTTGCTTATTTAGAAAAAAAAATGTTCTGACCTCAGTGAAGAAGTGTCAAAAGAAACCAAGATGTTATGTGAAAACAAATAATGAAATACTATTAAATGATTAACAGGGAGGAAGAGACAGGTGTCTATTGTTCTGATAATAGCCTAATTGCTTTCTGAAGTACTCCAAGAAAAATAAGCCAAAAGTCAAGATCTGTTCTAAATAATGATAATTATGTAATCAATTCTAGTTTCACTATCTTTAAATAATTCAGAGAGTATTTCTTTTTTTCTTTTACAATGCATTTATATTACACTTGGAAAAAATATTTGAAGGAAAGCAGAAGATTTTATATTAATCAGTTTTGTATTTTTACACCTTTAGCATCTTTGCAGAAAAGACCCAACTGAAGTTTGAGCCTGGATCTGCCTTGGGAATCATTACAGGGATGGCTTGAGAATCCTGAATATTTTCCCAAACGTGTATTTTGAAAAAGAAGCATCAAATGTTATTGTTCAAATACCTGGTGGAGACCTAAAATGAGGATGGATTCTAGTAATACAAGATACACTTTTGCAGGCATCCCCTTGACTCTTAGTTCAACTTGTAAGATACACCCATCATTTTTTTTCCCTCCTGTTGATGGCAGGCAGGGATTTCCTTAAGAACTTAATTCAGAGAAGCTTTACCAGGCATCAGTGAGGAACAGAGTCTCTCTCTCAAAGCCAATAAAGCCATAATTCAGCTTATTATAGGTTTATGGTGCACTCTGCGTCTAGACTTCTCCAAGATGCTGAAGAAGAGGTTTGCTGATCTCTTGAAGATCCATGTTGCTCTCTGCCTGCCTGAGAAGTCAGCTTGTGTGGAATTACACTGCTGAGTATAATTGATCTGCCACAAACTTCATGGTGAGGAGGCCAAGTTACAGAGGGGTGGGGAAGGAAGTAGGACAACCTGTTTCAAGAACAAAGAGAAGGTAACACACCATAAATGGTTGTGTTTCTTTTTCTTTTAGTGCTGACCAACCCTATGGAGTCAACCAGTTAATCAACAATTAGCCAGATTTTGGGAGATAGAAGCACAATAAACCACTGATTTTTGACAATCTCCTGTGGTTCTGTAAGCACTTTTAATTTCCCTGAATCATCCCTGAATCATCTTCAGGGTAAAAGTTTTAAGTAGCCTTTGCTTCACCATTGAGAAGCATTTCAGGTACTTAAAAGGTAGAAATTCCCCTCACACATACGTGCTAGTCGTTTCCGGTTCTAGGAGCCGGTGCTCATCACCATTACAAAGCCGAAGAGCCAGTGCTGTCCGAAGACGACTCCATGGTCATGTGGCCAGCATGACTAAACACCGAAGGCACACAGAACACTGTTACCTTCCCATCAAAGCAAACATTTGATTTGTCAATCACTTACAAGATAATAGGTATAAGTATAAACATGAGTAAGAATATAGGAAATAGGTACGAATAAATAATCATGTCTCCCCTAGTCCTTCTCTTCATTAGGCCAGACACGCCCAATTCCTGAAACCATATTTTGCATCCAGTTTTGGTCACCACAAAAAAAAACAACAACAACATATTGAGACTTTGGAACAAGTGCAAAGAAGAGCAATTAGATTATTTAAAGGCCTGGAGGCTAAAACATAGGAAGAACGGTTGAAGGGTTTGGGTTTGGCTAGTCTAAAGAAAAGAAAAATTAGGGATGACATTATAGCAATATTCCAGCATTTGAGGGGCTGCCACTAAGAAGAGGGGGGTCAACCTATTTTCCAAAGCACCTGAGGGCAGGACAAGAAGCAATAGATGGAAACTAATCAAGGAGAGAAGCAACCTTGAATTAAGGAGAAACTTCCTAATAGTGAGGACAATTAACCAGTGGAACAGAAGTTGCCTTCAGAGGCTGTGGGAGCATCATCACTTAGACATCTCTTTAAGAAGAGATTGGACTGCCACTTGTATGGAATGGTATAGGGTCTCCTGCTTGAGTAGGGGTTTCAAGCAGAAGACTTCCAAGGTCCCTTCCAACTCTATTCTGATTGATTGATTGACTCCACAATATTTTATTGACTCCACAATAATGTGCACCCAGAATGTCATTTATACAATCTGGAACCATGCCCACAGCATAGAGGTCCATGCATCCTAGATGTCAACGAAAAAACCCTCAAAATCTGGAATGCAAATTACTAGGGACAGAGGTTTCTCCACACTCTTTTTTTCCTCAAACCCCCCCTCCCACAAGCCTGGGGAATCTTGAAGGGGATTAGGCAATGAGGTTTCAGCCATGCAATCCACAAGCAATATTTGATTTTTTCCCCCTTCAAAACCTGGTGTCCTACTAACTTGGCATCTCTAGGTGACCCTTTAGTTTTCCTCTTTAGATGGATCATTCCTGGACATATGCAAAATTCTTGTCCCTGCCAGAATTAGACATCAAGCAGGAGGACCAATTTCACATGACTATGGAATGAACTCCTTGCTCAGGAAAGGTATAGCTGAGATTTTGTTGCAGCTGTGCAGGCTCGGTTTATCAGTGCAGCAGCAGCAGCAGCATAAAAGCTGATGAGGCACTTCTTGTATTTATTCTGCCCTCTTATTCTTTTCTGACTATCTTCCCTTCCTTTTGCCATCTACTTCCCGCATCTTAATTGCCAACCTGCAGCCCAGAGCACCTTGTGAGTCAAGAGATCACTGGCTTCAGGGTGTCCTACACAAATGAATAATTTCCTGTGTCATCCTAGCCCATGAAATGGTGACCTTGCAGTAGGAAGAAAGGGAGTCCTCTGGAGGAGAGGGAGCAGGGCCTCAAGCTCACATCCTCATTTCTGGACTCCAAGCACACCAGTCCATCAGGGATTGTTTTTTTTTCCCAGTTTCAGAAGAGGCACAGTGGGATACAGTTGCTGCTAAGCATTCTAAATTCTAAATGTTATGTACTAAAAGGGTTGTGAGCATGGATTTTGCCTCCTAAATTATAACGTAAGTGTTAAAATAATTACACATCACAACAACATCAAATGACAATGGTTGAGGTTGCCAAAAGAGCAAGAACTTTGAATCTCCCTCAACACCTGGAGTGGTAAAAGAAGGAGGAAGGAGTGAGGGGGAGGAAGGGAGGAAGGAAGGAGCAGGAGCAGGAGGAAAAGAGGAGGAGGAGGAGGAGGAGGAGGAGGAGGAGGAGGAGGAGGAGGAGGAGGAGAAGAAGAAGAAGAAGAAGAAGAAGAAGAAGAAGAAGAAGAAGAAGAAGAAGAAGAAGAAGAAGAAGAAGAAGAAGAAGAAGAAGAAGAAGAAGAAGAAGAAGAAGAAGAAGAAGAAGAAGAAGAAGAAGAAGAAGAAGAAGAAGAAGAAGAAGAATTAAGATGTCAATCAAACAAAGTAACCCAACAACTGATATCCATTGGGTGCCTCCTTTCTCTCAGCAAAGCCCAAACCACAGACTGGCACCTGAGGAATTCTTCTAGCACAAGATGCAATGTTGAGGTCCAAGGGCCTATTTCCTAATTGTAGGACCACCAGATCTGAGCTGCAACATCTAGATGACCATCAGGTGGCAGCAAAACTTCATTTTTCCATATCTTTTTGCTAGCATTTCCTAGTCTTCTGAAAGTTTACAACCAAGGGCAGGTTCATCTTTCTCCCTGTCTCCTGTTTCCTTTGTTATCTTGTGGATGGTCTCCCACATGGCTTTTTCATTCAGCTTCAACTGAATCTCCAGCCACAGACTGGCCATGAGAAACTTGTTTGGTAAACAAAAAAAAAAACAAAAAAAAAACCCAGAGGTTTGAGGGCTACATGACAGATTTAGAGTGTGAGGAACAGGCAGTGGCTGCATTTTCATGGTTGGCTATTTACAAAATTGCTACTCCAGGGGATATTGTTTTGCGTTTACAGAATATTTTCTCATGAACTGTCTAGTGTGCTTATTTTTGTCAATTTTCTGGGGAACTGGGCACACTTCCAAACAAAATCCTGAGTGGCAATCTCTTGCCATTGTAAAACGTTTGCAAATGCCTATGGAGGGCACAGAAGCATTTGTGTGAATTCAGACAGAGCTGTGGAACCTCAAGGAGGCCTATCGGTGTCCCTAGAAACTATGAAGTTGATCCAGGCTTAATTAAATAATAACAATTTTTCAGCTGAGTTATCCTCACCACCCTAGAAAATTGGATAAGCATTACATTAGCAAGGCATAGGCATTTGATGTAGCTGCCTAGTGAGAGAGAGAGAGAGAGAGAGAGAGAGAGAGAGAGAGAAAAGCAACATGTAAGAAAACTCAGTATGCTCAGATGGAGTTTGGTACAAAAGGGGAAAAAATGAGCTCCTTCTCCTCCTGATTAGAAGGAATCATATTGTTATGATGCAATGACAGAGTGGACTAATACTAAAACAGTTCTAAGTCTTTTGGGAGGGTATGAGTGAGTGGAGAAAGGCAATACAGACAATGCTTCAAAAATATTGGTAAGCTAAAGTATTTGAAACAAGTAGTTGTATTTTTAGGGGGTTGGGGGGGAGTCCAAATAGCAAGAACTGTTTCACAGTGGACTGGGCTGCCTCTGGAACTGGTAGATTCTCTGAAAGTGTCTAAGCAAAGGATGTGTTGGAAGAAATATCCTTCTGGGTTCCCTTCCAAGTGGGGAAAAAGACACTGGAATCATGGAAGTTGCTTGGAAAGAAAGTTTAATGGTGGACAGGACCGCATGCCTTGGAGATCTTGGGTGAAGAAAAGGGAGGAGATGCTGAGAGTCCCTGGGTTTTATACCCTCTCTGGCTTTGAACTTCCTGGGGCACAGGAAGAGTATCCCGATTGGTTGCTGTCAGAGGTCATAGCTAGCTTGGTAGGTTGTCTGTGATCTAAGTTTGGTTGAAACTTGGTGGGTGGTACAATGAAGGGCAATTGAATGGCTCTGCCTGAAGGAGATAGATCTTTGTTATGTAGAATAAACTGGCCCAGGCCTCAATGGCCCATTAACAAAGGAGTGGCGGGGAGATTGAGTTTCTGCCTCCCTTTTAGGGGAAATATTCTGCCTTTTTAATATTTCCCAAAATATTTCATTTTTCCAGGAAGGGGGGTGTTAACTTCCTACAGATGGATATAGCTGTCTTTGGGAGATGCTGTAGCCACGGAGGCCTCCATGAATAGATTTCATGGATTGTGTGAATACTATTTTCTGCTTATCACAGTGCCAGGCATCTCCTCAAGTTTTTGTCTCCTTTTGCTACAAGTAGGCAATTCTATGCTGTCTCTGACCACAAATGTAAGCTGGATGCAATTACAGTAGAACCAGAAAATTGAATAAATAAATTCTTATCTGATTTATTGACTTGCACAAAGGTTCACTCTGTCTACAGAGTGCAAAGCTGAAAGCCTGCTAGCGGAAATTAGGGGCTTAAATGAGAGCGGTCTCATGTGTTTTATCTCCCCCTCTCTCTCTGTGTGTGTATGTATGTATGTATATATATATATATATATATATATGTGTGTGTGTGTGTGTGTGTGTGTGTGTGTGTGAGTGAGAGAGAGAGAGAGAGAGAGAGAGAGAGAGAGAGAGAGAGAGAGAGAGAGAGGGAGAGGGAGAGAGGGAGAGGGACTGTGAGAGATGGCATCAGAAGAATACACTACAAAAACAACTGTGGAACATTACCCATAAACACACAAATGAAAGGTTCAATCCTAAATGCTCTTCCAGATCAACAACAACTGTTTGTTCAATTGTCTTGACCGTGTGTCTCACATGCTGCCATTCAATCCTTTGATACCACTGCATTTGTGAAAGCAGTCTAGCTAGACTACAGGAAAGTGTGTTATGGAAGGTCTTCTGACATCTTCACAGCTTAGTCATCCATGGAGCTATCTGCCCAGAATTCCCAGTCAATAAAGGGAAAACTGTTGTGCTCTGGACTCTACAAATATTTATGGTACAGAGACAAAGCCAAGATAAACATTGAAAAGGACATATTAGTAGGCAAGAGTTTTATAAAGATGTGGAATTCTATGAGGAAAATAATAAGCCCAACAATCTGACCTTTCCTTCAAATGCTTTTCATGTTGGAGACAATTACGGTAACAAAATAAACAGGTACCACGAAAATACGACCTATCCTGAAAGTAAGTCCTAGCTTGATTTTTACACATGTGTAAAAATATAAGCCCTACCCCCAAAATAAGCCCTAATTTAGATCCTGTCCACTCCAGAATGCACGGATAAAAATTAAACTAGGATGGGAATGAGGTTGGAGCTGCACTACTACTTACCTTTGGACAGTGGCAGCCTGGCCTCGCACACCCCGACACCTGCCTTGCCGGCCCATTTCTTCTGCAGCTGGCAAGGCTGGCAAGACTTTCCTGAAGGACTCTATAACTGATAACAAAACTCCGGATTGATCAGGAACTGTGTTATTGGCTGCAGAGGCCTTCAGGAAAGCCTTGCCAGTCGCAGAAGTTCCTGAAGGCCTCTGACAGCAAAAAGGAGGTCAGTGGTGATGCACACAAGTGGGGTTAGTCAGCAGATGACATCCCCCCCAAAATAAGACCTGATACCTTTTTGGTGGCAAAAAATATATAAGACAGGGTCTTATTTTCAGAGAAACACAGTAGTCATCAACATTCAATTCCAGTTAGGAGTTGAACTTCCATCACTTAGTGATGCCTTCACTGAAGCATGCCTGATTTTATGACCTCTTAGCTGTGATTGTTGAGTGAATTACTCAGTCATTAAATGAATCCAGTCTTCCCCATTGACTTTGTTGGAAGGTCCCTGAGATGGTGGCAAATGATGATTACATGATCCCAGGATGCAGCAAACATCATAAATACAGACCTGCTGCCAAGCAGTGGATTTTTGACTCTGTAACTACAGGAATGGAATGATTGTAAGTGTAAGGACCAGTAATAAGTCATTTTTTTCAGTGCTAGCATAGCTTTGTACATCTGTTAAATGAATAGTTGTAAGTCAAGGACTACCTGTAATTATAGAGGCAGACATAATCCTCCCAGATACCAGGAACAGATGAAAGACACAGCCAGAATTATTCGGTGAAGGTCAGAACACACCATGGTTGACATCTTTACAAATTTTTGGAAGGATAAAATAACAGAATGACAACAACAAACAACAAAAGTTTCCTTCTTTTCATTAGACTAAGCATACCCAATTCCTGCTACTGTTCTCCCTATGTTTCAGCCTCCAGTCCCCTAATCATCCTTGTTGTTCTTTTCTGCACTCTTTCTAGAGCAAGGAGTCTTCAACCTTGACAGCTTTAAGACTTGTAGTCTTCAATTCCCAGAATTCCTCCTCCAGTCATGTTAGCTCAGGAATTCTGGGAGTTGAAGTCCACAAGTCTTAAACTTGCCAAGTTTGAAGATCCTTGTTCTAGAGTCTCAATGTCTTTTTTATATTGTGACGACAAAAACTGGTTGTCGTATTCCAAGTGTGTTCATCCAAAAGTAGTACAAACGCTTCACTTTACTAACATTTCATTTCAAAATCTGTTCTTAAGAACAAGGGAGGGACATTAAGAAAAAGAAAAAAAGAATTTGAAATGCTAATCCAATGCAAAACTAATATCATTTGTATATACAAATCTCTGCTTAGATATATTTGCACTTAGTTGCAATTCAGTTACAGGAAGACCTGAAAAACCAACTAAGGGACAGATCCACGTGAATAAATTCTATCTATGTGGTTGCTAGGAGTTGAAATTGATTTGTTGGCACATAATCAATCAATACACACTTAGATATGACCTAGAGACAGAACAAATAAAAAGTGCATGATAAAATGGATTCAAAATTTTAAAGAAACAATTGCAGTACAACTCTGGAAAGAATGATAGACTAAATCCCACATTACGTATCTGATATTAGCACAATTGAGAAAGTCCAGAAATATTTCACAAGAAGAGTTCTCCACTCCTCTACTCGTTGTAGAATACCTTATGCCACCAGACTTGAAATTCTAGAACTAGAAAACCTTGAATTATGCCGTCTTCGGTCTGATTTAAGCATGGTATATAAAATCATACATTGCAATGTCCTACCTGTCAATGAATACTTCAGCTTCAACCATAACAACACAAGAGCACACAATAGATACAAACTCAAAGTTAACCGCACCAAACTTGATTGCAGGAAATACGACTTCAGCAATAGAGTGGTCAATGTCTGGAATACTCTACCCAACTCTGTAGTCTCTTCCCCAAACCCCAAAAACTTTAACCTTAGACTGTCTACTATTGACCTCACCCCTTTCCTAAGAGGTCTGTAGGGGGCGTGCATAAGCGCACCAACGTGCCTACCGTCCCTGTCCTATTGTTTCTCTTATTCTTCTTTTATTTTTCTTATATGTACCCATTTCATGTATTCACAACTATGTATACACTTATACTTATTATCTTGTAAACAATTGGTAAATCAAATAAATAAAATAAATAAATAAATAAATAAATCCGTAAAATGTATTCCAAGCTAGAGTCCAAAAGAAAATTGTTAATTGAACTTCACTGGACGCTGATTTTCAAGTCACCAGTGGGAACGAAATATTTAAATTTTCTCCTAATGGAACAGTTCTCCAACCCATCCAGTAATGAAACCAATTCACTCCTGCTTTGCTCTGAGTTGGCATTCCATTCCTTCTTCACAAGGTGCCGATTTTCTTTGTTTCTTAAGGGAGGAGGGGCGAAGGAAGGGAGGGAGTGGGAGAGAGAAAGCAATGAAAAACTGCTGTCTCTTTCATTTTCCCCCTCTACCAAAATTTCTCAAGGGTTTATTAATGTTTGTAC